>NC_080189.1:119406002-120022010 GCF_030028045.1 Hippopotamus amphibius kiboko | reverse complement strand
TAATTTATTGTCTCCTTAACTATTATTTCTGGCTTATATAAAACTACACAGAAAACAAAGGCTGCAAGTGAGCGAATAAAGAAAACTATGAAAATGGAGAAGAAAAAAGACAAAGGAAAATCTGAAGGTTCAGAAGAGTAAGAAATAAAGACACTTAATATTTTTTACTTAAAAGTTTATATTTTCATTTTACACAATTTAGGGTCATATAAACATAAATTATTAATAGGTTTCTAAAAAAACAACATTAGCCAAGATATAGTTTTATAAGCAGACCAGGATACGATTGTGGGAGAAAGCTGCGAAGGGAAGAACAAATAATTAAAAATGGGTTAGAGTAGAATAAATCACAAGATATTCAGGAATAGATGAATATTTAATTCACCTATTTGTTTTATTAGGTGATTAATAAATAATTAATCCAAATAATTTAATTATTAAATTAAAATAATTTTAGGGAAGTTATAAACCCAGATTAAATCCAAATAATTTTCAGGAAAAAAGGATTTACGTTTCCTTCATGGTTTAGCTGATTATTTGTAATTTGTATGTTAATCCCTCTCCCCAGTCTGGGCTGTTCCTTTTTACTGTACTTCTTGGTTGTCTTATTTTATAAAAAAAAAAATATGTTTTTAATGTATATGGGTTTTATAAAGTGGCCTTATTATAAAGTGGCCTTATTAAGGGAATATTTTCTTTATTAATATAAAATAATTTGTGCAGTTGGAATTTGCTTGATCAAAGCCTAATATAAATATATAGCTTAAAAAAGAAACTATGAATTCAGAATTTATAGAGTTCCACACATTCTGAAAAGAAATTCAACAGACAGATGGTCTGTTCTTGAGAGAAGAAAAGATGACCAGAGGAAAATGATCAATGTACTTTGAAAATCCTTTTCCCATCTCAACTTACCATATTTTAATCATACCAATGAGATGTTAGTTTGGGAAATGTTATTTATCATGTAACCTTTATGAATTTCATGGCTTTTATTTTATTTTTTTTAAAGAGGAATGTAAGCTTTTTTTTTTTAATTTATTTATTGGCTGCATTGGGTCTTCGTTGCTGTGCGTGGGCTTTCTCTAGTTGTGGCAAGTGGCGGCTACTCTTTGTTGTGGTGCATGGGCTTATTTTGGTGGCTTCTCTTGTGGAACACAGGCTCTAGGCACACAGGCTTCAGTAACTGCAGCTTGGGGGCTCCATAGTTGTGTCTCTCAGGCTCTAGAATGCAGGCTCAGTAGTTGTGGCGCATGGGCTTAGTTGCTCTGTTGCATGTGGGATCTTCCTGGACCCGGGATCGAACCGGTGTCACCTGCATTGGCAGGTGGATTCTTAGCCACTGCATCACCAGGGAAGTCTCTATAGCTTTTAAAAATATGAATTTCTTTTTTAAAATTGAAGTATAGTGATAAAAATATGAATTTCTTATGAAATTATTTTCTTTTTATTGAAGTATGATTGGCTTATTATATTAGTTACAGGTATATGACACAGTAATTCAATGTCTTAGTACATTACAAAATGATCACCATGTCTGTCATAACACAAAGTTATTATGATATTAATGAGTATATTCCCTATGCTGTACATTACATCCCTATGACTTACTGATTTTATAACTGGAATTTTGTACTTCTTAATCTCCCTTACCTATTTTAATTACACCCCATCCTCCTCCCCTCTGGCAACCACCAGTTTGTTCTCTGTATCTGTGCATTTGCTTCTGTTTTGCTATGTCTGTTCATTTGTTTTGTTTTTTAGATTCTATATATAAGTGAAATCATACAGTATTTGTCTTTGTCTGACCGTCGTTGTTGTTGCAGATGGCAAGATTTCATTTTTTTATGGCTGCATTATATTACATCATATATATATATGATAGCTATCTATCTACATACATACACATATACATACCACATCTTCTTTATCCATTCATCTATTGACGGGTACTTAGGTTGCTTCTGTATCTTGGCAGTTATAAACAATGCTACAGTAAACATAGAGGTGCATATATCTTTTGGGGATAGTGTTTTTGTTTTCTTTGGAAAAATACCCAGAAGTGGCCTTGCTGGATCATATGTTAGTATTATTTTTAAGTTTTTGAAGAACTGCCGTACTGTTTTTCATAGTGAATGCACCAATGTACATTTCCACTAACAAATGTTTCCTATAGCCCTCCTGCTCTCCAGCATGCAAGCCCTATTGGCCTTCACAGCCAGGTGTTTTGGGGATTTGTGTTCTCGTTGTAGGACCCCTGGGATAAGAAGTGTGATGTGAAGCTCAGACCCCTCACTCCTTGGGGTAGAACCACTGCAGTTGTGATTATCCTCCCATTAGTGGGTCACCTACCCAGGAATGTGGGTGTTCACTATACTGAGTATTTGCCTCTCCTATCCATCTCATTGTGGTTACTTCTTTATAACTTTAATTGTGGGAAATCTTTTCTGGTAGTCTTCAATTGTTGCTTTGTAAATAGCTATACTTTTGGTGTGCCTGTGGGAGGAGGTAAGTTCAGGGTCTTCCTACTCCATCATCTTGGGTGCACCTCTCAAAACTTTATTTCTTTAAAATGGGCCTAAGAACTCATCAAGAAAGCAAAGTGGTCATGCAAATATCATAAAATATCATGATATATTTAAAAACTTTTTTTTTTTTTTCAGGAAGAAGTCTGTAGTGAAAGAGCTTAAAGTAAACGAAGATATGCCTCAAGTCCAGGTAAGACAGAATCTCTCCCTGTGCATCTCAATTTGATTAATATGGCCCTGATATTATATGTATAGACAATATTAGTATGTATGTGAATATAGGTGTGTATGTATGTGTGTTTGTGTGTGTATATGTGTACTAAATTTCCTCAGCAAGTTTCAGAAAATCAAATGGTAAATTCAAATATGTTTACTGTCAGGATTATGAAATTACCATAGTTCACTCAATTATAGGCAATTTAATGGAGGAAAGAACATCATATTATGAGTCAGAATAGAGTTACTAGTTAAATGACATTGAACAAGTCCCTTTAACCTACTTGAACTTCATATTTTTCAGCACTGAAATGGGTAAAACAATAGCTGTGGTATCTATCTCAAAAAGGTATAAGAGATGCAAGAAGCAAACAGGAAAAGCTTTCAGAGATTGTAAATATAGCCCACTCTTTTTTATGTGGTCTAATTAAAAGAATACAAGTAACACTTTATTTCCCCTTGTCTTTGGTAAACTTTCTTTTGCTACAAGTTAACTTCTTAACCATCACAGCATCATGTCACCCATTTGGTCACTCTTATCCAGTCAGGGGTGGGACTTAAGTGTCCCACAAGTATGGACCTGCATGATTCAAGAATCAAATAACATAAATTTGGGAAGAAAATGAGATTACTGCTTGAGATACTGAATATAAAACAAACAACTTTATGGTATTAGATTTATATTCCTGCATAACACGTTACCTCATACTTTGCAGCTTAAAACAATTTAAATTGTCTCATAGTTTGAATGACTTAGGAATCTGAGCATGGCTTAGCTGTGTCCTATGCTCAAGTCCTCACCACACCGCAGTCAAGGTGTTGTCTAGGCTCTGCTTTTTTTGGTCACTTGGGGTCCTCTTCCAAGCTCAAGTGGATGTGGCAAACTTCAGTGCCTTATAGTTGTGGGGCTGGGGCACTCAGCCATGTGGCCTTCTCCATAAGCAGTTACATTATAGCATCTTACTTCTTATTTAAGGCCAGCAAAGAGTCTCTCTTTTTTGCAAAGACAGAGTCTTATGTAATATAACATGATCATGAGAGTGACACCTTATCACTTTAGTGATATAGTGGATCCTTGAACAACATGGGGGTTAGAAATGCCACCCCCTCCCTCACAGTTGAAAATTTGTATATTGCAAAAACAAAGGAATTGGTAAATTACTCACCCAAGGGTAGGAAGGTAAAACAGCTTAGAATCAGGACTCAAACTCTAGTTCTTTTGAGTCCACGTGTTGTGATCTCTAATCAAACACACTTTTCCCCATGCTTAGTTGATGTAAAGATTTGTAAAATGAAAATATAGGTACTGTATTCATTGAAAAATATCCTTGTGTAAGTGGACCTATGCAGTTCAAACTCATGTTGTTCAAACGTCAAGTATATAATGCAGTCTAATAAGGGGAGTGGCATCTCATCACTGTGCAGTATTCTGTTGGCTAAAAGCAAGTCACTGATTGTATCCATACTCAGAAGGAGTGGGTTATACAGAACATAACTTTAGGGGTGGAGATCATGGAGGCCATTTTAGAATTCTGCCTGCCATACGAGGTGATTTTATATAGAACAGCATTTTGTGTATCTAAAAAAATTTTATTATAATTCCATTTTACTGTTAATAAGTCTTGAAACTAATGTTTTAGTTCATTTGGGCCATGTGTTAGTCTCTTCAGACTGCTTTAACAAAATATCAGGGATTAAGTAGCTTATAAACAACAGAAATTTATTTCTAACAGTTCTGGGGGCTAAATGTTCAAAATCAGAGTACCAGCAAGATGGGGTGAGGGTCCTCTTCTGAGTTTCATAATTCTTGTTGGATTTTCACATGGCAGAAGGAGAGCTTTCTCATGCCTCTTTTCGTAAGGGCATTAATCTTATTCATGAAGACTCTGCCCTCATGACCTAATCACCTCCCAAAGGCTTTACCTCCTAATATGATCACAGTGGGCATTAGGATTTCAACATATAAATTTGGGGGTGGGTCACAAACATTTGGACCATAGCAGGCTTCTATAACAACACATTATAGACTGGGTAGCTTAAATAACAGACATTTATTTCTTACAGTTCTGGCGGTGGAGATGTCCAAAGATCAAGTCACCAGCAATTTTTTTGTATTTTTACCACCCTCCAACACATGCCTAACATATATTTCTGAGAAAAGGATAGGATAACTGCAAGAGACACTGTTATTCAAAATAGCGGAAAACAGAAAGCACGATTGAGGGCAATTCTGAAGTCCAACCAGACACATGTCACTAGGTCTCTTGACTCTTAGGGTGGGGAATGTACCTAGGTTAGGGTCTAGTTTTGCTCCCTGGGAATGGTTTCCTAGTTCATTGTTATAAGTAGCTCTCAATTTTATGGTATGGTACATTGGACCTACTGTCTGAATTATCATTCTTTTTGTCTAAGAAATGACCCATGTTTGCAGTGGAATAATTCTCTCAGCCTGCTTCCTGCTTATAGAAAATTAGGGATCTGGAAATATCTTTTCATTTTGAAATGTCCCTGTCCCTTTTAGTCTAATATGATGGTGTTTCTCTTAAAAACTTTGTTTTCCATATATGTTATTGTGGTGCATTCTTTTTTAAAATTTATTTTATTGAAGTATAGTTGATTTACAATGTTGTGTTAATTTCTGCTGTACAGCAAAATTATTCAGTTATATATATATACACACACACACACACATAGATATGTTTATATATTATTTTTCATATTCTTTTCCATTATGGTTTATTATAGGATATTGAGTATAGTTCCCTGTGCTATGCAGTAGAACCTTGTTGTTTATTCATTCTATATATAATAGTTTGCATCTACTAATCCCAAACTCCCATTCCATTCCCCCCCCCCCCCCCCCCGCACCTTAGCAACCACAGGTCTCGTCTCTATATCTATTGTCTTTCTGTTTCATAGATAAGTTCATTTGTGTCTTATGTGCATTCTTTTACCCAAAAGTCAACATCCATGATTCTTTCTAAGATCTTATTTTACTTAAGTTATGTCAGTCTTCTGCAAGACAATACCCTCAAGATTATAAATCCTTGTGTCTAATTAGGAGGATCTATGAAAAATATTTAAATCTTTCTGAGATTTTAACAAGGCGTTTTATAGCACACCCTTGATTTGACTTTTACTCTGAAGCTGCATTTTACTGTCAGTACCATGGTTTTGATCTGTGCCCTAAACTAATTTCTTTCTTTGAGAATTTTTTTTTGAGAGCTGGAGATAGTGTCCCAGACCCTCTATATATTTTCTAATTTTTGCTTTAAAATTGATCAGTTCTTTCTTTTGCTCTTCTTTCTTCTTACACTACCTTATTATATCCAACCCTAATATAAGCAAAACAGTTCTTTTATCATTCTGGCTGGAAGTTTCCTTAGCCACATCCACAAGTTTATTAGGTATGTTTTTAACCTTGCAAGTTACTCCAGCCCCAGGTTTGTTTTCTTTTTTTTAAATTAATTAATTAATTTATTATTGTATTGTCTGTGTTGGGTCTTTTTTTGCTGTGCACGGGCTTCCTTTTTAGTTGTGGTGAGTGGGGGCTACTCTTTGCTGCAGTGCATGGGCTCCTCGTTGCCGTGGCTTCTCTTGTTGTGGAGCTCAGGCTCTAGGCGCATGGACTTCAGTAGTTGCAGCATGTGGGCCCAGTAGTTGTGGCTCATGGGCTCTAAAGCGCAGGCTCAATAGTTGTGGCACATGGGCTCAGTTGCTCCGCGGCATGTGGGATCTTCCTGGGGCAGGGATTGAACCCGTGTCCCCTGCATTGGCAGGCAGATTCTCAACCACTGCGCCACCTAGGAAGCCTCAGCCCCAGGTTTTTTTAATTGTTCTGTCACTGCATAAAAGAGCTCCTTCCCCCATTTCCAGCCCCCAGTATCAGTTTTCCAACTTCATTGCCTTTTATAGCCTCCACTAACAGACTGTTTGCCATTCCTCCAGGCTTCACCTATAGCCTTCTGGCTACTTTTCTAGTATCCAGCAATAGTGTCTTTACCACCCTTCAGCTTCTGCTCACCTGCTGGACCCAAAGCCAGTGCTAAATGTTTCCAGTTTTTGTTGTTGCATCACCTTGATTGCAGGTGTTTCTATTACTTCATATCAAACTACCCCCAAATTTAGTGAATTAAAATAATTTATTATTTCTCAGAATTCATGAGTTTGCTGTACTCAGCTGGTCAGTGTCTGTGTTTGATGTCATGTTGCCTACAGTCTCTCAAGTCGCTGCATTCATCTGGGTGCTCGGCTAAAGCTGGAAATGTCCAAGATAGTTTCTCTCACATGTCTGGTGCCTAGTCATGTCACTGGTCTAGCCCAGGCTTCTTTACATGGTGACTGGGAACCAAGCAGGCAAAAGCAAAAACAGTTAAGCTTATTACAGGCTGGGATTATAAATCCTTGAAGTTTTTTCACCATATTCTGTAAGGAAGTCTTAAGGCTAATCCGTATTCAGGGGGAGGAGTGGCATAGAGTAGGAGAAATTGCCTGCAGCCATTTATGGAAGTAATCCAACACAATATTCAATTTTTGTAAATGTTCTGATTACATAGTGTATATTTTCTGTTGCTAGATATACCAGTCACCTTTTCCTTAATAACAAATTACTCCAAAACTTAGTGATTTAAAATAGCAGATACTCATTATTTCTCTTAGTGGCTGAGTAGGCATTCTCTCTGGGCAGGCTTGATATGTATGGAATCCCAGCTGGGGCATCTAGGACAGATGAGACCTCTTTTCAGTCTTATATTCCAGGAGGCCAGCCCTGGGTAGTCTACAAAAGGATTCTTAGTAGAAAGAGAGCAAAACAAAGCTGGAAGACTTTCTTGAGACCTAAACTCAGACCTCAGATAGTGCTATTTGTGTTGCATCCTATTGGCCAAAGCAAGTCACAGGCCAACCTATTTTCAAGGGGTGAAGAAATAGATTTCACCTTTGGGAGCTACTGGAGAGATATTATGGACATTTGTAGTTTACCACAGTGGGATATGTATATTTCTTCCCTCTTCTTTCTCTCCTCCTCTTATTTTCTCTCTTTACAAAATTCAGATACATCTAGGTTGTGTTAATTCTCTGTACCTTTATTAGTTAGAAAATAGGCTAGACTGCTATATAAAGAGATCTTATAAAATTCAGTGGCTTAAACAAGGTAGAATATTATTTTTCTCTCATGGAAAGTTTGGGTAAATGGTTTCAGGTGCGTATAATAGTTTGATGTTTCTGGAACCCTGTCTTTTCACTTCTTGGTCTCATTTCTCATTGAAGTCTAGAAATCCTTATCACATCTTAAATTTTAAAATTTCTCTCAAGGAAGTTTTATCTTTTTTCTTCTTTTTATCCCTCTGGAACTAGTATTTGAATATTAAAATTCCTAGATCTTGTCTTTTATTTTTTCCCTTTCATTTCTGCTAAAGGAATTTGTATGTGTGTTTGTGGGGTTTTTATGTTTTTATTTTTTTAAAAATATTTATTTATTTATTTATTTTATTGACTGTTTTGCATCTTCACCACCACGGGCTTTCTCTAGTTGCTGGTGAGCAGGGGCTACTCTTCCTTGCGGTTCAGTGGCTTCTCAGTGTGGTGGCTTCTCTTGTTGTGGAGCAAGGGCTGTAGGTGTGTGGGCTTCAGTAGCTGTGGCTTGTGGGCTCTAGAGTGCAGGCTCAGTAGTTGTGGCACACAGGCTTAGTTGCTCTGTGGCATGTGGGATCTTCCTGTACCAGGGATCGAACCCATGTCCCCTGCATTGGCAGGCAGATTCTTAACCACTGCGCAACCAGGGAAGCCCTGTTTGTGGAATTTTTAAAAAATTGTAGTTGATGTACAGCATTATGACAGTTTCAGGTGAGCTGCACAGTGATTCCACATTTACATACATTATGAAATGATCACCGTGATAGGTCTATTAACCACCTGTCCCCATACAAAGTTATTACAATATTATTTACCATATTCCTCCAGTGTATGTAACATTCCCCTTGGCTAATTTATTTTATAACTTGATGTTTGTATCTCTTGATACCCTTCACCTATTTCACTCCCCACAATCCAGTAATCACCCATTTGTTCTCTGTATCCAAGAATCTGTTTTGATTTCATTTTGTCTGTTTTGTTTGTTAGATTATAATATAAGTGAGATCATATGGCATTTGTCTTTCTCTGTCTGACTTATTTCACTTAACATAATACACACTAGGTCCATACATGTTGTTTCAAATGGCAAGATTCCATTTTTTATGGCTAGGTAATAGTTCAGTGTGTGTGTGTGTGTGTGTGTGTGTTCATCTCACAGTTTCTTTATCCATTCATTTATTGATGGACACTTAGGTTGCTTCCATATCTTGGCTATTGTAAATAATGCTAAAATGAAGATAGGGTTGCATATATTATTTGAATTAGTGTTTTTTTTTCAGGGAGGGGGTAAATACCTAGAAGTGAAATAACTGGATCATATGGCAGTTCTATTTTTAATTTTTTTGAGGAATCTCCATACTGTTTTCCACAGTGGCTGTACCAATTTACGTTCCCACCACCAGTATATTAGGGTTCCCTTTTCTTCACATCCTTGCCAACCCTTGTTATTGCTTGTCTTTTTGATGATCATCATTGTGACAGGTATAAGGGAGTATATCACTGTGGTTTTGGGTTGTATTTCCCAGATGATTAGTGATGTTGAGCACCTTTCATGTACTGATTGGCTATCTGTATGTCTTCTTTGGAAGAATGTCTTTTTAGGTACTCTGCCCATTTTTTTTTAAATTGGTAGTTTGTCTTTTTGCTGTTAACTTGTATGAGTTCTTTGTGTGTTTTGGGTATTTACCCCTTATCTGATATATCATTTGCAAATATCTTCTCCCATTCAGTAGGTAGCCTTATTGTTCTGTGGATATCTTCAGTGTACAATAGCTTTTTAGTTTGATGTAGTTCCATTTGTTTATTTTTGCTTTAGTTTCCCTTCCCTGAGGAGACATATACAAAAAATGTCTAAGACCAGTTTCAAAGAGCTTACTGCCTATGTTTTCTTATAGAAGTTTTATGATTTTAGGTCTTATATTTACACGTTTAATCCACTTGAGGTTATTTTTGTATATGGTGTGAAAACTAGTCCAGTTTGACTGTATTCTGTGTAGCCATCCAGTAATCCAAACACCAGTTACTGAAGAGGCAGTCTTTTGCTCGCTGTATTTTCTTGCTTCCTTTGTCATAGATTAATTGGCAATATAAGTGTGGGTTTATTTGGGGGCTTTCTGTTCAGTTCCATTGATCTATGTGTCTGTTTTTGCTCCAGTACCATCCTGTTTTGATTAGTATAGCTTTGTAGTATAGTTTGAAATCAGGGCATGTGATACCTCTAACTTCTTCTTTTCTCAAGATTGTTTTGGCTATTCAGGATCTTTTATATTACCGTAGAAACCTTAGAATTATTTGTTCTAGTTCTGTGAAAAATGCCATTGATATTTTGATAGAGATTACATTGAATCTGTTGAATTCCTGAGGTAGTATGGTCATTTTAACAATATTAATTCTTCTAATACATGAACACAGAATATTTTTCCATTTGTGGAAATTCTTTCATCAATCTTATAAATTTCAGAGTATGAGTCTTTTTTGGTTTTGGTTAGATTTATTCCTAGGTATTATATTCTTTTTGAAGCAATTGTAATTAACATTGTTTCTTAATTTCTCCTTCTGATAGCTTGTTATTAGTGTATAGAAACAATAGTTTTCTGTGTACTAATTTGTATCCTGAAACTTTAATAGCTTTTTTGGGTGAAGTCTTTGGGAGTTTTTATAATAGTATTATGTCACTTGCAAATAATGACAATTTTACTTCTTCCTTTACAATTTGGATTATTTTATTTTTCTTGCATAATTGCTCTAGCTAGGATTTCCAGCTGTGTGTTGGGTAATGTGGTGAGCATGGGCATCCTTGTCTTGTTCCTGATATTAGAGGAAGAAAGGCTTTCAGCTTTTCACCATTGAGTATAATGTTACCTGTATGTTTGTCATATATACCATTTATTATGTTGAGGTACATTCTCTTTATACCCACTTTGTCAAGAGTTCTTATCAAAAATAAATGTTGAATTTTGTCAAATGCTTTTTTTTGCATCTATTTAGATGATTATGTGATATTTATTTTTGTTTTTTTTTTTAATGTGGTATATTATATTGATTGACTTTTGGATATTAAACCATCCTTGCGTCTCTCTTTGGAATCCCACTGAATCATGATGTATAATCCTTTTAATGTATTGCTGAATTTCATTTGCTAATATTTTGTAGAGAATTTTTTGCATTTATGTTCATCAGTGATATTGGCCTATAATTTTCTTTTTCGGAGTATTTTTGCCTGGTTTTGGTATCAGGGTAATGGTGGCTTTGTAAAATAAGTTTGGAAGTGTTCCCTCCTTTTCAATTCATTGGCGTAGTTCGTGAAGGATGGGTATTAACTCTTGTGTAGGAGCTGTTCTATGTGATCTAGAAGCACAGTCATCCCTGACCACAAGAGTCAGACACTTTATGGGCATCCCTCATGGTGGGCTGTGTCCACCAGCTGTGATAGGACCAAGGCTGGTGCACAGCTTTGAGTCACTTGCCTGTCCTGGTTATGGCTAGGTCTCTGCGTGGGATATGTAGGGCTTGGGGCCCTTGCCTGGCCTGTTTATTGCGTGGGCAGAGCAGGGCTCAGAACACTTGCCCATCCTGGTTTTGTGGGGGGTGCTGCTTGATTAATTCTTCAAGTACTTCTGTTACTGATGATTTGCCATGCCCTGTCAGTGTTCCAAGGAGAGGAATCTCATTTAACACCTAGTTTCAGGTTGATTGGATGCCAGGCCCTCAGGTAGCAGCTTTTAACGTGTGCAGATATATACTGTGCTGTGGGGTCACAACTGTAATCCTTGCTGGCCTTCAGACTAGGAG
Organism: Hippopotamus amphibius kiboko; assembly: GCF_030028045.1. NCBI lineage: Eukaryota > Metazoa > Chordata > Mammalia > Artiodactyla > Hippopotamidae > Hippopotamus > Hippopotamus amphibius. Next base: position 120,010,341 of record NC_080189.1, on the reverse strand, counting down.
ATCTGGAGGTGTCCCCTGGGTGACATTTGCAAAAACAAAGCTCCTCATGAATGTATAATCTCTTTTGCGGGGAATCTTGTCAAGCTGTAGTGAGGCCAAGGGGGTACACAAACATGATATCTCTCTGATTACATTTCCTGGGAGTGTGTCCTTAGCCTCTGAAGGTGTGGGAAACTTGAAGCCTGTCCCTCAAGGTGAAGCTCCAGGCTAAGTAAATAGGCCTTTTTCGCAGGATAACTGAAGTTGTGTTTTAGTCAGATATCCGTGCAGTGCCCTGAGGGTGGTGGCCTGCCAGTTACAGTCCCATGGAACTCAGGAACAGCAGTCCCATGGGCCGCTGGGGCCAAGTGATCAGAGGTTTTCCTTTGTGTGGATTGTGTACTCCCACTGGCTTTAGCTGGGTAGCTGGAGAGTGTAGGGAGCGTGGCCTGCTCTCTTGCTTCAGGAAGGCAGTGGGAAAATGACCTGACTGCATGCGCACAGGCTTTAGCAGTGCAGCATGAGAGTGTCTTGTCTGTGTGCATGCATTGGCTTTAGACTGTGACTTCTCAGTCTTGTGACCCTCAGCTAAGGGGCAGGGGAGTATTGAGTCAGCTTTAGGCTAGAAGAGGGATAATGCCATGACCACTTGTACTCACCAGCCCCAGCCAGAGCGAGGGGGAGTGTAGTAGTTGCCTGCACTCACAGACTTTAGATAGATTGCAGGAGAATGCTGTGACTGTTTGTTCCTGCCCACCATACCCAGGGAGTGGGGGAACATTGCAGCCTCTGGAGCTCTTTGGCTTCAGCAGTGCAGTGGGGTATCGCCATGATTGGCTCACCCCTGCATCCAAGTTCTACAGCCTGTGCTCGCGGGTTAGGTGGGGAGTGCAGTAATGGTGTCTGCCAGTGCTTCTGCTTCTGGGGAGCATTTCTACTGTCCACGACCCCTCCAGCTGATGCTTTTAGATTTGCAAATGGCTCCCCTTCACATATAATCATGGCACTTTTCAAACTGCTGTTATTTCCCTAGGTCTCCAGGTGAGTGAGACCACATGTAAGCCCTTTATGGGGGGTCTCAGTTTTCGATAGCACTTTGGGACCCTTGGATGTCATCCCCATTGGTTTTCAGAGCAAAGCATTTCAGGGATTCCTCTCTGGTGTAGATCCCAGGAGCCAGGGTGCTTGATGTGGGGAGCAGTCCCTTTGGGAAAAGCGCTTGTCTGGTGAGGTCCCTCTGTATTGTGTGCTGTCATGCTGGGGGTAGGGTTTTTGGTGAGAGTGTTTCTTTGCCTCTCCTACCTGTCTTAATATAGTCCTTTTTTTTTTTTTTTTTTTTTTTTTCCCTTTTCTCTTATGGAGCATTTGTTTGGCTAGTTCTAAGGTTCTTTTCAGAGGGAGTTGATCTGTATGTAGGTGTATATTTGTTGATTCCATGGGAGGAGGTACATTCAGCTCTTGCTATGCCCCATCTTGAACTACCTTCCCTGTAGATTTTTTCTTTTAGGAGTGAGTCTCATTTTCCTGTTTCTTCACATTCAAGTAATTTTTAATTGTATCTTGGATATTGGGAATGTCATGTTGTTGAAGCTCTGGATTCTGCCATATTCTTTTTATGATTGGTACTATTTTTGTTATTTATTTTGCGTTAATTTGTTATTAACATGACTGGGTGCAAAATGAAAATTCTGTATTTAAGCAGCAGCTCAAATCACATCTCTCCTTCTAGCTTTTGCATGGCTGCTTGGAGTCTTCCTTATGCGTATGTGCTTAAGGGGTCAAGTAGATTCGAGTAGGGTTTGTACAAATGGTTTGGGGCTCCCCTCGCTCTGGCTCCCTTTTTTGTGTGACTTCCCCTAAGCTTTCCAGTGGCTGTGGTTGCCCTAAACTCTGCACTCTGTACCCTGAGGACTAAAAACTCACGTGTTTTTTTGTTTGTTTATTTTTTAAAATTATCTATTTGGTGTTCTGCCTGGCTCAGAGGGCTTGCCCTCAGACTAGAAACCAGGAAATAAGGATCTTAGGTAGGACTCTTCCCTTCTTCCCAGGGTCACCTTTTCTCAAGAACCTACCTACTCTTGTTTGCTCTCTATTATTGACATTTGTATTTTGTTTTTAGTTTGTGGTTGTTATGTATGGAAAGGTTTGTATGGTAGGACTTGCTCTGCTATACCAGAATTGAAACTGGGGACTTTTTTAAAAAAATTTTTTAACTTTTTATTTTACATTGGAGTATAGTTGATTAACAATGTTTTGCTAGTTTCAGGTGTGCAACAAAGTGATTCAGTCATACATATACATGTATCCTTTTTCAAATTCTTTTCCCAATTAGGTTGTTACAGAATATTAACCAGAGTTCCCTGTGCTAGGTCCTTGTTGGTTATCCATTTTAAATATAGCAGTGTGGGGATTTCCCTGGTGGTACAGTGGTTAAGAATCCGCCTGCCAGTGCAGGAAAGATGGGTTCAATCCCTGGTCTGGGAATATCCCACATGACGAGGAGCAACCAAGCCCATGCACCACAACTACTGAGCCCATGTGCTGCAACTGCTGAAGCCCACACACCTAGAGCCCATGCTCCATAACGAGAGAAGCCAACCACAGTGAGAAGCCTGCGCACCAGAACGAAGAGTAGCCCCCACTCGCCACAACTAAAGAAAGCCCACGCACAGCAACGAAAACCCAACGCAGCACCCCCCACCAAAAAAAAAAATATATATATAGTAGTGTGTACATGTCAATCCCAAACTCCCTAGCTATCCCTTTCCCCCACCCCTCCCCTCTGGTAACCATAAGTTTGTTGTCTAAGTCTGTGAGTCTTTTTCTGTTCTGTAAATAAGTTCGTTTGTATCATTTTTTTTTTTTTTTTGCCCATGATATGACTGACAAGTGATTAGTCTTCATAATTTACAAACAACTCATGAGGCTTAATATCAAAACAAACAGCCCAATCAAAAAATGGGCAGAACACCTAAACAGACATTTCTCCAGGAAGACATACAGATAGCCAAGAGGCACATGAAAAGATGTTTAGCATCTCTAATTATTAGAGAAATGCATCAAACCTACAATGAGATAACATCTGACACCAGTCAGAATGACTATCATCAAAAAAAGAGAAAGAAACTGGGGACTTTAGATATGGTTCCTCAAACTGTCTTCCATCTGATGGAGGATTCTTAAGACTTCTCATGCATAGTAGAATCTACTCATTCTTACAAAATCAGAACTGTATTTCTTTTGTGTTGAGTAGAGTTGCTTCTTTTCGTAAAATTTGAAATGTTTATATTTAAATATTTCAGGCCTTGAGAAAAGGAGAAATGAAATGTTTAACTTACTGTAGTTATAATTTCCTAAATTCAGGGTCATTTTTCCTATGGAAAATCAATAGAAAGCTATAGCTACAGAAGTTATCCACCATTCTGCCTAAGAAGTGCACAGTAAATGCTTATGCTCAATTCATCATCTTGGCTGTCTGTGGATTTTAGAAAGGTAATAATTATGACAGTAAATTAATAAAAACAAAAATGCCAAATGAATACTTTTCTCCTCATATTACATCCTAGAAAGCAACACATGCTCTGGAAATTGAGAACAGAGTTCTTCAGGAACAACTGAAACAAGCTTTACAGGTAAAAGATATTATGTTCCCTTGAAATTGTTAACGAGGGAAGAAAATATCTATAAACAACTTTTTAAATGAATAATTTTAACTTTGTAAACCAATAGATCTATTATATATTGTATTATTTTGCCAGGTTTAAAATATTCTTATTTTATGCAGTGGAAATATGTTAATAAAATTTAATGTTTTTTCTTTCCAAAACAGTAAGCTAGAAAGAAAATTAATATACAAACTTAAAGCAATTTATTTCTAGATATAAATTGTTTTTTTTTAAGATTAGCAGAATTATATAGGATATATTGAGATAAGAAACTGGTGATTTTGCAGAACAATTAAGGAGTATTTGCTCATCCAGAAATCAACATAAAATATAAAAATGCAATAACTAAAACAGTGCTGTTCTGGATCTGGTACTGAATGAAAAGTCCAGAAACAGATTCAAATAGATATGATAATTTTATAGTTTATAGTTATTAAAATTTTTTCACAGAAGGATAAAATAGTCACAAAAGTAAACTACTGTGATAACATTGTTGGGTTTCTAGTTAGTGTAAAACACTAAAATAAGTTGCAGATTGGTTTAAGATCCAAAAGTAATAAATGAACTATTAATATTTTGGAAGAAACACTAACAGTTGCGTGTCTTAGCTAGAGCAAGGCTTTCTAAGCATTATACCACAAAGGAATATGTTAATATATTTGGCTATATATAAAATAAACCATTTTATGGATGCAAAATTCATGAGATATAAAGATAAATGGAAAATATTTACAAAATGTTTCATATCAAGATCTTTTACAAATCCACAGGAAATATGGATAGTCTTCCTCCTAAATAGGCAAAGGACACAAATAGGCAAGTCATAATTGAGAAACGCACATGGCCAATAAATGCATACAAATATATTCATCCTTACTAGTTATCAAATAAATGCAATTTAAAATAGCAGAGGGATAGATATTTTTTACCTACTATTTTGTTAAAAAGTTAAGGAACAGAAATATCCAATATTTGTGGATTTATGCTGAAATGAGCAGTCTTTCACATACTTCTATTGTCAGATGGATTGATACTTTTCTGGAAGAAAATACATAGCAAAAGTCTCAGAAAGCATAGTCTTTACAGTGAACCATTCCACTTCTAAAAATTAATTGTAAAGAAGAAAAAAGTATACAGAGATTTTGTACAAGTATGTAGAATAGAAAAATTTTAATAGCAAAATTTCTTAAATTACCAGTATGTCCATTGATAAGAAATTTGCTAAATTAATTTGTGTATACTATTAAAATATACTTCTTTTAGCTATTCTGATTTGGATGTATATTTATCATGATGGAAACATACCTATGACATTATTTAACGAAAAGAGCATGTTATGCGTGCATGTATAGTATGAACCAATGTACATAAAAATTTAAAAAACATATACATATGCACTAGCTTTATTTAGAAATAATTTAAAAGAATATATGTCAACATGTTAACAGTGAATTTTCTCTCTGTGATGAGACTATGAACTTTTTTATTGATCTAATGTATTCTTTCATACAATCACTTTTAATTTTGTATAAGTAAAAATTATTAAAAGTGACATTAAAAATTTAATTCTACAAGAAATAAATTATTTTTCACATTTTCTTTTATTATATGATATTATAAATCTTTATCTTGGGTACATTATGTCTATAATGTATGCATTTTATTAACTTTTATTGTGCCTGTATTATAGTTAGAGCCTTAAAAAACAGTGGCCAGGAGAACCTCTTGGGTATAAAAATAGCCCTTAAGTAGAAGAGGTTTCTTCCTAGTTTTTAATTTTAACTGCAGATCTGTTAAACGATGGATTATACCAGTGGTTTAACTTAGCTTCCTCTAACCCTGTAAAAATAAGATTGAGAACTAGCCTGAGCATGAATATTCAGAGATTCCTGAAAATTGTCATGTTGGCAGGAAAATGCCACAAAAATAATGCTTGACAAAGTTAATGTATTTAAAAACAGGAAGCTGAAAGAGCTAAGGAGCAACTTGGTTATTTCCTAAATCAAGAAAAGGAGTTACTCAAAAGTGAGGGGAAGACCAAGACAGCAACAGAAATGGGTATTGATAAAATAAAAGTTAAAGGTGAAGATTCAAAATATATACCATTGGAGAAAGAAACAAGAAAAGAACTAGTGGCAGATTCAGGTGGAGAAAAAAAAAAGATAAAACTAAATACCCACAGGTAAGGAAATAACCAAAATAGAAACAGTAATAAGTGCTGTAAGAAGTTTTATCCTTTTATATTATTATTTACTTCATTTGTATATTATTTTTAAAAGTTTCCTATGCATTTTTTTTTTGGCTTGGAATTTTGCCTTTTGAATATATCAGTTCATTATTATCTAAAATTCAAATCTATAAATTAACTGTGTATTGATTTTTGTGGGTTTTTGGTAATCCAGTTATTTCCTTTTATGTTTAGGACAATTGATCCAATACAGACTTGTCAGATGTAAAATAATGTTTTATCTTTAAACATTTTTTGTTGAGGTATAATTGACATATGTTGTATTATTTTCAGATATACAACATGATGATTCAGTATTTGTCTATATTGTGACTGGATCACCACAATAAGTCTAGTTAACACCCATCAATATACATAATTACAGAACTTTTTTTCTTGTAATGAGAACTTTAACATTTACTCTGTTAGCAACTTGCAAATATGCAGTGCAGTATTATTAACTGTAGTCACTATGCTGTACATTACATCCCCTAGACTTGTTTATTTTATAAGTGGAAATTTGTACCTTTTCACTTCCTATACCCATTTGCACACCCCACCCCACCCTGGCAGTCCCTGCCTCTGGCAACTACCAGTCTGTCCTCTGTATCTATGAGCTTAGTTTTTCTTTTGTTTCATTTTAGATTCCACATATAAGTGAGATCATATGGTATTTTTCTTTCCCTGTCTGACTTATTTGACTTAGCATAATGCTCTCAAGGTCCATCCATGTTGTCACGATTGGCAAGGTTTCATTATTTTTCATGGTTGAATAATATTCTACTATATATCATGTGTGTGTGTATGTGTATGTATATAATGTTTTCTTTATCTGTTCACCCATCAGTGGACACATAGGCTGTTCCCATATCTTTGCTAATGTAAATAATGCTGCTGTGAACATGGGACTGCATATATATCTTCTTTAGTTAGTGTTGTCATTTACTTTGGAAAAATATCTGGAAGTGATTATTTCTTGGATCATCTGGTAGTTCTATTTTTAGTTTTTTTTTTTTGAGGACCCTCCATACTCTTTTCCATAGTGGCTGCAGTAATTTACATTCCCACCAACAGTGCACAAGGGTTTCCTTTTATCCATTCTCACCAACACTTTATTATTTCCTGTTGGTCTGCCAATAGCAATTCTGACAGGTGTGAGGTGATAACTCATTGTGGTTTTGATTTGCATTTCCCTGATGATTAGTAATGTTGAACATCTTTTCATGTACCTGTTGGCCATATGTTTGTCTTCTTTGGAAAAATGTCTATTCAGATCATCTGCTCATTTTTAATTCATATTGATTCTTTTTTTTTTTTTTTTTTGCTTTTGAGTTTTTTGAGTTCTTTATATATTTTGGATATTAACCCTTTATTAGATATATGATTTTCAAATATTTTCTCCCATGTCATTATGTTGATGGTTTCCTTTGCTGTGCAGAAGCTTTTTAGTTTGATGTACTTCTACTTGTTTATTTTTGCTTTTGATGCCTTGCTATTGGTGTTAAACCCCCAAATTCAATAAGACCTATGTCGAGGAGCTTATTGTCTATGTTTCTTTTAGAAGTTTTATAGTTTCATGTCTTATATTCAAATCTTTAATTCATTTGGAGTTAATTTTTGTGTATGGTGTAAGAAAGTGGTTGAGTTTCATTCTTTGCATGTGACTTTCCAGTTTCCCAACAACATTTATTAAAGGAGCTGTCCTTTTGCCATTGTATGTTCTTGGCTCCAGCATAAATTGATTGACCATATATGCGTGGGTTATTTCTGGGCTTTCCTCTGTGTTCCATTGATCCATGTCTGTTTTTTTCTCCCTGTATCATACTGTTTTGATTGCTATAGCTTTGTAATATAATTTGAAATCAGAGCACATGATGCCTCAGCTTTGTTCTTCTTTCTCAAGATTGCATTGACTATTCAGGGTTTTTTGTGGTTCCATATAGATTTAAGAATTATTTCTTTTATTTCTGTGAAAATAGCATTGGAATTTTGATAGATTGCATTGAATCTGTAGATTGTTTTGGCTAGTATGGACATTTTAACAATATTAATGTTTCCAATCCATGAGCATGGAATATCTTTCCACTTATTCATGTCTTATTCCATCAATGTCATATAGTTTCCTCTCTATAGGTCTGTCACCTTCTTGGTTAAATTTATTCCTAGGTATTTTATTCTTTTTGATGCAGTTGTAAATGGCATTGTTTTCTTAATTTCTCTTTTGGGTAGTTCATTTTTAGTGTATAGAAATGCAATAGATTTCTGTCCATCAATTTTGTACCCTGCAACTTTATTTATTAGGTCTGACAGTTTTTTGCTATTCTTTAGGGTTTTCTCTATCATGTCATCAAATAGTGACAGATTTATTTCCTCCTTTCCCGTGTAGATACCTTTTATTATTATTATTATTATTTTTGCCAAATTGCTCTGGCTAGGACTTCCAATAATATGTTGGATAAAAGTGGCAGGAGTGGGCATCCTTTTCTTGTTCCTGATCTTAAAGGAATTGCTATCATCTTTTCACCTTTGAGTATGGTGTTATCTGTGGGTTTGTTATACGTGGCCTAGTTTATGTTGAGTATGTTCCATCTGTACCCACTTTGTTGAGAGCTTTTGTCATAAATAAATGTTGAATTTTGTGAAATGCTTTTTTGTTTTACAGCTATTGAGATGATCATACAATATTCATTTTGTTAGTGTGGTATATCACATTGATTGATTTGTAGATATCGAACCATTTCTGCATCCCTGGTAGAAATCCCTCTTGCTCATGGTCATGGTGTATGATTCTTTTAATAGATTATGGAATCAGTTTGCTAATATTTTTTGAGGATTTTTTGCATCTATGTTATTCAGGGATATTTGTCTATAATTTTCTTTTCTTGTAGTGACCTTGTCTGGTTTTGGTATCAGAGTAATGCTGGTCTTGTAAAATGAGTTTGGAAATATTCCCTTCTCTTCTATTGTTTGGACGAGCTTGAAAAGGATTGGTATTAATTCTTCTGTGAATATTTGATGGAATTCACCAGGGAAGTGTCCTGGTCCTGGACTTTTGTTTGTAAGGAGTTTTAAAATTATGGATTCATTATCCTTAATAGTAGTAATCAGTCTATTCAATTTTTCTGTTTTTTTCATGATTCAGTCTTAGAAGATTGTGTGTTTAGGAGTTTATTAATTTATTCTTGTTATCATTGTCTCTTTAGTCTCCATTTCATTTATTTCTTTTTTCTTTCAATTTATTTTTTATATATTTATTGGTTGTGTTGGGTCTTCATTACTGTGCGCAGGCTTTCTCTAGTTGCAGCAAGCGGGGGCTACTCTTCATTGCGGTGTGCAGGCTTCTCACTGTGGTGGCTTCTCTTGTTGTGGAGCACAAGCTCTAGGCACGCAGGCTTTAGTAGTTGTGACACACAGGCTCAGTAGTTGTGGCTCATAGGCTCTAGAGTGCAGGCTCAGTAGTTGTGGTACATGGGCTTAGTTGCTCTGTGGCATGTGGGATCTTCCTGGACCAGGGCTTGAAACCATGTCCCCTGCATTGGCAGGCAGATCCTTAACCACTGCACTGCCAGGGAAGTCCAAGCTCTATTTTTTTTTGATATAAATATTGCTACCCCAGCTTTCTTTTGCTTTCCATTTTGCATGGAATACCTTTTTACATCCCCTCACTTTCAGTCTGTTGTATGTCTTAGATCTGAAGTGAGTCTCTTGTAGGCACTATTTATTTATTTATTTATTTATTATTTTTGTATCTGTTCAGTTACTCTGTCTTTTGATTAGGGCATTTATTCTGTTTACATTTAGTGTGATTATTGATTGGTATGTTGTTATTGCCATTTTGTTAATTGTTTTGGATTTGGTTTTGTAGGTCTTTTTTCCCCCTTTCTTCTTTTGTTCTTTTGCAATTTGATGACTGTCTTTAGTGTCATGTTTGGATTCTTTTCTCTGTTTTGTGTGTATCTATAATAGGTTTCTGATTTGTGGTTATCATGACATTTATATACAGGAATCTCTCAATATATATGTGATTATTTTCAATTGCTAATTTCTTAACTTCAAATGAATTTTAACAACCCTGTATTTTTACTTCCTCCCCCACCCCCATGATTATTATTTTTGATGTCATCTTTTACTTCTTTTTGTGTTTCCCTTAACTGCTTATTTTGAATATAGATAATTTTACTACTTTTGCCTTTTAACCTTCCTACTAACTTTGTTTGTGGATGATTTACTACCTTTACTGTATATTTGCATTTACCAATGAGCTTTTTCTTTTTGTACTTTTTCTGTTTCTAGTTGTTGCCTTTTCTTTTTCACTTAGAGAAATTCCCTTAACATTTCTTATAATGCTGGTTTGGTGATGCTGAACTCTTTGCTTTTACTTGGTTGTAAAACTTTTGCTCTTTCCATCAAATCTGAATGAAAGCCTTGAGGGGTAGACCATTTTTTGTTGTAGGTTTTCCCTTTCATCTTTTAAAATACACCATGTGACTCCCTTCTGGCTTGCTGAAAAGTTAGCTGATAGCATTATAGGAGTTCCCTTGTACCTAACTTGTTGCTTTTCCCCTTGCTTTTAATATTCTCTCTTTATCTTATATTTTCTCATTTTAATTACAGTGTATCTTGGTGTGGTCCTCTTTGGGATGATTGTGTTTGGGACTCTGTGCTTCCTGGATCTTGATGTCCTTTCCTTTCCCAGTCTAGTGAAGTTTTCAGCTATTATGTCTTCAATTATGTCCTCTGCCGCTTTTTCTCTCTCTTATTCTGGGATCCATACAATGCAAATGTTAGTAGACTTGATGTTGTCTCAGAGGTCTTTTAAACTGTCCTAATTTCTTCTTATTCTTTTTTCTTTTCAGCTTTGGTGATTTCCATTACTCTTTTTTTCTACTCACTGTTCCATTTCTCTGTATCATTTAATCTCCTGTTGATTCCTTCTAGTGTATTTTTAGGTATTGTATTTTTCAGCTCTGTTTGGGTCTTCTTTTTATCTTCTAACTCTTTGTTAAACTTCTCACTGTGTTCATTCATTCTTCTCCCAAGTTGTTTGATTATTTTCATGATTTTTACCTTGAACTTTTTGTTGGGTAGATTGTCTATTTCCACTTAACCTTGTTCTTCTGGGACTTTATCTTGTTCCTTTGTTTGGAACATGTTCTTCTGTTGCCTCATATTACCTAATTTTCTATTTTTCTTTCTCTGTCTTGGAGAGGGAGCCTATTATAGGAGACATCCTATGAGTTCCAGAAGCACACTCTTCTCTGGTTACCAGAACTATCTGTTCTAGGAGTTACCCCTATGTAGGCAGGCTGACTACTGTGAGTAGTTTTCTAGGTGTGGCTGGCTCTAGTCTGGTTGGTTGCCAGATCTTGCCATGTGTGGAGGCTGTCAGCCATTGGTTGACAGAGCTGGGTCATGAGGTGGCTGGCTGTGGAACGCCAGGGCCTCTTAGGGCTAGTCCTGGCCCACTGTTGGGCAGATCTATGTTCTGGGGTGGGTGGTAGCTGAGCTGGTATTCCCAGATCTAATGTCAGCCTGCTGGTACATGGGGCTGGTTCCTGACAGGGCTGGCTGAAGGGTCCAAAGTATCTCATAACTGATGATGGTCTGTTGGTGGATGGCACTAGGTCTTAGGTCCTGGAGCTGGTGTCAGTGTGTTGGTAGGCAGGGCTGGGGCCCAGGGTGTCCTAGAGCTAGTGCTGGCTCACTGATGGCCACAGCTGAGTCCTGGGTAGGTCGTGGGTCTCTGGCTGTAGGTCCCTGCGAGTTCCAAAACTGTTGTTTACCCACTGGTAGGTTGGGCTAGATCCCAGAGCTGCTGGCTAAGGAGCCCATGATGTCCCAGTGCAGATGTTGGCCTGCTGGTGAACAGATCCAGGGCCCAGGGGATTGCAGCACAGGTGCTGGCCTCCTGGTGGGCTGGCTGAATCCTGATAAGGTAGGGTGCTGGCTGCTGTGATTATCCTGGGTTGGCATTTGCCCACTGATGGTGTGGGTCAGGGCTGAAGGGATCCTGGGGCTGGTGCCCACCTACCACTGTGTGAATCCACATCCTGGGGCTAGTTCTGGCCCACTTTAGGCCACTGATAGGTCCTAGTGTCTCTGGCTTTGGGACCTAGGGGTACCAGAACTGGTGTCAGACTGCTGATGGGCAGGGTTGGTTCATGACACAGCTAGCTGTAGGGTCTGAGGTGTCCTGAAGCTTGTTTTAGTCTGGTGGTGGGTGTTGCCAGTTCTCTGAGTGGCTGGCTGAGAGGCCTGAGGTGTCTGATACCTGGTGTTGGTCTGCTGGTGGGTTGGGCTGGGGCCCAGGGGGTCCCGGGGCTGGTGCCTGACTGCTGGTGGGTGGGCTGGGCCCTACCATGGTAGGCTGCAGTAGTCCTGGGGCTGGTGTTTGCCTGCTGGTGGATAGGGCTGTGTCCCAGGGTGGCTGTGGGCCCAGGGCATCTTATGGCAGCTTATGGGTATGTCCCTGCCTGGCTAGTTGCTGGATGTGAGGGGTCCCAGTTCTGGTTCTGACAGGCTGGTGGTTGGGGCTGGATCCCAGTGCTAATAAGCTAGGGAGTAGTCCAAAGTGGTGTTTGGTAGTATCAGTGTCCATGTGGTAGAAAGAGCTCTCCAAAATGGCTGCCACCAGTTGATGTGTCCCCGTGGTGAGCTCCAGTTGCCTCCTGACGTTATGGTAGGCTCTCCAATATCAGAAGATGGGTCTGACCCAGGCTCCTTTCAAATTATTGCTTCTGCCTCCTAGAGTGTGTGAGATTGTGTGTGTGCCCTTTAAGAGTAGAGTCTCTATTTCCCATAACCTTGTGACTTTCCTGAAAGTAAGCCCCATTGACCTTCAAAGCTAAATGTTTTAGGGACTTCTTCTTGATGTAGGACTCCTGGGCTGAGGAGCCCAGTGTGGGGCTTGGGCCTCTTGCTTCTTGGGGATAACCTCTGCAATTGTAATTATCCTCCCATTGCGGGTAACTCATTTGTGGGTGTAGATCTTGACTATACTGTGACTCCACCCCTCCAACCTATCTTATTGTGCTTCCTTCTTTACGTCTTTATTAGAAGATCTTTTCTGCTGATCACCCAGTTTTTCTCATCAATGGTTTCTCTGTAAATAGTTGTAATTTTGGTGTGCCCATTAGAGGAGGTGAGCTCAGGGTGTTCCTACTCCGCCATCTTGGCCAAGCTGAACTTTTGTGTGTCTGTTTTAAAACCCAGAAAATATATTATCCATAGCTTGTTATCTAGCATCAATTTCACATTTGTATTACTATTAGTGAACAATTATACTTGCTTCTTTAATATTCTTATAGATTATGAAAATGATTCTTTAGTTACAAATAAATGTTGTTCATATAATCTAATACCAGATGTTTTGTAATTCTAAAGCTCAGAGAAGGAAAGAGCTAGCCCTGCTATTTCAGATCTTTCACAGATCCTCAAGTCTCAAGATGGATCACCTTTTTTAAAGACTTCAAGTGAAGTTTTAACTGATGAAGATCTATCCCATCTACTTTCATCAGTGACCCATGATAAATCACTTACAAGAAAATTATTGATCAAAGAAGTCCAGGATTCACAGTCTGTTGGAACATTGCTTAAAGGGAGTGAAACAGTGACAGCATCATGCATCTCACCCCCTGTTGTTAAAATAAAGACTCTGGGTACTGACATCTCAAAGGTAAGATACAGTACAATAACTTGAACACTGTTTTTTTTAATTGCTATATTCCTTCAATATTTTGAATAAATGTTAATTAAAAACATCAATATTTTCTTATTTAAGTGGAATAAAAAGTTTGCCTTTTGATACAACCTGTTTTATATTTAGGATTTTAAAGTGATATTTGGGAATCAAAGCAATATTTTAATGTAAAAGTTCTAACCTGTACCAACAAAGAATTTGTGGCTTAGATTATAGTTTGAATGATAAATTAAAAGGTATTCAGTTTCTAACTGAGACAGGGAAATTTTTATTTCAGGTTCATCTACAAAAAAGATTTTTATACATTAAGGTATTTGTGACAGCATAGTCATTTTGAAATAATTTTTTATGCCTTAAACAAGTCCTAGAAAATTATTTGAATTGCCTTTGTTAAAATACTATTTAATTAGAAAATTCTCATTTTAAAATTCTGGGAAAAAAGGAAATGATAAAGTGGCTGTACATATTTAATACATAGTCACAATATTTTTTATCATAGAAGTTATTAAAGTGGCCTTATAAAAATAATTTTGTAAAGCCATTTGAGTTTGTCTAGAGATTCAATCTGGTGAAAATATAAATCTAAAGTAGAATCATAGTAAAAAATTATTAACTTGATTTATTTGGAATTATTTGTGAGAAAGAATCACAGTATTGCTTGATGGGACCCTCCACACCATTAAGTGTTCCCACGTGTCTCTCAGATCCATTAATTGTTCTCATTTTTAAGTTGGATACATTCAAGAAGTAATGAAAAGTAAAATGTTTCTGTAATGGCTCTATAGGTATATAAAAGAAGGTAATTAGAGTTCTAAGATGTATAATTTGTAATTATTTATTTTAACTTTTGTAATTAAGGCTAATATTTTAGAAGAGAATTTACGAAGTAAGATTGAAAAGCAAACTTACCAAGAAGCAAGAGAATTTCAAGGTAAAAAGATAAAAATATTAATGATTGTGTGTTCCCATGTTATAACTATAAGTAAATGAAGTGAGAACATTACTAAATGTAGAAATAACTTCTTAGACAGTCATGAGATAATATACAGATATATTGAGCAATATGTAAAAAATAATTTGGTGAGTTAACATATTACTCAGTCTATTTTAATTCAAATTTGTGTAAAAGGGAAGTGATAGCTTTGTCTCAACCAAATAACAGTGTTTGGCATTATGAATTCTTAACATATTATACCAAAAATTCATCAGGATGTAAGCAGGAAAAAAGATGATTTGTGTTATAAATAATATTTTAGCTAAGTTTTTTGAGTGTTTGATGTATAATATATTTTTTTTAATGCACATTTATTCTTTTCCAACATGTATAGCTGTTATAACCAACCCATGTCTTATTGCATTGGCCGGAACTTCCAAAATCAAATTAAATGGTTGTGATGTGGAGTGCAGGAGTATCACTATTCCTTTGTGGTTTGAAATGAGAGTGCCTCTACAGTTTCACCTATGATGATTGTTTATCTGAGATAAATATTTTTTATTATGGTCAGGCTGTTTTCTTTTGTTGAAAGTTTATCATGAATTTTTAACCAGTGGTTGAACTAAATTTAATCGATTGACAAAAATTTTTTTCATTGTGGTAAAATACACATAAAATTTATTTTAGTCATCTTTAAATAAAGTATACAATTCATTGGCATTAAGTGCCACCATCACTACATCTATTTCCACAACTTTTTATCACCCCCCCAAAAAAACTGTTAAGCAATAACTCCCATTCCTACCTCCATCCAGCCCCTGGTAAGCGCTAACTTACTTTCTGTCTCTATTGACTTGCCTATTGTGTTTCATATAAGTGGAATCATATAATATTTGTCCTTTTGTGCCTGGCCTGTTTCACTTAGCATGATATTTTCAAGGTTCACTCACACTGTAGCATGTATCAGAATTTCGTTTCTTTTTATGACCGAATAATGTTTCCTATTATGTACATACCACATTTTGTTTATCCATTCATCTGCTGATGGATATTTAAGTTGTTTCCACTTTTGGCTATTGTGAATAATGCTGCAGTGAACATGGTGTATGGTATATGTTTAAATCTCTGTTTTTCAGTTGTTTGGGTAGGAATGTATTTGCTGGATAATAAGATAATTCTAAGTTTAGCTTTTTGAGCAACTGCACAACCTTTTTCCACAGTGGCTGCCCCATGTTATGTTCCCAGTAGCAGTGTACAATGCTACACATCCTTGCCAACACTTGTTTTCCTTTTTGTTTAATTTATGGTTATTCTAGTAGGTATGAAGTGTATCTCCTTGTAATTTTGATTCACATTTATTTAATTACTAAAGGTGTTAAGCATCTTTTTGTGTACTTGTTGCTAATTTGTATGTCTTCTTTGGAAAAAACGTCTATACAACTCCTTCACCCTTTTTTTTTTAAATTGGATTGTTTGTCTTTTTGTTGCTGAACTGTAGAGGTTCTTTATGTATTCTGGGTATTAAACCTTTATCAGATATATGGTTTGCAAATATTTTCTCTCATTCTGTAGGTTGTCTTTTCACTTTCTTGGTAAATACCCTTTGATGGATAAGAATTTTTAATTTCATGAAGCCCACTGTAACTTTTTTCTTGTGATTTTGGTGTCATATATGAGAATCTATTGCAAAATCCAAGATATTTATCCCTATATTTTCTTCTAAGAGATTTATGTGTTTAGTTTGAGTTAATTGTTCTATATGGTATGTTCTGCAAAAGTGTATGGTTTTTGCCCACAGATGGCAGCTCATACCTATTAATGATGGATCAAAACAATGTCTTACGACCTGAAGATGGGATGCGGAGCAGCAGCAGCAGCAGTTCCAGTCCCATAGATGGTAAAGTGCTGTAGCATCCTGATTCCAGAGAGCAGGGCAAATTAGTAGTAGGGGTCACTGGGGGTAGATCTCACTACAGTGACAGCTCCAGCCCCAGGGAGGAGTTGCAGTGACATGAACTCCAGTGATCTCTGTCAGCTGGCTTCAGTGTTGGTGAAGACTGTGGAGTTCTCATGTCCATGGTGGTGAGGCTTGATGAGGTTTTCCTGCTCTTGTTTTCCCTGTGGGGTGAAAACCCTCTGAGGGCATTCCTCTAGGCACTGAGCTGCTCTTGAATGGGGGTGGGGTGATGCAGGTAAAATGCTTCCTACGTTTTTCTGTGCAGCCATCCTTGGTTTTTGAGCCATGGGGTTTCTGCTGCTGCTTTGTTGGAGTCCAGAGCTTTCCCAGAGCTGTTTTAGTTGATTTATAATTATTTATTTATTGATTTTGTTGTTTTTGTTGGGGAGATGAGGGTTGAGATCTCTTAGCCCTCCATCTTGTTGACATCACCTTCCCATTCAGTGTTTTTTTAAATAGTTTCTTTTACTCTGTTGAGAATTACCATCAGTTCACTGACAGTGTCCATCTGTTCCTTTAAATCCGTATTTATAATTGCTTTTTTAAAAGTCCTTTTTGGCTAATTCCAATATTTGCATTATCTCTGGACCTATTTCTGTTAACTAGTTTTTCATCTGGCTTGGGGTAATATTTTCCTATGTGCATGTCTAGTATTTTTTTAATTATTATTACATGCTGCTTACTATGGATTCTTTTTTAATTCTCAATTATATTTTTTAATTTTGAAGAATACTGTTTTTAGTTTTTGAAGGCATTTAACTTACTTGTGGCTCAGCTTTGTCCTGTTGAAGTTTGGTTTTGGGCTTTGTTAGTCCATGCCTAGTCCTTTCTTTAGGGCTAGAGTAGCCCTCTCCTAAAATGTGGACTTTTTGAGCTCTCACCTAAGCATTTTGGATATTAGCAAGGTTTCTCCACTCTGAATAATTGGAACCCCAGTGTGTCCCATCATTATGCAATATCTGTAAACTCCACTCCACTCACAGCTCCAAAATAATTTATTTCTTCCAGACTTTATTGGTTTTTGTGTGTTTTATTGTTTATGGGCAATTTAGTGTTTTCCCAAAGACTCAAAGGACTTTGAAAATTTCAGGTGCTCTGTCTATGCTTATACCTTTCTATATGGTACCCTGTTCCACAAACTCTGTTTACCTTGTTAGACCCAGACTTTGATCTCTGTCTCTTTTCAGTGAGGTTCTTTTCCTGTATTTGAGCTGTACTTATCTGTACTACTGCGAATGCACCCTGAGAAGACCACCGAGATGAATAATGTGTTTCTCTGCTCCAAGGGATCACAGTCGTGTGCTCTTTGTTTCCACTGCCCAAAAGTATTTGCTTCCTCTATTTTATCTAGTTTCAGTTTTCATAGATCATTGATTATCACAATTTGTACACTTAGCCTTTGTAGTTCACTGCACACATGCTAAAAAGCAACATATTGGAAACTCAGATATATGTTTTTATAATGAGGAAATATAACTCTTTCATGTATAACTCTGCCTCTTCCATGGGGAATGGTCACATAATTTTTCAAAGATTTCCAGATACCTAGGTTATCTATGGGCAAAAGCCATATACTTTTGCAGAACAGAAAATGGATAATGTAGAAGATAAAAATTGGCCTATGGATCAAGATTTAGACTCATATGTTGAGGTACATTCTCTCTATACCCAGTTTGTTGAGATGTTGTTCTTTTCTTTTAATAAATAAATAAATTTTATTTATTTAATTATTGGCTGTGTTGGGTCTTTGTTGCTGTATGAGCTTTCTTTAGTTGTGGGGGGGGGCTACTCTTTGTTGTGGTGCGCAAGCTTCTTATTGTGGTGGCTTCTCTTGTTGCAGAGCACAGGCTGTAGGCACGTGGGCTTCAGTAGTTATGGCACACAGGCTCAATAGTTGTGGCTCCTGGGCTCTAGAGCGCAGGCTCAGTAGTTGTGCACAGGCTTAGCAGCTCTGCGGCATATTGGGATCTTCCCAGAGCAGGGCTCAAACCCATGTTTCCTGCATTAGCAGGCAGATTCTTAACCACTGCACCACCAGGGAAGCCTGAGAGGTTTGGTTGTTTTTTTTTTTTTAATCATAAATGATTGTTGAATTTTGTCAGATGTATTTTCCTGCAGTTAATTGAGACGATCATGTGATTTTTTTTTTATTATAACTTACCTCATTTTATTATTTTTTTTAGCTCTTTATTGGAATATAATTGCTTTACACTCTTGTACCAGTTTTTGAAGTACACCAAAGTCAATTGGCTGTATTTATACACATATCCCCATATACCCTCCCTCCTGTGACGCCCCCCAACCCTCCCTGTCCTGGCCCTCTAAGGCATCATCCATCATCGAGTTGATCTCCCTTTGTTATACAGCAACTTCCCACTGGCTATCTCTTTTACAGTTGGTAGTATATACATGTCTGTGCTACTCTCTCACTTGGTCTCAGCTTCCCCTTCACCCCTCACCCACCCAACCTCGCATCCTCCAGTCCATTCTCTGCATCTGCATCCTTATTCTTGTCCTGTCACTGGGTTCATCAGTAGCATTTTTTTTTTTTTTTTTTTTAGATTCCGTATATATGAGTTAGCATACAATATTTCTTTTTCTCTTTCTGGCTTACTTCACTAAGTATAGGAGACTCTAGGTCCATCCACCTCATTACATATAGCTACATCTCATTCCTTTTTATACCTGAGTAATATTCCATTGTATATATGTGCCACAACTTCTTTATCCATTCATTTGTTGATGGGCATTTAGGTTGCTTCCATGTCCTGGCTATTGTAAATAGTGCAGCAGTGAACATTATGGTACATGTTTCTTTTTGGATTATGGTTTTCTCTGGGTATATGCCCAGGAGTGGGATTACTGGATCATATGGTAGTTCTATTTGTAGTTTTTTAAGGAACCTCCAAACTGTTTTCCATAGTGGCTGTACCAACTTACATTCCCACCAACAGTGCAGGAGAGTTCCCTTTTCTCCACACCCTCTCCAACATTTGTTGTTTCTAGATTTTTTGATGGTGGCCATTCTGATTGGTGTGAGGTGATACCTCATTGTGGCGTTGACTTGCATTTCTCTGATGATTAGTGACATTGAGCATCTTTTCATGTGTTTGTTGGCCATCTGTATGTCTTCTTTGGAGAAATGCCTATTTAGGTCTTCCGCCCATTTGTGGATTGGGTTATTTGCTTTTTTGGTATTAAGCTGCATGAGCTGCTTGTATATTTTGGAGGTTAATCCTTTGTCCATTGTTTCGTAGGCAATTATTTTTTCCCATTCTGAGGGTTGCCTTTTAGTCTTGTTTATGGTTTCTTTCACTGTGCAAAAGCTTTTAAGTTTCATGAGGTCCAATTTGTTTATTCTTGATTTTATTTCCATGATTCTAGGAGGTGGGTCAAAAAGGATCTTGCTTTGATGAATGTCATAGAGTGTTCTGCCTATGCTATGTTTTCCTCTAAGAGTTTTATACTGTGTAGCCTTACATGTAGGTCTTTAATCCATTTGGAGTTTATTTTTGTGTATGGTGTTAGGAAGTGTTCTAATTTCATTCTTTTACATGTTGCTGTCCAATTTTCCCAGCACCACTTATTGAAGAGGCTGTCTTTTTTCCATTGTATATGAATGCCTCCTTTGTCAAAGATAAGGTGCCCATATGTGCTTGGTCTTACATCTGAGTTCTCTATTCAGTTCCATTGATCTTCCTTTCTCTTTTTGTGCCAGTACCATACTGTCTTGATCACTATGGCCTTGTAGTATAGTTTGAAGTCAGGAAGCCTGATTCCACCAACTCCATCTATCCTTCTCAAGATTGCTTTGGCTATTCGGGGTCTTTTGCGTTTCCATACAAATCATAAGATTTGTTGTTCTATTTCTGTGAAAAATGCTGTTGGTAATTTGATAGAGATTGCATTGAATCTGTAAAGTGCTTTGCGAAGTACAGTCATTTTCACAATGTTGATTCTTCCAATCCAGGAACATGGTATGTCCCTCCATCAGTTTGTGTCTTCTTTGATTTCTTTCATCAGTATCTTAAAGTTTTCTGCATACAGATCTTTTGCCTCCTTAGGCAGGTTTATTCCTAGGTATTTTATTCTTTTTGTTGCAGTGGTGAATGGGAGAGTTTCCTTAATTTCTCTTTCTGCTCTTCCGTTGTTAGTGTATAGGAATGCAAGAGATTTCTGTGCATTAATTTTGTATCCTGCTACTTTACTAAATTCATCAATGAGTGCGAGCAGTTTTCTGGTAGAGTCTACAGGGTTTTCTATATGTAATATCATGTCATCTGCAAAGAGTGACAATTTTACTTCTTCTTTTCCAATTTGGATTCCTTTTCTTTCTTTTTCTTCTCTGATTGCTGTAGCTAAAACTTCCAAAACTTTGTTGAATAATAATGGTGAGAGTGGACACCCTTCTCTTGTTCCTGTTCTTAGGGGGAATTCTTTCAGTTTTTCACCATTTAAAACAATGTTGGCTTTTGGTTTTTCTTTTTATTTTTTTTTTATTTATTTTTTATTTTTTATTTTTTTGGGGGGTACACCAGGTTCAATCACCTGTTTTTATACACATATCCCTGTATTCCCTCCCTTCCTTGACGCCCCCCCCCCTCGAGTCCCCCCACCCTCCCTGCCCCAGTCCTCTAAGGCATCTTCCATCCTCGAGTTGGACTCCCTTTGTTATACAACAACTTCCCACTGACTATTTTACAGTTGGTAGTATATATATGTCTGTGCTACTCTCTTGCTTCTTCTCAGTTTCCCCTTCACCCCCCGCCCCCTCCCATACTTCGAGTTCTCCAGTCCATTCTCTGTATCTGCTTCCTTGTTCTTGTCACTGAGTTCATCAGTACCATTTTTAGATTCCGTATATGTGAGTTAGCATACAATATTTGTCCTTCTCTTTCTGACTTACTTCACTCTGTATGACAGATTGTAGTTCTATCCACCTCATTACATATAGCTCCATCTCATCCCTTTTTATAGCTGAGTAATATTCCATTGTATATATATGCCACATCTTCTGTATCCATTCATTTGTTGATGGGCATTTCGGTTGCTTCCATGTCCTGGCTATTGTAAAGAGTGCTGCAATAAACATTATGGTACAAGTTTCTTTTGGGATTATGGTTTTCTTTGGGTATATGCCCAGGAGTGGGATGACTGGATCATATGGTAGTTCTATTTGTAGTTTTTTAAGGAACCTCCAAATTGTTTTCCATAGTGGCTGTACCAACTTACAGTCCCACCAACAGTGCAGGAGAGTTCCCTTTTCTCCACACCCTCTCCAACATTTGTTGTTTCCAGACTTTGTGATGATGGCCATTCTGATTGGTGTGAGGTGATACCTCATTGTGGCTTTGACTTGCATTTCTCTGATGATGAGTGATGTTGAGCATCTTTTCATGTGTTTGTTGGCCATCTGTATGTCTTCTTTGGAGAAATGTCTATTTAGGTCTTCTGCCCATTTGTGGATTGGGTTATTTGCTTTTTTGGTATGAAGCTGCATGAGCTGATTGTATATTTTGGAGGTTAATCCTTTGTCCGTTGTTTCATAGGCAATTATTTTTTCCCATTCTGAGGGTTGCCTTTTAGTCTTGTTTATGGTTTCTTTTGCTGTGCAAAAGCTTTTAAGTTTCATGAGGTCCCATTCGTTTATTCTTGATTTTATTTCCATGATTCTAGGAGGTGGGTCAAAAAGGATCTTGCTTTGATGTATGTCAAAGAGTGTTCTGCCTATGTTTTCCTCTAGGAGTTTGATAGTGTCTGGCCTTACATGTAGGTCTTTAATCCATTTGGAGTTTATTTTTGTGTATGGTGTTAGGAAGTGTTCTAATTTCATTCTTTTACATGTTGCTGTCCAATTTTCCCAGCACCACTTATTGAAGAGGCTGTCTTTTTTCCATTGTATACTCGTGCCTCCTTTGTCAAAGATAAGGTGCCCATATGTGTTTGGGCTTACTTCTGAGTTCTCTATTCTATTCCATTGATCTTCCTTTCTATTTTTGTGCCAGTACCATACTGTCTTGATCACTATGGCCTTGTAGTATAGTTTGAAGTCAGGAAGCCTGATTCCACCAACTCCATCTATCCTTCTCAAGATTGCTTTGGCTATTTGGGGTCTTTTGCGTTTCCATACAAATCGTAAGATTTCTTGCTCTAGTTCTGTGAAAAATGCCATTGGTAATTTGATCGGGATTGCATTGAATCTGTAAATTGCTTTGGGTAGTGCAGTCATTTTCACGATGTTGAGTCTTCCAATCCAGGAACATGGTATGTCCCTCCATCTGTTTGTGTCGTCTTTGATTTCTTTCATCAATGTCTTAAAGTTTTCTGCATACAGATCTTTTGCCTCCTTAGGCAGGTTTATTCCTAGGTATTTTATTCTTTTGGTTGCAATGGTGAATGGGTGAGTTTCCTTAATTTCTCTTTCTGCTCTTCTGTTGTTAGTGTATAGGAATGCAAGAGATTTCTGTGCATTAATTTTGTATCCTGCTACTTTACTAAACTCATCAATGAGTGCTAGCAGTTTTCTGGTAGAGTCTTTAGGGTTTTCTATATATAATATCATGTCATCTGCAAAGAGGGACAATTTTACTTCTTCTTTTCCAATTTGGTTTCCTTTGATTTCTTTTTCTTCTCTGATTGCTGTGGCTGACACTTCCAAAACTATGTTGAATAACAGTGGTGAGAGTGGACACCCTTGTCTTGTTGCTGTTCTAAGAGGGAATTCTTCCAGTTTTTCTCCATTGAGAACAATGTTGGCTTTTGGTTTTTCATATATGGCTTTTATTATGTTGAGGTAATGTCCTTCTGTGCCCATTTTCTAGAGAGCTTTTATCATAAATGGATGTTGAATTTTGTCAAAAGCTTTTTCTGCATCTATTGAGATTATCATATGGTTTTTATCCTTCAATTTGTTGATATGATGTATCGCGTTGATTGATTTGCATATATTGAAGAATCCTTGCATCCCAGGGATAAACCCCACTTGATCGTGGTGTATGATTTTTTTAATGTGCTGTTGGAGTCTGTTAGCTAGTATTTTGTTGAGGATTTTTGCATCTATATTCATCAGTCATATTGGTCTGTAGTTTTCTTTTTTTGTGACGTCTTTGCCTGGTTTTGGTATCAGGGTGATGATGGCCTCGTAGAATGAGTTTGGGAGTGTTCCTCCTTCTGCTATATTTTGGAAGAGTTTGAGAAGAATAGGTGTTAGCTCTTCTCTAAATGTTTGATAGAATTCGCCTTTGAAGCCATCTGGCCCTGGGCTTTTGTTTGTGGGGAGATTTTTAATCATAGTCTCAATTTCCATACTTGTGATTGGTCTGTTCATAGTTTCTGTTTCTTCCTGGTTCAGTCTTGGAAGATTGTATTTTTCTAAGAATTTATCCACTTCTTCTGGGTTATCCAATTGATTGGCATATAGTTGCTTGTAGTAGTCTCTCATGATCTTTTGTATTTCTGTGGTGTCAGTTGTTCTTTCTCCTTTTTCATTTCTAATTCTGTTGATTTGCATCGTCTCCCTTTTTTTCTTGATGAGTCTGGCTAATGGTTTATCAATTTTGTTTATCTTCTCAAAGAACCAGCTTTTTAGTTTTTTTAATTTTTTCTTTTGTTTCCTTCCTTTTTCATTTATTTCTGCTCTGATCTTTATGATTTCTTTACTTTTGCTCACTTTTGGGTTTCTTTGTTCTTTTCTCTAATTGTTTTAGATGTAAGGTTAGGTTGTTTATTCGATATTTTTCTTGTTTCTTGAGGTAGGACTGTATTGCTATAAACTTCCCTCTTAGAACTGCTTTTGCTGCATCCCATAGGTTTTGGGTTGTTGTGTTTTCATTGTCATTTGTTTCTAAATATATTTTGATTTCCTCTTTGATTTCTTTAATAATTTCTTGGTTGTTTAATAATGTGTTGTTTAGCATCCATGCGTTTGTATTTTTTGCAGTTTTTTTCCTGTAATTGATATCTAGTCTCATGGCATTGTGGTCAGAGAAGATGCTTGATATGATTTCAGTTATCTTGAATTTACCAAGGCTTGATTTGTGACCCAGGATGTGATCTGTCCTGGAAAATGTTCCATGTGCACTTGAGAAGAAAATGTATTGTGTCGTTTTTGGATGGAATATCCTTTAAATATCAACTAAGTCGAGATGGTCTAATGTGTCATTTAAAGCTTGTGTGTCCTTATTTATTTTCTGTTTGGATGATCTGTCCATTGATGTAAGTGGGGTGTTCAAGTCTCCTACTATTACTCTGTTACTGTTGATGTCCTCTTTTATGGCTGTTAGCATTTGCCTTATGTATTGAGGTGCTGCTATGTTGGGGGCATAGATATTCACAATTGTGATATCTTCTTCTTGGATGGATCCCTTGATCATTATGTAGTGTCCTTCCTTTGCTCTTTTAATAGTCTTTACCTTGAAGTCTAATTTGTCTGATATGAGTATTGGTACTCCAGCTTTCTTTTGACTTTCATTCGCATGGAATATCTTTTTCCATCCCTTTACTTTCAGTCTCTATGTATCCCTTGGTCTGAAGTGGGTTTCTTGCAGGCAGCATATAGAAGGGTCTTGTTTTTGTATCCATTCAGCCAGTCTGTGTCTTTTGGTTGGAGCATTTGATCCATTTACATTTAAGGTGATTATTGACATGTGTGTTTCCATTACCATTGTCTTAATTGTTTTGGGTTTGTATTTGTAACTGTTTTCCTTCTCTTGTGTTTCCCACTTAGAGAAGTTCCTTTAGCACTTGTTGTAAGAGTGGTTTGGTGGTGCTGAATTCTCTTAACTTTTGTTTGTCTGTAAAGCTTTTGATTTCTCTGTTGAATCTGAATGAGACTCTTGCTGGGTAGAGGATTCTTGGCTGTAGGTTTCTCTCTTTCAGGACTTTCAGTATATCCTACCATTCCCTTCTGGCCTGCAGAGTTTCTGTGGGAAGGTCAGCTGTTATCCTGATGGGTTTTCCTTTATATGTTATTTGTTGCTTTTCTCTTGCTGCTTTTAATATTTTTTCTTTGTGTTTAATTTTTGTTAGTTTGATTAATATGTGCCTTGGTGTATTTCTCCTTGGGTTTATTCTGTATGGGACTCTCTGTGCTTCTTGGATTTGGTGAATTATTTCCTTTCCCATGTTGGGGAAGTTTTCCACTATAACCTCTTCAAATATTTTCTCAGACCCTTTCTTTTTTTCTTCTTCTTCTGGGATGCCTGTAATTCGAATGTTGGTATGCTTAATGTTATCACTGAGGTCTCTGAGACTGTCTTCTTTTTATTGTTTTTTCTTTTTCCTGCTCTATGGCAGTTATTTCCCCCATTCTATCTTCCAACTCCCTTATTCATTCTTCTGCCTCAGTCATTCTGCTGGTTATAGCATCTAGAGTATTTTTAATTTCAGTTATTTTGTTATCCATTGCTGTTTGTTTTTCTGAGTTCTTATGAACTCTTTCTTGTATTTTCTGTATTTTGTTATCGAGATTTTGTATCATTTTTACTATCATTACTCTGAATTCTTTTTCAGGCATTTTCCCTATTTCCTCTTCATTTATTTGGTCTTGTGGGTTTTTTTCCTGCTCCTTTGCCTGCATGGTGTTTCTTTGTTTCCTCATGGTTGTCCAAACTTCTGGGGTTGCTTGTCCCGGCGATAGTGGGGTTTATAGAAGACTGTCCAAGCCTCAGACTAATGTCTGAGTGTTGGGTTAAACAAATACTAAGTCTAGGAAATACATACATGTATAAGACACACAATTACTGAATCCATTAGGACATAAGGCTCTGCAAAGAGCTGACAGAAGAACCCCAGTATGCTATCAGATGTTCAAAGAGAAACCCAACAGAAATTGACAACCAAAACAGCACAAAACAGAAACAAAAGTGAAAACAAACAAAGAAATAACACCTTACACATACAAACACTAATCCAGGGAGATTTTGTAAGCTAGGATCAAATATTAAAAAGAACTAGAGTAGCACCAGACAGAATGGAGATTCTCAGAATGAAATTAGACAATTGTAGTAAGAACTAAGATAAAGACAAATACCTAGTATTAAATACCAAGGCTGTGTGTCATCTGGAGAATAGAGCAAGGAGTCTGAGCAGATCGATAGTGTTGCTTATAAGTATGTTAAGATAAACTAAAAATGGAAGACAGGGGAACAGAATAGCGTAGTGTGATTGGAAATATGCAAATAAAAAGAAAGGAATAGAAATGTATAAAAGATAGGGATGAAAGGAAAGTATGAGAGATATATTGTCCATACTACCAAAAACTTAGCTAGAAATAGAAGTATATAAAAAGGCAAAAAAATGAAAATAGAATAAAAAATGGAATTAAAAAAATATGTTATAAAACTTGTAGATCCGTTAGGACTAAGATCGTAATTAATAAACAAAAAATAAAAAATCCAGAACTGATCCCATAATGGACCAGTTCAATAGAATTGATACTAATATTTCTGTTTCCTTAGAGTCTCCGCTGTACGTGTCCTTCTACTTGCTTTGGGTTTTTTTGTATTATTCTGTGACCAGCAGAGCTTCCTTTATTGTTCGTTTGTAAGCGTTGGTGTGTGGGGAGGGAGAGGGTACAATAGTGGCTCCTTCTCCTGGGAGTGAGTGAGCAGTGGCGCACTGTTGTTTCAGTCAGGCTTGGAGGTGCCTGCTGCAGAGGGATGCCAGTGGCTCAGGTGTAAACAGAAAGTCTCAGAGTTGGGCCTTTTTCGGGATTTTTTTGTTTTTTTTTTTCCTCAGCAGTCTCCCTGCTGCCGGACTTCCAAGGGGTTTTTATCTAGCCCCACCCGAGGGCCTGAGGGTCCCTATTATCCCTGAGCAACTTAGGTGGCTCCACTGCCCGCTGCAGGCACCGAAAGAGAGAGAGAGGCTATGCCCGCGGCTCCTTCCCCCCACCCGTGAGCCTACAGTATCCAGCTGCTATCATGGCCGGGCAGCTCTCAGGGGCAGGCACTCCTCGCAGTGGACCTCTTCCCTCCTGTCCTCTCAGTCCGTCACCCTTCTGGCAACAATTTTTCTCACCCTGAACCAGCTCTCCGGTTCCTATGCTCCCACTCCCGGACCCACTGTTCAACTGTGAATTGACGTCTCAGTCTGGGAACGCTGAGCTGCACTGCGGACCCTCCGTATGTTTCTCACTCCCTCCTGTCTGCCACAGCTCCGCAGTTTCACCCTCCTTGAGCCGTCGTAGATGCCTCCCTACCAGTTATGTCGGGATCCTTGTGGTCCCTTCTGGTGTCCGAGGCCGTCTGCTTGTGTTCAGTTGGTTCTCCGTGGGAATTATTGCATCTTTTGGTCCATTCCGAATGCATCTGTGGAGTGGGATGCATTCCACCTCCCTCTACTTCGCCGCCATCTTTTTCTCTCCCCTATTTAGTGCATTTAAAAGTCTTCTTATAGGACTTCCTAGGTGGCACAGTGGTAAAGAATCTGCCTGCCAATGCAGGGTACACGGGTTCGAGCTCTGCCCTGGGAAGATTCCACATGCCGCAGAGCAGCTAAGCCTGTGCGCCACAACTATTGAGCCTGTCCTCTAGAGCCTGTGAGCCACAACTACTGAGCCCATGTGCCACAACTATTGAAGCCCACGTGCCTAGGGTCTGTGCTCCACAACAAGAGAAGCCATTACAATGAGGAGCCTGTGCACCACAATGAGGAGTAGCCCCCGCTCTCAGCAACTAGAGAAACCCCATGTGCAGCAACAAAGACCCAAGGCAGCCAATAAATAAATAAAATAAATTAATTAATTGAGAAAAAAAGTCTTCTTATAGCTCAGAGAATGGATGAAGTATCAGATGAAAATATTTTGCCTAATACTTGGAGCTGCTAGAAAGAAAAACTTCAGTAGTAAATATGATAATTATAAAAATTATTAAATTATTTGAATTAATTGATTTTAATTAAGTATTTAGTTCATTAATATGTAGCCTGATACAGCCTTTTAAATATCATTGTCAAGTTTTTTAAAATTATGTTATTTAAATTTTTTATTTCTTGGTTTCCTTGAATTTTTTGTTCACTCTACCATTTACTAAAACATGCATATTTAATTCTTTTACTCTAGTTTTGGGTTTATCTATTTCTTCTTGTATTACTGGCCTCTTTTTTCTTTCTTTCTTTTTTGAGTGCATTGGGCTTTCATTGCTGTGTGCAGGCTTTCTCTTATTGTGGCAAGCAGGGGCTACTCTTCTTTCCATTGCACAGGCTTCTCATTGCAGTGGTTTTTCTTGTTGTGGAGCACAGGCTCTAGACACATGGGCTTCAGTAGTTGCAGCACACGGGCTTCAGTAGTTGTGGCACACAGGCTCAGTAGTTGTGGCTTGTGGGCTCTAGAGCGCAAGCTCAGTAGTTGTGGTGCACGGGCTTAGTTTCTCCACAACATGTGGGATCTTCCCAGACCAGGGATCAAACCCGTGTCCCCTGCATCGACAGGTAGATTCTTAACCGCTGCGCCACCAGAGAAGTCCCTGGCCTATTTATACAGTCTTTCTTATTAGGTGTATACAGTTTTTTAAAAGTACATGTTTCTTGTGAACTCAACTTTTTATTTTTACTAAAGAGACCATCTTAATCTTTGGTAAGGTCCTTTGACTTAAATCCCGTTTTGTCTGACATTGACATAACTATAGCAGATTTATTTTGATTAATATGTGCATACATATCTTTTTTCATATATTTACTTTGCACCTTTCTGTATCATTAACCTTTGGTGTGTTTTTTCTTTTAAGTAGTTTATAGTTAGATTGTTTATAAATCCAATGTGACTTTCTTTGTTCCTAGAACATGTACTCTGTCTATAATTATTAAAACTGTCAGTATATTGGATTTAAATATTCTGGGATACTTTGTGTTTTTTCCCACCTAATCCATTTTTTATTTTTTAATTATTGTTAATCATTATTTTTGTTCCAATTTTTAAGTCATTCTTATGTTTTAAATTGTGAAAACTTTAAAAAAGTGAATATGCTTAGAGAAATGAAGTGTACCTTCAACTTTCTAAGTGTGTATATGATATAACAGAGTGCCTATACATGCTTTTGGTAAAAACACTTTTGTGGTTACATTTAACCTTATAGTCCAATCTTATTTTTTGATCATTTAAAAAATTGTGATCATTTGCTTAAATTGTTATAGAAATGAAAGGAAATTTTAGTTGGTACTTGGTATATCTTAATAATTCAGAAGCTTTACAATAAAAGTTTCACGTTTTAGTGGATTAAAGGCTTCTTTTCTTATAACTGAGAAAATAGGTATCAGCTGAAAATATTTTACCTGAAGATACAATTTTAATCTCAGAAATTCCATCTCAATTTTTTGACAGTGTTTTTGACAGTTTGATTGTGATATGTGTATAGGTGGATCTCATTAAGTGTGGTTTACTTTGGGTCTGTTGAGCTTCTTTATGTGAAGATTAATGTTTTTCATAATTTGGGGGAAGTTAATGATCATTATTTCTTCACAGATTTTCTCTCCTTTTCTTTTCCCATTATATAGATAGATAGATAGATAGATAGATAGATAGATAGATAGATAGATAGTCTTATTTCCACCAGTCTCTGAGGCTCTGTTCATTTTTCTTCATTTTTTTTTCTTTCTGATCCTGATTGGATAATCTCAATTTGCCTGTGTTCAGTTTCACTGATTCTTTGCCTTTTTAACCCTTTTGATTCTCTCTTTCCACTTGTTATTCTTTCAATTCTAGAATTTTAAAAATTCTTTTAAAAGATTTCTATTGTTATTGATATTCGCTGATGGTGAGATATAGTTTTTATACTTTAATTCTTTAGACATAGTTTCCTTTAGTTATTGGAACATTTTAAAAAGCTGGTTTAAAATCTTTGTCTAGTAAGTTCAGTGTCTGGGCTTCTTCATTGAGAGTTTCTGTTGACTGCTTTTATTCTGTTCTGTGTACTGGCAACTCTCATGTTTCTTTGCATGTCTAATTTTTTTTTGATTGAAGACAAATTTTAAATATAATATCAACTTTGGAAATCAGATTAGTCCTCTTCCCCAGGTTTTTTTGTTTTTATTTATTTGATTGTTTAGTACGTCTATTGGAGTCGTCTGTAAAGGCTCTATTCTTCATTGTGTGTGGTACTGAAGTTTCTGCACAGTAGCTTAGTAGTCAGATAAAGACTGGACAGAGATTTTCATAAGTGTAATGAAATCTCTCTGCCCCTATTGAGAGGCTTCTTTTACTCAATAACTCTGTCAATAGTAATAGTTGATTATCTTGGAAATTTAAATGGAAAATCATATTAAGTTTATAGTAGAGCGTTTTTAATTATAAGTACAATGTTTTACAGCAGCATACCTGAAACCATATTTACTGAAGAACAACTTTCCATTTCCCCCTTCTTCCAGCCTGTGGCAACCACCATTCTACTCTTTGGTTAGGAGTTTGACTACTTTAATACCTCATATGAGTGGAATTCTGCAGTATTTGTTCTTCTGTGATAGGCTTATTTCACATAACATAAATGTTCGAGAGGTTCACCTATGTCATCACTTATAACAGGATTGCGTGCCAGACAGCATGCAGGATCTGGCATGCGGGATCTCAGTTCCCTGACCAAGGATCAAACCTGCACCCCCTGCAGTGGAAGCATGGAGTCTTAACCACTGGACCACCAGGGCGAGTCCCATGGATATCCTTTTTTTAAAGAGTGAATAGTATTCCATTGTATGTATGTATCACAAATTGTCTTTATCCATTCACCACTGATGGATGTTTAGGCTGCTTCCCCATCTTGGCTATTGTGAATAATGCTGCATGAACATGAGAGAACAGATATCTTGTTGATCCTGATTTCAGTTCCTTTGGATATTGTATACAAAAGTAGGATTGCTGGATTGTATCATAGTCATTAATCTTTTGAGGTACCTCTATACTGTTTTCCTTAGTGGCTATACCCTTGTACATTTCCACTGACAGTGTACATCTGCACTGCCATTTATCTTTTGTTTTTTTGATCATAGCCATCCAAACGTGAGATATCTCATTGTGGTTTATTTGCATTTCCCTGATGATTAGTGTTGTTGAGGCCTTCTTAAATACCTATTGGTCATTTTTATCCCTTCTCTAGAAAAATATCTATTCAGGTCCTTTGCCCATTTTTTAATCAGGTGGTTTTATTGTTGTTCAGTTTTAGGAGTTTTGTATATATATTTTGGAATTAACCCCTTATTACATATGTGTTTGCAAATATTTTTCCCATGCCATAGATTGAGTTTTAACTCTGTTTATCATTTACTTTGCTATGCAGTGCTTTTTCATTTGGTGTAGTTCCACTTGTTGATTTTTGCTTTTGCTGCCTGTACTTTTGATATCATATGCAAGAAATCATTTCCAAAACAAACATCATAAAGCTTTTTTCCCTATGTTTTCTTCTAGGAGTTTTATAGTCTTGGGTTTTATATTTAAGTTTTAAATCCATTTCGAGTTTATTTTTTTCGTATGGTGTAAGATAATTTCATTCTTTTTTCATTCCAATTTTTCCAACATAATTTCTTAAAGAGACTATCCTTTCCCCGTTGTGTATCATTGACACCTTTGTCACTGATCAGTTGACTATATGTGTATGAGTTTATTTTTTAGCAATTTTCTTCTGTTGACCTCTGTGTCTGCTGTTATGCCAGTATCAAGCATTTCAATTACCATAGCTTTGTAATGTGTTTTGAAGTCAGCAAATATGATCAAGATTGTTTTGGCTATTCAGGATACTTACCTATTCCATATGAATTTTAGGGTTGTTTTTCTATTTCTGTTTTTAAAAATGCCATTGGGATTTTGATAGGGATTGCATTGAATCTGTAGCTGTCTTTGGGTAGAACAACTGTTTTAACAATATTAAGTCTTATGATGCATAAAAATGAGATGTCTTTTCATTTATTCATGTTTTCTTCATTTCACCAATATTTTTTATTTTTTAGTGTACAAGTCTTTCATCTTCTTAGCTAAGCTTATTCCTAAGGATGTTACTGCTTTTGATGCTAATGTAAAAGGGATTATTTCTTAATTTCCTTTTCAGATTATGCATTGTTAGTGTATGGAAATACCACTGATTTTTGTATGTTGATTTTGAATCCTACACCTTTACTTAATTTTTTTACTACCTCCAAAGTTTTTTGTGGTGTTCATGTCATCTGTGAATAGACATAGTTTTATTTCTTCCTTTCTGACTTGGATGACTTTTATATATCTTTCTTGCCTAATTGTTCTGTCTAGGACTTCCGCTACTAAGTTGATTGGTGTGAAGAATGGGCATTCATGCCATGCTCTTAATCTCTGAGGAAAAGCTTTTAGTTTTTCACCATTGAGTCTGATGTTAGCTTTGGCTTTTCCCATATGGCATCCATTATGTTGAAATTTTCTTCTATTGCTGGTTTGTTGAATGTTTTTATCATGAAAGATTGCATAATTTTTTCAAGTATTTTTTTGTATCTGACAATCATAATTTTTTTTGAGGCTGGCTAACACAATGACTATAACAATTTACTAATTTTTTTCTGAGGTAAAATTGGTATATAACATTATGTATTTCAGGTGTGCAAATTATGATTCAACATCTGTGTTCATTACCAAGTGATCATTACCAAAAGTCTAGTTGCTTTCCATCACCATACACTTGACTCCCTTCAGCAATTTCATCCACACCTCATCCTCCTTCCCCTCTGATAACTACTGTTTGTTCTCTGTGTCTGTGAGATTGTTTTTGTTTTTGTTTATTTGTTCATTTGTTTTTTGCAGGTTCCACATATCAGTGAAATCATATGATTTTTGTTTTTCACATGTGATTTATTTCATTTAACCTAATACCTGCAAGGTCTATATATTGTGTCACATAGCAAGATTTAATTCTTTTTTATGGCTGAGTAGTATTCCATTGTCTTTATAAACCATGTACTCTGTATCCATCCATTGTTGGACATTTAGGCTATTGTAAGTAATGGTGCTATGAACATAAGGGTGCATCTATCTTTTCACATAGTGATTTTTGTATTCTTCAGAAAAAACACCCAAAGGTGGAATTGCTGTTTCATCTGGTAGTTTTAATGTTTTGAGGAACATCCATACTCTTTCCCATAGTGTCTGTATCAATTTACATTACTACCAACACTGCCCAAGGATTCCCTTTTCTCCATATTCTTACCAGCACTTGTTATTTCTTGTCTTTTAGTAATTGCTATACTAAGGTGTGAGATGGTATCTCATTGTGGTTTTGATTTGCATTTCCCTAATGTTTAGTGAAATTGAACACATTTTCATGTATCTTTTGGCCATCTATATGTCTTCTTTGGAAAAATGTCTGTTTAGACCCTCTGCTCATTTCTTAATCAGATTGTTTTTGTGTTTTGCTGTTGAGTTGCATGAATTCTTTATGTATGTTGGCTATTAACCTTTGTCAGATACAAAGTTTGCAGATATTTTCTCCCATTCATTAAGTTGCCTTTTCATTTTGTTGATGGTTTCCTTTGCTATGCAGGGGCTTTTTAGTTTAATGTAGTCCCTCGTGTTTATTTTTGCTTTTGTTGCCTTTGCTTTTGGTTTCAAATCCAAAAAATTTTCACCAAGACTGGTATCACAGAGCTTACCTGTCTCTTCTTCTAGGAGCTTTATGTTTCCAGTTTAATGTTCATGTCTTTAATCTGTTTTGAGTTAGTGTTTTGTGTATGTTGTAAGAAAGTGGTTCAGTTTCATTCTTTTGCATGTGTCTGTCCAATTTTCCCAACATTATTTATTGAAGAGACTGTCCTTTCCCCACAGTATATTCTTGGCTGGTTTATAATTAATTAACCATATATGTATGGTTTTATTTTTGGGCTCTCTATTCTGATCCATTGATCTATGTTTTTATGTCAGTTCCATACTGTTTTCATTAATGTTGCTTTTTAATACAGTCTGAAAGCGAGAAGCATAATACCTCCAGCTTTGTTCTTCTTTCTCAAGATTGATTTGGGTATACATAGTCTTTTGTGATTCTGTATAAATTTTAAGATTGTTCTATTTCTGTGAATATGCCATTGGAAATTTGCAATAAGGATTGCATTGAACCTGATGCTTGTTTTTGGTACTATTAATACTTGAACAGTATTAGTTCTTCCATTGATCAGGGCAGAATATTTTCATTTATTTATGTCTTATTCAATTTCTTTCATCAATGTCTTATAGTTTTCATTGTGCAGATATTTCACCTCCTTGGTTAAATTTATTCATAGATACTTTATTCTTTTTTATGGCTTTTTATTGAAATATAATTGGTTAATATATAACATTAATTTCAGATATACAACATAATGATTTTTTAAATTTAAATTATTTAATTGAATGATAGTTGATTTACAATGTTCTGTTAGTTTCTGGTATATAGCAAAGGGATTCAGATGTATATGTGTATATATATATATATATATACACACACACACACATTCCTTTTCAGATTCTTTTCCATGATAGATTATTACAAAATATTGAACATACTTCCCTGTGCTATACAGTTAGCCCTTGTTTATCTGTTTTATATACAGTAGTATGTATCTGTTGATCCAAAATTCCTAATTTATCACTCCCCCACCCTTTTCCCTTTGGTAACCATAAGTTTGTTTTCCATGTCTGTGAGTCTGTTTCTGTTTTATAAGTAAGTTCATTTCTGTCATTTTGAAAGATTACACAAATAAGTCATATCCTGTGATATTTGTTTTTCTCTGTCTGACTTACTTCACTTAGTATGATAATCTGTAGGTCCATCAATGTTGTTGCCAGTGGCATTATTTCATTCTTTTTTATGGCTGAGTAATATTCCATTGTGTGTGTGTGTGTGTGTGTGTGTGTGTGTGTGTGTGTGTGTGGGTGGGTGTGTATACACCACCTCTTTTTTTTAAATTAATTAATTTATTGGCTGTATTGGGTCTTTGTCTCTGTGAGTGGGCTTTCTCTAGTTGTGGCGAGCGGGGGCTACTCTTCTTTGTATTGCGGAGACTTCTCATGGTGGTGGCTTCTTTTGTTGCAGAGCATGGGCTCTAGGCGCCTAGGCTTCAGTAGTTGTGGCAGTTGGGCTCAATAGTTGTGGCTTGTAGGCTCTAGAGCACAGGCTCAGTAGTTGTGGCGCACGGGTGGATTCTTAACCACTGCACCACCAGGGAAGTCCTACACCACCTCTTTATCCATTCTCTGGATGGACATTTAGGTTGCTTCCATGTCTTGGCTATTGTAAATAGTGCTGCTGTGAACATTGGGGTCCATGTATCTTTTTAAATTAGTTTTTGTCTTTTCCAGATATATGCCCAGGAGTGTGATTGCTAGATCATATGGTAACTCTATTTTTAGTTTTTAGGGAACTTCCGGACTGCTCTGCATAGTGGCTTTACCAATTTACATTCCCAGCAACAGTGTAGGAGGGTTCCCTTGTCTGCACACCCTCTCCAGCATTTATTATTTGTAGACTTTTTTGATGATGGCCATTCTGACTTCTATGAGGTGAAACCTCATTGTAGTTTTGATTTGCATTTCTCTAATAATTAGCAGTGTTGAACCTCTTTTTATATGTGTGATGCACATCTGTATAACTTCTTTGGAGAAATGTCTATTTAGGGCTTCTGCCCTTTTTTGGATTAGGTTCTTTGGTTTTTTGATATTAAGCTCTATATGAGCTCTATATATTTTGGGAATTACTCCTGTGTTGCTTGCATTATTTGCAAATATTGTTTCCCATTCTATAGGTTGTCTTTTCATTTTGTTTATGATCTGCTATGCAAAGGCTTTCAAGTTTAATTAGGTCCCATTTGTGTATTTTTGCTTTTATTTTCATTACTCTAAAAGACAGATCCAGAAAAATACTTCTGCGATTTATGTCGAACAGTGTTCTGCCTATGTTTTCCTCCAGGAGTTTTATACATATTATCCAGTCTTACGTTTAGGTCTTCAACAACATAATGATTTGATATTTGTGTATATTGTGAAATGATCACTACAGTATGTCTAGTTAACATCCATCACCATACCTAGTTACAAAACTTTTTTCTTGTGATGAGAACTTTAAAGATCTACTCTCTTAGCAACTTTTAAATATTCAATACAGTATTTTAATTATAGTCACCATGCTGTATGTTATGTTGTGGTTTTGATTTGCATTTCTTTAATGATTAATGATGTTGAGAATCTTTTCATGTACCTTTTGACCATCTGTGTATCTTCTTTTTTTTTTAAGCTCTTTATTGGAATATAATTGCTTTACACTCTCGTACCAGCTTTTGAGGTACACCAAAGTGAATCAGCTGTATTTATACATATATCCCTATATCCCCTCCCTCCCACGACTCCTTCCCACCCTCCCTGTCTTGGCCCTCTAAGGCATCACCCATCATTGAGTTGATCTCCCTCTGTTATACAGCAGCTTCCCACTAGCTATCTGTTTTACAGTTGGTAGTATAAATATGTCTATGCTACTCTCTCACTTCGTCTCAGCTTCCCCTTCACCCCCCCCCCCAACCCCATGTCCTCCAGTCCATTCTCTGCATCTGCATCCTTATTCTTGCCCTGTCACTGGGTTCATCAGTACCATTTTTTTTTTTAGATTCCATATATATGAGTTAGCATACAGTATTTGTTTTTCTGTTGTACTTCACTCTGTATGACAGACTCTAGGTCTATCCATCTCATTACATATAGCTCCATTTCATTCCTTTTTATGGCTGAGTAATATTCCATTGTATATATGCCACATCTTCTTTATCCAGTCATCTGTTAATGGGCATTTAGGTTGCTTCCATGTCCTGACTATTGTAAATAGTGCTGCAGTGAACATTATGGTACATGTTTCTTTTTGGATTATGGTTTTTTTCTGGGTATATGCCCAGGAGTGGGATTACTGGATCATATGGTAGTTCTATTTTTAGTTTTTTAAGGAACCTCCAAACTGTTTTCCATAGCAGCTGTACCAACTTACATTCCCACCAACATTTGTGTATCTTCTTAGGAAAAATGTCTTTTCAGATCCTCTGCCCATTTTTTAATCAGATTAGTTTTTGTTGTTTTGCTGTTGAGTTGTATGAGTTGTTCATATATATAACCTATTAACTCCTTATCAGGTATATAATTTGCAAATATTTTCTCTCATTTGATAGGTCACCTTTTTGTTTTGTTGTTGGATTTTTTCTTTGCTAAAGTTTTCCAGTTTGATATAGTCCTACTTGTTTACATTTCCTTTTTTTGCCTTTGATTTTCCAAGACCAACGTCAAAGAGCTTATTACTACCTATGTTTTCTTCTAGGATTTTTGTGGTTATAGGTCTTACATTCAAGTTTTGAGTTAATTTTTGTGTATGGTATAAGATGGTGGTCAATTTCATTCTTTTATATGTGGCTTTCCAGTTTTACCAGCATCATTTATTTAAGAGACTGTCCTTTTCCCATTGTATATTGTTGGTTCATTTGTCATAAATTAATTGGCCATGTATGTGTGAGTTTGTTCTAATTTCCCTTTTGATTTGTTTTTGATTCATTGGTTGTTTCTTGTTGTTCCTTGACACCTGTGTTGGTATCTGCATATTTAAAAAAACTATTTCCTCTCCTTCTCTTGACAGACTGGTTTTCTGTTGTTTATTTTCTTGACTGATTTTCTTTAACTTATTTATTTGTTTTTCAGGTATGATTGACGTGTAAGTTTTTTATTTTCTTTTTTTTCACCCTTTCACATCCCCCCAGCTTTATTGAGATATTATTGACATATATTTTGTAAGTTTAAGGAATAAAACATGATAATCATATACATGTCTATCACAAAATAATTACCACAATAAGGTTAGTTAACACATCCATCATCTGACTTTTTTTGTGTGTTAAGAGCATTTAAGATCTACTCTTTCAGTAACTTTTCAAGTATGTAATATGCTATCATTAACCAAGTCACCAGACTGTACATTAGCTCCTCAGAACTTATTTATCTTATACCTGGAAATGTGTACCCTTTGACCAATATCTTCCCATTTCTTCCACTTAGAAGCCCATGGTAACCGCCATTTTACTCTTGATTTCTATGAGTTTGGTTTCTATGATGTTAATATGGGATTGTCATATAGTGTTTATTATGTTGAGGTCAGTTCCTTCTATGTTCATTTTGTTGAGAGCTTTTCTTGCAGTGATCTTATCCTGCTTTGGTATCAGAGTAATGCTGACCTCATAAAATGAATTAGGGAGTGTTTTCTCCTTTTGGATTTTTTGGAAAACTTTGTGAAGGATTGGTATTAATTCTTCTCTAAATGTTTCTTAGAATTCATCAGTAAACCATCTAACCCTGGGTTTTTCTTTGATGGGAGGTTTTAACTACTGATTGAGTCTCCTTAGTATTATTGGTTTGTTCAGATTTTCTGTTTTTCCATGATTCGGTGTTAGTAGACTGTATGTTTCTTGGAATTTATCTGTTTTTTCTTGATTGTCCAATGTTGGTGTATGATTTTTATAATATTCTCTTATCCTTTTTATTTCTGTTGTATCCATTATAATTTCTCCTCTTTGATTTTTTATTTTATTTATTTGAGTCTTTTTTTTTTATTATTTCTCAGTTTAAAGTTTTCTCAATTTTTTTTAACTTTAAAAAAAACAGTTTTTACTTTATTGATTTTTATATTATTCTTCTAGTCTCTGTTTCTGCTCTGATCTTTATTTCCTTTCTTCTGATAAATTTGGGCTTGGATTTTTTTTTCTTCTTTTTCTAGTACTTCTTTTTTCTGGTACTTGTAGAATTAAGTTGTTTATTTGAGATCTTTTTTCTAAATATAAACATTTATTGCTATTAACTTTTCTTTGAAATGCTTTTGATTCATCCCATAACTTTTGGTATTTTGTTTTCATTTTCATGTTTTTCATGATAATTTTTTATTTTATTTTCATTTGTTCTTTGACTCACGGGTTATTTGGGAGTGTATTGTTTAATTTTCTCTTACCTGTGAATTTTCCAATTTTTCTCCTGTTATTGTTTTCATTTCTGAAACCATTGGGTTCAGAAAACATATTTGGTATGATTTCATTGTTCTTAAATTTGCTAAGATTTGATTTGTTATGTATCATATTATCTACTGTGGAGAATGTTCTGTGTGTTCTTGAAAAGCATGTGTATTCTGCTGCTATTGGTAGGAAGTTTTGTATATGTCTGTTAGAGCTCATTGATCTAACGTATAGTTCAAGTTCAATGTTTCCGTATTGGTTTTCTGTCTAGATGATCTATCCATTGTTGAAAGTGATGTATTGAAGTCCCCTACTTCTACAGGAGTATTTTCTCTTTTTTCCCTTCAGATCTGTTAGTATTGCTTAACATGTTTAGGTGCTCTGATGTTAGGAGCATTTATATTTATTGTTGTTATATTTTCTTGATGAATTGACCCCTTTATCATCATATAATTACCTTCTTTGTCTCTTGTTACAGTTTTTGACTTAAAGTCTATTTTGTCTGATATGAGTATAAGCTATACTGCTCCCTTTTGGTTTCCGTGTGCACAGAATGTCTTCTTCATCTTTTCACTTTGAGCTTATGTGTCCTTAAAGATGATGTGAGTCTCATGGAGGCAGCATGTAGTTGGATCTTTTTTTTTTTTATTTATCCACTCAGCCACTTTGAATCTTTTGATTGGTTAATTTATTCCATTTACATTTAAAATACTGATTGAGAGTTAAGGACTTGCTAATGCTGTCTTATTGTTTTCTGGTTATTTTGCATTTCCCATGTTCTTTTCTTTCTCTCTTGCTGTCTCCCTTTGTGAATTAATGATTGTCAATAGTGGCACACTTTGATTCCCTTTTATTTTTTATGTATCAACTATAAGATTTTGCTTGTCATTTTCATGTGGCTTACAAAAGACTTATTGTAGGTACAACAGTCTTCTTAAGCCGATACCATCTTAACTTTGATTACGTATAGAAATGCTGCCCTTCTACTACCCCCCAGTATGTTTTTGATGTAGCAGTCTACCTCTTTTTATACTGTGTATCCGTTATCAAATTATTGTAACTATATTTATTTTTAATAATTTTGTCCTTTAGCTTCCATACTAGAGTTGAGTGATTAACACACCACCATATTACAGTATTAGAGTTTTCTGAGTTTGCGTATTTATCTACCTTTATCACTGTGTAGTATATTTCCGTATGTTCATATGTTACTAATTAGCATTCTTTCATGTTGAATAAGGTTTTTTTTTGCATTTCTAATGTAATGCAAGTCTAGTGATGATTGACTTACTCAGCTTTTGTTTGTCTGTGACAATCTATCCTTCAGTTTTGACTGATACCTTTACCAGTTAAAATGTTCTTGGTTGCAAGGTTTTTTTTTTTTTTTTCTTTCAGCACTTTGAATATATTATCCCACTATCCTCTGGCCCACAAGGCTTCTACTGAGAAATCCACAGATAGCCTTATGAGGTCTCCCTTGTCTATGAGGAGTTTTTTTTTTTTCTGTTGCTGGTTTTAAAATTCTCTTTTTGTCTTTGATTTTAGACAGTTTTATTATAATGTGCCTTGGAAATGTTTATTTGGGGTTGAAATTTTGGGGTGACTTTTAAGCTTTCTACCCTTTCTCCCACTCTTCTCCTGAAATTCCAATAATGCATAGATTGTTTCTTTTAATGGTATACCATAGTTCAGGTAGGCTTTCTTCACTCTTTCTTATTCTTTTGTTGTTATTGTTTTCCTTTTACTGGATAATTTCAAACAATCTGTCTTCTACTTCACAGATTTTTTTCTTCAGCTTTATCTGTTCTGATGTTGATGCTCTTTATTGCATTTTTCATTTCATTAACTGTATTCTTCAGTTCTAGAATTTGTTTGATTCTCTACTATGTTTTCTATTGCTCTTTTAAACTTTTTTGTTCATGTGTTGTTTTCCTGTTTTTATTGGATTGTTTGTGTTTTCTTGTGGCTTACTGAGATTCCTTAAAAATTTTTTTGAATTATTTTTCAGGCTAAGTGTAGATATTCATTTCTTTGGGGTTGGTTACTAGAGAATTATTTGTTTCTTTGATGGTATCATGTTTCCTTGATTTTTCATGTAGCTTGACATCTTGCTTTCCTGGCTTTGCATTTGAAGAAGCAGGCACCTCCTTCAGTCTTTACTTATTGGCTTAATGAGAGACATACCTTCATATGTCCAATCTGCTTGGTATTCTGGGGCTTTCTCAGGCTTTTTCTAGGGATGTACCTACTCCACACTTCTTGTCACATTTTTAGCGATAGGGAATCCTTAAGATTATATGCCTTCTCTGTCCTATAGAGCCAAGCTGTGTGCTGACAGCCTCCTGTTTGTTTGGTTTCCCTAGAGTGGTGCTGAATGCTACAATTTTATGTGCTTCCTCCCAATCTGGTAGAATTGTAGAAGCTTTCTGAACATGCTCAGTTAGCATCTACAGAGGCTCAATCTTGCTGCCATTGAGTATACACAACATGATCCAGCCATGGGGCGGGGAGAGGGGTGAGGTATACTTAGTGTTGATGGTTCCCATGGCAACTTGAGGGTATCCACAGGTTAGGCTTTCCCAGTGGCTTGTAGATGGACTTCCTTATGATTCCACAAAGTGGTTAGTAGGATTAACATCCCTTTGATGCCTCCAAGAGTCCTGGATGCTGTTCTCCAAGCCCCTCCCTACCTTCTAGTTTCTCAGGACACCTCACCTTTCTTGGGCTCTTTGGCAGCATCCTGAATAGCTGGGAAAGCCAGTCACTCACTCACATGCTCTCACTTTCTCCCAGGGGAGAAAGCATAGGCCAAGAAAGTCTCTCTTGGAATTGAGCTGTGCTTCCTTGAGGTGATGTGGGTAAAGAGAAACTATAGTCTTCTTACCCTTTTTATTGCATCAAATCTTGGATTTTTGTTGTTGTCGTTGCTCCAACACTGTGCTGGAATTTCTCTGCTGTACTCCCAAACTTCCAGAAAGACACTTTCATCTGTGGTTAATTGTAAAAATTAGTGTCCTTTTGGGAGAAGAGGGTAGAAAAGTCCTATTTTGCCATTTTGATGATATCACTCCCCTGTTTTCTTATTGATATTTTGTTTGAATGTTGTATCCATTATTGAAAATGAGTATTGAAATCCACTGTTGTTATTATGTTGCTGTCTGTTTTTCCCATCAGTTGTGTGAATGTTTGCTCATATGTTTGGAGGTTCTGATATTGGGTGCATATATATTTAGAAGTGTTATATC
Organism: Hippopotamus amphibius kiboko; assembly: GCF_030028045.1. Lineage (NCBI taxonomy): Eukaryota > Metazoa > Chordata > Mammalia > Artiodactyla > Hippopotamidae > Hippopotamus > Hippopotamus amphibius. Next base: position 119,967,697 of record NC_080189.1, on the reverse strand, counting down.
TTCTTGATGAATTGGCCATTTTAGTATTATATGATGTCCTTCTTTGTATCTTTTGACAGTTTTTGTTTTAAAGTCTGTTTTGTCTGATATAGGTTTTGTCACTCTTTCCCATTTGGTTAGCATTTGCATGAAATATCTTTTTCATTCCTTCACTGTCAGCCTGTGTGTGTCTAACGATAAAGTTAGTTTCTTATAGATAGCATATAGACGGGTCTTTAAAAAAATTGATTTAGAATTTTTTAAAATTTCGTATCTTTGTGTGTGTGTGTGTGTGTGTGTGAAAAATAATACCTTTTGATTGGGCAGTGTATTTATATTTAAAGTTATTATTGATAGGGAAAGACTATGATCATTTTGTTAATTTTGGGGGAGTCTCTTTGGCTTTTTGTCTCTCTTCCTTTCTTGCTCTTTCCTTTTTGTTTTATTGATTTTTAAAAAAATTTTTCATTTTAATTGCTTATTTTTTCTTATGTATCTTTTATAGGTATTTTCATGGTAGTTGCTATAGGGCTTACATAAAACATTCTACAGTTATAACAGTTTGTTTTATACTGAAAAAATTTAATTTCAGTTTCACACTCTATTTTATTCCCCTCCTTTTAATGTTCTTGTTGTCACAAATTGTATCTTTTTTATATTTTGTATTTATTAACATTTTTATAGTCTGTGTTTTGTATACTTTTGTGTTTCTGTTTAGCTTCCATTAATTTCGATTTGAGTGACTCTTTGGTATTCTTTGTAGGGCAGATCTAGTGGTGATAAGCTCTTGAGCTTTTGTTTATTTGGGAAAGTCTATTTTTGCTTTGTTTTTTAAGAATTGTTTTGCTGGATATAGTATGGTTAGATGGCAGGATTTTTTTTCTCTCAGCACTTTTAATATATCATCCCACAAATTTTTTGCCTGCAAGGTTTCTCCTGAGTAATCTGTTGGTAGTATTGTTGGGGTTCCTTGTATGTGAGAAGTCACTTTTCTCTTATTGATTTCAAAATTCTCTCTTTGTTTTAGAGTCTTGGTACTTTGATTATAATGTGTCTTGGTGTGGACTTCTTTAGGTTTCACTTTTGGAGATATTTAGGCTTCTTCAATTGGGGCATCAATTTTATTCTCCAGATTTGGGGAGTTTTAAGCCAATATCTTTAAATAAACTTTCTGTCCCTTTCTCTTTTCTCCTTCTGAGACTCTGTAATGTGTATATTGGTCTGTTTTATAATATCCCATTTGTCCTTTCAGTTCTTTACTTTTTCATTTTTATCTTTTTGCTTTCTATGATTGGATAATTTCAAATGACCTGTCTTCAAGTTTGCTTATTCTTTATTCAGTTTTATCAAATCTCCTACTGAACCCCTCTACTGAATTTTAAATTTCAGTTATTATATTCTTTAGCTCCAGAATTTGTGTGTGTGTGTTTTTAAAAGTATTTTCTCTTTCTTTGTTGAAGTACTCATTTTGTTCTTACATTTTACTGAGGTAGTTGCAAGGTTTTATGATGGGCATTTTGAAATCTTTGTCAGGTAATAATACATAATACATACATTTCTTTAAGATAAGTTTCTGGAGCCTTTTATTGGGCCATGTTTCTTTCTTTTTGTTACTGATACTTTGTGTTAATGTCTGCACATTTGAAAAATCTAGCACCTCTCTACAGACTGGATTCATACAGAGGAAGACCTTCACAATCAGCCTGGCTAGAGATTCTGGAGACCTGTCACGCCTATTGTATTGATGTGTCTTCTCTGGACGTGTGTATGTAAACTCTTAATTAGGAGTTCTCTTTTTTACAGGAGTTCATGATCTCTTGCTCCCTCTGGTGTCTGTCTGCTGTTCTGCAGACCTTGTGGGGCAGCATACCACCCAACTCTTGTTTGTTTGTTGGTCTTGTTTTCAGCAGTTCCCAGGCATGTAGTGTATGTGGAGGCCTGTCAGTGGTCTGAGAGATATAAGGCAGATACCAGTCTCTTGGCATAGTTCTTTGAAAAGTCTGAACATTGGACATATATTTGAGTCTTTTCCTTCCTTCCCCAGGGAAAATCTGGGAGCTGTTTTCCCAAATGTGTTGCCCTGAGCTAGGAAGAGGAGGTTTGACTTTGAGTGCCTTCTAGTCTAAACTGTCATCTTTGTTCTCAGTGGTCCCTAAACAACTAGAATATGCTGGGTCACATCAGTACATCAAGACACGCAATACAGAAACTAGTGCCTCAGACATCCCCCTGAGAAACTGAAATGTGGGTGAATGTTCCAATTCTTTCCCTCCCCAGGAAAGAGCTAGGATTTGAGCGGAGGGGCTTACCTGCTTGTTCTTCACTGAGCTGGGAGAGGAGCTGTGACCATTGAGTAAGTACTAGCTCATATTATCACCTTTGTTGTCAGCAGCTCCCAACCTTGAGCCTTTCCTGTCAGTGTTGAGATTCAAGCCAGACAGAAACCAGTCCCACAGGTAGCCCCCCAAAAGTGAAAACTTTGGGCATGTGTTTCAGTCCTTTTCTTCCCTTCCCAGGGGCAAGCTGATTTTCCTCCTGATTAGTGGTGCTGTGGTAGGAAGAAGGATTATTGCTAGAGGGTGTCACAAACTTACCACTGACTTCTGTGTTGCTGGTTCATCTTCACCCATTGTGCCAGAACCTCTCACCTGGTCTCTGTATTTCTCACAAAGAGAATTGGTCCTTGTATTGTTGTTGGATTGGTATCTCCATGGGGAGGAGAGTCTAGGGTTTTCTGTTCTGCCATCTTCCTGATGTTACCCTCCTGACTTCTTAAGTTAGATATGGCCATGTGAAGCATGGGCTTAGGTCATGTGAAGCATGAATCGGTCATGTGTGGAAGCATTAGGAGCCACTGTGTGCTTCCCTTCATTTTCTCTTTTCCTTTGCTGCTATGCCTAGGAATGTTGCAGATAGTTGGATTTATATCAGCCCTAGTTCCAAAGTGATCATGTTCAACAGAACTTCTAGGTAAACTGTAATGAACATGGATTGTAGGGACAGGAAATAGATCTTTGTGTTTAAGCGACTGGAATTTTACAGTTGTTAGTTACTTCAACATAATCTAACCTATCTCAATTTATACAATTTGTAATGATAAAACCATATATGATATGGCCGATTTTTTTGTTCTGTTCTTTAGCTTAGGCATCAGGGTACTATTAGCATTGTAAAATGTAATGGATAAAATTGTGTCTTTTTCTAAATTTTTTATAGTTTATATAGCATAGATATTCTGTAATCCTTGATGGTTTCATAGAAATTTCCCCTAAAACTCTTCAGCCTTATGACATTTTTAGCAGTAGATTTTCAGTATTTTCCCTTGAGGATATTAGTCTATTCGAGTGTTTCTGATTTCATTAAGTTTATTTGATAATATATATTTTGTTAGAATGTTATTTACTTCATCTAGACTTTTATCATTTATGATACAAAGATATATAAAATATTATCTTACAGTTTTAAAATATCTTCTATTTTCTATAGTTATATTCTTTTTGTATTTCTTCTATTCATTGGAGGAAGTAAAAGTCATAGTTTTAGAGCTCAGGTTCGGGAGCTAAACTTCTTGGATATGAATTCAAGCTCAGCCATGTAATAATCATATAACTTTGGTTAAACTAATTACCTTCTCTCTCCCTCATTTTTCTCATGTATAGATGAGGAAATAATACTTTGTGCTTCAAAGAATCATTTTGATAAGATATAAACTTGAGAACTTAAAGTGGTCCCAGACAGGCATTTTCACAAGTTTCTGATGGAATACAATGAAGTTCCTTCCCTTTTTAAAAATATAGCTGTTTACAGAATAGTAACAACACTAATAACAATAGTACTTTGTTATTGACAAGCTTTTAATGCTTCTTCAAATCCCAGAGCAATCGTTCTCCTGAAATCAGAGTAGACAGAAATCATGAATTCTTATTCTAACTGGTGAAAAGTAGGACTGACACACCCTACTTTTAAACTTCAAATTTCTTTGTATGATTTTATAACTTCTTTTTTAAGTCTAAAATTATCCTAGCATTAGCAAGTAGGAATTTTTTTTAAAAATAATTTATTTATTTATTTTTAGGTTGCATTGGGTCTACGTTGCTGGCACGTGGGCTTTCTCTAGTTGTGGCGAGTGGGGGCTACTCTTTGTTGCGGTGCATAGGCTTCTCATTTCAGTGGCTTCTCTTGTTGTGGAGCATGGGCTCAAGGTGTGTGGGCTCAGTAGTTGTGGGTTGCGGACTATAGAACACAACAGGCTCAGTAGTTGTGGTGCCCGGGCTTAGTTGCTCTGCAGCATGTGGGATCTTCCCAGACCAGGGCTTATGTCCACATTGGCAGGTGGATTCTTAACCTCTGCACTACCAGGAAAGTTCCCCAGCAAGTAGGAATTTATTCAAGATAATTACTATGGCTTTATTACATGACACTAGTACTAGTAGTCGTTGAGAAATTCCCTACTGTTTAGTATGATAGGATGTCCCATGCTGTCTTGCACATTTGCTATCTCATAGCTGAAAGAAGCTTTTTTTCCTAGGAGCATTGATTTTTGTAAATGGGAAATGTTAGAAACCAAGATCTTAAGACGAATTGTGCCCATTGGTACTGGGGTATCTTTGAGGTGCATTGAACAGTCACACTAGAAAATACACACAAATGTGTATACACACACACACACATTTGTATATACATCTACCTACATACACATACATGTGCATATGTGCATGCATATATGCATAGACATATTTAGAAATTATGAGTTTCTTACAGATGTTTTCATTTGTAGTCAGTCCCCGCAAAGCTTGTTCTTGCCTTTCTCCACTTCCTATGTACATGTCCTTTCTTTCATAGTGTAAATCGTGACTTTGCACATCAACCTATTTACTTGTCTTCTCAATCTTGTAAGACTAAAATTGTTTTAGAACTGGCTGATTAGCTTATACCATTAGAAAAACAAGCCATGTAAAATATTTCATGATTTTATTTCTGTTACCCAACACTGAGGATGTAATAATGTATTCATGAGTTAGATGGATTGGCGCCTTTTTTTACTTTTTAGTTCAGTTGCTTTATTTCTTACAGCTGAGTAATATTCCATTGTATGTATGTACCACATCTTCTTTATCCATTCATCTGTTGATGGACATTTAGGTTGCTTCCGTGTCCTGGCTATTGTAAATAGTGCTACAATGAACAGAGTGCATATGTCTTTTTGAATTATGGTGTTCTCTGTAGTGGAATTGCTGGGTCATATGGTAGTTCTATTTTTAGTTTTTCAAGGAACCTCCATACTGTTCTCCATAGTGGCTGTATCAGTTTACATTCCCACCAACAGGGCAAAAGGGTTCCCTTCTCTCCACACCCTCTCCAGCATTTACTGTGTGTCGATTTTCTGATGATGCCCATTCTAACTGGTGTGAGGTGATACCTCATTGTACTTTTGATTTGCATTTCTCTAATAATTAGTGATGTTGAACAGCTTTTCATGTGCCTCTTGGCCATCCGTATGTCCTCTTTGGAGAAATGCCTATTTAGGTCTTCTGCCCAGTTTTTGATTGGGTTGTTTGTTTTTTTGATATTGAGCTGAATAAACTGTTTATATATTGTGGAGATTAATCCTTTGTCTGTTGATTCATTTGCGAATATTTTCTCCCATTCTGAGGGTTGTCTTTTCATCTTGCTTATAGTTTCCTTTGCTGTGCAGAAGATTTGAAGTTTCATTAGGTCCCACTTGTTTATTTTTATTTCCATTATTCTAGGGGGTGGATCAAAAAAGATCTTGCTGTTATTTACGTCGAAAAGTGTTCTTCCTATGTTTTCCTCTAGGAGTTTTATAGTGTCTGGCCTTACATTTAGGTCTTTAACCATTTTGAGTTTATTTTTGTGTATGGTGTTAAGGAAGTGTTGTAATTTCAATCTTTTAACATGTAGCTGTCCAGTCTTCCCAGCACCACTTATTGAAGAGGCTGCCTTTTCTCCACGGTATATTCCTGCCTCCTTTGTCATGGATTAGTTGACCATAGTTTAACTCTGGGCTTTCTATCCTGGTCCATTGATCCATATTTCTGCTTTTGCGCCAGTACCATACTATCTTGATCACTGTAGCCTTGTAGTATAGCCTGAAGTCAGGAAGCCTGATTCCACCAACTCCGTCTTTCCTTCTCAAGATTGCTTTGGCTATTCGGGATCTTTTGCGTTTCCATACAAATCGTAAAATTTCTTGTTCTAGTTCTGTGAAAAATGCCATTGGTGATTTGATCGGGATTGCACTGAATCTGTAAATTGCTTTCGGTAATATAGTCATTTTCACAATGTTGATTCTTCCAATCCAAGAACATGGTATGTCCCTCCATCTGTTTGTGTCTTCTTTGATTTCTTTCATGAGTGTCTTATAGTTTTCTGAGTACAGGTCTTTTGCCTCCTTGGTTAGGTTTATTCCTAGGTATTTTATTCTTTTTCTTGCAATGGTGAATGGGATTGTTTCCTTAATTTCTCTTTCTGATCTTTCATTGTTGGTGTACAGAAATGCAAGAGATTTCTGTGTGTTAATTTTGTATCCTGCAACTTTGCCAAATTCATTGATTAGCTCGAGTAGTTTTCTGGTGGCATATTTAGGATTTTCTATGTATAGTATCATGTCATCTGTGAACAGTGACAGTTTTACTTTTTCTTTCCCAATTTGGATTCCTTTTATTTCTTTTTCTTCTCTGATTGCTGTGGCAAGGACTTCCAAAACTATGCTGAATAGTAGTGGTGAGAGTGGACATCCTTGTCTTGTTCCTGATCTTAGAGGGAATGCTTGCAGTTTTTCACCATTGAGAATGATGTTTGCTGTGGGTTTGTCATATATGGCCTTTATTATGTTGAGGTAGGTTCCCTCTATGCCCATTTTCTGGAGAGCTTTTATCATAAATGGGTGTTGAATTTTGTCAAAAGCTTTATCTGCATCTATTGAGATGATCATGTGGTTTTTATCCTTCAGTTTGTTAATATGGTGTATCACATTGATTGATTTGCATATATTGAAGAATCCTTGCATTCCAGGGATAAACCCCACTTGGTCATGGTGTATGATCCTTTTAATGTGGTGTTGGATTCTGTTGGCTAGTATTTTGTTGAGGATTTTTGCATCTAAATTCATCAGCGATATTGGTCTGTAGTTTTCTTCTTTTTTGTAGTATCTTTGTCTGGTTTTGGTATCAGGGTGATGGTGGCTTCATAAAATGAGTTTGGGAGTGCCCCTTCCTCTGCAATGTTTTGGAAGAGTTTGAGAAGGATGGGTGTTAGCTCTTCTCTAAATGTTTGATAAAATTCACCTGTGAATCCATCTGGTCCTGGACTTTTGTTTGTTGGGAGATTTTTAATCACAGTTTCAATTTCATTACTTGTGATTGGTCTGTTCATATTTTCTATGTCTTCCTGATTCAGTCTTGGAAGGTTATGCCTTTCTAAGAATCTGTCCATTTCATCCAGGTTCCCCATTTTATTGGCATACAGTTGCTTGTAGTAGTCTCTTATGGTGCTTTTTATTTCTGCAGTGTCCGTTGTAACTTCTCCTGTTTCATTTCTAATTTTATTGATTTGAGTCCTCTCCCTCTTTTTCTTGATGAGTCTTGCTAGAGGTTTATCTATTTTACTTATCTTCTCAAAGAACCAGCTTTTAGTTTTATTGATTTTTGCTATTGTTTCCTTTGTCTCTATGTCATTTATTTCTGCTCTGACCTTTATGATTTCTCTCCGTCTACTAACTCTGGGTTTTGTTTGCTCTTCTTTGTCTAGTTTCTTTAGGTGTAAGGTTAGATTGTTTATTTGGGATTTCTCTTGTTTCTTGAGGTAGGATTTTATCGCTATAAACTTCCCTCTTAGAACTGCCTTTGCTGCATCCCATAGGTTTTGGATCGTTGTGTTTTCATTGTCATTTGTCTCTAGGTATTTTTTGATTTCCTTGTTGATTTCTTCAGTGATCCCTTGGTTATTTAGTAGTGTATTGCTTAGCCTCCATGTGTTTGTTTTTTACAGTTTTTTTCCTGTAATTGATTTCTAATCTCATAGCATTGTAGTCAGAAAAGATGCTTGATACGATTTCAGTTTTCTTGAATTTACCAAAGCTTGATTTATGACCCAAAATGTGATCTATCCTGGAGAATGCTCCATGTGCACTTGAAAACAATGCGTAACCTGCTGTTTTGGGAGGTAATGTCCCAAGCTGATTTATTGTGTCATTTAAAGCTTGTGTCTCCTTATTAATTTTCTGTCTGGATGATCTGTCCATTGGTGTAAGTGGGGTGTTGAAGTCCCCCACTATGATTGTGTTCCTGTTGATTTCCTCTTTCATAGTCGTTAGCATTTGCCTTATGTATTGAGGTGCTCCTATATTGGGTGCATATATATTTATAATTGTTATCTCTTCTTCTTGGATTGATCCCTCGATCTTTATGTAGTGTCCTTTCTTGTCTCTTGTAACATTTTTTATTTTAAAGTCTATTTTATCTGATATGAGAATCGCTACTCCAGCTTTCTTTTGATTTCCATTTGCATGGAATATCTTTTTCCATCCCCTCACTTTCCGTCTGTATGTGTCCCTAGGTCTGAAGTGGGTCTCTTGTAGACAGCATATATGTGGGTCTTGTTGTTGTATCCATTCAGCCAGTCTGTGTCTTTTGGTTGGTGCATTTAGTCCATTTACATTCAAGGTAATTATCGATATGTATGTTCCTATTACCATTTTCTTAATTGTTTTGTTTTTGTTTCTGTGGGTCCTTCTCTTCTGTTTCCCGCTTAGAGAAGTTCCTTTAGCATTTGTTGTAGGGGTGGTTTGGTGGTGCTGAATTCTCTTAGCTGTTGCTTGTCTGTAAAGCTTTTGATTTCTCCGTCGAATCTGAATGAGATCCTTGCTGGGTAGAGTATTCTAGGTTGTAGGTTCTTCCCTTTCATCACTTTAAATATATTGTGCCACTCCCTTCTGGCTTGCAGAATTTCGGCTGAGAAATCAGCTGTCAACCTGATGGGCGTTCCCTTGTATGTTATTTGTCGTTTTTCCCTTGTTGCTTTTAATAACTTTTCTCTGTCTTTAATTTTTGTCAATTTGACTACTATATGTCTTGGCGTGTTTCTCCTTGGGTTTATCCTGCCTGGGACTCTCTGCACTTCCTGCACTTGGGTAGCTACTTCCTTTCCCATGTTAGGGAAGCTTTCAACTATAATCTCTTCCAGTATTTTCTCAGGTCCTTTCTCTCTCCCTTCTCCTTCTGGGACCCCTATAATGCAGATGTTGGTGTGTTTAATGTTGTCCCAGAGGTCTCTTAGGCTGCCTTCAGTTCTTTTCATTCTTTTTTCTTTATTCTTTTCTGCATCAGTGATTATCACCATTCTGTCTTCCAGGTCACTTATTCATCCTTCTGCCTCAGTTAATCTGCTGTTGGTTCCTTCTGGTGTATTTTTCATTTCACTTATTGTGTTGCATATCTCTGTTTGTTTGCTCTTTATTTCTTCTAGGTCTTTGGTTAACTTTTCTTGCAACTTTTTGATCTTTGCATCCAATCTTTTTTCAAAGTCCTGGATCACCTTCACCATCATTATTCTGAATTCTTTTTCTGGAAGAGTGCCTGTCTCCTCTTCATTTAGTTGTTTTTCTGGTGTTTTATCTTGTCCCTTCATCTGGTACAAAGTCTTTTGCCTTTTCATTTTCTCTGTCTTTCTGTGGCTGTGATTTTCAGTTCCACGAGTTGAAATACTGCTGATACTGCTTGATTCTGCTGTCTGCCCTCTTGTGGAGGAAGCTGTCTAGGAGGCTCGTGGGTGCTTCCTGATGGGAGGGACTGATGGTGGGTTGGGCTGGGTGGGTGGAGCTCAGTAAAACTTTAATCCGATTTGGTGGGTGGAGCTCAGTGATACTTTAATCTGCTTGTCTGCCAATGGGTGCGGCTGTGTTCCCACCCTGGTGGTCATTTGGCCTGAGGCGACCCAGTACTGGAGCTTACAGGCTCTTTGGTGGAGCTAGTGGTGAACTCTGGGAGGGCTCACGCCAATGAGCACTTCCCAGAACCCCTGCTGTCAGTGCCCCTGTCTCCTTGTTGAGCCACAGCTGCCCCCCACTTCTGCAGGCAACCCTCCAACACCAGCAGGTAGGTCTGGTTCAGTCTCCTATGGGGTCACTGCTCCTTCCCCCTGGGTCCTGGTGAGGACACTTTTTTGTGTGCCCTCCAAGAGTGGAGTCTCTGTTTCCCCCAGTCTTGTGGAGGTCCTGCAATCAAATTCCGCTGACTTTCAAAGTCTGATTCTCTGGGGATTTCTCCTCCTGTTGCTGGACCCCCAGGTTAGGAAGCCTGACGTGAGGCTCAGAACCCTCAGTACTTGTGCAGTATAACTGTTCTCCAGCTTGTGAGTTACCCACCCAGCATTTATGTTATTTGATTTTAACACAATTGCGCCCCTCCTGCCATCTCATTGCGGCTTCTCCTTTGTCTCTGGATGTGGGGTGGGTTTTTTTGGTGAGTTCCAGAGTCTTTCTGTCAATGGTTGTTCAGCAGTTAGTTTTATTTCCAGTGCTCTTGCAAGAGGGAGTGAGTGCATGTCCTCCTACTCCACCCTCTTGATTCTTCTCCCCCCAGTTTATTTCTTAAGTTGCTTTCATGTTTAGTGCCCTCGTCATATCCTTGTTAATATAATTTTTTGGAATATATGGAATATTAACCTGAATAAATAGAATATTAACCTTCTTCCGGAAGAGACAGAGGGAGGGGAACAGGGAGGGAGAGGGAGAGTAACAGTCTATTATATTGATTTCTGTTTTATTATTTCTGTATTTCATTTTGTAAATGTAAGTGTCCCTATTTTTCTTAATTTTCCTCCTTTCCCTTCTCTTACCTCACAGGTAATATACTGGAGATCTGCTTTTTTCACTTTTATTTTTCACTTAACATTCTTTCTTGGAAATTCTTTCATGTCAGTTTCGGGAGAACTTTTTTACTCATTTTACAGCTGTATGTTTGTAGTTTATAGTATATATATTAGGTTATTCAAGTAATAGTCTGTGATAGGTGGTTTTGAATATTATGCAATTACAAATGATGCTGTGATGAGTAACCTTGTGCATATACGTTTTCATTGTTTGGCCTATGATTGTAACCTAAATTATAAATAACCCAAGAAAACTAGAGACTAATAGAAATGTATACAAAGCACTCATTAAAACTTTTCTCACAATTTTCATGTCATATCTAGCATTATGGTAATTTATATTTACCCTTATGAAAATGAAAGAAAATTCTGCTGGACCTTTGTGTAAGGTTGAAGTTTAGGTATTTCACAGTAGATCTATTTTTCCTATTTGATGGACTAAATGCATTTCTTTATGTAGGTTATGATAAAGCATCAGATGAAAAGCTTATGCTTAACCATCAGGATTCAGTGTCAAAAACCCAAATGCAAGTAAAGAAACAAAGAACTCTCAAAAGGGAAAGACTCTCTAGTAAGTATAATAATCATAAATAACTTCATATTATTTTAAATTAAACTCATCAGATCTTTTTTGTTATTGCTTCCTGAAAATATATCTCAGCATATATTTTGTAGAAATTTTACATGTTGATGTAAAGTATGAATACCCTAAGGCAACTAGAGAACAAAAGTGAAATTATTGATACAATTTAGTTGGAATTTCTGATCATAAGACTATTTCATGCTCAGTATCCATTAAGGGCAATAATAGGTCAATAGTTGTCTCACTAAGGCTATGTACCTTTCAGCCAACCTGGGAAATTTCTGCTCTAAAAGATCTGTGGGTGCCTATGACCTATGTCAGTGTCTTTTTGCTGTAGGTTTCAGTGGGTGAAAAGAGGTCAGTAACTCAAAAACCAAATGGGCAATCAGAGAGGGGTCCAAGGGAAGGCAGCTTGAATGGCCTGTTTGGAAGTCCTCCAGAACATCTTGTTGGTTGGGTCTCCATTCAAAGGTAGTAGCCTTTATGCTAATTCCATAGATATGTGCCATCCAACCCCTGTGGTCAGAACGCAAATGTGTTAGTAGTCAGAGTCCCATCAATATTCAGAGTTGTTTTTTATAATTTGGGGAAGGGAGGGCCAAAAGATTTGCAAACATCTCCTCTGGAGTAAGATTTCTATCTGCTACAGATCACACCCTGCAATTTCACTTGGATACTAGGTCCCTGTCTATATTAATGGCCCAGCCATGTTACACACCCATGGGTGTGCAGTCCTTGTGGGATGGTGCCTTTGTCTGGGCCCACCAGAAGGATGTCATCAATATAGTGGAAGGCTATTATTCCATTTGGCAGTGGGACTTTTCTGAAGCCATGCCCTACCCATTGAAGATAGGCACATGGGGAGTTTAGGGAGCCCTGTGGAAGGACATTAGTGGCATATTTCAAATAATTCTACATAAGAGCAAACTGATCCTGGTCATTTGCATGAAGAAGGGTGCTGAAAAGAAGGTTCAAATTGTTGATTGCTGTATACCGAGTTCCTTCACCTTGGGCAATAGCTTCTGTGACAGCCACAGTGCCAGTGCCAGATTGGTACTAACACATTGTGCAGCCTTAATCATTTTAGTCTGTAGGCACCTGATGTTTTATGCACAGGCCTGATGGGACTATTGAATGGAGAAATAGTCTATAGAATTTGTTGGCTTCTTTAAGCTTATCAACAAAGGCAGTTATTTCTTTTTTATACCCAGGAAGTTAGTATTGTTTTTGGTAGCTATGGCATTAGGTTCTGGTAATTGGGTGGCTCAGGATCTTCCACCTGCCATTAAAGTATCCTAACTGCAGCAAATCCCGTCACAACTTGAGAGTGAATGCGAGTGGTGGGTCACATCAATAATACATCTATACCAACAACGTGTTCAGCAGCAGAGGCGATAATAGTACAGTGTACCGTAGTGTGGCCTGGAAAAGGTTTCTATTTGTGGTGGTGGCCCCAAACCAGACAGCATTATCTGTTTTCTCCTCATCCTGGTGCCAGGGTTTGTGGGAATTACAGTTATCAATGTACCTCTATCCAAAAGGCCCAAGAAATGTAATTGTCCCCCTCCTGCAGTTTGTACTGGAATAGGCCCTCATATCTTCACTGGGGACGTAGGTACGTTGGTATAACCCTATCTTGTTTTTTATTTTTGAAAGCTGAGATCAGGGTACGTGTATATGGGGTTCTCTGATCCGTCTCACTATTCACTGATAAAGGTAGGGAGAATAGCACTTGCATATTGATAGCACTTGCATACTGATAGCGGCAACCACAGAGTGGACCATTGTGGGGCTACATGTTGGGTCCTCATGGCCCATAGTCTAACAATGAGTACCTTGGTAGAGAGCATTAATTTACTCCTTTGAGACCCCATTGTATTGTAATCAGGCCCATAGATTTTTAGGTAAGGTTGTTGCCCACAACATCCAGTAGAGGGCGCATTATTACCATTATTACCTCACTTTTTCTTTCTGGGCAGCAGTCAAGTTTTGCGTGCCTGAAAATTTGCCAGTTATGATCTGACTTGTCACAAGTGATGGACATAATGTGAGGAAATTTGATTGAGCTTGATAACCAATAGGATTCACAAAAGTGAACCTCGTAGTCTGAGTCTAGTAAGACCCAAGTCTGTAAGTTCTCTCCGGGTCACTGGGCAAAGTGATTCCAAAGTCCTTTACATTCTTGTTCATTAAAGGCATGAGTCTTGGTGTCAGGATTTGGAACTAACAGCAGTCATAGAGTATATACTCAGCTTGCAGGGTCTTTGATGACTTTTAGATCTGTCTCTGGAGAACCGTAATCTTAACTAGGGAATTGTTTCCCTAGCTCTCTTAGAGTCCCTCTGTTAGATCTCTAATTTGACTTATTAGGGGAACTTGACTAGAGTGTGGATGCTGAAGTGAAGGACCAATGTTCCCTTCAGACTGAAAGTCTTATTTAACAATTCGTGAGAACTTTCTAAGAGTGCTCTGTTGCCTCCACCAACACTTTCTGAGACTCATGGGCATGACTGGCTAGGTGTACCGTTGGATCCTCACACGCTTGCAGTGATCCATTTGCACAGTCCAAGAGTGGCCCAGATTTTCCCTAACACATCCTGAAAGTGCTTTGTAGGATTTACAGGGATTTTACTTTTTCAGAAAAGCATTGTGTTTCATTGATCACTTTATTCACTGCCAGTTTCTCAGAGAGTGAGAGAGCTGTCAGTTGTCAAGTTGGCCAATTAAGATAACAAACTAAACAAAGTAAAATTAAGCCTTTATTCACTTACTCTGATAGTATAAGCAAGAATCTATAAACAGAAAAGGGCTGAAGCTCTACCAGTCTTCCATTTTCCCCACAGAACAATACTGGGCAAGGGTCAGGTGTGTCATTATAGACAGGAGAGTGTGGAGGCAACATCTCAGTGCCCCAAACAAAACGCTTCTGCTGTTTTAAGGACCCTGGGCCCAGGGAAAGGATGAGGAGGCAGAGTTTGGAGCGGATAAGTACTTTACCCTGAATCAGACTAAGAATAGTGTCTTCCAGGTCTACCTAATAACGTGGCCTAGGTGAGGCAATCTGAACAGTACAGGTTCAGTACATCTGAACCTCTGAATGGAGTTTCCTAGGCCAGAATGCAGATAAATTTAAGATCATGGTCAGCTGGAAGTGGAGGTCAAGGGTCAGCCTGACTACAACTACTTCTAGTTCCTGCAGTGCTGTGCACCAAGTCAACGTGGGGTTGGAAGTTTTCCCCTATAAGGACTGCCAGGTAGTTTTGTAATTGTTTATGGGACTAAAAGATTGTATACAGGGTTTTGACTCAGAGTTGGAACATCAGTATATGTATACACACACACACACACACACACACACACACACACACGCATGCATTCTATGTACCAATACCTACACATAGAAGTGAATGTATATATATGCATATATACATACATGGACATATTTAGAAATTATGAGTTCTTACCGACACCTTCAATTCCAGTTAAAACCCTTAGGGCTGTTCTTACCTTCCTTCATTTTATATGTGTATGTCCTTCCACAATGTGAATCCTGACTTTGAGCAGCATCAACACATTTATGTATTCACTCCATCCTATAATACTACTAAAATCGTTTCACTTAACTGATACCACTAGGGAAAAAAACCTACTAAAAATTTTGTGAATTGTTTTGCATCCCACTCTCTTGTCTGAGACTGAAAATATATGTCAAGTACTGTTGATGAGTTACTTGGATTTGTGCTTGTTTTTTCTTTTCCTTCAGTGGGTTCATTAAGCTTGCTTTCAGTGTTAGTCTTCCTTTTCATTGTTTACTTTTATTTTTGGAATATGTAAAACATGAACCTTTTGCAAAAGTAATAATTATGCAAAAAGATGTATATAAAGTGTCATTCCTTTCCTGTTCCTTCCCTACATTCCTTAGTCCTCATGCTCCTTTTGTAGGTATTCAACTAAATTGTTTTTTGGTTTGTCTTTTCTGTTTCATTAAAAAAAAAAAAAAACTGTCTCTCTTTTTTTCCTCTTCATGTATTTCTTTCTTGACTCTTTCTTTCACAAAACGTGAAAAAGGTAGCATGCTAGATATTCTTTATTTCCCTTTTTTTTTTCACTTAATGTTGCCTCGTAGAAATCCCTCCATTTCATTTTATACAGATCTTTTGCATTTCTTTTACAGCAGTGGGTACACCTGTTTATGCTACATCATATACCATAATTTATACTTTACCATAGTTTGTAATATGTACTTTAGTTTATTCCACCAGTCCTCTATGGTTATATATTTTTGCTGCTTTTAACTATTTTGCAATTACATATAATACAGTAATGAAAAACTTGTACATATGCATTTTCATTGTTTGGTCTATAGATATATATTTACCTAAAGTATAAATAACACAAGAAAACTAGAGACTAATATAAAACCTATTTGATACCTAGGAATATTTATGAAACACTGAGACAGCTTCAACAGCTTCAAAATTGATCTTGCAGTTTTCATGTGAATCTAGCATTGTGGCAGTTTACTTAAAACTTTATAAAAATGAGAGAAAATGCTGCTGCACAATCATTATAAATTTGAAATAAATAACTGAAGGGCCTGCTCTTTCCATTGTGGATCACAGCACACGCAGCACACACATGCACACACACACACATACACACACACATACACACACACACTCTCCCATACATACAAACATCCCCTCTTCATCCTGTATTGTCCCCTTTATAAAATTGATGTTGCCTTTACCAGAAAGCTCGACAGAGAAGCAGCAGCAGCAGCTCTTAAAGTAAGGGTTATTCTTATACTCAGTTCCAGCCAGGCAGTCTTCCTGCTTATCAGCAGATCCCCCTTTTCAACCTGTAACTCTGATGTGCTCTGGATCAGCTTTTAACTCTTAATAATATATTAATAGTCTCTAAACCCCTTCTCCTCCTTTACTGCTTCCCTATGGTTCTGGCTTCTACCCCATGCAGCACATTTATCTTTAAATTATCATAGAATTCTAATCTCTGGAGGCTGGCAGCTTGACTTGGCACTTCAGGGCCCCTTAGCAGGGTGAGCTGTTAAAACAGCACACATCTCTCACCCACTTTCCCTCCATTCCCCTTGGGTTTAGGAAAGGAAGGATACATGGGGCCTACCTCCCTCCTTTTCACCTCACCACCTTTCTCAGTCCCCCTCCCAGCACCTCTAAGGTTCTCAGTGGTACTCGCTTGCAAGCAGTCTCCCAGCAGGGAGGGAGCTACTGTCTTACATGGTCTCTCTGACCGTAAGACAGGGCTCTATCAGTGAGACAGTGAGAAAAGTCCCAGACTAATGGCAGAAATTTGCACTTTGAACGTGTGTTTTTGTGTTGTGGAACCTGAGATTCCTTATTTATTAATGGAAAGTCTGATTTTTTTTTTCTTTTGGGGGTGGGGGAGGGTCTTTGTTGCTATATTTTGTGGGGCTGGGAGAGATGAGATTATTCTGACGTGGGGTCCTTTGCATAAGAGGTACTTGTAGAAGGCAAGGTATAGCATTGAAGAAGCACAGCTGACCTCTAAAATCATAGCTCTCCAGTGGCCTTGAAAGAAAGCTGGTCCTCAGCACTAACAAAATCACTACAGTAGCCCAGTGCTTTTCCAGAAGCCTCTGCAGGGAAGGATGTTAGATTTGTGGCAATTAGTGCTCTCTGAGTTTTTAGAGCATCGAGCTTTAGGAATTTTGAGGGCATGAGGAAGGTTGTTCAGGGTCTGAATTACAGATAAAAGGTTTTCTCTTGTGAAAAAAAAAAAAAAGAATATGAGATGTATATATATATATATATATATAAAACTGAATCACTTTGTGTATAACAGAAATTAACATGACATTGTAAACCAACTGTACCTCAGTAAAATAAAAAAATAAATTAGCCAATAAACATCTTAACTTATAGTTAAAAAAAAAAAAAGAAAAAAGATTTTGTGATTTGTTTACAGTTCACCCCTCCACTCTTTTGTGCAAGAGTGAGGGTATATTTCAAATACTATATTGATGATTTACTTGCATTGGTGCTTTCAGTAGATTCGGTTCTTTAAATTTAGTTTTAGTTCCTGTTCTTATCCATTATAATTTAGTTTTCTATTGATACATAATTGACACATAACATTAGTTTCAGGTGCACAACATGACTCAAGGTATGGATATATTTCAAAATGATCACCACAGTAAGTTTAGTTAACATCTGTCACCACATATAGTTAAAATTTTTTTGTTGTGCCAAGAATTTTTAAGGTCTACTCTCTTAGGAACTTTTAAATATGAAATACAGTATTATTAACTGTAGTCACCATGCTGTACACTTTATCTCCAGTACTTATTTACTTTTAACTGGGAGTTTGTACCTTTTGCCCACCTTCACCCATTTCACCCACCCTCTACCCCTTGCTTTTGGCAACCACCAGTCTGTTCTATGAGTTTGATATTGGTTTTGTTTTTGTTTTAATCCCACATATAATTGAGATCATACAGTATTTGTCTTTCTTTCTCTGACTTACTTCACTTCGTATAGTACTCTCAAAATGCATCCATGTTGTGCCAAATGGCAAGATTTCCTTCTTTTTTATGGCTGAATAATATTCATATATATATATATATATATATATACACACACCACATTTGCTTTATTCATTCATCTGTCCATGGACACTTAGGTTGTTTCCATGTTTTGGCTATTATATTATTATTATAAATAATGCTGCAGTGAACATAGGGGTTTAGATATCTTTTCAAGTTAGTGTTTTCATTTCCTTTAGAAAAATATCTGGAAGTAGAATTGCTAGATTGTATGGTAGTTCTATTTTTCGTTTTTTGAGGAACCTCCTGTAGTTCTCCACAGTGGCTATACCAGTTTACCTTCCCACCAACAGTGCACAAGAGCTTCCTTTCCTCTACATTCTCACCAACACTTATTTCCTGTCATTTTGATAATACCCATTCTAACAGGTGTGGGGTGATACCTCATTGTGATTTGGATTTGCATTTTCCTGAGGATTAATAATTTTGAGAGCCTTTTCATATATGTGTAGGCCATATGTAATGAAACATGTCCTTCCAAGTCCTCTGTCCCTTTCTTAGTTAGATTTTTTTTTTTCTGCTTTTGAGTTGTATGAGTTATTTCTTTATTTTGGATATTAACCCTTTGTCAGATATACAATTTGCAAATATTTTCTCCTATTTTTTAGGTTGCCTTTCATTTTGTTGATGTTTTCCTTTGCTGTGCAGAAGCTTTTTAGTTTGATGCAGTCTCACTTGTTTATTTTTGCTTTTGTTGCCCTTGCTTTTGGTGTCAAATCCAAAAAATCTTCACCAAGACTGATGATGTCAGGGATCTTACCACCTATGTTTTCTTCTAGGAATATTATGGTTTCTGGTCTTATATTCAAGCTTTAATTGATTTTGCATTGATTTGTGTGTGTAAGATAGTGGTCCAATTTCATTCTTTTGCATGTAGCTGTCTAGTTTTCCCAACATCTTTTATTGACTAGACTGTCCTTTCCCCACTGTATATTCTTGGCTGATTTGTCATAAATTAATTGACCATATATGTATAGATTTATTTCTGGAAACTCTGTTCTCTTCCATTGATATATATGTCTATTTTTATGGCAGTACCATACTGTTTTGATTACTATAGCTTTGTAATACACAGTTGACCCTTGAACAACACAGATTTGAACTGTGTGAGTCTGCTTATATACAGAGTTTTTTCAATAAATACATACTACAGTACTACATAATCTGTGGTTGGTTTAATCTTTGGATGCAGAACCATGGATATAGAGGGTCAAGTGTAAAATTATATGTGAATTTTCGACTATGTAGGTGAGAAGGAAGGTCAGTCCCACTAACCCCCAAGGGTCAGCTGTAGTTTGAAATCAGGAAGTATGATGCATCCACCTTTGTACTTCTTTCTCAAGATTGCTTTAAAGGAACTTTTGTGATTCCGTACAAGTTTTAGGATTTTTTGTTCTATTACTGTGAAAAATGCCATTGGAAATTGAATAATGATTACATTTAATCCATAGCTTGCTTTGGGTGATATGGACATTTTAATAGTATTAATTCTTCCAGTTCATGAACATTGAATATCTTTCCATTATTTGTGTCTTAATTTCTGTCATCAATATTTTATAGTTTCAGTTTACAAATACTTCATCTCCTTCATCAAATTTATTTTTTTCTTTTTGATGTCATTGTAAGTGGGATTATTTTCTTAATTTCTCTTTCTCATAGTTTATTAGTGTATAGAAATGCAATTGATTTTTGATTTTTGTGTATTGATTTTGTATCTTGCACCTTTACTGAATTCACTTATTAGTACTAACAGCTTTTTGGTGGAGTCTTTAGGGTTTTCTACATATAGCCTTTATTGTGTTGAGGTAAATTCTTTTTATTTGTAACCTATTGAGCATTTTTATCATGAAAAGGTATTGAATATTTTCAGATTATTTTTCTGCATCTATTGAGATGATCATGTAACATTTGTCCCTTGCTCTGTAATGTGGTATATGTGTCACGTTGATGTTGGACTATCCTTGCATCAGTAGAGTAAATACCATTTGGTCATGGTGTATGATCTTTTTAATGTGGTGTTGAATTGTATGCTAGTAGTTTGTTGAGAATTTTTGCATCTGTGTTTATCTGGGATATTGGCTTGTCCTTTTCTTGTGGTGTCTTTGTTTGGCTTTGGTATCTAGATAATGCTGGCCTCATAAAATGAATTTGTAACTTTCTATGGGTGAATGTTTGTGTCTTCCCATAATTCCTGTATTAAAATCCTAATGTCCAATGTGATGGTATTAGGAGCAGAGAGGTGCTTAGGTCACGAGGATGGAGCCCTCGTGAATGGGATTAGCACTCTTAAAAAAGAGACCACAAAGAGATTTCTCACCCCTTCCATCATGTGAGGGCACAGTGAAAAGGTGCCAGCTATGAACGGAGGGAACCCCCACCAGAACGTGAATTGATCTGGGACTTCCAAGCCTCCTGAACTGTGAGAAATTAACTTATGTTGTTTCTAAGCTACCCAGTGTGTGGCATTTTGTTTTATCAGCCCAAACAGAAGTGTTTCTTCTTCTTATTTTTTTTGAAGAGCTTAAGAAGGATTAGTATTAATTCTTTAAATGTTTGACAGAATTCACCTGTGAAGCCATCTCTTCTTGGGCTTTTTTTTTGTTGCTGTTGTTGTTGGGTAGCTTTTGATTACTGTTTTAAATCCGTATTTGTTATTGATCCATTCAAACTTTCTGTTTCTTGGTTCAGTTTTGGCATGTTGTATGCTTCTAGGAATTCATCCATTTCTTCCAGGTTGCCCAATTTGTTGGCGTTTAATTGTTCATAATATTTCATTATGATCTTTTTAAATTTGAAAACTAAGTACATAAGTATTAATATATCATCTTTCATTTGTGATTTTATTTATCTGAGACTTTTCCTTCGTCTAGCTATTGGTTGTCGAGTTTATCTTTTCAAAAATTCAACTCTTAGTTTTGTTGCTTTTTTCTGTTGTTTTTCTGTTTTCTCTTTCATTTATTCCTGCCCTAACCTTTATTATTTCCTTCCTTCTAATAACTTTGAGTTTAGTTGGTTTTTCTCTTTCTAGTTCCTTGAGGTGTAATTGGGTTTTTTATTTGAGGTCTTTTTTTTAGCTGCCCACAGACAATCCAGCTATGCTGATTCCTTCAGTGTTCTAATTAAGGTGAGATAGAAGTGGGCCTCTCAGGCAGCACCCTGAAAGGCTTTGAGAGCCTTATACTCACTTCCCTCTCTCTTTCTCCCATGGAAAGAATTGTGGATGAGGGACTTTCTGTCTGTGTTGAGCTGTGCTGACTTGGAGGAGGGGTGACATAGGTAAAGCAACACTTTTCTTCTTACTCTTTTTAATGCAGCTGTCTAGGTTGGTATCTTCCACCAGCATGCTGGGACTTCTTAAGTGGACTCTGAAGCTCTCATAAATATGTTTCATCCGTGAGTTGTTAAATCAGTGTTTCCATGGGCTACGGAACTCCAATTTCTTAGTCTGCCATTTTGCTGATGTGGCTCCCTAAATTATTTTAAATTAAAGTCATCAGAAGATATTTGTTTTTGGTTCATGAATCAGTATTTAAGCATATATTTTATAGCACTTTTACACTTTGACTTAAGGTATGAATACCCCAAGATAACTAGAAAATAAATGCCAAATTATTCATAACTTTTGGTCAGTATTTCTGGTCAAAAGACTATTTCATGGCCATGGGTCATATACTACATATTCACCAAGGCCTTATAACAGGCCAATAATAGTCTCTTAAAGGGTTTGTACCTTTCATCTGACTCCAGGTGACTATGATAACAAAAGCCTAATGGGTGCCTCTGGCAGTGTCTTTCTGCTGAAGACTCTAATCCTAATTGGCAAACTAAGAGGTTGCTGAGATCTGTAAACCAAACACAAATGTGTATTAGAAGGGCCAAAGGGATGGACAGAGTTGGAGGCCCATTGGAGGGCCTCTAGGGCATCCTATTGTCATGTCCTACTGAAAGGTAGAGACCAAAGATGGTATCGTAATAGACAAATGCCATCAAGATGACCACATGGTAAATGTCAAAGTACTAGTAGCTGAAAAGTTCCACCAGTCTTTGAGCTTCCCTTGTATTTGCTGGGGCTTAGGGGAACTAAAGCTTGGCAGTTGTCTCCTATGCAATGAGACATACTGCCTCTTGTCAGTTTACTCCCAGGGATTTCACTTGGGTACCAAGTCCTGGTACTTTTGTATTAATGGCCCAGCCTTATTGTCACATGTAAGGCCACATGCTTCTGTCTTTGTTGGGTAATGCCCTTGCCTAGGCCTAGTGGAGGATATTGTTAATATAGGGGGAGGCTAGGGTTCCATGTGGGAGTGGGACTTTTTCCAGGTCATGGCCTTGTGGAAAGATAGCCTGTATACAGGGATGCTGAAAGAGACATTTGCAATGTCAGTTGCTTTGTACTTTCCTCAGCTTGGGCGACAGCCTCTATGGCTGTCATAATTTCAGATAACACCAGCGCTCAAGCTGCATGACTGCATTGAGACTCAAATAATCAATTGAATCTCCATATACCCGAGGCCTAATCCACAGGCCAGATGGGGCTACTGAGTGGAGAAATAGTCTTATGGAGGTCTTTTGCTTCATTAAGCTCAGTAATGAGGAAGCTGTCTCTTTTTATCCTCTAGGTAGTTACTTTGGTAGTTGAAGGCACTAGGTACTGGTAGTCTGTTAGGTTCAGTTTTTTACATAAGGCCACTAAAGTGGCCACAGTTGTAGTATTTCTGGTCATGACTTGGGGATAAGGATGGGATATTAAGGATGCACACTTAAACTGTATATATATATATATATATATATATATATAGTTTTAGGACCAAGAAATGAAGTTCTTCCTCACCTCCCCATTGAACTGTGACCTTGGCACATGTCCTCATGTTCCCAATGCAGGGATATAGGGACCTTGGCATAACTCATAGTCTTGTTTATTTTTAAAGTTAAGATGTTTGGATAAAAGTAGAAGGATGCACTCTGGTTCATTTCAAGATTCACTGGGAGGGCTGGAGGGAATATTACTTATATTAGTCATACGCGTTGTCAGTATGTGGACTCTGTTGTGCCCCCATGGCCATTATCTAGTCACAAGTATCTGATGGAGAGTCTATCAGTCTCCTCCTTGAGTAACAAGATCCATAGATGTCTTTGAGAAAGACCTTAACCCAATGATCCGGGAGTAAGTACCCAACTTCCATTTTTACATCACTCTGACTGCTAGTGAAAGTTAGTGTCTTGCCAGTAGCTGCTTTTTCTTTGCTTGGAAATTTTTCAGTTCACATATGGATTGTGCCGTGAACCAAGTGACATCACCTTCTAAGGAGGTTTAATTGAGACAGGTAACCAGTGACAGTGGCAAGAATGAACTTAAATCTGCGTTTGGTAAACAATCTCATCATTTACTTTTCTCACTTCTCATTGTCAAATCAAGGAACTGTTAGGTGACTTGCAGAGCACCTTATAGGTGGCTGTAAGAGTGGGCCAAATAAGTTTTCCAGTGTCAGGGAACTCACCACGATTGGACCAAACCAGTCCAAGAGCAAATAATAGCTAGTAAAGGAAGGAGAAGGTCTCAGGTGTACATGGCATTTCTCCTTCTTCATCCTCCCTGGGCAAAGTGGCCATGGAAGATGTTCTGAAAGAGGGGCGTCTGCAGTAACATACCAGAAAAAGTGCTGCTGTCCTTAACTAATTTTAACAAGATTATTCTCTTCGTGGTGGATTCAAACTATCCAAATCTCTGTAGTTTCTTTGGGTCACTGGGCAAAGCAATGCTAAGGGCTCTACCTACTTTCTCATTAAATATGAGAAACATTTGTTGCATCAAGGATGTCATCACTGCCAGGGACATGTTTAGGTTTAACAGTAGTTATTGTGTCTAATTCTGCATGCAACTTTAGGTGACCAACTACATTTTCTGGTTTACCTTTCCAGTATTTCTTTTTCTAAAGGTAAGTATCTTATATTTTCTATTCCCCATTCTTTTCTTTCCTAAAAGATAGCATACTTGATATCTTCTCTTTCTGTTTTTTCTACACTTAACCTGTTTCCTAGCAGTCCCTCCAAGTTGGATTATAAATGTCTTTTTTTAATATAAATTTATTTATTTATTTATTTATTTATTTATTTATTTATTTATTGGCTGTGTTGGCTCTTCGTTGCTGCACACGGGCTTTCTCTAGTTGCAGCGAATGGGGGCTACTCTTTGCTGTGGTACACAGGCTCCTCATTGCCATGGCTTCTCTTGCTGAGGAGCATGGGCTTTAGGCGTGTGGGCTTCAGTAGTTGCGGCACATGGGCTCAATAGTTGTGGCCCATGGGCTCTAAAGCACAGGCTCAATAGTTGTGGCACATGGGCTTAGTTGCTCCGCGGCATGTGAGATCTTCCTGGCCTAGGGATCGAACCCGTGTCCCCTGCATTGACAGGCAGATTCTTAACCACTGCGCCACCTAGGAAGCCCATAAATATCTTTTTTTAGCTTTATGTGTAACTCTTTGTACACAGTAATATATAGTACCCTAATTTATAGTATGTACCTTGTTATTCAACCAATCTCATATGCTAGTACATTTAGGTGCTTTTGAATATTTTGAGATTAAAAATATGGTGTAATGAATAACCTTTACATATACATTTTCATCGTTTGGTCTATGAGTATATATTAACCTAAGCTATAATTATCTAAAACAATAGGGACTGATATAAAATATATTTGATGCCAACAAATATTTATGCAATAGTGAGTCTTACATTACAGTTTTTCTCACAAATTTCATGTCAGGTCTAGCATTATGGTAATTTACTTATATTTTATATTTATAAAAATGAAAGACAATACTGCTAAACATGTATAAATTTGATATGTAGGGATTTCACAATAGAGCTGTTTTTCTGTTTAATGCACTGAATGTGTCTCTTTATGTAGCCCATGATGATGTGTCAGATGAAAATCTTATGTTTAAGCATCAAGACTCAAAGTCAGAAACAGAAATGCATGTAGAGAAACAAAAACCTTCTGGAGATGAAAGTCTCGTTAGTAAGTATAATAATTATAAATGACTAAATTATTTTAAAGTGTACTCATCAGAAGACCTTTTTTCTTTGGTTCATGAATATGTATTTGGGCATATTTTTTTTTGAACTAGTTAAAAGAATCCTTGTATTTATTTTTTACACAGCACGAATGCAGGTGACACAGTAAGTCCATAATTCCCCACAAAACTTATAAACTTAACAACTGAGAATCTGTGTTCTTAAAATATTCATCATTCATAGCTTACACGCTGTGGGATCCGTTCCATAGCAGCAGAGGACGTGTGCCTTTCAGCCAGCTGTTCCTAGACATGATGAATTAAAACCTCCAGCAGGTGCCTCTGGCCTGTGGCAGTGCCCTTATGCCTTAAGCTCCAATTGGTGAATAGAGAGATTGCTGAGATCTGTAACTCAAAAGGCAAAATGGATCAGAGGGGCCAAAAGGAAGGGTAGCCTAGAGGTGGCTTATTGGAGGGCTTCTAGGTCATCCTTCTGGCCCCATTGAAAGGAAATGACCTTTCTTGTAACCGTTTAGAGGGGTGGCATTGAGGATGAAAGTAGGTAAATAGTTCCATCAGTCCCTGGGCCTCTCTGCTGGAGCAGAGAGGGTCAAAGCCAGTCTTCTCCCATGGAATGAGACAATGAGACACCATACCCAGATCATGCCCAGGAATCTCACTTGAGTGCTTGCACGTTTTCTATAAAAGTGGCCCAGCAAGTTGCCACGTGTGTGTCAGGAGAGTGCTCAGCCCTTGTTGGGCAGTTCCCTTCTCTGGGCTCAATAGGATGATATTGTCAGTAGAGTAGAGGGCTAGTTCCTCCTCTGGAAAGTCTGGAGATTTACCACGTTATGATACATTGATGACAGATAGGAAATTCAGATAGAGTTGTGGAAGGGTATGAATGGTGAATTGTATCCATTCCATATAAAGATGAACTGATCGGAACATTCCCATTCAGAGGGGTACTGAAAAGGGCGTTTGTGATATCGATTGCTGCATAACAAGTTCCCACACTCTGGACAAGTTTCTACAACAGTCACACAGTCAGATGCCACTGATGCCAAGGCTGTCCTGTTGATTGAACAGCCAAAATCAAATGAGTATCTGTGAACTCAAGGTCAGGTACACAAGTCAGATGAGGTTTTGAATAGGGATATAGTCTCAAGGAGACTTTTGCTGCATTAAGCTCAGTTAAAGAGGGCAGTTATTTCTTTTTCTTTCCCATGCAGATTTTTGGGAGACAGAGGTACTAGGTGCTTGTAATCGGGTCAGTTCACAATCTTATGCTCCTCTAGCATGGCCTTAAGTTCAGTAATTTCCACCAGGGCTTGGAAGAATGTGAGTAGAGTTGCACATATACAATATGATGGTACTCTCCTGGAGAGCCCCACGGTGTCCACTAGCACTGCCAGAGACACATTAGCCTGACTGGTGATGTGTCCTGTGGCACCCTTTGACTCTTGCAAATGACCCATCAGCATGCCCTGAAAGAGTCTCACTAGCACCTCTCAAAGTACTCCTTCCAGAAAGGAATTTTACTTTATTGACTACTTTGTTCTCTGTGCCAATCTGTCAGAGAAAGCTACGGGTTTTGACTTGGTCAATTGAGATAGCAAGCCAAATTGAAGGTAACAATTAAGCTTTTATGTACTCCCTGTAATAGTTTAAGCAAGAGTCTAAACAGAAAAGGGTCCCAGCTCCATCAATGTTTCATTTTCCCCATAGAACCAAACCAGGCAAGGGTCAAATGTATCAATGAAGATGGGAGTAAGGGTTGGGGGAAGATTACCTCATATCTGAAGGAGCCCCAAAGAAAAGGATCTGGCTC
The DNA here is from genome assembly GCF_030028045.1 of Hippopotamus amphibius kiboko. Taxonomy (NCBI): domain Eukaryota; kingdom Metazoa; phylum Chordata; class Mammalia; order Artiodactyla; family Hippopotamidae; genus Hippopotamus; species Hippopotamus amphibius. The sequence continues at coordinate 119,940,793 of NC_080189.1, read as the reverse complement.
GTTTATGACCCTAGGAACCTTGTGGCTATTGATGTAGAATAGCTAGGAGTGTAAAAGTCCTGAATACTAAGTAGTAACTGAGGAAAGTATCTTTAGGTTCCGGGAGTATAGTGGTCTACACAGAGGCACCTGAAAAGTACATTGTATCAGCTGATCCCTCCCGCTTTCACAAGGAGGCCTCTGATGGAGGCATCTGCTATAGGAATCCAGAATGCATAAGAACATAGTGCAGATGGGCCTTAGTCCTCCACTGCAACTACCTCCAGTGTCTAAAGTTTACTGGATCGCATCCAATTTGCTGTGGGATGAGAAGTATTCCTCCATGAGAACTGTCAGGTAGAGATCTTGTAATTGTCTATGGTTGGACCTGTAAAATCAAACATAGGATTTTGGCCTGTATTTGAACTCCTGTATATACATATGTATACATATATGTGCACATATACATACAGATATTCATACACACACCTACACTGAGTATCCTTTGTGTTTGCTGAGGTAGAGACAGAGATAAGCTTGGCTCTTTGGAGTGCTTGGAAGAAAAGCTTGACTTCCTTTGTGTTTTGAGGGGGTGGAGAAGAAAAAAAGCTTAGTTCCTTGGAGCTTGGAGTGAGACAATATACCCCCTTCCACTTTGTCCCCAGAGATATCAGTTTGGTACTAGGTCCTTGTACCTTGTTCACCTTAATGACCCAGTTGTGTTGTCACATGTGGGTCATCATGGAATCCAGTCCTTATTGGGTAGTACTCTTGTCTGGATACAGTGGAGGATGTCATCAATATAGTGGAATGTTAGTATTCAGTCTTGGAGCAGGGCTTTTTCTAGGTCAGGGGCTTGTGGAAGGACATTAAAGGTATGTTGCAACCCATTCCACATAAGGCAGACTGATCCTGGTCATTTGTGTGAACAAGAATGTTAAAAAGGGCACTTGTGATATCAATTGCTGCATACTTACTTCACTCAACTTGGGCAGCAAACCTCTCTGAAGGTCACAGGACTATGTGACACCAGTGTCCAGAGCTGTATATTGGCACTGAGCCAATGATGATCAATTGAGTCTCTAGGCACCCAAGGCCTTACACACAGACCTAAATGGCTTATGAATGGAGAAATAACCTCATGGAGAACTTTTGTTTCATTAAGATCAGCAATAAGAACAATGCTTTGTTTTTGGATAGTAAAGGTGCTAGGCACTGGTTTTCCACATGCACCACTAAAATGCCCCTAAAATGCAGTAGTTCCCATCAGGGCTTAGGGTACATTCAGTTATAGAAGCTATAACAATGGAGATTTTTTAGTAGCATGTAGGGACATGCGTGTAGTTGGATTTGGATAAAGATCCCACTTGGTGAGCTCAGATCAAAAACCAGTGAGCATTATCTGTTTCCTCCTCATCGTAATGTCCGTGCTTGTGGAGATCTTAGTCATGTGTGCATCAGTGTCCAAAAGGCGCAGATATGCAATTCTCACATATCTCTCCATTGAAGTATGACCTTAGCACATAGCCTCATGTCACAACTGTGGAGATAAGGAGCTTAGCCTAACCTTAATTCTTGTTTATATAGAAAATTGAGAGGTTGGATAAAAGTAGTGGTGGGGGGCTTGTGTCTTAGATTCATCTCAAGATTCACTGGGAAATGCAGAAGGAAGAGCATTTGAGTTAGATGTCATCATCATTTTGACTCTAGAGTGTCTGTGTGTTGGGTCAGCTATGGACCACTACCTGGCCATGAATTCCTTGGTGGAGAGTTCATCAGTGTTCTCCTTGAGATCCCATTGTTGAGTAACTAGACCCAGAGATTTCCTTGGGAAACCACTTAACCAGATCATCCATAAGTGGGCTCCTGATTACCATTTTTAGGTCACTTTCTTCACTGGCCAAATGATATCTATCTGTTGCTGGTTCTATTGTCTTGTGAATCAATTGACATCACCTTTTACGGAGGTTTAATTGAGCTAGGATACCAGCAAAGCTGGCACAAATGACACTGGAAATCTGAGTCTGGTTACCAGTGTCATCATCTACTGTTCTTGCTGCTCATTGTTGATCCAGAGGACCATCAGAGTGGCTTATCAGTCTTCCAGATGGCTATACAGGTGGTTAAAACACCTTTTATCAGTGTCAGGAAATTCATCATAAGAGGGCCAAACCTGAGAAAGAAGCCAGGGAAGGAGAGGGAATCAAGTGTTCACATCATTGCCCTCTCCCCTTTCTTGGGCAGAGTGGCCACTATCAAAGCACTCTGAATGAGGGAGTCTGTTGTGACACATCTTCTCACCAAGTTTCACAAATTACCTCCTTAATGATAGAGGAGAAGTACCCCAGTCGAACTAGTCTCTTCAGGTCACCGGCAAAGCAATCTTGAGAGCTTTACATACATTTTCGTTAAAAATGAGTCTCAAAAAATCATTACATTATAAGCTGTCTTATCAATGTCACGGACAAACTTAGCACTAACAGTAGTCATCAAGTGCAGTTCATTGAGCATGGTCTGCAATGTCTTTGGTAACAAACTATTTTGTTTTCTGTTTTTTTTATCTTTCTTATGTTTCATTTTGTAAAGATAACTTTCTAATTTTTTTTGTTTCCTTTTTGTTCTTTCCCAAAAGATAATATACTAGATATTCTATCAGTTTCTTATTTCACTTAACATGATATACTAGAAATTCCTCCAAGTTAGTTTGTGGGATCTTTTTCTTTCCTTTTACAGTTGTATGTACAGTTATTTTGACCATACTGAATACCATAGTTGATATTATCATAGTTTATAGTATATGCCTGAACCAGTCTCCTACATTTGCACATGTAAATAGTTTTGATTATCTTGCAGTTGCAGATATGCTGTAATGAATAATCTTGTGCATATACCTTTTCACAGTTTGGTTTATGACTATGTTTTAACCTAAAGTGTTAAGAAAACTAGAGACCAAATTGGAACATATTTGAAACCTATGAATATTAAAAAAAGGATGAGACAGTTTCAGTACCCATCCATTAAAACTCTTCTTACCATTTTTCATATCAATCCAGCATTATAATAATTTACATATAACTTTTTGACATGTGAGAAAATGCTAATGTACGTTCATCAGTAATTGGAAAGTATAGAATCAAACAGTATATCGATTTTTCCATTTATTGGGCTAAATGCCTCTCTTTATATAGTTCATACTAAAGTACCAGATGGAAATCCTGTGCTTGAACATCGAGACTCAATGTCAGAAATGCAACTGGAAGTAAAGAAACAAGGACCTTCTAAAGGAGAAGGACTCAGTGGTAAGTATAATAATTACAGATAACTTTATTTTTTAAAAATAATTTTTTAATTTATTTTTATTTTATTGGCTGCACTGGGTCTTTGTTGCTATGCGTGGGCTTTCTCTAGCTGAGGAGAGCGGAGGCTATCTTCATTGCGATTCGTGGGTTTCTTATTGCGGTGACTTCTCTTGTTGCAGAGCACGGACTCTAGGCACGTGGGCTTCAGTAGTTGCGACACATGGGCTCAGTAGTTTTGGTGCATGGGCTTAGTTGCTCTGCAGCATGTAGGATCTTCCCGGACAAGGACTTAAACTCGTGTCCCCTGCATTGGCAGGCAGATTCTTAACCACTGGGCCACCAGGGAAGCCCATAGATAATTTTAAATTATTTTAAATTAAACTCATCAGAAGATTATTTTTGTATGGTTTGTGAATATGTATTTGAACGTGTATTTTATAGAAATCTTATATACTTTGACTTAAAGTGTGAATACCCTAAGATAACTAGAGAACAAAGGCAAAATTATTCATACCCTTTGCTTGGTATTTCTGATCCCTTGGTCATAGGTCAGCCACTCAGTATCTACCATGACCCTATAACAGGCCAGGAAATGGCTCTTAAAGGGTGTTTACCTTTCAACTGACTCCTAGAGATATGGGTTTGAAAGCCCAAAGGGGTGCCTCTGACCCATGTCAGTGTCTTCTGCCACAACCTCCAACTGGTAAAGGGAAATGTTGCTGAGTTCTATAACTCAACGAGCAAATAGGGATTAGGAGGGTGTAGGGGAAGGGCAGTCTGGTGGCCTGTTGGAGGACCTCCATGGTATCCTCTTGGTCGTGGCCTCACTGAAAGGAAGTGACCTTTCTAATTATCCCATAGATAGGTGCCATCACGGACCATACATGGGAATGTGAGAGTGTAAATTGCTTAATTGTCCCACCAATCACTAGGCCTTCTTTTTATTTGTGGAAGTAGAGAGGACCAACACTTGGCACTCTTCTCTGGAATGAGATATCATGACCCTTACAGATCATGCTCAGAAATTTTATTAGGGTGCCAGGTAACTACCTTGTCTATAATAATGGCCCCACTGAGTTGTAGGTGGGTCTTTGGGGCATCCAGTCTTTGTTTAGTAGTGCCCATGTTGGGCCCTAAGACAGTATCATCCATAGAGTGGAAGTCTGTTGCACCCTGTGAGCATGGGATGTTTTCATATCATCACTTTTGCATTGATGACAGATATTTGGAGAATTTTGGTAGCCCTTTGGGAGTATGGTAGTGGTGTAGGGCAGACAACCCACAAAAAGGTATACCGATCATGATCATCCACAATGAAGGGATGCTGAAAAGGGCATTCGTTCTATCGACTGCTGCATACCAAGTTCCTTCAACTTCAGACAGTAGCCTGTATCACAGTCACAATGTCAGATACCATAGATGTAAGGGCTACACTATGACACTGAGCTGCATATATCAACTGAGTGAGTGTGCACCTAAAGCTGTGGGCACAAGTTGATTGAGTTTTTGAATAGTTAAATAGTCTCATGGAGAACTTTCACTTCATGAAGCAGTCATTTTTCTTCTCCTGGCAAGTATCTTGGGAGACAAAGGCACTAGGCACTGGTAATTAGACAGGTTCACAGTCTAACACATGCCAACAGAAATGGCCCTAACTGCAGCAGTTCCTGTCAAGAGTTAATATGAAGCAGGGGTTCACACTGACATTTCATCTATTCTAAAGATACGTATATTAGTGGGACCATAAAAATGGAAATTTGTAGTGATCTAAAGGGGTGTCCACACCCATTGTTGGATCTGGGTAAGGATCACATTGGTAATGTCCTCAGACCCAATGGCCCGGGACCCTTACCCAGATCCCTCACCCCTACCCAGTGAACATAATGTATTTCTCTATCATACTGGTGTCAGGAATTGAGATCACAGTCACATAGCCCCAGTATCCAAAAGACCCAAGAAATTCAATTCTTTCCTACTTCCCCATTAAACTCTGACCTTAGCATAGGTCCTAATGTTCCCACTGGGGACAGAGGGACCTGATCTAATTCATAGTCTTGTTCATTTTTAAAGGCAGAGAGTTGTTTTTTTATTTTTCTTTAAGAACTTTTATTGAGATACAATTGACATACAATAAACTGCATATATTTAAAGTGTACAATTTGATTTTTTTTTCTTATTAGTAATGTATATATTGCAATTCCAATCTCCCAATTCATCCCACCCCAGCCCACCCTGGAAAACAGAGAGTTTTGATAAAGATTGGTGGGCTCTCGGACACATGTCAAGATTCAATGGAAAGAGCTGAGCAATAGCACTTGTATTAGTCATAGGGGTCATCCCCACATGGATCCTAGTTCCTTCCTTTTAGACATCCCTTAGCCCACTGCCAGGCCATGAGTTCCTTGGTAGTGAGTCCATCAGCCTACCTCTTTGACACCTCATTATTGGATAGTCACCCATAGAGCTCTTCTAGAGATCTAGGCCTACGTTGTCCAGGAGCAGGTTACTGATTACCGTTTTCACATTGCTTTCACTGTTGGTCAGTCACTGCAGTAGGTGCTATTCCAGGTCCAGCAGTTCGTCAGTTAATATGCAGATTGCGTAGTGCCCAGTGACCTGACCTTATGAGGAGGTTTGCTTGAGCCTGATATCTGTCTACCAAGGGTGGCATGAATGAATCAATCAGGTTAAAAATCTCACTGTCCTCACTCCATCAGTGTAGACCCTGGGACCACCAACGTGGCACAAAGGGACACTGTCACTTCTGCAGTGGTGATCCAAACATGTTTTTCAGTATTAGAGAACTCATCACAGATTGGTCATCCTGTCAGAAACAAAATAGTAGCCAGCTGAGGAAGGAGAGAGTTTCAGATGTTTGGTTTTTTCATTCCCCACTTTTCTTCTACCTCCTTAGCCAACATGACTGCTGTCAGGACTCTCTAAGGAAGGTGTTTTGTAGTGACAGTCCCAACAGTATGTTTGACCTTCTCCTTCACTAAGTGTAACAAGATTAATCCCTTCACTATGGAGACAGGGACTTCCGTGGTGATCCAGTGGTTAAGAATCCACCACGCAATGCAGGGGAAATGGGTTCGATCCCTGGTTGGGGAACTAAGATCCCAGATGCCACAGGGCAACTAAGTCCATGTTTAGTGCTTCAATTACTGAGCTGCAGTTACAACTAGAGAGAAGCCCACGTGCCAAAACTACAGAGTTCATGCAGTCTGGAGCCCACTTTACAATTAGAGAAAAGCCCATGTGCCACAGCAAAGAGCTGGCACGCTGCAACGAAAGATCCTGCGTGCCACAACTAAAATCCAGTGCAGCTAAAAATAAGATTAATTAAAGAAAAATATGGAGGCAAACTACCAGGTCTAAGATCTCTTTTGCTACTGGGAAAAGTGATCCCATGACTCTCTTTTTTTTTTTTCACTGAAGCATAAGTTTTGGTAACTCATTGTGTTATAGGCTATCAGTTCCAGGAGCAAGCTTAGAGCTAACAATACTTAATGGGTACAACTCAAAATGCAGGGTCTCCCACGACTTTAGATCTCATTGCTGGTGGACCATGATCAGTAGCCACAAATTGCTTCCCTATCTCTCTCAGAATCTCTCTGGTGAATCTCTAATATGATTGACCCAGCAGGTGTCTTGGCCAATGAATTGAGGTCTAAAGAGAAGAAACTTTGTTCCCCCTCAGAACTGAAGAGCCTATAAAAATAAAATAGCGCTCTCCTAGAGCACCCTGCATGATCTGCTAGCCCTGTCCAAAACACATTGACCTGGCTGCCACAGTGCCCCAGGGGGCGCTCAGTAGTGAGAGCTAATGATCCTATGGTACCCTCCCCCACATCACCCCAGAATGTCCCACTGATTTACTAAGCACATCCCAAAGTGTCCCTTCCAGAAAGGCATTGAGCTTCATTTACCCTGCTTGTTGCTCCAATTTGTGTGATAGAGAAATGCCGTTTTTTGAGTTGGTCAATTAAAATAACAAGCCAAACTAAAAGTAACAAACCTTTATTCATGTACTACAGTAGTTCAAGCAGTAAAGGGCCCCAGCTATAGCAGTGTTCTGTTTTCCCTCTTGAAACAGCAGTGGGTGAGGGTTAGATGTATCAGTGCAAACTGGCATGAGATGTAGGAGAGGGTCATCTCATAGCTGAAGGAGCACCAGACAAAAGGCTCTTACTATTTTATGGACCCTACGCTATTGGAAGGTAGTAGTAGGAGGGATAGGAGTAGAAACACCCTGAATACTGAGTCATAACTGAGAAAAGTTTCCTCAAGTCCCATCCACCCCCACATAAGGTGGTCTAGGCAGTGGCAGTGACTGAACAGTACGGTGTCCCACTCAGGTACCTCCCCCCCCCCCCCCCACCCAGTGCCGAGGCCTCCAGTTGACAATGTCTGGGCTAAGAATGCATTGTGCTTAAGAGAGTGGTGGGGGAGGGAGGGCTGTGCCCTTGACTGCAACCACCTCCCATGCCTGCAGTGCACTGGCGATGCATCAAGTCTCTGGGCTGAGAAACTTCTCTTCCCCTTTTATAATTGTCTGTGATTGTGCGTGAAAGATCACACAGAAGATCCAGCAGGTCAGGTTTCTTAAATATACTCACATTTGATATATATGCTTACACATACATATGTATTTGTACACATATATTAGCCTGTATATCTATCTTTGTGTATATAAACCTGCACAGACATATTTAGAATTCATGATAAATCTTAGAAACCTTCAATTCTACCTCATCCCCTCAGAGCTTGTTCTGCCTTCTTCCATTTCATGTGTGTATGTCCTTCCTTCCACTTCATGAATGCTCTTTCTGAATAACAGCAGCTTTACTCATTTGTTCCATCTTGTTATGCTTCTAAAATTATTTTGGAATTGCTTCGCCTATAGGTATGGGAAAACAAGCCTACTGAAAATATTTTGTCATGTGTTTACAGTCGCTCCATGCTGCTGCCCATGAATGAGGGTATATGTCAACTATTGTATTGATGAGTTACTTGCATTAGTACTTTTTTTCTTTCAGTAGGTTCATTTCTTTAAGTTTACATTCAGTTTTAGTTCCTCTTTGGTTATTTAATTTTCTTTTTGAAACATGTGGAAACTGACCCTGCTTCCAAAAGTAAAAACTATGCAAAAAGGTATACTTACTTTAGTACCATTTCTTCCTCAGTTCTCTCTCTTTCACCCTGTGGGTAACCAACTACATTGTTTTCTATCTCACTTGTGTTTCATTTTATAAAGGTGAGTAACTCTCTAATTCTCTCTCTCTGTCTCTCTCTCTTTTCTCTCTCTGTCTCTCTCTATTTTATTTCCTTATTTCCCTATCTTCCTTATCTAAAAGGTACCATACAACCTTTCTCCTTCTGGGTTTTTTTTTTCCACTTGATATTATCTCCTCGAAGTCCCTCAAAGTCTGTTTATAGAGGTTCATTTGATTCCTTTTACATCACTACATACAACTGTTTGTACCATGTTATTTACCATAATTTACAAAGTTTATAGTACACGTATTGGCTTGTTTATCCAATTTCCCATGCATGAACATTTACATGTAATTATGAATAACGCTGTAATTAGCAAATTGTACACATGCATTTTGTTGGTTGGCCTATGACCCCTACATGATGTGTAAAATATAAATAACCTAAGAGAAATAGAGACAAATGTAAACTATGTATAATGCCTGGAAATGTTTATGAGATAATGAGAAAGATTCAAAACACATCTATTTATTAAAACTCCTCTCACAATCTTATCAGATCTAGCATTATGGTAACTTTGCTATAACTTCAGAAAACTGAGAATGTTGCTGTATGCTTATTATAAATTTGATATATAGAGATTTCATAATAGATGTATTTTTCTATTCAGTGGACTAACTATATCTCTTATGTAGCTCATGATAAAGCATCAGATGAAAATCTTATGTGTGAGCATCAAAAATCAATGTCAAAATCCCAAATGCAAGTAAACAAACAAAGAGAGAAAAGACACAGTAAGTATACTAATTATAAGTAACTTTAAATTATTTAAAATTAATTACAGCCAAAGATCTTTTTCTTTGGTTCATAAATCTGTATTTTAATACATATTTTGTAGAAATTCTATACTTTGATCTAAAGTATAAATACCCTAAGATGACTAGAGGATAAAAGCTAAAGTTGTGAAACTTTTGGTCAATATTTTAGATTGTAATAATTTTCATAGTCATAGTTCGTGCACTCAGTACCCCTAAACCAATAATAGGCACATAATTGTCTTTCAAAATTGTCTTTCACCCTACTGTAGGAAGTTAGGCTTACAGAAGCCCAAATTAATCCACTATCTTGTGGAATTTCCTTCTCCCAAAGACTCTAATTGGTGAACAGAGGAGTTGCTGAGAGCTGTAAAATTGTAGATCAAAGGGGCCGAGGGGAAGTGTGACCTGGCAGACCTGTTGGATGGCCTCGAGACTGTTCTGTTGGTTGAGATACATTCAAATGTAGGCGCCTTTTTGGAAACTTAATAGTTGGTTTCAGTCAGGATCCCATTGAGGGGAATGTTAGAATGCCAGCAGCAGAATAGTTCCACGGCTTTTGGGGACTCTTTTGTATTTGTTGTGACTAAGAAGACAGATATTGGCAGGTATCTCCTCAAGAATGATACATATTGTGCTTTCCCACAAAGTCCTTGTCCATGTCCCTATTAATGACCCGGCTTTGTTGCTTGAGTATAAGTCAACATAGTATCGGTCCTTGTGGTGTAGTACACATGCCTGGGCCCACCAGGAGGATGTCACCAATATACTGGAAGTCTGTTGCTCCATCTGTGTATGGCAATTCTTCCTGCTCATGGCCTTGTGGAAGGACATTAAAGGTGTATTGCAACCCTTACTCTGAAGGCAAACTGATCCTGATCATCTGTGTGGACAGGGATGCTGAAGGGCATTTGCAATATGAATTGCTTCATACCTGTTTCCATCTGCTTGGGCAGCAGTCTCTATGGCAGTCACAGTGTCTGATAAGGTCAGTGTCCTGATCTGTACAGCAGCATTAAGCTGCCTGTAACTAAGTCTGTAGGCACGTAAAGCCATATACACAGGTTGACTCAGTTATTTAATGGAAAAATAATCTCACAGAGGTGTTTGGCTTACCTAAACTCAGCGAAGAGGGCAAGCATTTGTTTTTCTTTGCTTAGTAGTTGTTTTTGGAGATAAATCTCTAGGCACTGGTAGTCTGGTAGGTTTACAGTCTTCCATATGCCCCACTAAAATGACCCTGACTGCATCACGGCTTGAGGCTGATGTGAGTTGGAGTTCACATAGACAATACACCAGTACTCATAATATTTTCAGTACTGGGGGCTATAACATAGAGGTGTATAGTGTCCAAAGGCACCCCCCACCATGGCCAGGTGGAAATCAGGCTTAAAAAACATTAACTGTTTTCCTCTCATCCTGATGTCAGAATTGTGGAGATAATAGTCATTGGTAAACTAGTAGCCAAATGGCCCAAGGTATGCAGTCTCTCCCCACTGCCCCTATGAACTCTGAGTTGGCATATATCCTTAGATGTGAAAGGGAACATAGGGACCTTTGCCTAATCCCTAATCTTGTGTATTTTTAAAAGCCAAGCATTCTGGATAAAAATAGGCAAACAGAGTTCTATGATTCATCTTAAGATCACTGAGAGGAGCAGAGGGAATCACACATGTATTAGTAATAAGTGTCATCACCATTTTGATTCTCGTGGGAATGTGTGTTGGCCCCCATGGCTCACTACCGGGCCACAGGATGCTTGGTAGAGAGCCCATCCATCCCTTCCTTAAGCCTCCATTGCTGGGTAACTAGACAATGTTTCCAGTGGCAGGGAACTCATCATGGGATTGTTGAACTTTTCAGAAACCAAATGTCAGTCAGAAGAGGAAGGAGAGTGTCTTAGGGGTTTGTGTCTTTCCTTCCCCATCCTCTTCCTTGTTCTCCTTGGAAAAAGTGGCCCATGGCAGAGAACTCAGAGCCAGGAGTTCTGTTGGGACACAGCCAACAAGGTGCCACTGTCCCTCACTGTGTTAACAGGAGTAGCTCCTCCATGGTGGAGTCTGTAGTCTCCTCAGGTTGCTGGTCAGGTGAAACTGATAAATCTGGATTCTTTTCCATTGCACGTAAGTCTCAAAACCTCGCTGTATCGTGGGCTATCCATCGGTGCCAGAGACCAGCTAAGAGCTCATAGTAGTCACTGGGTACAACTCAGCCAGCACTTTCTGCAGGGAATTTTGTGACCCACCACATTGTCTTTTGGTTTAAATTTCCAGTATTTCATGTTGTAAAGATAAGTATCTTTTGTCATTTTTTTATCAAATTCTATTTCTTTCATTTTTTCTTCCTTCCTTCCTCCCTTCCTGCCTCCCTCCCTTCCTTCCTTTCTCTCAAGATAGCATACTAGGTATGCTCTCTTTCTGGTTTTCTTTTCTTCATTAAGTGTTAGAAATGCTTCCAAGTCAGTTTGTTGGGATCTTTTTCATTCCTTTTTTGCCTGTTTATACAGCAGTGTGTGCCACATTATATCTCATAGTCTATTATTTTCATAGGTTACATATGTTACTTTAGCCAACCAATTGCCTATTCTTATATGGTTACGTAGTTTTGTATATTTTGCAATTACAAATATGCTACATTGAATACCCTTATACATATGTATATTTTCCTTGTTTGGTCTATCAACATGTATTAACTGAAAATTTGAAGAAAACAGAAAATGAGAGACTAATATAAAACATATTTGATCTAGGAATATTAATGATATGATAAAATACCTTCTATGCACAGTCATTAAAACTCTTCTAAAAGTTTTTATATCAGATCTCACATCATGGTGATGTACTTATACCTTCATAAAAATGGGAGAACATGCCACTGTTCACTTGCCGTAAATTTGAAATCTAAGGATTTCACAGTAGAGTACTTTTTTATTCAGTGAACTAAGTGCTTCTCTTTATACAGCTGAGAATGAAGTACCAGACGGAAATCGTCTGCTTGAGCATCAAGAGTCGGTGTCAAAGTCAGAGATTCAAGTGAAGAAACAAAGCCATCACAAAGAGGAAAGGCTTCCTAGTAAGTACAAAAAATACAGAAGTTTTTAAATTATTTTAAATTAAGCTCCTTCGAAGATGTTTTTGTTTCGGTTCAGGAATATGTATTTTTTGAGCATACATATTGTAGAAATTTTACACTTTGACTAAAGTGTGCATACCATGAGATAACTAGAGGGAAAAAGCAGAAATATTGATACTTTTTGATTGGAATTTCTGTTCTTAAGATTATTTTGTGACCAGAAGATGAATGCCCCACGGCCCAAGAGCAGGTGAATAATTGTCTCTCCAAAGTAGTGTGTGCCTTTCAGCCGACTCCAGGTAACTATGGGTACAGAGGCCCAATGGATGCCTCTACGTGTGGCAGTGGCCTTTTTCCATAGGCTCCAGTGCCAAACAGATGTTTCAAGATCTGTAAATCAAGCATCAGATGGAGTCAGGAGGCCTATTGGAGGACCTTTCGGGCATGCTCTCGGTTGTGTCCTCACTGAAAGGGAGCAGGCTTTCTGGTAACCCCATAGATTGGTGTCATCAAGGACTCCACATGGGCAAATGAGAGTGCAAGCAATAGAAGAGTCTCACTAATTGCTGGGCCTCTTTTTATTTGTCAGAGTTGAATAGCCCAAACGTGCCAGTCTTATCCTCTAGCATGAGATGTCACACCCCTAGAGGCCATCTCCAGGAATTCCACTAGGGTACGAGGTAACCAACTGTACCTCGTGTGTACTAATGGCCCAGCCAAGAGCTACTGGTGGGCTTACAGTGCATCTAGTCCTTGTTGGGTGGTGTCCTGGTCTGGCCCACTTGGGTTAGAACTAGTCCTCCCTCTAAGAGCAGGCCACTTAGAAGTCATGAGCTGTGCCCTGATTACAGATATGTGAGCAATTTGGTGGCCATGTGAAGGACATTAGTATGATGTTGCAACTCCTTCCATATAATGCAAACTAATAACTGTGATTATTTACGTGGAGAAGGTTGTAGCAAAGGGCATTTGATTTGTCCATTGCTGCATATGGAGATCCTTCAGTTTGGATCCTCTATGACAGTTACAGTGTCAGGTACCACTGGGGCTCAGGGCTGTACTAGAGCATTGACCTACCCAAATCAATTGAGTCATGTGTACTTGAGGCTGTGTACAAGGTCAAGTTAGTTATTCAAATGGAAAGTAGGCTCATGGAGAGATTTCTGTTCATTAAGCTCAGCAATGAGAGCAGTTATGTCTTTTTCTTCCCGGGAATTTGTTTGGGGAGATACAGGTGCGAGACACTTTTTAGTCTGGAGGTTCTTACTCTTCCTCGTGCCCCTCTAAAACCCCCCTAAATACAGCAGTTCCCATCAGAGTTTGGGGCTGAATTCAGGCATGGATGCACATAGAAAATGCATGTGTAGCAATACATATTCACTAGTGGGGGCCATAAAAATGGAGGCTTTTGGTTGCCTGAAAGTGTGCACTCACAGTAGTGTTTGAGCAAGACTGTCCTTGGTGGTGGCCTCAGATGAAAAACCAGAGAGCTTTCCCCTAGTGTCAGAGGTTACAGAGACCATGGTCACCTGTGCAGCAGTAGCCTAACGGCTCTAGAAATGCTGTATCACCCCACCCCACTTTGAATTCTGACCTTGGCATACATGCTCAGGTCATTACCCATGACATAAGAGTCTTGACCTAATCCCTAATTTGTTTATTTTCGGAAGCATTAAAGGTCTGGGTAAAAGGAGTGGATGATTCTCTCATTCACGTCAGTGTTACTTGAAGGAGCAGAGGAAAGAGCATTAGTATTAATCATTGGGATCATCACAATTTGGACTTTAGTGGGGATGTGTGTTGAGACCTCTGGCCCCTTACCTGGCCAGGAGCTCTTTGGTGAAAAGTCTGTCAGTGTTCTCCTTGAGACCCCACTGGAGAGTAATTAGACCTAGAGGTTTCTTTGGGAAAACCTTTAACTAGATTGTCCAGGGGTTGGTGCCCATTACCATTTTTAGGTCTGTTCACTGGTCAGATCATACTATCTTCTTGATAGCTACTTTTTCCATGACTTGAAATTTGTCAGTCAAGATCTGGTTTGTGCCGTGAACCAATTGACATCACCTTATAAGCAGGTTTAATTGAGCTAGGAAACCAGCAGAGTTGGCCTGAAGGAAACAAGAAATCTGAGTGTGGTCAAAAATTTTATTATTACTGTCCTCACTCTACCTGTGACTTTAGAGACCGTGATGATCCAAACATGTTTTTCAGGCTCTCCTGTTGGAGCTGAAACAGTACCCAGCCAAGGAGGGGAAATGTCTCAGGTGTTCATGTCTTTTATCCCCCTTTTCCTTTACCTCCTTGGACAGTAAGGGACTGGCACGTTCACCATGGGGCTCTACAGTGACATACCCTACAACATGCCTTCTCCCTCACTTAATTTAACAAAATGACCCCCTTTCCCTGGAGGCAAACTACCTTAGCCCCCAAGGTCTCTCTGAGTTGGTAAGCAAAGAAATCCTCCGGACTCTGTGTTCTTTTTCATTAAAGTCTGAGTCTCAACAGCTTACTGCCTCATAGGTTGTCCGTTAGTTTCAGGGGTGTGGTAGAGCTAACAGTGGTCCTGGGGTGCAAGTCAGCACACAGGGTATCCAGAGTTTATGGAACCATCGGTAGCTATACAGTTGTTTCTCTAGTTTTCCCAGAGCCCATGTGTGAGTCTCTCATTTGACTCATTGAGCATCTTGGTAGGTTAATCAGAGACTAAGGAGAAAGACAGTTGTTCCCCTTCAGAACTGAAAAGCCTATGAAAGTAACCCAGACACAGACACGTCTATTAAGAAGATGTGGTATGCAGTGGAATATTACTCAGCCATGGAAAATACTGAAACACTATGGACCCAGAGGGTAGTATTTAGTGACACAAGTCAGAGAAAGAAGGACAAATACTATATGATATCACTTACATGTGGAATCGAAAAAGTAATACAAATGAATGTGTATAAAAAGTATGAACAGACTCACAGATATAGAACACAAACTTGTGGTTATCAAAAGGGGGAGGGATAAATCAGGGGTGTGTGGTGAACAGGTACAGACTACTTTGTATCAAATAGATAAGCAACGAGGATATACTGTATAGCACAGGGAATTATACTTATTCTCTTTTAACAACCTATAATGGAATATAGTCTGTGAAAATACTGAATCAGTATGCTGTACACATGAAACTAACACGATATTGTAAACCAGCTCTACCTCAATTTAACAAAAGCTTCTGCAAACAATACAGTAGCACTCTTGAGAGCTCCATGGCATCCTCCAGTACTTTAGGAGACTCGTTTGCCTCACTGGCTACATGCTCTGCGCATCTCTTAGAAGTAATCTAGTAGTACCTCCCTCCCCACCATGTCCTGCATGCTCATTGGCACCTCCCAAAGTGTTCCTTCCACAAAAACATTGTGCATCATTGACCACACTGCTCTTTGTATTAATTTGCTAGAGAGAGAGAAGAGATGCCAGTTTCTGAATTGGTCTATTAAGATAATAAGCCAAACTCAAAATAACAATTAACCTTTATTCACTTCCCACCGTAGTATAGGCTGTCGGCCATGCAGGGGAGGACACCAACTCCAGTGTGTTGCATTTCACTCCTTGCAACAGCACCTGCCAAGGGGCAGACACATCAGTGCAGACTCAGGTGAGGAATGGTCTCACAGCTGAAGGAACCCCAAACAAAAGGCTGTTGCCAATTTGTGGACCCCAGGGCTTGGGTATCTAGAGTTCTGAACAGCCTCAGCATGATTACTCACTTGCTCAATCCTGTAATGCTTCTCAAATGATTTCAGAATTGCTTTGCACTTACCACTAGAAAAACAAACCAGGTTTTAAAAATATTTCATGACTTGTTTGTGGTCCACCTCCCCCTACCCACCCCACTCCCATGTCCAAGAGTGAGGGTTTATGTTAAATACTTTATTGATGAGTTACTGCTTTTATTTTTGCCTTCAGCAGTTTCATTTCATTAAGTTTGCTTTCTCTTTCCATTCCATCTTCTTATTCTGTGGTTTAATTTTATTTAGAAATATGTAGAACATGAACCTACTTTTTTTTTTTAAGCTCTTTATTGGAATATAATTGCTTTACACTCTTGTACCAGCTTTTGAGGTACACCAAAGTGAATCAGCTGTATTTATACATGTATCCCCATATCCTCTCCCTCCCATGACTCCCTCCCACCCTCCCTGTCTTGGCCCTCTAAGGCATCACCCATCATTGAGTTGATCTCCCTTTGTTATACAGCAACTTCCCACTAGCTATCTATTTTACAGTTGGTAGTGTATATGTGTCTATGCTACTCTCTCACTTCATCCCAGCTTCCCCTTCGCCCGCCAGCCCTGTGTCCTCCAGTCCATTCTCTGCATCTGCATCCTTATTCTTGCCCTGTCACTGGGTTCATCAATACCATTTTTTTTTTTTTTTAGATTCCGTATATATGAGTTAGCATACAGTATTTGTTTTTCTCTTTCTGGCTTACTTTGCTCTGAATGACAGACTCTAGGTCTATCCACCTCATTACATATAGCTCCATTTCATTCCTTTTTATAGCTGAGTAATATTCCATTGTATATATGTGCCACATCTTCTTTATCTATTCATCTGTTGATGGGTATTTAGGTTGCTTCCATGTCCTGGCTATTGGAAATAGCGCTGCAATGAACATTATGGTACATGTTTCTTTTTGGATTATGGTTTTCTCTGGGTATGCCCAGGAGTGGGATTACTGGGTCATATGGTAGTTCTATTTTTAGTTTTTTAAGGAACCTCCAAACTGATTTCCATAGTGGCTGTACCAACTTACATTCCCACCAGCAGTGCAGGAGAGTTCCTTTTTCTCCACACCCTCTCCAACATTTATTGTTTCTAGATTTTTTGATGATGGCCATTCTGACCGGTGTGAGGTGATACCTCATTGTGGCTTTGACTTGCATTTCTCTAATGATTAGTGATGTTGAGCATCTTTTCGTGTGTTTATTGGCCATCTGTATGTCTTCTTTGGAGAAATGTCTATTTAGGTCTTCCGCCCATTTGTGGATTGGGTTATTTGCTTTCTACTTCTAAAAGTTAAAAAATATACAGAGGTATGTATAGAGGGTTATCATTCCTTCCTCAGTCTTCCCTCTCATCTTGTAGGTAACCAAGTACATTGTTTTGTTGACAGCTTTCCTGAGTTTCTTCTATTTTTTTCTCTTTCTCTTTGTTTTTTCTTGTTTCTTCTTTTTTTTTATGCAATGTTTCATACTAGTGTTCCCTTTTTCAGGTTTTTTAAAAATAGATAAATTTATGTATTTATATATGTATTTATTTAATTGGCTGTGTTAGGTCTTTGTTGCTGTACGCAGCCTTTCTCTAGTTGAGGCAAGCGGGGCCTACTCTTTCTTGTGATATGCAGGCTTCTAATTGTGGTGGCTTCTCTTATTGTGGAGCATGGGCTCTAGGCACATGGTCTCAGTAGTTGTAGCACACAGGCTCAATAGTTGTGGATCATGGGCTCTAGAGCGCAGGCTCAGTAGTTGTGGCGCATGGGCTTAGTTACTCTGAGGCATGTGGGATCTTCCCAGATCAGGGATCAAACCTATGTCCCCTGTATTGGCAGACAGATTCTTAACCACTGTGCCACCAGGGAAGTCCTCGGTTTTTTTTTTAAACTTAACACTGTTCTTAGCAATCTCTCCTAGAAATCCCTCCAAGTCAGTATATAAAGATCTGTTTCATTTAGATTATACCACTGTGTACAGCTGTGTGTACCACATTATTTACCATAATTTATCTTATACCATTGTGTATAATACATGCCTTAGTTTATTTAACTAATCTTCTCTGCTTTAAAATTTATATGGTTTTGAATATTTTGCACTTTCAAATAAGTTGTAATGAATAACTGTGTACATATTCATTTTTATTTTTGGTTTTATGAATACATATTAGCCTAATGTATAAAAAACCTAGGAAAACTAGGCTTTATATATATGTATATGTTTGTGTGTTTCTGTGTGTGTGTGTGTGTGTGTATTTATATATCTGTGTGTGCCTATATATAATATTTAATGCCCAGAAATTTTAGTGATACAATTTCTTTAACATATACTCGTTAAAAATGTTCTCACATAATCTGACATTATGGTAATTTACTTATAAGTTTATCAGAATGAGAGAAAGTTTTGCTGTATATTTGTTATAAATTTGAAATCTAGAGATTTCATAGTAGATCTGTTTTCCATGAAGGAACTAAATGCATCTGTTTATGTAGCTCATGATGACACACCAGACAAGAATCACGTGCTTAAGCATCAAGAGTCAGTGTCAAAACTCCCCATGCAAGTGCAGAAACAAATAACTTCCAGAGGAGGAACACACAGTAGTGAGTATAACAATTATAGATATGTTTAAACTAAAAACAAATAATCACATCTGATCTTTTTTCTTTAGTTAATGAATATGTTTTTGAGCATATAATTTATAGCAATTTTACACTTTGATCTAAATATGAATGGCATAAATTGGGAGATTGGGATTGCTATGTATACATTAGTATGTATAGAATAGATGACTTAAGAAAAAAATATCTAATTGTACACTTTACATATATGGAGTTTATTGTATGTGAAAAATAAATAAAGAAAAATAAAGGCCACCTGAAAATAAATAAATGTGAATACCATAAAATAACTAGAGAACAAGAACCATTTCACATTTGGTTGGAATTTCTGGTTATAAGAGTACTTCATGGTGGGACTTCTACACTCATTGTCCATCAGGCCCAATAATTGGTCAGTAGTTTTTCACAGGATGTTTACTTTCGGCCAGCAATAGGAGATTATGAATGCAAAAGCCAGGTGGGCACCTCTGATGTGTGCCAGTGTTCTTTTGCCGCAGGCTCCAATTGGCAAACAGAGAGATTGCTGAGACCTATAACTTCAAAGGCAATAGATTCAAAGGGGCAAGGAAAAGGTTGCCTGTGTAGCCAGTTGGAGGGTCTCCAGGGCATCCTGTTGTCAGGCCCCACTCAGGATGAAGGTTTTCTGCTACCCTGATCGATGGGTGCTGTCATCAAGATGACCATGTAGGGGAAGGTGTGAGTACCAGTATCTGAATAGTCCCACTAGTCATTGGGCATCCTCTATATTTGTTGGGGCTGAGAGCCTGAGCATGACTAAAACTTGGCAGTTACTGCCTCTAGAGAGAGCTACTGTCCCTTCCCAGTTTATTCCCAGAAATTTCCCAGGAGTCATAGGTCCTTGTGCCTTGTCCATCATAATGTCCTAGACATATTGCTACATGTGGGTCAGAATGGCATCCAGTCCTGGCTAGATAGTACCCTTGCCTGGACCAGGTAGGAGGCATTCATTAATATGTGGAAGGCTAGTGTTCCTTCTGGGAATGGGACTTCTTCCTGCTCATGGCCTTGTGGAAGGACGTTAAAGGTGTATTGCAGGGAAGAATCAAGATGGTGGAGTAGGAGAACGTATGCTCACTTCCTCTTGCAAGAGCACTGGAATTACAGCTAACTGCTGAACAACCATTGACAGAAAGACTCTGGAACTCACCAAAAAAAACGACCCCACATCCAAAGACAAAAGGGGAAGCCGCAGTGAGACGGTAGGAGGGGCACAGTCACGTTAAAATCAAATCCCATAAATGCTGGGTGGGTGACTCACAAGCTGGAGAACAGTTATACCACAGAAGTCCACCCACTAAAGTGAGGGTTCTGAGCCCCAATTCAGGCTTCCTAACCTGGGGATCCAGCAACGGGAGGAGGAATCCCCAGAGAAACAGACTTTGAAAGTCAGCGGGATTTGATTGCAGGACCTCCACAGGACTGGGGGAAATGGAGACTCCACTCTTGAAGGGCACACAAAAAAGTGTCCTCACCAGGGCCCAGGGGAAAGGAGCAGTGACCCCATAGGAGACTGAACCAGACCTACCTGCTGGTGTTGGAGGGTTGCCTGCAAAGGTGGGGGGCAGCTGTGGCTCACCGAGGAGACAGGGGCACTGACAGCAGGGGTTCTGGGAAGTGCTCATTGGCGTGAGGCCTCCCAGAATCCACCATTAGCTCCACCAAAGAGCCTGTAAGCTCCAGTGCTGGGTCGCCTCAGGCCAAATGACCACCAGGAACACAGCCGCACCCATTGTCAGACAAGCAGATTAAAGTATCACTGAGCTCCACCCACCAAATCGGATTAAAGTTTTACTGAGCTCCACCCACCCAGCCCAACCCACCATCAGTCCCTCCCATCAGGAAGCACCCACGAGCCTCCTAGACAGCTTCCTCCACAAAAGGGCAGACAGCAGAATCAAGCAGCATCAGCAGTATTTCATCTTGTGGAACTGAAAATCACAGCCACAGAAAGACAGAGAAAATGAAAAGGCAAAAGACTTTGTACCAGATGAAGGGACAAGATAAAACACCAGAAAAACAACTAAATGAAGAGGAGACAGGCACTCTTCCAGAAAAAGAATTCAGAATAATGATGGTGAAGGTGATCCAGGACTTTGAAAAAAGATTGGATGCAAAGATCAAAAAGTTGCAAGAAAAGTTAACCAAAGACCTAGAAGAAATAAAGAGCAAACAAACAGAGATATGCAACACAATAAGTGAAATGAAAAATACACTAGAAGGAACCAACAGCAGATTAACTGAGGCAGAAGGACGAATAAGTGACCTGGAAGACAGAATGGTGATAATCACTGATGCAGAAAAAAATAAAGAAAAAAGAATGAAAAGAACTGAAGGCAGCCTAAGAGACCTCTGGGACAATGTTAAACACACCAACATCTGCATTATAGGGGTCCCAGAAGGAGAAGGGAGAGAGAAGGGCCTGAGAAAATACTGGAAGAGATTATAGTTGAAAGCTTCCCTAACATGGGAAAGGAAGTAGCTACCCAAGTGCAGGAAGTGCAGAGAGTCCCAGGCAGGATAAACCCAAGGAGAAACACGCCAAGACATATAGTAGTCAAATTGACAAAAATTAAAGACAGAGAAAAGTTATTAAAAGCAACAAGGGAAAAACGACAAATAACATACAAGGGAACGCCCATCAGGTTGACAGCTGATTTCTCAGCCGAAATTCTGCAAGCCAGAAGGGAGTGGCACAATATATTTAAAGTGATGAAAGGGAAGAACCTACAACCTAGAATACTCTACCCAGCAAGGATCTCATTCAGATTCGACGGAGAAATCAAAAGCTTTACAGACAAGCAACAGCTAAGAGAATTCAGCACCACCAAACCACCCCTACAACAAATGCTAAAGGAACTTCTCTAAGCGGGAAACAGAAGAGAAGGACCCACAGAAACAAAAACAAAACAATTAAGAAAATGGTAATAGGAACATACATATCGATAATTACCTTGAATGTAAATGGACTAAATGCACCAACCAAAAGACACAGACTGGCTGAATGGATACAACAACAAGACCCACATATATGCTGTCTACAAGAGACCCACTTCAGACCTAGGGACACATACAGACGGAAAGTGAGGGGATGGAAAAAGATATTCCATGCAAATGGAAATCAAAAGAAAGCTGGAGTAGCGATTCTCATATCAGATAAAATAGACTTTAAAATAAAAAATGTTACAAGAGACAAGAAAGGACACTACATAAAGATCGAGGGATCAATCCAAGAAGAAGAGATAACAATTATAAATATATATGCACCCAATATAGGAGCACCTCAATACATAAGGCAAATGCTAACGACTATGAAAGAGGAAATCAACAGGAACACAATCATAGTGGGGGACTTCAACACCCCACTTACACCAATGGACAGATCATCCAGACAGAAAATTAATAAGGAGACACAAGCTTTAAATGACACAATAAATCAGCTTGGGACATTACCTCCCAAAACAGCAGGTTACGCATTGTTTTCAAGTGCACATGGAGCATTCTCCAGGATAGATCACATTTTGGGTCATAAATCAAGCTTTGGTAAATTCAAGAAAACTGAAATCGTATCAAGCATCTTTTCTGACTACAATGCTATGAGATTAGAAATCAATTACAGGAAAAAAACTGTAAAAAACAAACACATGGAGGCTAAGCAATACACTACTAAATAACCAAGGGATCACTGAAGAAATCAACAAGGAAATCAAAAAATACCTAGAGACAAATGACAATGAAAACACAACGATCCAAAACCTATGGGATGCAGCAAAGGCAGTTCTAAGAGGGAAGTTTATAGCGATAAAATCCTACCTCAAGAAACAAGAGAAATCCCAAATAAACAATCTAACCTTACACCTAAAGAAACTAGACAAAGAAGAGCAAACAAAACCCAGAGTTAGTAGACGGAGAGAAATCATAAAGGTCAGAGCAGAAATAAATGACATAGAGACAAAGGAAACAATAGCAAAAATCAATAAAACTAAAAGCTGGTTCTTTGAGAAGATAAGTAAAATAGATAAACCTCTAGCAAGACTCATCAAGAAAAAGAGGGAGAGGACTCAAATCAATAAAATTAGAAATGAAACAGGAGAAGTTACAACGGACACTGCAGAAATAAAAAGCACCATAAGAGACTACTACAAGCAACTGTATGCCAATAAAATGGGGAACCTGGATGAAATGGACAGATTCTTAGAAAGGCATAACCTTCCAAGACTGAATCAGGAAGACATAGAAAATATGAACAGACCAATCACAAGTAATGAAATTGAAACTGTGATTAAAAATCTCCCAACAAACAAAAGTCCAGGACCAGATGGATTCACAGGTGAATTTTATCAAACATTTAGAGAAGAGCTAACACCCATCCTTCTCAAACTCTTCCAAAACATTGCAGAGGAAGGGGCACTCCCAAACTCATTTTATGAAGCCACCATCACCCTGATACCAAAACCAGACAAAGATACTACAAAAAAGAAGAAAACTACAGACCAATATCGCTGATGAATTTAGATGCAAAAATCCTCAACAAAATACTAGCCAACAGAATCCAACACCACATTAAAAGGATCATACACCATGACCAAGTGGGGTTTATCCCTGGAATGCAAGGATTCTTCAATATATGCAAATCAATCAATGTGATACACCATATTAACAAACTGAAGGATAAAAACCACATGATCATCTCAATAGATGCAGATAAAGCTTTTGACAAAATTCAACACCCATTTATGATAAAAGCTCTCCAGAAAATGGGCATAGAGGGAACCTACCTCAACATAATAAAGGCCATATATGACAAACCCACAGCAAACATCATTCTCAATGGTGAAAAACTGCAAGCATTCCCTCTAAGATCAGGAACAAGACAAGGATGTCCACTCTCACCACTACTATTCAGCATAGTTTTGGAAGTCCTTGCCACAGCAATCAGAGAAGAAAAAGAAATAAAAGGAATCCAAATTGGGAAAGAAAAAGTAAAACTGTCACTGTTCACAGATGACATGATACTATACATAGAAAATCCTAAATATGCCACCAGAAAACTACTCGAGCTAATCAATGAATTTGGCAAAGTTGCAGGATACAAAATTAACACACAGAAATCTCTTGCATTTCTGTACACCAACAATGAAAGATCAGAAAGAGAAATTAAGGAAACAATCCCATTCACCATTGCAAGAAAAAGAATAAAATACCTAGGAATAAACCTAACCAAGGAGGCAAAAGACCTGTACTCAGAAAACTATAAGACACTCATGAAAGAAATCAAAGAAGACACAAACAGATGGAGGGACATACCATGTTCTTGGATTGGAAGAATCAACATTGTGAAAATGACTATATTACCGAAAGCAATTTACAGATTCAGTGCAATCCCGATCAAATCACCAATGGCATTTTTCACAGAACTAGAACAAGAAATTTTACGATTTGTATGGAAACGCAAAAGATCCCGAATAGCCAAAGCAATCTTGAGAAGGAAAGACGGAGTTGGTGGAATCAGGCTTCCTGACTTCAGGCTATACTACAAGGCTACAGTGATCAAGATAGTATGGTACTGGCGCAAAAGCAGAAATATGGATCAATGGACCAGGATAGAAAGCCCAGAGTTAAACTATGGTCAACTAATCCATGACAAAGGAGGCAGGAATATACCGTGGAGAAAAGGCAGCCTCTTCAATAAGTGGTGCTGGGAAGACTGGACAGCTACATGTTAAAAGATTGAAATTACAACACTTCCTTAACACCATACACAAAAATAAACTCAAAATGGTTAAAGACCTAAATGTAAGGCCAGA
Source organism: Hippopotamus amphibius kiboko (assembly GCF_030028045.1). Taxonomy (NCBI): domain Eukaryota; kingdom Metazoa; phylum Chordata; class Mammalia; order Artiodactyla; family Hippopotamidae; genus Hippopotamus; species Hippopotamus amphibius. The sequence continues at coordinate 119,916,207 of NC_080189.1, read as the reverse complement.
CACTATAAAACTCCTAGAGGAAAACATAGGAAGAACACTTTTCGACGTAAATAACAGCAAGATCTTTTTTGATCCACCCCCTAGAATAATGGAAATAAAAATAAACAAGTGGGACCTAATGAAACTTCAAATCTTCTGCACAGCAAAGGAAACTATAAGCAAGATGAAAAGACAACCCTCAGAATGGGAGAAAATATTCGCAAATGAATCAACAGACAAAGGATTAATCTCCACAATATATAAACAGTTTATTCAGCTCAATATCAAAAAAACAAACAACCCAATCAAAAACTGGGCAGAAGACCTAAATAGGCATTTCTCCAAAGAGGACATACGGATGGCCAAGAGGCACATGAAAAGCTGTTCAACATCACTAATTATTAGAGAAATGCAAATCAAAAGTACAATGAGGTATCACCTCACACCAGTTAGAATGGGCATCATCAGAAAATCGACACACAGTAAATGCTGGAGAGGGTGTGGAGAGAAGGGAACCCTTTTGCCCTGTTGGTGGGAATGTAAACTGATACAGCCACTATGGAGAACAGTATGGAGGTTCCTTGAAAAACTAAAAATAGAACTACCATATGACCCAGCAATCCCACTACTGGGCATATACCCAGAGAACACCATAATTCAAAAAGACACATGCACTCCAATTTTCGTTGCAGCACTATTTGCAATAGCCAGGACATGGAGGCAACCTAAATGTCCATCAACAGATGAATGGATAAAGAAGATGTGGTACATACATACAATGGAATATTACTCAGCTGTAGAAAGCAATGAAACTGGGACATTTTTAGAGACATGGATGGACCTAGAGACTGTCATACAGAGTGAAGTGAGTCAGAAAGAGAAAAACAAATATTGTATATTAACACATATATGTGGACTATAGAAAAATGGTACAAATCAACCAGTTTGCAAGGCAGAAATAGAGACACAGATGTAGAGAACAAACATATGGACACCAAGTGGGGAAAGCGGGGAGGGTTGGGGAGGGAATGAATTGGGAGATTGGGATATCAAATTGTACACTCTAAATATATGCAGTTTATTGTAAAAAATTGAAAACTAAAAAAATAAGTTTCTGAATTCTGAATGTGGAGAAAAAAATAACTCACAGTGCTTCTAAAAATAAACAAATAAATAAATAAATAAATAAAAATAAAAGACATATGCCAAAAAAAAAAAGGTGTGTTGCAACCCATTACACAAAAGGCAAACTGATGCTGATCATCTTTGTGGACAGGGATCCTGAAGGGCATGTGCAATATGAATTGCTTCATACCTATTTCTCTCTGCTTGAGCAACAGCCTCTATGGCAGTCACAGTGTCAGGTAGTGCTATTACCAAAGTTGTATACACTGTTTAGCCTGATAATTGCTTGAGTTTCCAAGTCCCCAAGGCCTTTTGCAAAGTTCAGATAATAAATCTGGGCTTCCTTAAGCACAGCCATGAGGACAGTTTTTGTTTGTTTGTTTTGCAATTCCTGAGGCCATTAATGCTGTTTTTTGTGAGACAAAACTGCTAGCAGGTAGTAGTTTGGTAGGTTTACAGTCTTCCATATGCCCCACTAAAATGGTCTTAATTGCAGTATTTTCCTTTAGGGCTTGGAGTAATGCAATGTGGTACACATATTGCTAATACACTTATAACAGTAATCCATTCAGTAGTGGTGCCACAGTAATGATACATTACACCTGTAGTCAGGCTGGTAAGCTTCAGACAGGAAATCAGAGAGTGTTATGTTTCCCCTCGGTCTCATTCCAAAAGAAATACAATTTTCCCTGATATGTACTCTGAACTTTGACCCCTTGGCATAGGACCTCACTTCCTCACTGTGAACATAGGGAAATTGGACATTACTGGTCTTGTTTTCTTTTTAACCCAAAAACTTTAGGTAAAAGTTGGTAAGACTCTATGATTCATTTTAGAATTTACTGGGAGAAGGAGAAGGATTAGCACTTCTATTAGTCATGGGATTATTACCGGGCAGACACTACAGGGCTTGCCATTTGGACCCTTAAGGCATACTACTTGGCCGTGAGTTCCTAAGTGGAGAACCTATTGACATCTTCTTTTGAGTTCCCGTTGTTTAAAAACCAAACCCAGAGGTATATTTGGGAGAGCACTACCCAAATCCTCCAGTAGTATGTGCCCAATTACCATTTTCATGTCACCTTCTAGGATGGTCTCTCTTTGTTATTTTGGCAGTACTTAGATTTTCCTTGCCCAGGAATTTGTCAGTTAAAATCTGGATTATGTCACTGACAAAAGGACCTGACTTTATGAGGAGGTTTAATTGAGCCTGATAACCAGCAGGAGTGGAACTAATGAACCTAGAGTCTTGTTAAGAATCTCATCATCCACCACTGTCACTCTCTCATTGTAGAACCAAGGGACCACCAGTGTAGTTTGCAGAGCTGCTGTCCTCTGGAAGCTCGGTCTAAACTGGTGGGCCAAAGCTGTCACAGCCCAAACAGTTTCCAGCTGAGGAAGAAGAATTTGGGTGTTCCTCTTAGCCTCCTTGATCAAACCTTCTGCTGTCAGGACACTCTGCCCACAAAGTACCACTCTTCCTCACTAACTTTAAGAAAATTACCTCCTTGAAAGCAGTGCATTCCATACTTTGCTTGCTTGAAAATTTTATGCGTTAGTAAAATTATTGGACTAGAATTAGAAAGTGTAAAAAAAAAAAGAAGAAAAAAAAGGTTACCTCCTTCACCATGCAAATGAACAACTCAAGTCCCTAAGGTCTCTTTACATCACTGGGCAAAGCAGTCCCAAGGAGTTCTATATTCATTTAATTAAAACATGAGTCTCAGTAACTTGCTGTGTTGTAGGCTGTCCATTGTTGTCTGGGACCTCATTAAAGCTGACAGCAAGTCTGGGACCTCATTAAAGCTGACAGCAATGGTTGGGTGCAACTTAGCTTGCAGAGAATGCGACAGTTTTTAATACTATCATCAGAGGACAATAGCAGCAGCCAGGGAATTGTTTCCCTAGATTTCCCAGAGGCCCTCTGTTGGATCCCTGATTTGACCCACCAGGCATTTTGGCAGCGACTAAAGAGAAGGACCTCTGCCACCCTTCTAACCCCAAAAGCTTGCATAAGCAATCTGCTAGCCCTCTCCAAGAGTGCCCCACGGCACTCCTGACACAGCACTTCCTGAGACTCATTGCTGTGGCTGGCAAAATGCATTGTTGGACCCTCAGACTCTTGCGGATAACCAGCTTGTACTTCCCAAGAAGCCTTGCAGTCTTGTCTAACACCTCTCCCAGATGCCCTGGGGGAGCTTCATGCTTTTTATTTTTCCAAAAAGGCATTGTGCTTAATGGGGCTACCCTGCTTGCCACCATATGTCACTGAGAGAGAGCTACCAGTTGTGAAGGTGATCTATAAAGATAACAAACCAAGTTGAAAGTAACAAGTCTTTATTCACTTACTGCAATAATATAAGTAAGAGTCTAAGCATGAAAGGGCACAAGCTCCACCGGTGTTTCAGCCAGTCTTTCATTTTCCCATGAAATGACATCCGGCAAACATCTCATGTGTTACTGCAGAGAAGAATGTCTCACTCTGTGTACAGATGTTTATATACTATATATATAATATATATATATATCATAATCTACCATTGTAGTGGTACTTATACTAAACCAATACCATAGCTGTAGTATATATATTAGTTTATTCAACCAGTCTCCTGTGCTTGAACATTTAGATGGTTGTAAGTGTTTTGCAATTAATGAATGATCTTCTGCAGAGGCATTTTAATTGTTTGGTCTATTATTATGTATTAATCTAAAGTATAAATAACCCATGAAACCTGAAGACCAACATAAAATATATTTGTTGCTTAGGAATATTTATGAAATAATGAGACAGCTTCAACATCATCCAATTTTAAGACAGATCTAGCATTATGCTAATTGACTCATGACTTTATAAAAATGAGAGAGAATGCTACTGTACACTTGTTATAAATTTGAAATCTAGAGATTGCACAATAGATCTGTTTTTCCATTTAGTGGACTAAATTCATCTCTTTGTGTAGGTTATTATGGAGTACCAGATAAAAATTCTACACTTGTGAATCAAGATTCAGTTTCAAAACCCCAAATGCAAGTAAAGAAACAAATAACTTCCAAAGAGGAGAGACGCAGTAGTAAGTATAATAATTAAAGGAAACTTTATTTTAAACTCATCAGAAGATCTTTTTCCTTTCGTTCATGAATGTGTATTTGAACATATATTTTAAAGAAGTAAAAATAAATGACCTCAAGTACGAATACCCTAAGATAATTAGAGAACAAAAGCAACAGTAATGATACCTTTTGGTTGGTATTTGCACAGTCAATAATTACTAAGTAACAAGACTGATTCCACACACACTCATGGAAACTATTCACGTGATTTTTCTCAGTTCACCTCTATGGAAAGAAAATCTGATTATTTGGCATTTCCAGAAGTTCCATTATACATATATATTTTTCTACTTAGCATTTCCTCTTCAAAATGAGAAAAACGACATAATTACATTTGAAAATCTACCTCCTGAGAGGAAAGGTTTATTTTCAAGAGACCAGTCTGAAACTAAGAAACTTGGAGCTATCAGACAGGAGAATCTTAATAGTAAGTAATTAAACATAAATCTTATAAATTATTTTTAGTTTTATTTAGAACACTTTTTTGTTTATAAATGTATCTTCAACTATTTGCATCTTTAGTAATTATTCCCATAGTACTTTAGATCATTATGGATGATTTATCTGTTTCTTTTATAATCACTGAATTAGATGTGTTAAATCTTATACTTTGTCGATTTTTCTATTTCTTCTTGTAGTTGTGGCAAGCTTTGGTTTATATCTTATGATAGTCTATTTATGTACATATAAATTTTAAATTGATAATATTCTTGGGAGACAGAACATTTTGTCCTAATAAAGAGACCCACTTTATCATTTTTATAGTTTGTATTTGTTTGTTTTCCTTTAAAACTACCTTATCTGCTATCAGTGTAGCTCCACAAACTTTCTTCTGGTTGGTATTTGCATGATACATTTTTTTCTTTCATGTTACTTTAATTTTCCTATGTCTTTGATTTTACTCTATCTCTTGTAAGAAACTTATAATTGTCTATAGTTTGGAGTTCAGCCTGATCTTTTAATTACCTCTCATAATCATATATAATCTAATTACTGATATTTTAAAATGTAATTCCATTATTTTCTATTCCACAATTTTTTTTTTTTTTTTAATTTATTTATTTATTTTTTTGGGTGGTACACCAGGTTCAATCACCCGTTTTTATACACATATCCCCATCTTCCCTCCCTTCCTTGACGCCCCCCCCAAGCCCCCCCCACCCTCCCCACCCCAGTCCTCAAAGGCATCTTCCATCCTCGAGTTGGACTCCCTTTGTTATACAACAACTTCCCACTGACTATTTTACAGTTGGTAGTTTATATATGTCTGTGTTACTCTCTCGCTTCTTCTCAGTTTCCCCTTCACCCCCGGCCCCCTCCCATACCTCGAGTTCTCCAGTCCATTCTCTGTATCTGCATCCTTGTTCTGGTCACTGAGTCCAACAGTACCATTTTTAGATTCCGTATATGTGAGTTAGCATACAATATTTGTCCTTCTCTTTCTGACTTACTTCACTCTGTATGACAGACTGTAGTTCTATCCACCTCATTACATATAGCTCCATCTCATCCCTTTTTATAGCTGAGTAATATTCCATTGTATATATATGCCACATCTTCTGTATCCATTCATTTGTTGATGGGCATTTAGGTTGCTTCCATGTTCTGGCTATTGTAAATAGTGCTGCAATAAACATGATGGTACAAGTTTCTTTTGGGATTATGGTTTTCTTTGGGTATATGCCCAGTAGTGGGATTACTGGATCATATGGTAGTTCTATTTGTAGTTTTTTAAGGAACCTCCAAATTGTTTTCCATAGTGGCTGTACCAATTTACAGTCCCACCAACAGTGCAGGAGAGTTCCTTTTTCTCCACACCCTCTCCAACATTTGTTGTTTCCAGACTTTGTGATGATGGCCATTCTGACTGGTGTGAGGTGATACCTCATTGTGGCTTTGACTTGCATTTCTCTGATGATTAGTGATGTGGAGCATCTTTTCATGTGTTTGTTGGCCATCTGTATGTCTTCTTTGGAGAAATGTCTATTTAGGTCTTCTGCCCATTTGTGGATTGGGTTATTTGCTTTTTTGGTGTTAAGCTTCATGAGCTGCTTGTATATTTTGGAGGTTAATCCTTTGTCCGTTGTTTCATAGGCAATTATTTTTTCCCACTCTGAGGGTTGCCTTTTAGTCTTGTTTATGGTTTCTTTTGCTGTGCAAAAGCTTTTAAGTTTCATGAGGTTCCATTCATTTATTCTTGATTTTATTTCCATGATTCTAGGAGGTGGGTCAAAAAGGATGGCGCTTTGATGGATGTCATATAGTGTTCTGCCTATGTTTTCCTCTAGGAGTTTGATAGTGTCTGGCCTTCCATGTAGGTCTTTAATCCATTTGGAGTTTACTTTTGTGTATGGTGTTAGGAAGTGTTCTAATTTCATTCTTTTGCATGTTGCTGCCCAGTTCTCCCAGCACCACTTATGGAAGAGGCTGTCTTTTTTCCATTGTATACTCGTGCCTCCTTTGTCAAAGATAAGGTGCCCATATGTGTTTGGGCTTACTTCTGAGTTCTCTATTCTATTCCATTGATCTTCCTTTCTATTTTTGTGCCAGTACCATACTGTCTTGATCACTATGGCCTTGTAGTATAGTTTGAAGTCAGGAAGCCTGATTCCACCAACTCCATTTTTCCTTCTCAAGATTGCTTTGGCTATTCGGGGTCTTTTGCGTTTCCATACAAATCGTAAGATTTCTTGCTCTAGTTCTGTGAAAAATGCCATTGGTAATTTGATCGGGATTGCATTGAATCTGTAAATTGCTTTGGGTAGTACAGACATTTTCACGATGTTGATTCTTCCAATCCAGGAACATGGTATGTCCCTCCATCTGTTTGTGTCGTCTTTGATTTCTTTCATCAATGTCTTAAAGTTTTCTGCATACAGATCTTTTGCCTCCTTAGGCAGGTTTATTCCTAGGTATTTTATTCTTTTGGTTGCAATGGTGAATGGGAGAGTTTCCTTAATTTCTCTTTCTGCTCTTCCGTTGTTAGTGTATAGGAATGCAAGGGATTTCTGTGCATTAATTTTGTATCCTGCTACTTTACTAAACTCATCAATTAGTGATAGCAGTTTTCTGGTAGAGTCTTTAGGGTTTTCTATATATAATATCATGTCATCTGCAAAGAGTGACAATTTTACTTCTTCTTTTCCAATTTGGATTCCTTGGATTTCTTTTTCTTCTCTGATTGCTGTGGCTAAAACTTCCAAAACTATGTTGAATAATAGTGGTGAGAGTGGACACCCTTGTCTTGTTCCTGTATTTAGGGGGAATTCTTCCAGTTTTTCTCCATTGAGAACAATGTTGGCTTTTGGTTTTGCATATATGGCTTTTATTATGTTGAGGTGATTTCCTTCTGTGCCCATTTTCTGGAGAGCTTTTATCATAAATGGATGTTGAACTTTGTCAAAAGCTTTTTCTGCATCTATTGAAATGATCATATGGTTTTTATCCTTCAATTTGTTGATATGATGTATCACATTGATTGATTTGCGTATATTGAAGAATCCTTGCATCCCAGGGATAAACCCCACTTGATCATGGTGTATGATTTTTTTAATGTGCTGTTGGAGTCTGTTAGCTAGTATTTTGTTGAGGATTTTTGCATCTATATTCATCAGTGATATTGGTCTATAGTTTTCTTTTTTTGTGACATCTTTGCCTGGTTTTGGTATCAGGGTGATGGTAGCCTCGTAGAATGAGTTTGGGAGTGCTCCGCCTTCTGCAATATTTTGGAAGAGTTTGAGAAGGATAGGTGTTAACTCTTCTCGAAATGTTTGATAGAATTCGCCTGTGAACCCATCTGGTCCTGGGCTTTTGTGTGTTGGGAGATTTTTAATCACTGCCTCAATTTCCGTACTTGTGATTGGTCTGTTCATGGTTTCTATTTCTTCCTGGTTCAGTCTTGGAAGATTGTATTTTTCTAAGAATGTATCCATTTCTTCCAGGTTATCCAATTTATTGGCATAGAGTTGCTTGTAGTAGTCTCTCATGATGTTTTGTATTTCTGAGGTGTCTGTTGTTACTTCTCCTTTTTCATTTCTAATTCTGTTGATTTGCATCTTCTCCCTTTTTTTCTTGATGAGTCTGGCTAATGGTTTATCAATTTTGTTAATCTTCTCAAAGAACCAGCTTTTAGTTTTATTTATTTTTCTTATGGTTACTTTTCCTTTCTTTTTCATTTATTTCTGCCCTGATCTTTATGATTTCTTTTCTTCTGCTCACTTTAGGGTTTCTTTGTTCTTCTTTCTCTAGTTGTTTGAGGTGTAAGGTTAGGTTGTTTATTCGATCATTTTCTTGTTTCTTAAGGTAGGACTGTATTGCTATAAACTTCCCCCTTAGAACTGCTTTTGCTGCATCCCATAGGTTTTGGGTTGTTGTGTTTTCATTGTCATTTGTTTCTAGATATTTTTTGATTTCCTCTTTGATTTCTTTAGTGATTCCTTGGTTGTTTAAGAGTGAATTGTTTAGCCTCCATGTGTTTGTCTTTTTTGCAATTTTTTTCCTGTAATTGATATCTAGTCTCATGGCGTTGTGGTCTGAGAAGATGCTTGATATGATTTCAATTTTCTTGAATTTGCCGAGGTTTGATTTGTGACCCAAGATGTGATCTATCCTGGAAAATGTTCCGTGTGCACTTGAGAAGAACGTGTAGTCTGTCGTTTTTGGATGGAATGTCCTATAAATATCAATTAAGTCGAGATAGTCTAATGTGTCATTTAAAGCTTGTGTGTCTTTATTTATATTCTGTTTGGATGATCTGTCCATTGATGTAAGTGGGGTGTTCAAGTCTCCCACTATTATTGTGTTCCTGTCGATGTCCCCTTTTATAGCTGTTAGCATTTGCCTTATGTATTGAGGTGCTCCTATATTGGGGGCATAGATATTTACCATTGTGATATGTTCTTCTTGGATGGATCCCTTGATCATTATGTAGTGTCCTTCCTTGTCTCTTTTAATAGTCTTTACTTTCAAGTCTAATTTGTCTGATATGAGTATTGCTACTCCAGCTTTCTTTTGACTTCCATTTGCATGGAATATCTTTTTCCATCCCTTTACTTTCAGTCTATATGTATCCCTTGGTCTGAAGTGGGTTTCTTGTAGGCAGCATATAGAAGGGTCTTGTTTTTGTATCCATTCAGCCAGTCTGTGTCTTTTGGTTGGAGCATTTAGTCCATTTACATTTAAAGTGATTATTGACATGTGTGTTCCAATTACCATTTTCTTAATTGTTTTGAGTTTGTATTTGTAGGTGTTTTCCTTTTCTTGTGTTTCCTACTTAGAGAAGTTCCTTTAGCACTTGTTGTAAGGCTGGTTTGGTGGTGCTGAATTCTCTTAACTTTTGCTTGTCTGGAAAGCTTTTGATTTCTCCCTCAAATCTGAATGAGATTCTTGCTGGGTAGAGTATTCTTGGCTGTAGGTTTCTCTCTTTCAGGACTTTCAGGATATCCTGCCATTCCCTTCTGGCCTGCAGAGTTTCTGTGGAAAGGTCAGCTGTTATCCTGATGGGTTTTCCCTTATATGTTGTTTGTTGCTTTTCTCTTGCTGCTTTTAATATTTTTTCTTTGTGTTTAATTGTCATTAGTTTGATTAATATGTGTCTTGGTGTATTTCTCCTTGGGTTTATTCTGTATGGGACTCTCTGTGCTTCTTGGACTTGGTGAATTATTTCCTTTCCCATGTTGGGGAAGTTTTCCACTATAACCTCTTCAAATATTTTCTCAGACCCTTTCTTGTTTTCTTCTTCTTCTGGGATGCCTATAATTCGAATGTTGGTACGCTTAATGTTATCAGTGACGTCTCTGAGACTGTCTTTTAATCTTTTTATTCTTTTTTCTTTTTCCTGCTCTGTGGCAGTTATTTCCCCCATTTTATCTTCCAATTCACTTATTCGTTCTTCTGCCTCAGTCATTCTGCTGGTTATAGCATCTAGAGTATTTTTAATTTCAGTTATTTTGTTATCCATTGCTGTTTGTTTTTCTGAGTTCTTATGAACTGTTTCTTGTACTTTCTCTATTTTGTTATCGAGATTTTGTATCATTTTTACTATCATTACTCTAAATTCCTTTTCAGGCATTTTTCCTATTTCCTCCTCATTTATTTGGTCTTGTGGGTTTTTTTCTTGCTCCTTTGCCTGCATGGTGTTTCTTTGTTTCCTCATGGTTGTCCAAACTTTTGGGGTTGCTTGTCCTTGGGTTTTTTGCGTTATTCTGTGACCAGCAGAGGTTCCTTTATTGTTTGTCTGTAAGCCTTGGTGTGTGGGGAGGGAGAGGGTACAACAGTGGCTCCTTCTCCTGGGGGGCAGTGAGCAGTGGCGCACTGATGTCTCAGTCAGGCTTGGAGATGCCTGTTGCAGAGGGCGCCGGTGGCTCAGGCGTAAACAGAAAGTCTTAGAGTTGGGCCTCTCTCGGGGGTTTTTTTTCTTTTCTTTTTTTTTTTTTTTTTCTCTCGGCAGCCTCCCTGCTGCTGGCGTTGCAAGGGGTTTTAATCTAGCCCCACCCGAGTGCCTGAGGGTACATTTTTTTCTTTCATGTTACTTTAATTTTCCTATGTCTTTGATTTTACTCTATCTCTTGTAAGAAACTTATAATTGTCTATAGTTTGGAGTTCAGCCTGATCTTTTAATTACCTCTCATAATCATATATAATCTAATTACTGATATTTTAAAATGTAATTCCATTATTTTCTATTCCACAATTTTTTGTATCTGATGTTTCTTTCACTCTTTCACTGTTTTTTGTCATTATGTATATTTTATCTTAGCCATATTTAATACCAAAAGTTTAAACTTTATTCAGAAGTATGATTACTGTAAGAAAACTAAATAATAATTTAAAACGTAAGTATAATAATGTTTATAATAACAATATTTCTAAATAAATCTATTTAATGCTTCTGTATATCTGAAAAGTAATGACTGCTTATATATACACGTGTGAAAAGTGTATTCACATGTTTACACTTCAGATAGTGATTTATGTCATTAAAAGATGAGATAAAATATTGTTGGATAACTAACATATATTGTAAATATAGAGGTTCCATCACTGATCTGGCTCTCTATTTAGTGCTTTTATAAACCTTTCTTCCTGAAGCCCAGAAAATGTGTAAGGTATCAGATGAAAGTTTTTTGCCTCACACTTAGAACTGCTAGAAAGAAAAGACTCAATAGTAAATATGATTATGAATATTATTAAATTATTTTACATTTCATTGTTTTAAGCAGAATTATCTTCATGAATGTGTGAGCTTACAGACATCTAAGTCAAATTTTTATTGTATTATTTAAATTCCTATTTCTTGATTTCCTTGAATTTTGTTTGTTCTATCAGTTATTGGAGCAATGTGTATTGAATTCTCCCACTGTGATTGTGGATTTATCTAGTTATTCTTATAGTATTGCCCTTTTTCCTTATACTGTCTATGTTGTTAGGTGCATACAAATAAAAATGTTTGATAGTCCTTATGGACTCAACATTTTCTTTTTATAAAAGGTACCATCTTAGTCTGTCTCCAGTAAGGTCTTTTGACTAAAATCCTGTTTTGCATGACATTGACATAACTACTGCAGATTTATTTTGGTTAGTATTTACATGGCATATCTTTCTTCACCTCTTTACTTTCCAATTTTCTATATTCTTGTAATTCTGTGATTATAGTTAAATTGTTTATAAATCCAGGTTGACTGTCTTTCTCTATCCCTACAACATGTAATCCACTTATAATTATTATACTTATTAATATATTTGGATTTAAATATTTCCTTTTTTGTGTGCTTTCTATTTTTCCTACCTGATTCAGGTTTCTTTCTATTTTCTTTCCTTATTTTGGAATTATTACTTTTTAATCAGTTTAACTTTTAAATCAATCATATATATATATACACACACACGTTAAAAGTTTTAAAGTATTTTTAAGTTATGAATACCCTTAGTACAATAAAGTTTAATTACAACTTTCTAAGTGTATGTATGAAGTAACAAGAGTCCTCCACATACTTTAAGGAGAGCACTCTGATGATTTTTATACTTAATTTCATAGTCCATTTTGAAAATGCACCAGCGGATTGGGAGGTGGGTTGGGCAAGAGGTGGACGGTTCGATCATTTTTTTAAATTGTGTATATTTGCTTAAATTGTTGTAAAACTGGATGGAAACAAGTTATTCTTGGTATATATTAATAATCCAGAGGTTTTACAATCCAGCTGTTTTACTTTTTGTTGGATTAAGAGCCTCTATACTAATAGATGAGACAGATGAAATCTTTCACATATAGAAAAGTTTAAATCTTAAAAAACTCATCTGAAATTAAGACTCTTGGAACTACCAGAAAAGTGAGGCTTTGTAGTAAGGATATCATATAATGATTTTTAATTAAATTTCTCTAGTTCTTTAATATTTATTCAATTGATCATAAAAATATATGCTATATACTATATCATATATACATATGTACACATGTACATAACATATACAACATGTTTGTGTATGTATGTTCTCCATTAGGTGAAGTTGATTAATTATGTTTCTAAAGCTTTATTATATATAAAAACATACAGATACATAATCTATATTATATATAGATTATATATACATACAGATATATATATAATAAATATACAGATTTTAATTGTTATGTATTCTTAGTGAACTGAATTTCTGTCTTTATGATGGACATTTTGTAGTAATTTTTTTGTGACTTTATTTTGTCTGATGTTGGCATGGTGTCTTTCTTTATGTAACTGCTTGCATAGAATAACTTTTTCATCATTTTATTTTTAAACTTTTTGTATTATTATGACTTAGCTGTATATAATAGGTTATTTTTTAATCCAGTGTAACACTCTTTGTGCTTTAAATGGAGCATTTAAAACATTTGTATTTACCAGAAGTATGGATATTTTGGAGTTAAGTATATTGTTGCTTGTATTTTCTGTCTTTCTTACCTGATCTGTTTTTGAACCTTCTAATTTATTTTGAATGTATTATTTATCATTTCTTTTTTTCTCATTCATATCTGTTATGAAAATATTGCATTTAATCCTAAAATGTGAATACCTTAAAACTATTCTTTTGAAAAGTACTTCCATTGTCTCTACACTTCACATACTTACTCCTTAATTCACCATCTCAATAATGTGGTATTTGACTTTATTGTTTCAAACCATGAGAAGAAATAGTCCTGGATGATTGACATGTGTTTGAATTACAGAGGATTTTCAATAAATCCAGTTCTCTATTTAATGGATTAAAAAGCATCTTTCTTGTAGCTCAGAAAGCCCAAAACGTATTACCCAAGGATCGAGTTGAATTGTCAAAAAGCCAACCTCAAACTAAGAAACTTAGAGCTGTCAAAATAAAAACACTACATGGTAAGTATGATAAATTTCAATATTATTAATTTATTTTTAATTAAAGTAAGCAAAAAACCCTTTGGCTTAGGTTTATAAATATTTAATCATATCTTTTGTATGCATCTATTAGATCAAATGTATTTACTGTGTTGTTCAATTCTTCTCTAATTCCACTGAAGTTGTGTTTATTCTGTGTTACTAAGAGATGTACATTGAATTTTCCCACTGTGATTATGGATTTCTTTGTTTTTCCTGGTAGCTTTGCCAGATTGGTTTATATATTTGGAAATGATGTTATTGAATGGGTACAGATTTATGCGTGTTATATTTTCCTGGTAAACAGGAGCCTTTGTCTTTGTAAAAGTACACTCTTTATCTGTAAAACTAAATTTTTTTGCCTAATGTTTATTTTGTCTGATAATAATATAGCCATATTTGCTTTCTTATGATATTTATACGGTCTTTGGTAAACAGTTCAGACAGAAGTTCATGGTGTTTTGTATGGTCTAAGTAATTTTTTCATAATGATCCTAAACCACAAGAAAAGCCCAATAGTTTATTAATTAGTTGTGTGCCAACAACTTAGCACCTGTTGGGTACTGCATAACTTTTATGGGAGTATAAATTTTCAACACCGTTAAGTAAGTACCTAGGAGCACAATTGCTGGATCATATGGTAAAACTATAATTTAACTTTGTAAGAAAATGCCAGACCATCCTCAAAATAGCTGCAGCGTCTAGCATTCTTACCAGCTACTAATCAGGTTTCCCATTGCTCCACACTCTTGACATCATTTGTTGTTTTCAGTGTTTGGATTTTAGCTATAGGTGTGTAGTGATATCTCACTGTTGTTTTAATTTACAACTGCTTTATGGTGTATATGTTGAACATCTTTTCATATGCTTATTTTCCATCTGAATGACAGTTATCTGTTCACATCTTTGCCCATGTTATAATTGTGTTATTTGTTTTCTGATTGTCAAGTTTTAAGAGTTCTTTGTATGTTTTGGATAACAGATCTTTATCAGATATATGTTCCTCAAATATTTCCTCCCAGCCCATGGCTTGTATTATCACTGTCTTAACAGTGTCTTTCACAGAGCAGAAGTTGTGTGTGTATTTTTCCTAATGAAATCCAACAACTTATCAGTTTCTTTTTTGTTGTTGTTGTTGGATTGTGATTTTGGTGTTCTATCTGAAAAGTCAACACCAAAGGTAAGATCCACCTAGGTGTTCATTTATGTTACCTTCTAGGAGATTTATAGGTTTACATTTTACATTTAGGTCTATGAATCATTCTGTGTTAATTCTTGGTAAGGTGCCAGATCTGTGTCTATATTCATTTTTTTTTTTTTTTTGCATTTTGGCTGTCTGTCTAGTTGTTTCAGTACTGTTTGTTGAAAAGACTGTTGTTTCTCCATTGAATAGCTTTTGCTTTTTTGTCAAAAATCATTGACTATGTTTGTATAGGTCTGTATCTCTTTGCTCGGTTACAATTGACCTACATATTCTTTCACTTATTGTCTTGATTTCTGTAGCTTTATAGGAAGGCTTGAAGTTGGGTAGCATCAGTCCTCTGACCTTGTTTTTCTTCAATGTTGTGTTGGCCAATGTAGGTATTTTGCTTTTCTATAAACTTTAGAATCAGTTTGTCAATATCCACAAAACAACTTGCTGGAATTTTGGTTGGGATTGCATTGAATCAAGTTGGAAAGAGCTGACAGCTTAACAATATTGAAACTTCCTATTCATGAACATGGAAAATCTCTACATTAAATCTTTGATGACTCATATCTGTTAGAGTTATACTTAAGCATTTCATTTTTGGTGCTAGTCATAAATGGTATTGTGTTCAATTTCAAACTTCACTTGTTCACTGCTGATATATAGGAAATCAATTGACTTGTGTTTATTAACCTGTATCTGAAAACCTTGCTATAGGTAGCTTATAATTCCAGGAATTTTTTGCTCTTGGTGTTCAACAAGAATAATTTTGTTTGTCTCAATTAACATACTTTTTAATTCTTTTTCTTGACTTATTACAGTAGTTGGGACTTCCAGTGTGATGATGGGTAGGAGTGGTGAGAAGAGACATCCTTGATTTATTCCTGATCTGATAATGACAGCATTTACTTTCTTACCAGTAAGTGTGATGTTATCTGTTGGTTTCCTTGTAGATGTCCTTCATCAAATTCAGGAAGTTCCCGCTATTCTTAGTTTGCTGAGAGTTTTATCATGAATGGATTTTGGATTTTTTTGAATAATTTTTCTGTATTTCTGATTGATCAAATGATTTTTTTCTTTAGTCTGTTGATGTGATGAGTTACATTAACTGATTTTCGAATACTGAGTCAGCATTGCATACCTGGAATAAATCCTCCTTGGTTATGGTACATAATTTTGTTTATACATGGTTTCACTCAATTTGTTAATATTTCATGGAGGTTTTTGCATTTTATTTGTGAGAGATATTTCTTTGTCTAGAGTAATACAGTTTAAGTCTATTGTGGTCTGAGAGTATACTCCATACAATTTCTGTTCTTTTAATTTGTTAAGGTTTGGATTTTCAGCCTGTTGTATCTGCCAGCTACTGATAAGATGGTTTTAGAAGCTGCAAGTATAATAGTAGATTTGTCTGTTTCTCCTTGCAGTTGTTTTTGCCTCATGTATTTTGTAGATGTAGATGTATTTTGTTGCTCTGCTGTTAGGTGTATACTCATTAAGGATTGTTACATTTTCTTAGATATTGACCCCTTTATTATCATGTAGTGCTCTCTTTATCCGTGATAGTTTCCTTGCTCTGAAGTTTGCTTTGTCTCAAATTAATATAGCTTCTCTGGCTTTGCTTTGATTAGTGTTAGCATGATGCACTTGTCTCCGTCCCTTTATTTTTAGTCTACCTTATTTTTATATTTAAAATGAGTTTCTTGTAGACAACATATAGTTGGGTCAGTTCATTCACTCTGACAGTCTCTGTCTTTTAATTGATAGACCATTCACATTTAAGGTGATTATTGTTATTTGGTTTAATATTGATCATATTTATAACTATTTTCTCTTCAATGCCCTAGTACTTTATTTTTTAACCTTCCACTCTTTTCCTACCTTCTCTGGCTTAAACTGCATATTTAACATAATTATGTATTCTTTCCTTTCTTAGCATATCAATTATACTTCTTTCAAAAAATTTTTAGTGATTCTCTTAGAATTTGCAGTATACATTTACCACTAATCTAAGGCTACTTTCAAATAACACTATGACACTTCATGGGTAGTGCAGTTATCTGATAACAGTGTAATCCCAGTTCCTTCCTCCCATCGCTTATAGCATTGTTGTCATTCATTTCACTTAACCTATAAGCTATTATCACTGAATACATTGTTTCTGTTATTATTATGAATAAACTATCTCTTATCTCAACTAAGAGTAAGAAAAGTTTATTTTACCTTCATTTATTTCTCCTCTAATGACATTTTCTTTATATAGATCTAGGTTTCTGATCTGTGTTATATTCCTTCTCTCTGAAGAACTTCTACCATTTTCTTTCACTGCAGGCCTACTGGCAACAAATTCCTTTATTTTTTTTAATCTGAGGAAGTCATTATATCTCTTTTAGTTTCAAAGGATAGTTTTTCTGGATACAAAATTCTAGGTTGGTGGATTTTTTTCTTTCAACACTTTTAAATATTTCTCTCCATTCTCTTCTTGCTGGCATAATTTGATGAGAAGTATAAGATATTTTTATCCTTGTCCCTCTATAGATAAGATATATTTGTGTTTTGTTTTTGTTTTGCTTTGGAGTCTTTCAAGATTTTCTGTCTTTGATTTTCTGCTCTTAGAATGTGATATGAATAGGTGTAGTTTTTTTGTGTGTTTTTTGATGTTCTTTGAGATCCTATGATCATTGACTGGGTGTCTGTCATTATTTTTGAAAAACTCTGAGCCAGTATTTAAATATTTATTCTGTTTCATTGTTTCTTCTCCTCCTTTTGATATCCTCATTATGTATATGGCAACACATGGGGGTGAGTATATATACACCCCTCATTACACCTTTTATAATTGTCCGAAAGATCTCTGATATTCTGTTCCTTTTTTCCATTAATTTTCTCTTTTCAATTTGGGAAGTTTCTGATGTCATATCTTCATGCTCACTGTGCACGAAGACTGTGTCCAATCTACTGATGAGCACATCAAAGACATTCTACATTTTTGTTGCAGTGATTTTGTTTTGTTTTGTTTTGTTTTTATTAATTTATTTATTTATTTTATTGGCTGTGTTGGGTCTTTTTTGCTGTGTGTGGGCTTTCTTTTAGTTGCGGTGAGTGGGGGCTACTCTTCTTTGTGGTGCGCGGGCTCCTCATTGCCGTGGCTTCTCTTGTTGCGGAGCACGGGCTCTAGGCGCATGGGTTTCAGTAGTTGCAGCACATGGGCTCAATAGTTGTGGCTCACAGGCTCTAAAGTGCAGGCTCAATAGTTGTGATGCATGGGCTTAGTTGCTCTGCAGCATGTGGGATCTTCCTGGAGCAGGGATCAAACCCGTGTCCCCTGCATTGGCAGGGGAATTCTCAACCACCGTACCACCTAGGAAGCCCTGGCAAGCAGATTCTTAACCACTGCGCCACCAGGGAAGTCCCATCCTGTATGATTTAAACTTTATTATTTATGATTTAGCAGCCTTTCATATACACATTTTTTTCTTCTTTAATTTACTGTACATTTGACATAAAACATGTAAATCTAAGGTGTACATGTTAATTTGATACATTTATATATTGTAATATGATTGCCATTGTAGTGATAATTAGCACCTGTATCACATTGCATAATTATTCTTTCATTTTATTGTTTGGAATAATTAAGTTCCAGTCTATTAGCAAGTTTGATGATTATAGTACAATATTGTCTGTATTCATTACACTATGCATTAGCTCTCTATTTACTACTCAGGTTTGTACTCTTAAACAACATGTGTTCTATCACCCCCTGTCCTCTGGTTAACCACAATTTCTTTCTCTGTTTTTACAAGTTTTGCTTTTTTAGATTCCGCATGTCAATGATATCATACTGTATTTTTCTTTCTCTGTATAATTTATTTCTCTTAACATAATGTGCTCATGATTCATCCATGTTGTCTCAGATAGCAGGATGTCCTCCTTTCACATGGCTGAATAATACTCCATTGTGTATATAAAACACCACATCTTCTTTACGTATTCATCCATTGATGGACTCAGGATGTGCCCATATCTTCCTGTTTTGAATAATGCTGCAGTAAAAAAAATAAGTGCATATATCTCCTCAAAATCCTGTATTTATCTCCTTTGGATATGTACTTAGAAGCAGAATGAGTGGATCAGATGGTAGATCTGTTTTTAATTTGGGGGGAGCCTCCATGTTGTTTTCCATAGTGGGTGGACCAATTTACATTCCCACTAGCAGTGTACAGAGATTCCCTTTTCATTGTATTCTTGCCAGCACTTGTATCTCTTGTCCTCTTGATGATGGCCATTCCAACATGTGTGAGATGATATCTCATTGTAGCTTTGATTTGCATTTCTCTGATGATTAATATTGTTGATCATCTTTTCACATACTTGGCCATTTGGTTGTCTTTGTTAGAAAAATAAGTTTTTAGTTTTTCTGCCCATTTTTTCAATTGGATTGTTTGTTTTTTGTTATTAGGCTGTATGAATTCTTTATTATTTTAGATGTTTCTTTATCTGATATATGGTTTCCAAAATTTTCTCGCATTGCATAGATTGCCTTTTCATTGTATTAATTGTTTCTTTTACTGTGCAGAAACTTTTAATTTTGATATAGTCCCATTTGTTGAATTTTTCTTCTGTTGTTTGTGCTTTTGGTGTTATAAAAAAAAAAAAAAATCATTGCCAAGACCAGTGTCAAAGAGCTTCTTCCCTACATTTTCTTCTATAGTTTCATCATAATTCCTGATCCATATATTTACCATGCCATCTTTACCAGAACTAGGTAATTGTTAAAATGATAATGATTCACATTCTGGTTTTGTTTATAATTTTAATAGGAATGTATTTTGGTGCTTCACCGTAAATGAAGGTGTTAGCTGTTGGATTTAGACAGAAGTATATTCTGTATTAAGAGAGGAATGTCTAAGAGCAAATCTGTAATTCTAAGTTTTCACAGTTTTATCAAGAGTAGATATTGAAATCTATTAAATGAACTTCTGACATTTGTTGAGTAATCATTTTTCTCTTCTGACTTAATGTAAGAATATTTTCCTAACTTCCAGACATTATAATCTTCTTGAAATTAGGCCAAAGTATATAGATTTCAGTAGTGTTTCTATATTTAATTTACTGAAAGTTTTCTTCATCTTGGTAGATCAAGATGTGGATGAACTCTCAGATGAGAATTTTGCGCTTGGAGATCTAGTAGTAGCTAAAGGATACAAGGATAAAATTCAAGCAAGTGGAGTTTATGAGTCTCAGATATTGAGAGGTATGAATGATATTGATAAACATTTTAAAAGTCATCATATAATACTTGGCAATTTAAAAATACATTTTAAGTGTGCATCAATTTATTTGTTTTATAGTTGAAGTTTTTCCTTAGGTTAGACATTTTAGAACATAATTTACCAAAAATTGGAGTTCTGCAGAACTAATAAATGCTGTAATGATAGTAGTACCCCTCATTCCTTCTTGTAGTCCTTA
This sequence comes from Hippopotamus amphibius kiboko, assembly GCF_030028045.1. NCBI lineage: Eukaryota > Metazoa > Chordata > Mammalia > Artiodactyla > Hippopotamidae > Hippopotamus > Hippopotamus amphibius. The sequence continues at coordinate 119,895,948 of NC_080189.1, read as the reverse complement.
ATATTCTAATTATTATACTACATTTCTTAAATTTATTGAGCAAGAAACCCTGTCTCTCTCTTTTTTTGGAGTAGTGTTTCATAGAGAACAAGTTTAGGAGACACTTTTCTAGGAATCTTATGGAGCTGTTACAGTTATTTCATTTTAAAAAGTATGACATTTACTGAGCATTCACATTTCAATTCTTATCAAGTATCATCTGCTAAAACGTGTTTGTTATTATCCAGTAGACCTATGCTTAATATTGTTATATAGTTTCAAGAAGGGAAAAGGAACATTTGTTTTTTATCTACTGGATCTCACTCTTGATATCATTATATATTTTCTACTACAATTTGATATTAGTGTATTTTTTGATGTATATTTTAAATTAATGTATTTATCTGTTCATTTTTTCTGTTTGCTTAAAAATGGCTTTGAGAAAAAATGGATATTATTAGAAAGATTGAAAATTTTTTATTTGGATTTTTAACTTAGTGTGACAGAAGATTTGGTTTATATATCTTTGTGCTTCTTAACTAGGAGATTGGGATTGACATATTTACACTATTGATACTATGTATAAAATAGGTGACTAATGAGAACACACTATATAGCACAGGGAACTCTGCTAAATGCACTGTGGTGACCTAAATGGAAAGGAAATCCAAAAAAAGAGGGTATATATATATATATGTATAACTGATTCATTTTGCTATACAGTAGGAGCTAACACAACATAGTAAAGCGACTATACTCCAATAAAAATTAATTTAAATAACAAATGAATATTTGCAAGTGAAAAAAAAAGAACCAAATAAAACCTGGGTGTTTTAGGTTGTTTCTGTTACTTTTAATTTATCTTGAAATATAGAAAGGTATAATAAGAATTAATATAATGAACACTTGTGTGTCTGTTTACCAGTTTAATAAGTATAATATACCTTAAATATTGAAGTCCCCTCTCTATTCCTCTCAGATTATTGCTTCCTTCTGCTCTGAATTTGATGTTTATCATTACCATATATTTCTTTATACTTTCGTTAGGTATGTTTTCATCTGTAAAGGGTTTATGCTATTGTTTTATTTTTAGTGTGCTATATGCTTTCTTAATCAACTTGCTTTTTTGGTTGATAATTTTAGTTCTTATTCATTTATTTTTATTGCTGTATAATGACCTGGTTTATGAATATATTGTTATCAAGTTGCCTATTTTTCTGTGGGTGAATATTTGGGTTGTTTCCATTAGGAGATGCCTATCTTCTTATGAAAGATAATGGTAGGGGTAGTGTTTAAAAGTACAAATGCTGGAAATAGACTGCCTGTCTTTGATGCCTACCTCTGTCTCTTACTAACTGTGTAAACTAGTTACTCTCTCCATATTTCAGTTTCTTCATCTGAAAAATAGGGCTAGTAATAGTATCTACCTCACAAAATAATTGTGGCAATTATATGAAATACTTTAAGAGAGTGGATGCCTGAAAACCAGCAGATAGTACTGAACCCTGTATACACTTTCTTTTAATGTTTCCTGTCCATAATTTATTTGACAGTCAATAGGTCATTATTAGCATAATAAGGCTTACTATAACACAAGCATTGCAATACTGCAATAGTCGATATGATAACCAAGGTGACTACTAAATATCTAATGGGCAGGATATACAGCATGGCTGTGCTGGACAAAGGGGTGATTCATGTCCCAGGCAAGACATGTAAGAGTTCATTACCCTACTTAGAATAGCACGCAATTTAAAACTTACAAATTGTTTACTTCTGGAATTTTCCATTTAACATTTTTGGACCAAGGTTGACCATGGTAACTGAAACTGCAGATAAGAGGGGACTAGTATATTTTTGACTTTGTAAAAGAAATGGAAAGTTCCCATTTTATGTGCTAGAGCATAGGATTTATTCCTTTAAGATTTATAAAGAATTTCACCCGTGAAAATATCTGTTCTTGGCAGTTTTGAAGTTATTAGTTTAATTGTACATTTTAATTTTTAATTGTTCTTTCCATTTTTTCCTGGCATATCTTGCTTATCTTTTTCTTTTGAAAGTACCAATTTCCTCTAGAGTTTAAATCTTATTTCTGTTCCAGATGATAGAGATATATTGATGGATAAATGATAATGTTTTCCAAAGAAATGTAACCAGTAATTGGCTTTCAAATCCCACCCACATGTTAGAATTAATCCTTTCCCAAGTTAGGTAATTCTCTTGTGGCAATAATTGATGATTTGTTTTATCCCACAAACATGCTTAAAACTTTTAAATTACTTGCAGATATTTTTAAATCCTGTAGTTCTTTGTGAATATCTACCTTTCTAGCTTCTCTTGAGACTTTAGATGACCCAGGAACCTCAGGCTTGCATTTGTCACAATCGGTGAGAGTAACAGCTTTATATAAAATATGTACAGGTATACCTCAGAGATTTCGTGGGTTTGGTCCAGACCTCTACAATAAAGTGAATATCACAGTAAAGTGAGTCACACACATTTTTTGGTTTTCCAGTACATACAGAAGTTGTGTTTACACTATACTGTAGTCTATTAAGTGTACAATAGAGTTATGTCTAAAAAAAATTTCATATCTTAATTTTAGGATACTTTATTGCTAAAAAATGCTAACGTTCATCTGAGCCTTCAGCGAATTGTAATCTTTTTGCAATAGTAACATCAAAGATCACTGATCACAGATCACCATAACAAATATAATAAAAATGAAAACGTTTGAAATACTGCCAGAATTACCAAAATGTGACACAGAGACACGAAGTAAGCAAATGCTTTTAGGAAAATGGCACTGATAGGCTTGCTTCATGCACAGTTGCCACACACCTTTGATATGTGAGAAGCGCAGCACCTGCAAAGTGCAGTAAAGGTATAAAGCACAATGAAACGAGGTATGCCTGTACACTCCATTTCATTTCTGCTGTTCATGCCACTCCAAACATCATCATTTTTATTTAACTCACATTACGTGCTCAGTTGCAGTAGACATTTGAGTTTGCTAGCTGAAGTATAGGTTTTAGAGTCTAAAGGAACAAAATTCATTCCAAACTTTTGCACTTAATAACTATGCAACCTTCCAAAATGTGTATAATGTCTCTAAGCTCTATTTTCCTCATCTGTTAAATGAGAATAAAAATAGCTACTTCCTAGAATTTTTATGAGGATTAAATGAGAGAATATTTGAAAAGTGCAGATATAATAGTATCTGGCATGTAGTAGCTAGTAAGTTTTTAAAAATTTTTAGACATATTTGTATTTAATTGAATAAGCATTATGTTAAATTGTTAATTAAACAAGATTAAATAATCATATGGTAAGATCTCTCTGATTAACTTTATGTACTATAACTTTACCCCAACAAAATGTTAATTTTAAATCAACTAATCTGGCAATCTGTTATTATTACAGTTAAAAATGAAGCAGCCTCAGAAAATCCAGGTACAGCAGAAAATCTTCCAGCAATGAGTCCATCAATTAATGACCTAATATTTCAATTAGGTTTAAACAAAGTGGTAGGTAAGTGGAGATTTGTAATGTTTGGGTACAATGGAATACAGTCTAAGAGTTCAAATATTTCAACTGTGTAGTATAGTTATTAAAAGAAAATAAGAAATTCAAACATAGGGCAGCCTTTTCAATTTAATACAGTTGGCCCTCTGTATCCATGGGTTTCATATCTACAGATTCAAATGGCCACAGATCAAAAATATTCAGAAAAACTTTTTTCAGAAAGTTCCAAAAGCAAAACTTGAATTTTTCATGCACTGGCAGCTATTTATATAGCATTTATAACTATTTATATAGCATTTACATTGTATTAGGTATTAGAAGTAATCTAGATATGATTTAAAGTATATGGGAGAATGTGCATAGGTTATAGGAAAATATTACACCATTTTACACAAACGACTTGAGCATCTACAGGTTTTGGTATCCACAGGAGATCCTGGGACTGATCCCCTGCAGATACTGAGGGACAACTATAATAATTTCATCCTTTTATTAACCAATCTATATAACAATTAATATGTATCTTTAAAAGAACTTATGTGCTCATTACTCCACCAAACAAACATTAATTAGGTAATGCTTAAGAGTTTACTTCCTCATGAAAAAAAATATATAGGCTTTTCCCTACATTGTGAATTTTCATGACATAGACTAGATACTATATTATCAGTTCCTTAGAGAATACAATTTTTGTTACTTACATCATATTTTGTGATAAGACAATGAAAAAATGGTACTGTCACTAGATGGGCAATATGGCTGCTTTGTGATCTTCCTATTACAAAGTTGGCAAATTTCTAATAGTTAAAAAACTTATGCTAGGGCGTTCCCTGGCTGCCTAGTGGTTAGGATTCTGGGCTTTTACTGACATGGCCTGGGTTCAGTCCCTGGTCAGGGAACTGAAATCCCATAAGCCGTGCAGTGCAGCAAAAAAAGAAAAAAACAAATCTATGCTAAAGCTAGTGTGGCCAAGTGACTAGGTACTTAAATATTTTGCAGAAAGATAAATGTAAATGTTCTGTGGCAGCTTCCAAAAAACCACTTTAAAGCAGATGTCAACTGAATGGCAGACTAGGAGGTCCTAAGGTCTTGATCTCTGATAGAAACATGAAAGGAAGGAAGGAAGGAGGGAGGGAGGGAGGGAGGAAGGAAGGGAGGGAAGGGAAGAAAACAAAGCAGAAAACTATCAGAGCCAACTTTGTCAGAGCATTAAGAAACAATGGAATATTTACAGTAACCAAGAGAATGCCCAATTAAGAAAAAGCTGTCTCCAGACTGGTAAGAAAATTTTGTGGAGATGTGAAGACAGAAATGTCAGAGTGGACTGAAGAAAAGATGCAACTATATGTTGTTTATGAGAAAGCCACATTAAATATAATGACACACACAAATTTAAAACAAAGGGCTGGAGATAAGGGAACATCAGCAAGATGGCAGAATAGAAGGTTCTTTACTTTCCCTCCTCCCACAGATTGCACTGAGTATATACCTACTTACAGATGAATTCCCTCTGAAAGAAATCTAGTAACTAGTTGAATGACTCCTATACATCAGTCAACTGAGAAGATACCCACCTTGAAACAATTAGGAAAAGCTGAGACATAACTCATTCTATAAACCCCACCCCTGGCACAGACACTTACAACTGGAGGGGAACAACTGGAGGGAGCAAAGGGTCTGGATCACACATCTAGAACCCTAGCTTTTATTGCTGCCACCCAAATGCCTGGCTCCCAAGTTGCCTAGCTTGGAGAGCCAGTGGGGCTCAGAATTCACAAGTTCTTCAGAAGCACATTTTAAAAAGAGGCCTTTTTGAAATGGATGCATGAGCGCTTCCCACAGCTATCCCCCTGGGCCCAGTACAGAAGGGATAGGCAAAAGTGCAAGGTTTTCAGTTTCTTCCTGGAAGGGATTTGACTGCATTCTTTCCCAGCTGCTTTGTGAAGGTCAAACTTCCAATCAGCCTCTAATCTGGGAGCTAATTAGGATCCTCAGCAGCCTGAAAGAGCTTGTGAGCATTTCTGTACATTCTCCCCCCAGGTTACTCTAACAGTAAAACCAAGTCTGCAGCTTCTCTCTAAAAGGAACTTGTTCACACATGTAGTGACCGAGCTTTTACAGCTGCCACCCAAGGTGTGAGCCCCCAAATCATTTAGCTCTAAGAACCAACAGTGTTTGGCTTTTGTGTTTCCCATGGCCATGTTAAAGTAATTAGTAGTCCTCTAGGAGCTAGAATGGGCACATGGGGACTCCTTGTGCCTTCCCGTGGCTCATCTCAGGGCTAAAACCTAGTCTCTAGCTTTTCCCTAAAAGGAGATGTCTAGCATCCCAATTTATATGTCTGCCACCCAAGGACTGGCACCTGAATCACCTAGCTCTGGGAGCTGATGGGTCTTGGCATGTGTGAGTCCCCCAGGTCCAGAGAGATCAAAGGTGAAGTTATATATAGGTACAAAAGCGCTCTCAGTACTTATTCTCTGTAGTTCAGCACAGAATGAGTAGCCAAAAACACTCAACTCCCAGTTTCTCCCTGATAGGAGCAACTATATGTCTAATACTCTAACTTTCCCAGCCTCAGCCTGATGGTTGGGTTTCCAGTTAGCCTGTATTGGTAAGGTAAAGGGGAAAGTAGTTAGTAGTCTAACAAGAGCATGAATGGGTGTGTGGGAATTTCCATGTCATTGGGGGCACTGACTAGTCTTGGCACACCCTAATCTCCTGGGAGCCACAAAGAACAAAGACAGCAGCTTGGACAAACACAAAGGTTTTAGAGGCAGCCAGAAGATCAAGTCAGGCTGATTGGCAAGATTCACCTACTACCCAAGACCAGTCTGTCATGAATGGGAGAGATAAGATGTTTTATCTAATTCACAGAAATCAACACAGAGTCAAGGAAACTGAAGAAACAGGGGAATATGTTCCAAACAAAAGATAAATCTCCAGAAACTAACCCTAAGGAAACAGAGTTAAGTGATTTACCTGACAGAGAATTCAAAATAAAGATCGTAAATATTCTCACTGATGTCAGGAGAACAATGCATGAACAAAAAGAGAATTTCAACAAAGAGCTAGAAGACATAAAAGAATATCAAACAGAAATCATGAAACTGAAGAATAAAATAACTGACCTGAAAAAAGTCAGCAGAAGGATTCAGTAATGGACTAGGTGAAGTAGAAGAAAGGATAAGTGAATTCAAAGATCAGTCAGTGGAAATCATCCTATCAGAGCAATGAAAAGAAAATTATATGAAAAGGAGTGAAGATAGCATAAGGCACTTATGGGATACTATAAAATGAAACAGTATATGCATTATTGGGGTGACAGAAGAAGAGAGAAAGGGTCAGAAGATTTACTCAAAGTAATACTGGCTAACAATTACCAAACCTGTGGAAAGAAACAGACATTTAGATCCAGGGGGCCCAAACAATACTGAATAAGATGACTACAAAGAGACCCACACTGAGACACATTGTACTTCATAAATGAAATATTGCCTGTCATATCAGTAAACAAAGGATGTCACAGCCATCAGCAATTGCAGCCCTCCTACACGAGCCAGTGAGCCCTGAGGAAACTCAGGAAGGAAAGAATACCTGCCATCTAGCAGCCTTAGACTGCAGCCACTCCCTACAGGGAGCTCTGGGGAACCTCAGGATGTGAAAACAGAGGACACTGGCCCCAGATAGCTGAGGTGCATATCAGAGGAGTGATTTCAGTGAGCCCAGTCTCTTGCATCTTCCCATACATGAGAAAGTGCTAAATACCTTAACTTGGAACATCTGATTTTCTTTAATTAACAATAATCTTTTGACGTTCGGACTACCTGTTTTGCTCTTTTGCAAAACTTTTATATAGCCTAGCTCCCTCCATCGCCTCCTAAGAGCAGTTCCCTCGGGGTTACTTGAAGTGCTGCCTCCCGGGAGGCCACTATGGAAAACAGTACACAGGTTTCCTCAAAAAAATTAAAAGTAGAACTACCATATGGTCCAGGAATCACACATCTGGGTATAATCTGAAAGAAATGACATCACTATCAAAGGGACATTTGTACACCCATGTTTATGATATGTATACACATATATAATGTGTACTATATATTATGTATTATATATATACCTATGTGTGTATTTATATATGTGGGTATACGTATCCATGTGTGGGTATCTGTATATATACACACACATAATCTAGCCATAAAAAGGAAACACTGCCTTTTGCAACAACGTGGATGAAACTGCAGGGCATTTTGCTAAGTAAAATAACCTAGTCAGAGAAAGACAAATGCTGTGTGGTATCATTTATATGTGAATCTAAAATAAAAGTCAAACTCATATAAACAGAGAGTAGAATGGTTGTTGCCAGGTCCCAGAGTGGTAGGTTAAATGGAGAGTGGTTCGTCAAAGGTTCAGACTTTTAGTTACGAGATAAATAAGTTCTGAGTATTTATGTACAGCGTGATTATATCTAGTAATACTGTGTTGTGTACTTGATATTTCCTGAGAGTAAATCTTAAGTATCCTCACCAACAAACAGAGAAATAGTAACTATGTAAGATTATCAATGTGCTTATTAACTGGATTGTGGAAATCATTTAACAGTGTTTGTGTATGTGTGTGTGTGTATATATATATATACATATATGTGTGTATTATCAAATCATCATGTTGTACACTTTAAATATATTACAGTTTTTTTGTCAATTATACCTCATTAAAGCTGTAAAAAATAAATATATGCATAAAGAGGCACACACACACAAGGTAAAGGTTTAGAGAAGGATACACGTGAGTAGCTATGTTATTATCAGATAAAGTAGACTACAGAGCAAGGAAAATTACTAGAAATAAATACATACATTAGGTAATGATTAAGAAATCAGTTCTTCAAGAAGACATAACATTCCTTAATGTGTATTTTCCTAACAATAGTGTGTCAAAATACATGAGGCAAAAACTGATAGAACTGCAGGGAGAAATAGACACATCCATTATTATAGCTGAAGACCTTAAGGCCCCTCTATCAGAAATGGACAAAACCAGCAGGCAAAAAAATCAGTAACAGCACAGTTGAGTTAACACCATCAATTAACTGGATCTAAGTGATGTCTATTAGAATACCTCATCCAACAATAGAAGGATACACATTGCTCTCAAGTTCACATGCTCTCTTCACATGTAATTCACCTCATTAGAAAACAAATTATACCTTGAAAAATTTTTAAGAAATAGAAATCACACAGATTATGCTCTCAGCTCACAATGGAATTAAACTAGAAATCAATAATAGAAAGATAGCTGGCAAATCCCAAAATACTGAGGATGAAACAGTACACTTTTTTTTTTTAAGAAATTTTATTGAGATACAGTTAACATACAATAAACTACATATATTTAGAGTGTACAATTTGGTATCCCAATCTCCCAATTCATTCCCCCCCAACCCTCCCTGCTTTCCCCACTTGGTGTCCATATATTTGTTCTCTACATCTGTGTCTCTATTTCTGCCTTGCAAACTGGTTGATTTGTACCATTTTTCTATATTCCACATATATATGTTAATATATGATGTTTGTTTTTCTCTTTCTGACTCACTTCACTCTGTGTGAGTCTCTAGGTCCATCCATGTCTCTACAAATGTCCCAATTTAATTTCTTTCTACAGCTGAGTAATATTCCACTGTATATATGTACCACATCTTTTTTATCCATTCATCTGTTGATGGACGTTTAGGTTGCTTCCATGTCCTGGCTATTGAAACAATACACTTCTATAGCACATGTTCAAAGAAGTATCAAAAGAAATCAAACCTATTTTGAACTAAGTGAAAATGAAAATACAACTAATAAAAATTTATGTGATACAGTGAAAGAAGTGCTTGGAAGGAAATTATAGCATTTGGTGCATATATTGGGCAATGAGAAAGATCAAAAATCTAAGTTTCCACTTTAGTAAACTAGAAAAAAAATGGCAGGAAATTTTTGATAAGATGGACTTCTTTAAAATTAATACTTATACTCTGTGAATAACACTTTTAAGAGAATGAAAAGACATGCCACATATTGGGAGAAAATATTTACAAAACACATGTCTTATAAAGGACTTGTATTTGAAATATATTTTAAAAGATTAAATTCAACACTAAAAAAGAACCCAGTTTGAAAACTCTCAAAAGACCTAAACAGACACCTCATCAAGGATGATGTGAAGATTGCTAATAAGTGTATGAATTCATGTCATTGGATAACTGCAAATTAAAACGAGATACCTAATGAGACACACCTAGGAGAATGGCTAATCCAAAACATTGACAACACCAAGTGCTGTGAAGGAATTAGAGTACAGGAGCGGTTGTTCGTTCTTTTTGGGAATGCAAAGTTCTATGCCCACTTTGGAAGATAGTTTGCATTTTTTTTAAAGCTCAACGTAATCTAACCATACATTCCAACTATTGTGCACCTAGTATTTACCCAGATGAGTTAAAGTCTTGTGTTCATGCAGTAAACCTGCACATGAATGTTTGTAACAGCTTTATTTATAATTCCCCCATGGGACTTCTTTGGTGGTCCAGTGGCTAAGATTTGACACTTCCAATACAGGGGGCCCGGGTTTGATCCCTGGTCTGGGAGCTAAATCCCACATGCCAAAACTAAGAAGTTCACATGCTGCAACTAAAAAAAAAATATGTCAAAAAAAAAAAAAAAAAGTCCTGCAAGCTGCAACTAAGACCCAATGCAGCCAAATAAATAAATAAATAAATAAATAAATAAATATTTTATAATTGCCCCGAATTAGAAGCAACCAAGATGTTTTTCTCTTAAGTGAATGCGTCAACAATAATATACTGGTATTATTGGATATACCATATACTGGTACATTATTCAATAATAAAAATAAATGGACTATCAAGCCACAAGAAGACATGGCAGAAACCTAAATGCATATTGTTAAGTGAAAGAAGCCAGTCTGAAAAAGCTAATTTCAACTATATACCACTGTGGAAAAGGTAATTCCTTAAAGATCAGGAATTCCCAGGGGTTCAGGGTGAAGGGGAATAAATAGTTGAATTTTTAATGGGAATTTTTAATGTGCCAAAGCTATTATGTAAGATACTGTAGTGGTGAACACATGACATTATGCATTTATCAAAGCCCATAGAACTGTACAAAATAAAGTTATCGCTAATGTAAATGTTACAACACAAGATGGTAATACAGATGATAATAATAGGGAAACTCTATACTAGTGGAAGCGAGTATTTAGGAACTCTATACTTTCTGCACAATTTCTCTGAACTCCTAAATTGTTCTAAAAAAGTTGTCTATTAAAATTTTTAAAAAGATGTTCAAAGTCTCAACACAGCAAACTGCAAAACATTATTTAGAGAATTTTAAAGAACTTCCAGGTTTACAGATTGGAGGACTCAATATTTTAAAGAACATATTTCTTCAAAATTAATCTATGTATTTAATGCAGTCAGTATCAAAATTTTAGCAGTAATTTTTCTTAAAATGGATAGGGTAATTCTAAAATTTATATAGGAATGCATAGGGCCAAAGTAGGAAAGATAATCTTAACAGAGAAGAATAAAATTGAAGGATATAACATACTGGTATCAGGTATTATTATAAAAATACAACGATAAAAGCAGTTTGCTGCTAGTCCAGTGCTAAACAGACTTAAATGTATTGATGACAAAGGAGAAAATAATGTTACAAAAGTAAAAGAATATTCTTTCCAGAATAATTCTATTCATATGCATATTGTAAAATAGTAGGCCTCTTAGAAAATACTATAGGAAAATATGTTCCTGTTTTTGGATTAGATATTTTTTAAACAGGGTACCATCAACACTAATTATAAATATAATGTTTTAAAACGATTTAATATTCAGGGTTGTATCCATCAGAATACACCATTAAGATATTTAAAAGGCAAATGACAGAGTAGGTTTGCAGCACAAATATCCAACGGAAAGCTTTCAACCAAATATTTAAAGAATTTCTAACATAGTAATAATAAATAAATTGAAAACCCAATAGAAAAATCAGCAAAAGCCTTAAACATATACTTCACCAAAGAAGATATCTAGATGACTAATGAACATTTGAAAATTGTACAGTCTCATTAGTACTCTAGAAAATTGGAGTTAAATTCATGAGAATACTATGACATACCATCATTGAGTGTAAATCAGAAAGAATGACAGAATCAAGTCATGATAATGTTGTAGAGCAACTATCATAGAACTTTCAGAAACTGCTGGTGTTGGTATAAATTGATATATGCACACTCTGGAAAACTGACATTTCTACTCTTTATTAGGAACTCCAGTAAGATTGATGGTTTACTTTTCATCAGAAACTATGGAGACTGGACTTCCTAGGTGGTACAGTGGTTAAGAAACTACCTGCCAATGCAGGGGACACGGGTTCGATCCCTAGGCCGGGAAGATTCCGTATGCCCAGAGCTACTAAGCCTGTGTGTCACAACTGTTGAGCCTGCGCTCTATAGAGCCCATGTGCTACAACTATTGAGCCCATGTGCCGCAACTACTGAAGCCCATGCGCCTAGTGCCCGTGCTCCACAACAAGAGAAGCCACAGCAATGAGGAGCCCGCGCACTACAATGAAGAGTAGCCCCCACTCACCATAACTAGAGAAAGCACGCACGCAACAATGAAGACCCAACACAGCCAATAAATTAATTAATTAATTAAAAAAAAAAAGAAACTATGGAGACCAAAAGGCAGTAGGCTGGTCTATTCAAAATGCAAAAGAAAAACTATTAACCCAAAATTTTATATCCATCAAAATTATCTCATGTGGAGGAGGGAATAATGCTATATAAAAGTAGCATTTCTATACCTCACTGGAATTACTGAAATTTACTTAGTATAATTCTGATGTAGTTTCTTTTTTTATTGTGAAAAAATTGACCTATAACATTGTATATTTAACATTTACTGTGTGTTGATTTGATACATTTGTGTATTGCAACATGATGACCACCCTAGTGTTAGCTAATGCCTCCATCATGTCACATAATTATCATTTCTTTTTTGTGGTACGAACATTGTCTAGTCTCTTGTAAAATTGACTGTGGTGATGGTCATACAACTCTGTGAACATATCTTTAAAAACATTGAAATGAACACTTTAAATGGGCAAATTATATAATATGTTATATATGTTTTAAAGCGAGCTCAATGAATGCCAAGAAGAATAGGATAGAAAAGGATTTGAAAAATGGGAGGATATGATGAGGGAGAAGACTTTGACTTTTACTAGATTATACATTTCTCCAGTACATACTTTTTAGTTGTTAGTACTTAACCTGACCATCCCTCAGATGCTATTCTCATTGCGTCTTGCTTATTTAAGGATTCTTTGCTTCCTTAATTCAAATGAGCAAGTCCTTCATACATATACCAGTTGGAGAAAGAACCAGAGAAGCTAAAGTATATCTGTTAATATTCCCCAGTTTTGTTTTGCTATAGATCTTATTACTTTCACAAAATGTTGTTTCTTAATTATTGACAACTTGTTCAGCCTAATCTGACACACCTTTTTTCATTTTGGTAATGGTGCTGCAGCAGGTAACCACTTCTATACAGATTGCACAACCTTTAATACTTACTAACTCATCCTTTTCTCTGAAAAAAGACTTCCATCTGGGTATCTTGGTCATGACAGGTTTCTAACTTCAGGTACACACTCTGCTAGAAACAAATTCACCGCAAAATTTTAGACCCAGTAGTTGATCATTCCTAATCATTCCTTTTCAGTGTAAACTCTCCTTCAATAATGTTCATGTATTTTTCCTGTAACTGGACCTAGTTGCAGCTTCTAAATCAAACAGAAATTTTAAATGATGTAAGAACTCAAATAGTAAGAGACCCAGTCTTAATCCAGTTATTTCTACAAATTTAACCATTTCTTCCCCCCAGCTACAAGATCTACATGCTAAAATGACTTGGGAGAGCACGTTTTTTCAGTCTCCAAAATATTCTGTTATTCTTTTCCATCACTGATGCCTACTTTGTTTACACTTAAGTAGCATAAAAAGGGCATTAAAATATTCCTGGGTGAGTCCAAGAATTTCTGTTCTGTGGTAAATTTCCGTGAAGACCCTGGTTTGCAACATAACCTGAGGAAAAAAAGTGTTATGTTCCACATTTCTGGGTATATATCTCTACAGTATGATTATGATTTTAAGTAAACTTGAGTTATTATCATAACTCTCCAGGAGATTTTAATTTAGCAGAAGAGATAGCATTGTATGGGAAAAGCACTGGTTAAAGCATTATAAGATGTGCGGTTGTACAGCAAGTTTGTCATCATCTGGGTACACAGTCTTTGTCAAATCATTAACATCTCTAAGCCTTAATATATGGAGGCTTAGTGATTGCTGACAGCCATTCCAGTTCTAAGGTTTAATGATTCTACAACCCATATATTCCATTAGAATGCATATTTATTAATAACTAGGCTAATTAACATAGTGCCACACATGAATGAACACACACACACACACACACAAACACTCGTATGTTAGGGTTACTTTACAAAGTGTTTTGAAATCTGCTTATTTCTATAGAAATCGATCTAGAACACTTGAAAGAAACTGTTGGAAGACGTATATTAATGGCAGAAATGAAGATAAAACCAAAGAGTGTCCCTGGTAAGTCTTATTCTTCTAAGTCTAATCTTTATGCTTTATTTACCTTCTTTGGAGTTTCAGTATGAATTTTTAATGATAAGAGTACTTGTATGTTATTATTATATAGGTAAAATCGTCGTGAATATCCTCATAATTAGTTGTACTATGGTATTTACTAGGAATTTAAGTTAGCTAGACGTTATGATTTCTAGAAATGATCTATTTAAAACTTAAACCATAAAATTAAGTACGATAGTAACCTTAGAATATACTTGATGCAAGTATGTTCAATTCTATTCTAATCTCTTTCTATTTCTGGCTTAGATAGAAAGAAAAGGAGAAAGGCTTCCTGATGCGTGTGATAATAACAAGGGATTTTTAACAGACAGTTAATTCATTGGTTACCATTTCTATTTGATGGAAATGTCAGGCATATTATCCTGTCTCATCTGTGGTAGAGTCATTAGTTGTGTTATGTAGCTCAGAGATTATACTACAGCCTTCACTCTTGTAACAGTGATAGACACATTGCCCTTTGACTTCTGGTATGACACCAAAAAAGAGGCAGACAATTTAACAGAGAAGTAACAGAAAGAGACAAAGACAGCACTGCTAAAACGACTGTTATCCGTGGCTTTTTTCCTTGGGGAGCAGCAGTTGTGCTTCAAACTGCAAAGGTAAATGACTTTAGTATAATATTTAAGCCAAATAACTGAAAATATAAACAAGAAAACAATAATAATATGCCCTGAAAGAGGAAGAAGTCAGTATGCAGAGATGCTATATTATATATCTAAAATATTGTTTCAGCATAAAATTATGGGTCATGCAAAGAAACAGTAAAATGTGACATACAACAAAGAAAAAGGCATGCAACCAAAATTGCTTGTGAGAATCCAAGGTATTGGACTTAAAGAACGAAACTAAAAAGCAGTTATTATAAATATGTTCAAAGAACTAAATGTAAACATTATTAAGGAAAGGAAGGTCTGATGACAGTGTTTCATCAAATAGGAATATATACAAAGAAATATATTATTTTGAAAAGGAACACATGTAAATTCAGGAAGTGAAAGTACAATAACTGAAATTTTAAAAAACCAGTAGAGGTGTTTAGTATTTTTACACTGTCAGAAGAAAGAATCAGCAAACTTAAAGTACAGAAATATAGCATGGACAGCAGAGGCATTAAAGAGCAGAAAATATCATTTTAAGTAACGACAGAAAAGAAAACCAGGTGTCATAAATAAAATGGTTAAAATAATAAACACTATACATACATGCTTTGTCTTCTCTCAGTTTCTCTATAAAGCACAACATTATGTAAGTAAATAATTTAAAAAACAATGTAATAAATGAATTTATGTTTATATATTTCATCTCTCAAACTCTGGGGGAAAATAATAAGAATTAAGTTATAAAAATTATATGTGTAGAATATGAAAATAACATTTTTAAATCTTCCTTGAATTTAATCTGTTTAAATCTGAAGTAGATTCTAAAATTGACTATGGTGATTGTTATATAATTCTATGAATATGTTAATAAGCATAGAATGGACATTTAAAATTGTATAGCATGTTACATGTTTTTTAAAAAATAGTTCAGCAAACTGCAAGCAGGGTAGGATTTTTTAAAAGACTTAAAAGTAGTGGGAGAGTGTTGTGAGGGAGGGAAATTGTGGCTCTTAATAGATTAGGTTTCTCTGCCCCATATTATTTATTATGGTCCTAGTTCTTAATGCAGTCTGCCCTCTAAGGCTGTTCTCACTGCCTCCCTGCTTACCTAAGGATCCTTTGCTTTCTCAAATCAAATGAATCATTTCTTTTTTTTTTTTTAGAACTTTTATTGAGATGTAATTGGCATACAATAAACTGCATATATTTAAAGTGTACAATTTGATATTTCCTTTTCTTATTAGTAATGTATATATGGCAATCCCAATGGGAGGATGTTGTGAAGGAGGAAAATTGTGGCTCTTAATAGGTTAGGTTTCTCCACTCCATATTTTTTATTATGCTCCTAGTTTTAGTGCAGTCTGCCCTCAAGGACTATTCTCACTGCCTTCCTGCTTACCTAAGGATCCTTTGCTTTCTCAGATATAATTTCTTCTAATTATATCTGTTGGAGAAAGATCAGAGGGCTAAAGTTTGTCTGCTGATGTTCTCCAGTTATGTGTTGCTGTCGCACGTATTACTTTCACAAATGCTGTAACTTAATTACTAAAAACTTGTTCTGCCCAATCCAGTGTGTCTTTGGTTTTAGTAGTATGCCCTGTGTGGTCTTCACCTCTGTTTAGATTGCAGTCATGATAAATTTGTGCTGCCTCAGTGATAGCACACACTTGAAACATTCGTGGGCTCAGTCATTTCTCCAAAGCAAGACTTCCAATAGGTTCTGGATATGACAGGTTCCAACTTCACTTATATGCTGTGTTAGAACCAATTTTTGCCCACACAAAACTTTACCCAACAGGTGACCCAGAGTCACCAATTCTAATTATTCCTTTTGCAATTTAAAATTCTTTTAAATAAATTTTTTTCTGATACTGAACCTAGATCATTATTTCTGAATCCATCAAAAGGTAAAAACCATGTAAAGACTCAAATGGAAAGGGGTGCAATGCCAGTGCTCACATTCCTACAAGTTACCCATTTCCTCCACCACGGGGGAGAAGGTCTACTTGCTAAGAGAACCTGAGAGGGTACTTTATCTCTGCCCACAAATTACTTGTTATTCTTTTCCATCACTGATACCTACTTGACTTATAGTTACATAACCTTTAAAAAAAAAAAAGGAATTAAAGTATTCCTGGACAAGTCAAAGAATTTCTACCTCACAGTAACATTCTGTGACTATGATGCCCATCATTTGCAATTTAACCTGGGAAAAAAATGTCATGTCTGGCCTCACCAGGTATATCCTTAACATCAGAATGTGTTTTTAATGTACACGAGGAAGTTATATTTATTAAGATTAAACTCTCTAGGATGACTTAAATTTGTAAAAGACTTTGTATTTTATGGAAGAAGCTCTAGTTAAGGAAGTATGAGGTATCAGTTTTGTCGTTACCTAGATTTGTGGCCTTGGTCAAATCACTACACATTTCTAAGCTACAATAAAATGAGGCTTATATGATTGCTAATGGCCCTTCCAATTTTGAGGTCCTGTGATCCTGCAATCCAGACATTTTATTATAATTCTTGTCCTATAATTTAAAACTGCTAATTAAAGGATTATTACACACATATAAACACACACACACAAAAACATATGTTAATATATACCTTACAAAAGTATTTTGAAACTGTTTATTTCTATAGACACTGATAAAGAGTGCTACCTAGATGCTACCGGAAGAGGTATAATAAAGGGTGAAATCAAGACACAATCCAATCATCCTCCTGGTAAGAACAAGAATATTTCAAGTCTCTTTCTGCTTTATTTATCTTCTCTGGAGTTTATTTGTTTGGATCTAAATGATTATAGTACCTGTATGCTATTATTATAGGATGAAACATTTTTATTAATTCCCTCCTATTATTAGTGGAACTCTAGCAGTTACTGACAATGGAAAATTAGCTACATAGTGTAACTTTTAGAACCCATTCGTTTGAAACTTATCCATTAAAAATTCAGTGCTATGGTAAGCTTGGAATATGCTTGATGGAAGCATTTCAAATGCTGTTCTAATCACTTTGCTTTTCAGGCTAGAAAGATAATTGCCTTGTATTTGTAAAAGCAGAAAGGCTAGTTTATGAATGGGGTTAAAAGAGAGATTTCATTGCTTACTAATTCCCTCTATATAATTGAAATACCAGGCACATTTTCAGTATCTCAGGTGAAATAGAGATCTTTAGTTTTGTTATGTAGTCCATAGTTTACACTACTGCCCCTTGTCTTAATGTAACAGTGTTGGACACACTGCTTCTTGATCTTTGGTGTGATATTAAAGGAGGCAGAGAGCTTAACAGAAAAATAAGGGAAAGAGACAGTCAAAAGGAAAAACAAGTATCATCCCAAGGTGACTGTTAGCATGCCCAAGTCTGTGCCCCCAGAGGAGCCCCCAGAGAAGCTTCACACTTCAGAGAAGGAGACTTCTCTACAATAGAATATATTCTAGCCAAGTCACTAAATAAATAATCAGGTAAACAACAACAGCAAGCCTCCAAAAGGGAGGTAAACTCAGTTTCCAGATTTCTTATAATGTATTATCTAGAATGCCCAGTATTTACCCCCCAAAACTATATGACATGCAAGGAAACAGTAAAGGGTGAATCATACACTGGGAACTTCAGGAAAGGTAGATTTAGAAAAATTGGGCCTGTCATTCTTACCTCTACCAGTTGGAGAAAAACCAGAGAGCCTCAATTATATCTACTCAGTTGGATCTTTAACACTTACTTCTGGTCTCAGCCATTAGAACAAAGTAAGATCCACCTTATGGTGTCGGGTTCAGGATAGGTTTCCAACCTCTGGTACATGCTCTCCTGTATCCAGCTTTCATTCACAAACACTGGACACATTATTTGACCCAAGTCACCAATCCTACTTACCCCTTTGTCAATATGAATTTTTCTTTAATAACTTTCATGTATTTTTCCTCTCCTTTGACCCAGTTAGTAGTTTCTAAATCCTGCCAAATGTTCAAATCACATAAAAACTCAAATGGAATGGAATGCAGTCCCAGTGCTGGTACTGCTGCAGACTTACTCATTTCCCCCTCCCCAGCTACAAGGTGTACATAGTAAGAGGACCTGATAGGCGGTTCTTCTTAGTCTACAGAATATCTTGTTACTCTTCTACAACACTGATGTCTACTTGATTTATATAGCCTTAAAAATGTCAAAAAAACCCCCGCTTTTTGAGAGAGTCAAAGAATTTCTGCCTGGTAGTAACGTTCAGTGATGTGGGACCATGGTTTTTAACTTGACCAGTGGGGGGAAAAAAGCCACATTCCATTCATAGGTATATCCTTAGAGTATGAGTGTCCTCTTAGTGTAAACTTGGCAGTTATATCATTTTCTTGAACTCCCCAAGATGTTTAAAGTTTCTATAAGACACTGCACAATGCATAAAAGCACTGGTTAAGGAATTATGGGGCATCAGCTTGTGCTCAATTTTGCATTTTCTTGGTACATGTTCTCAATCAAATCACAAAACATCTCTAAGCTTTAATATCATGAGACTTACGTGATTGCTAGGAGCTCTTCAAATTCTAATGTTTTATGATTGTGCAATGCAGACATTATATTATTTCTCTTCTGTAATAACAGGTACTAATTGTTAGTACTACACACAGACACAAAGATACACATACATGTGTGTTAATGGTTACCTTAGAAAGTGTTTTAAAATTTGCTTTATATCTATAGAGACTGATATAGAACGCATGACAGATACTGTTGGAAGAGAAAAAGTAATTGGTGAAATCAAAACGCATCCTAAGAGTCACCCCGGTAAGAACAAGAATTTTCCAAGTCTAATATTTATCGTTTATGTCTTCTCTGGGATTTAATTAACTATGGACCGTTAATGACAACAGTAACTATATGTTGTTATTAATGGCAGAAATCTTTATGAATCCCCTCAGATAATTAAACTCTAGTATTTACTATCAATGGAAAATTAGGTAGATATTATTAGTTTTTAAGCATTTGGAAGTAATGCATATGTAAATTTATTTATTTATTTTATTGGCTGTGTTGGGTCTTTTTTTGCTATGCGCGGGCTTTCTCTAGTTGTGGTGAGCAGGAGCTACTCTTCATTGTGGTACGAGGGCTCCTTATTGCTGTGGCTTCTCTTGTTGCGGAGCACGGGCTCTAGGCATGTGGGCTTCAGTAGTTGCAGCACATGAGCTCAATAGTTGTGGCTCACGGGCTCTAAAGCACAGGCTCAATAGTTGTGGTGCACATGCCATGGGCTTAGTTGCTCCGTAGCATGTGGGATCTTCCCGGAGCAGGGATTGAACCCGTTTCGTCTGCATTGGCAGGCAGATTCTTAACCACTGTGCCACCTAGGAAGCCCGGAAAGTAATGCATATAATCCAGTGCTCTAATGACCTTAGAATATGCTTGGTTTAAATATTCCCAACTGCTATTTTACTCACTTTCATTGCTGGCTTAGGAGGGAAAAATTTTAAAAGCTAGTTGATGAGTGGTATAAGAAGAGGACTATAACAGCTACTTCATTGGTTACCAGTTTCCTGTACATAATTAAGTTGGCATGTAAATTTATATTTCTACTAGAGTGGAGTTCTCTAGCTGAGTTTTATAATTCACAGATTACTGCTTTAGTCCTGGAGTAACAGGGTTTGATACATTTCTCTTTGATGCAAGAAATACTGTAGTTATGAACTTTTTACAGAATTGATGCTGAAAGCTAGCATTGAAAAGTAACTGAATCCTCAGATAAAGCACCAAAATATGTGTTTTCACTGAAATTTAACATTAAGGCAAGATTTCTGAATCTCTGCTTTTGAATGCTTTATTTTATTACACTATCACTTTTATTCCTGAAAAAAACTAGTGTTATAAATGAATCACATAAAAATTATTTACTCCAACAGCTTTTAACTGGGGAAAACTGGTGGTGTAAAAATGAAATTGTTTGAACCAAGCAGTTAAATTTGTTTTGTGTTTTTTTTTTTAAATAAATTTATTTATTTTGCTGTGTTGGGTCTTCTTTGTTGCGCGTGGGCTTTCTCTAGTTGCAAAGAGCAGGGGCTACTCTTCGTTGCTGTGCACGGGCTTCACATTGCAGTGACTTCTCTTGTTGCAGAGCACGGGCTCTAGGCGCACAGGCTTCAGTGGTTGTGGCACATGGACACAATAGTTGTGGCTTGCGGGCTCTAGAGCACAGGCTCAGTAGTTGTGGTACACAGGCTTAGCTGCTCCACAGCATGTGGGATCATCCTGGACCAGGGATTGAACCCATGTCCCCTGCATTAGCAGATGAATTCTTAACCACTGCGCCACCTGGAAAGCCTTGTTTTGTGTTTTTTCCTAACATATTTGGTGTATTACAATAAGCCATTTTTCCATGTTTTTAATTTTCAGAGTATTTTTGTTTAGGTTCTTTCAATTAATTTTTGCTTCAGTGTTGCTTATTAATAGGAGTCCTTGTCAATTTTGAATAAGAACCTTAGACGTAGCAACAAAGTCCTTTCATTTACATCCTTTCAATTTAAAATGTCATGCCTGGGACTTCCTAGGTGGCGCAGCAGTTAAGAATCCGCCTGCCAATGCAGGGGACACGGGTTTGATAGCAACTAAGCCCATGCGCCACAACTATTGAACCAGCACTCTAGAGACTGCAAGCCACAATTTTTGAGCCCATGTGCTGCAACTGCTGAAGCCCATGTGCCTAGAGCCTGTGCTCTGCAACAAGAGAAGTCACTGCAATGAGGAGCCCACTCACCACAATGCAGATTAGTCCACGCTCGCTGCAATTAGAGAAAGCCCGTGCACAGCAACAGAAGACCCAACACAGCCAATAAATAAATAAATTTTTTAAAAATAAAAAATAAATAAAATATCATGCCTTTTAACAACAAAATTGTTAGTTATTTTATACTTATTTATTAATGGCAAATTTATAATTAAGTGTTCTAAATAAAATTTGAAAGAAACTGCTAAGAGGAAAGGAGTTAAAATGAATGTACTAATCAAATATAGAAATGAAAAAGTGTTTTGTCCACCTCACTAGGTACATCCCTCCCAAATGAATCTCTTTTTAATAAACACAAGAAAGTTATATTTATTAAGAAAAAGTCTCTAGGATGACTTAAATTTGTATAAGACTTTGTATTTTATGGAAAAAGTCCTAGTTAAGGAGCTATCAGGCATCAGTTTAGGAATCAGTTTTGTCATTACCTGGATATATGGCCTTGGTCAAAACACTACACATTTCTAAGCCTCAATATAATGAGATTTAAACTACTAATGGCTCTTCCAACCTAAGGTATTATGTCTGCAGTCCAAACATTTCGTTATAATTCTTTTCCCATAATAAAAAGTTCTAATTAAAGGTTACACACACATTCCACATACACACAAACATACACATGTTAATATTTAGCTTACAAAAGCATTTTGAAACTGTTTATTTCTATAGAGACTGATACAGATCGCTTCCCAGATGTTATTGGAAGAGGTATTACGAAGGGTGGATTCAAGACACAACCCAAGAGTCATCTCAGTAAGAACAAGAATATTTCAAGTCTATTTCCTGTTTTTTATCTTCTCTGAAGTTTATTTAACTTTGACTCTTTAGTGACTACAGTACCTATATGCTATTATTGCAGGATAAAAAATCTTCATAAATTCCCTCCTATAATTACTGGAATTCTAGCAGTTACTATCAATGGAGAATTAGCTGCATATTGTTAATTTTAGAATTTATTCAATTAAAAAATGATCCATAAAAATTGAATGATACAGTGAGCCTGGAATATGCTTGATGGGAACATTTCAAATGCTATTCACTTTCTTTTTCAGGCCAGAAGTATAGTTTCTTTGTATTTGCAAATGCAGGAAGGCTATTTTATGAGTGGGATTATAAGAGGGATTTAGCAGGTAGTTATTTCATTGGTTACTAATTCCCTTTATATACTTAAACTATCAGGCACATTTTCAATATCTCAGATGAAGTAGAGACCTTTAGCTTTGTTATATAGTTTTAGTTTGCGCTATTGGCCCTTGTGTTGGCATAACAGTGTTTGACATACTTCTTCTTGATTGATGTGATACCAAAGGAGGTAGAGAGCTTAACAGAAAAGTAAATAGGAGACAGTCAACAGAATCCTTTTTAAAACAACTGTCATTGAAAGTGGTAGCGTAATAATCCTAAACTCGCCTTAGGTCATGGGCATAGCAAAGTTACAGCTATTTACAGAACAGCCATCAATGTAAAAGGCTAGATCCTACCAAGAAAGGTCTTCTACAACTGAGGATATAAAAAAGGAACCACAACAAGACAGGTAGTAGGGACAGAGTCACAGTATAGTCAAGTCCCTGGCTTGGGCAACTCATGAATAGGAGAATAATTACAATTGCAGAGATTCTCCCCAAAGGGTAAGGGGTCTGAGCCCCACATCAGTCTGCCCAGCTCAGAGGTCCTGCAACAAGAACATGGTCCCCAGAACATTTGACTTTGAAGGCCAGTGGGGCTTGCTTTTAGGAGTTCCAGAGGGCTCTTCACTCTCAACGGATACACACAACATCTCACATGCTTCAGGACCCAGCATAGAGGCAGTAATTTAAAGAATTCTGGGTTAAACCTACCTGCTAATCTGAAGAGTTTCCCTGGGGACATAGACACTGACAGCAGCCATTCTTGGGAGCTTATTCTACCACTGGTGCTCCAGCGCCATTTTGGAATCCTCTCTCTTACTTATTAACCTCAGGACCCAGCCCCACCACCAACCACCGACACACCAGTACTGGGATGCCTCAGGCCAAGCAACTAACTGGGCAGTGACACAGCTCAACCCATCAGAAGAGAGACTACTTCAAGTCCTACTGAGCCCACAGCCAACCCTGCACTCAGCCCTGCACACCAGAGGGTCTAGGACCTAAAACCAGTGTGCAAGCACTAGACCCAGGGCTCCCAGGACCCTGCAGCCAGAGATCCAGATCCACCCACAAGTGGGCAGGCACCTACCCCAGAATCACTGACCCCACCCACCAGCAAGCTTGCTTTAGCTTCAGGACCAGCTCTCCAACCAGTGGGGGGACACCAGCCCCCAAACAATGACATTTCTGCAGACTGTGGACCCAGTCCACCCACCAGCAGGAAGGCACCTGCCCTCTGACCAGCTGGGCCCTACCCTGGCCACCAGTGAGCCTGCTGTAGCCTCACCCATAAGTGGGTGGATACCAGCTGCAGGAAAATGCATGCTTGCAGCCTGCAGACCCAGCCCACCCAGCAGGAGGACAGAACCATCTCTGGGATTGGCTGAGCCATGCCCCACCTGCCAACAAGGCAACACAAGCTTTGGGACCCTATGGACCCCACAGTTAACTGTGTAAGGAACCAGACCTACCTACCCACTAGCAGTCTGAGGCCATCTCTGTAGCCAGACCCCAGGACCTGTCACTGCCTGCCAGTGTGCCAGCACTACCCCCTGGACCTGACTTCACCCACTGGTAGGCTGACCCCAGCCTCAGGATCTCCTAGACTGGACTCCATCCACCAGTGATACAGAACTAACCCTGGGGCTCCCTGGGGTTCTACAGCCAGTCACCTTGTGACCCAACCCTGCCAACCAGTGGCCAGCAGCCTCCACACAAGAAGTGCCTGGCAAACAACCAGACTAGGGGCCAACCAAGCCAACCAGGCCACCCATAGCAGTCAGCTTGCCACAACAGAAGGACCCACACAGTACATATAGGGGCATTCCTAGAGGATATAGGTCTGATGATGAGAGGGAAGTGTAGTGCTGGGATTCATAGGAAGTCTCTTGCAAAAGGCCTCTTCTCCAAGGTTGGGAAATGTAACCAACATCCCAGATACATAGAAATATAAACATTACTTTAGACAAAATGAATCGACAGAGGAAAATGGTCCAAATGAAGGAGCAAGATGCAACACCAGAAGAAGAACTAAGTGAAGTAGAGATAGACAACTACCCAAGAAAGAATTCGGGGTGATGATCCCAAACAACTTGGTAGAAGAGTGGATGGACAGAATGAGAAATTAGATGTTTTTAACAAAGAGCTAGAAAATATAAAGAACAACTAAACAGAGATGAAGAATACAATAACTGAAATGAGAAATACACCAGGGGGAATCAGCAATAGACTAAATGTTACAGAGGAACATATCAGTGAGCTAGAGGACAGAGTAGTGAAAATCACTGGTGCTTAGCAGAAAAAAAAGAATGGAAAGAAATGAAGACTGTTAAAGAGACTTCTGGGACAACATCAAGAATATTAACCTTTGCATTAGAGAGGTCCCAGAAGGAGAAGAGAGAGAAAAGGGGGCAGAGCACATATTTCAAGACATAATAGCTGAAAATGTCCCTGACTTGGGAGATTAAAAAAAAACATGCAAGTACAGAAAGCACAGAGAGTCCCAATCCAAAGTTAGGAACACACCAAGACACATTGTAATTAAAAAGGTAAAAATTAAAGATAAAGAGAGAATATTAAAAGCAACAAGGGCGGGGATATGTGTATAAAAACAGATGATTGAACCTGGTGTACCCCCCAAAAAAAAAATTTAAAAAAATAAAATAAATTAAAATAAATAAATAAAAGCAACAAGGGAAAAGCAATTATACATACAAGGGAACACCCATAAGGCTATCAGCTGACTTCTCAGCAGAAACTTTGCAGGCCAGAGGGGGGCAAGATATGTTTAAACTGATGAAAAGCAAAAACCTAGAACCAAGAATACTCTATCCAGCAAAGCTCTCGTTCACGTTTCATGGAGAGATCAAAAGCTTTACAGGCAAGCAAAAGCTAAAATCGTTCTGCACCACCAAGCCAGTTTTACCAGAAATGTTAAAGGGACATCTCTAAGCAAAAAAGAAAAGGCTGCAACTGTAGACATGAAAATTATGAAAGGAAAAGCTCATCAGTAAAGGCAAATACATAGTAAAAGTAGAAAACCAACCATATACAAAGCTCATAGGAAGAATTAAAGACAAAAGTAGTAACGTCATCAATAACCACAATAAGAAGTTAATACACAGAATAGTTAGGTGTAAAATATGATGTCAAAAACAGTAATCATGAAGGGAGGAGAGTACAAATGAAGCATAGTTAAAATGGGTTTGAAATTAAGAGATCGAACTTCACACAGATAGCTAGCTAGCTGTGTATAAATCTCATGGTAACCACAAACCAAAAATTCTGTAATAGATACACATGCAAAGAAGAGGAAGAATCCAAAAATAACAATAAAGATAGTCATCAAATCACAAGAGAAAAGAAGAAAAGAAGAAGGGGGAAAAAAGACCTAGAAAAACAACCCGAAAACTATTAACAGAACTATTAACTCTTCTTATGACAATAGGAACACACATATCAATGATTACTTTACATTTAAATGGGCTAAATGCTCCAATCAAAAGACACAGAGTAGCTTAATGGATACAAAAGCAAGACCCTTATATATATTACCTAAAAGAGACTCACTTCTGATCTAAAGACACAAACAGACTGAAAGTGAAGAGATGGAAAAAGGCATTCCAGGCAAATGGAAGTCAAAAGAAAGCCTAGGTAGCAATAATTATAACAGACAAAATAGACTTTAACACAAAGACTGTAATAAGCGACAAAGAAGGATTTACATAATGATAAAAGGATGAATCCAAGAAAAAGATATAACAATTGACAATAAAAAAAAATGGTACTGATGAACCCAGTGACAGGACAAGAATAAGGATGCAGATGCAGAGAATGGACTGGAGGACACGGGGTTGGGGGGGTGGGGGGCGATGGGGAAGCTGGGATGAAGTGAGAGAGTAGCATAGACATATATATACTACCAACTGTAAAATAGATAGCCAGTGGGAAGTTGCTGTATAACAGAAGGAGATCAACTCGATGATGGGTGATGCCTTAGAGGGCTAAGACGGGGAGGGTGGGAGGGAGTCGCAGGAGGGAGGGGATATGGGGATATGTGTATAAATACGGCTGATTCACGTTGGTGTACCTGAAAAGCTGGTACAAGAGTGTAAAGCAATTATATTCCAATAAAGAGCTTAAAAAAAATTGACAATATATATATGTACCCAGTATAGGAGCTCCTTAATAAATAAAGCAAATACTAACAGACATAAAGGGAGAAACAGACAGTAACACAATAATAGTAAGAGACTTTAAAAGCCTACTCAAGTCAACAGACAGATCATCCAATAAAGAAAATCCATAAGGAAACACCTTAAATGACACATTAGACTAAATGGACTTAATAGATAGGTATAGAACATTCCATCCACCAGCAGCCAAACACACATTCAAGTCCACATGGAACATTCTCGAGGAACGTTAGGCCACAAAATAAGCCTTGGTAAATTTAAGAAAACTGAAATCATATCAAGTATCTTTTCCCACCACAACTCTATGAGACTAGAAATCAACTAGAAGAAAAAACTGCAAAAAACACAAATGCAGGGAGGCTAAGCCAGATGCTACTAAACAACCAATGGATCATAAAGAAATCAAAGAGGAAATAAATACCTAGAGACAAGTAAAAATGAAAAGAAAACAATCCAAAAATCTATGAGATGCAGCAAAAGCAGTTCTAAAATGAAAATTTATACTGATACAAACAAACCTCATGAAATATGAAAAATATCAAATACACAACTTAACGTACAACTCAAGGAACTATGAGAAAGATGAACAAACAAAACCCAAAGTTAGCAGAAGGAAAGAAATCATAAAGACCAGAGCAGAAATAAATAGAGACTTAAAAAATGGAAAAGATCAATGAAATGATAACCTGTTTCTTTGAAAAGGTAAACAAAATTGGCAGACCTTTAGCCAGACTCATCAAGAGTAAGAAGCAGGGCCCAAATCAATAAAATCAGAAATGAAGAAGTTACAACCGACACCACAGAAGTACAAGTGATCGTAAGAGATTACTGGGAAAAAACATATGGCAATAAAACAGACAACCTAGAAGAAATGTACAGTTTCCCAAGACTGAACCAGGAAGAAAAAGAAAATTATGAACAGACTAATTATCAGTAACGAAATTGAACCAGTAATAAAAAAAAATAACCAACAAACATAAGTCCAAGAACAAATGGCTTCATAGGGGAATTCTACCAAACATTTAGAGAAGAATTAGTGCCTATACTTTTCAAAGTATTGCACGAAGTTGCAGAGAAAGGAATGCTTCCAAAGTCATTCTATAAAGCCAGCATAATGTGATGCAGAAATGAGGCACAGATATCACAGAAAAGAAAATTACACGGGTGAACATAGATGCAGAAACCCTCAGCAAAATATTGGCAAACTGACACCAGCATTACATTAAAACAATCATACACCATGATCAAGTGGAATTTATCCCAAGGATGCAAGGATGTTTCAGTGTCTGCAAATCAACCAATATGATACATCACATTAACAAATTGAAGAATAAAAACTATGATTATCTCAATATATACAGAAAAAGATTTTGACAAAATTCAACATCCATTTGTGATAAAAACTCTCCAGAAAGTGGGTATACAAGGAACATACCTCAACATAATAAAGGCCATATATGGTAAGCCCATAGCTAACATCATACACAACAGTGAAAAGATGAAAGCATTTCCTCTAAGAGATGAAACAAAACAAGATGTCCACTGTTGCCGCTTTTATTCAGCATAGTATCAGAAGTCTTAGCAATGACAGTAAGACGAGGAAAAGAAATAAAAGGAATCCATATTGAGAAGGGAAAGTAAAATTCTCGCTTTGTATTCAACATGATTCTAAACAAAGAGTATCCTAAAAACAGCTACCAAAAAACTGCTAGAGCTCATGGATAATTTCAGTAATTTGCAGGTACAAAATTAATACAGAGAAATATGTTGCAATTCTATACACTAACAGCAAACTATCACAGAAATTAAGGAAACAATCCCATTTACAGTTGCATCAAAAAGAATACAAATACTTAGGAATAAACTTACCTAAGGAGGTAAAATACTTGTACTTGGACAATTAGAAGACACTGATGAAAGAAATTGAAGATGACATGAACAAATGAAAAGATGTACCACGTTCATGGATGTATTTGTTAAAATGACTATATTACCCAAGGCAATCTACAGATTCGATGCAATCCCTATCAGAATATCAAAGGCATTTTTTAGAATTAGGAGAAATAATTTTAAAATAGTATAGAAATAAAAAGACCCTGAATAAACAAAATAATCTTGAGAGAAAAGAACAGAGATGGTGGTAGCATATTCCCTAACTTCAGACTATACTACAAGGCTGCAGTAATCAAAACTATGTGATACTGGTAGAAAATCAGACACATAGGTCAAGGGAACAGAATAGAGAGCCCAGAAATAACCCCACACACTTATGGCCAATTGATCTATGACAGAGGAGACAAGAATATACAATGGAGAAAAGAGATGTCTATTCAATAAGTGGTGCTGGGAAAACTGGACAGCTACATGTAAAAGAATGAAATTAGAATGTTCTTTAACACCGTATACAAACTAAATGCAAAATGGATTAAAGATTTAAATGTAAGACTAGAAACCATAAAACTTTGGAAGAAAACATAGGCAGAACACACTTTGACATAAATGGTGGCAGTATTCTTTTGGATATGTCTCTTGAGACAAAGGAAAGAAAAGCAATTATAAACTAATGGAAACTAATTGAACTTAAAAGCTTTTGCACAGCAGAGGAAACCAGAGACAAAATGAAAAGACATCCTACTGATGGAAGAAAATATTTACAAATGATGTAACTGATAAGGGGTTAATATCCAAAATATGTATACAGCTCATACAACTCAATGTCAAAAACATGAACACCCAATTTAAAAATGGGCAGAAGACATGAATAGACATTTTGCCAAAGAAGACATAGTTAGCCAACAGATATATGAAAAGATGCCCAGCATCACTAATTAATAGTGAAATACCAATTAAACCACAGTGAGATTTCATCTCACACCTGTCAGAATGGTTATCATCAAAAAGACCACAAATAACAAATGCTGGCAAGGGTGTAGAGAAAAGGGAATACTTCTACACTGTTAGTCAGAATGTAAATTGGTGTGGCCACTGTGGAAAAC
This sequence comes from Hippopotamus amphibius kiboko, assembly GCF_030028045.1. Classification (NCBI taxonomy): domain Eukaryota; kingdom Metazoa; phylum Chordata; class Mammalia; order Artiodactyla; family Hippopotamidae; genus Hippopotamus; species Hippopotamus amphibius. The sequence goes on along the minus strand of NC_080189.1, from coordinate 119,866,020 downwards.
AGTAGGTTGCTCAAAAAACTAAAAATAGAACTACATATGAGCCAGCAATTCCACTTCTGGTTATGTGTCCAAAACAAACCAACAAATAAACACAGTAATTCAAAAAGATGCATGCACCCAAATGTTCATAGCAACATTATTTACAATTTCTAAGGTATAGAAACACCATATGTGTCCATTAACAGATGAATGGATAAAGAAGATGTACACACACAGTGGAATACTACTGACCATAAAAAAAAGAACAAAACTTTGCCTTTTGCTGCAACTTGAATAGACTTGGAGGGCATTATGCTAAGTGAAATATTTAAGACAGAGAAAGACAAATACTGTATGATATCACTTATATATGGAATCTAAAAAATGCAACAAACTAGTGAATATAACAAAAATTCAGACTCACAGTTATAGAGAAGAAACTAGTGGTTACCAGTGGAGAGAGAAAATGGTGGAGGAACAAGATAAGGGTAGGGGATTAAGAGGTACAAACTACTATGTTTAAAATAAATAAGCTATAAGGATGTATTGTAGTGCACAGAGAATATAGCCAATATTGTATATAACTATAAATGGAGTTACCTTTTTAAAAATGTGTCATTATGTTGTACACCTGAAACATATAATATTTTAAATCAAATACACCTCAATAAAAAATTAAAAATTAAAAAAAAACCTTTCATCCAAAGGTGATTGCATGCATGTCCAAGTCTGTGCCCACAGAGGGTTGACATTAGAAGCTACACACTGCAGGGAAGGAGACTTCAGTAGTACAGAAAATAGTTTAGCTTAGTCACTAAATAATTAATCAGGCAAATAACAACAAGCCTTCAAAGGGGATGGGAACTCAGTATCCAGATTTCCTACAATATATTAGCTCACACACCACCCAAATATGAGACATGCCAAAAAAAAAAAAGTATGAACTATACTCAGGAAAAAAAGCAGACCACAAAAACTTCTTGTGATTATCCCAGATGTAAGATACTACAAAACAGTTATAAATATTTTTAAAGAATTAAAGAAACCCATGCTTAAAACAGAAAGGAATATTGATGACAATGTCTAATCAAATAGAGAATATTAACAAAAAGATAGAAATTATTTTTGTTAAAAAAATACAGTGATAACTACAGAGTTGACCATACAATAACTGTAAGGAAAAATTCAGTAGAGGGGTTCGAGAGTAGATTTAATGATTAGAAAAAAGAATCTCCACAGTTAATGAATATAGAAGAAGTGAAGCTGAGCGTAAAGGGGGCAGAAAAAATATTTGAAGTAATTATGGCTGAAAGTTTAGAAGCACATTTGATGATGAATATGAATCTGAATATCCAAGCCAAATGAAGTCTAAGAATAATCACAAAGAAATCTACACCAGGGACTTCCTAGATGGCACAGTGGTTAGGAATACACCTGCCAATGCAGGGGACACAGGTTCAAGCCCTGCTCCAGGAAGATCCTATATGCCATGGAGCAACTAAGCCTATGTGCTGCAGCTATTGAGCCTGTGTGCCACAGCTGCTGAAGCCCTCATGCCTAGAGCCCATGCTCCACGACAAGAGAGGCCACTGCAATGAGAAGCCCGCACACCACAGTGAAGAGTAGGCCCCGCTCGCCGCAACTACAGAAAGCCTGTGTGCAGCAACAAAGACCCAACGCAGCTAATAAATATATAAATGAAAATAAATTTAAAAAAAAGAAATCTACAACCAGATACATCAAATAAAAGTAATGAAAGACAAAGAAACTCTCAAATATCACAAAGGGAAAGCAATGTATCATAAAAAAAAAAAAAAGAGAACCCTGACTTACCATCAGAAACTATATAGCTTCCCTGGTGGTCCAGTGGTTAAGACTCCAGTGCTTCCATGCTTCCACTGCAGGGGGCGCATGTTTGATCTCTGGTCGGGGAAGTTCTGCATGCTGCGAGGTGTGGCAAAAAAAAAAAAGAAGAAACTATGTAGTCCAGAAGGCAGTGGGATGCCATATTAAAATGCTGAAGGAAGAAACTGTCACCATGAATTTTACATCCAGCCAAACTGTCTTTCAGAAGTAAAGGTGAGGGACTTCCCTGGTGGCTCAGTGGTTAAGAATCCGCCTGCCAATGCAGGGGATGGTAGTTCAATTCCTGGTCCGTGAAGATCCCACATGCCGCAGAGCAACTAAGCCTGTGCGCCACAGCTATTGAGCCTGTGCTCTAGAGCCTGCAAGCAACAACTTCTGAGCCCATGTGCAGCAACTACTGAAGCCCATGCACCTGGAGCCCATTATCCACAACCAGAGAAGCCACCACACTGAGAAGCCTGGGCACCACAATGAAGAGTAGCCACCGCTCACCACAACTAGAGAATGCCCGTGTGCAGCAACAAAAACCCAAACACAGCCAATACATACATTAAAAACAAACCAAAAAAAAAGTGAAGGTGAGATAAACAGATGCCCAAATAAACACTAAGAGAACTGTTTTTTACCAGACCTGCCTTATGAGAAATGCTAATGAGAGTTCTTCAGGCTAAGTGGATCTTAGGCAGTAATTTGAATCCCTTCCAGAAAAAGAGCATGAGTTAAAAGAATTCTGTAATTCCAAAATCTGAATATACCAGTCACTAGTACAGAGATTGAAACAGTAATCAAAAACCTCCCCAAAAAACAAAAGTACAGAAACAGACTGCTTCATAAGTGAATTCTACCAAACATTCAAAGATTTAATACCCAGTCCTTCTCAAACTATTTGAAAAAATTGAAGAGGAGGGAGCATTTCCAAACTCATTTTATGAAGCTAACATCACCTTGATACCAAAACCAGACAAACACAACACACACACACACACACACACACACACAACATTACAGGCCAATATCTCTGATGAAGGTGTATACAAAAATCCTCAACAAAATATTAGCAAACCAAATTCAACAATATGTGAACAAGTCATACACCATGATCAAGTGTTAAGGAAACTCAAATCAAACTACAAAGAAATATCTTCTGACACCTGTCAGAATGGCCATTATCAAAAAGACAGAATGTTGAAGAGGATGTGGAGAAAAGGGAACCTTAATACACTGTTGGTGAGAATGTAAAAAAGACGTGCTATGTTTATGTACACTGGACTACTACTCATCCATAAAAGATTAAATCTGGCATATGCAATACCATGGAGGAACCCATAAAAAATGATGGTGTTATGCTAAGTGAAGTAAGTCAGACAGAGAAAGACAAATACCTACCATATGATTTCATTCATATGTGAAATTTTAAAAGTTAGCTATGTGTTACTTTAATAGTCATAAGAAGCAATAAAGTGTTTCACTTGGGAAACAGAAAACAAACATGAAACAAAAATAGCGCTCCAAAGTTCTAGACCCCCAAGTAATTAGAGCGTCCCTGATGGCCAAGGTATGAACTGTTTTTACACAGTAACCTAAACTGTAGTCTGGAGAACAGAACTCTTGGGTTGTATTCTCTTTTGTTCCATCCTGCTTTTTCCTTCCCCGTGCAGCTTTCAGTAAGCAACCATATTTTTTTAGTTTTTTTCTCCTTTGTTAAACAAAATATATATTCCCAATGTACTTTATGGCTACTGCATGAATAAGTTCATGTAAAAAATAGAAATAAATGGATTAAAGTTTAAAAAAGAAATTCCATACTTTCAAAAGACAGTATGAATGCATATTTAGTGTCCTTTCTTCTCTTAATTGATTTAAAAGGCAATTGTATAGAACAATATGTATGTCATATTGTTGGGCCTATAAAAATATGGAAAAATGATATATTCTGTAGTAGCAGTGCAAAGGAGGTGTGTGGGAACGTGGTATATTTTGAGTAAGAAATGATAGCAGATATACACTCAAATCTGCAGGAACAAAAGAAGTGAACCAGAAATGGTAAACAAAAAGGTTAATATAACAAACACTGTAAATATATACTTGCTCTTCTTTCTTCTCTCAGCTTCTTTCAAAGGCATAGAGTTATATAAAGAAATGATTATTACAAACTTTTATATTTAAAGGTGTAATTTGTATAACAATAGCACAAAAATGGGAAAGAGGTAAGAGCTATTATAGGAGTAATATTTCTATGTATAATTGGAATTTAGTAATATAGCTCTGCATTAGATTATAAAATTGAGTGTGATTATGGTTAAACAACTCTGAATATAATTTTTAATGAAACCATTGAATTGCACACACTAAGTGTATGAATATTATGTTATGTTATGTATTTTAAAAATAGCTTAGTGAACTACAAGAAGTAAGAGATTTTAAAAAGATTTAAAGCATGGAAGAATACTGTGAAGGAGGGAAATTGTCTCTTACTCGATTAAAGATTTCTCTAGTACATACCTTTTAATTCCTAGTGCTTAACCCAATCTTCCTTCAAATGCTATTCTGATTACCTCCCTGCTTATCTGAGGATCCTCTGCTTTGTTGATTCAAATGACTCCATTCTCCTTAGGTATATCTGTTGGAGAAAGACAGAGTGCCTAAAATATATATGCTAATATTCCCTGATTTTATGTGACTGTAGGTTTTATTACTTTCACAAAATGTTGTTATTTATTGAAAACTTGCCTTCCTAATCTGATGCATTTTTATTTATTTTGTTAATGAGGCCCCAGGTGGTATCCCCTCTGTAAAGAATGCAATATGGTACATTTGGGCTGCCAAAACCATAGTTTGACCTTTTATATTTATTCATAGGCTCAGCCCTTTTTTCAAAAAAGTCTTCTAATGGACAATGTTAGGATCATGACGGATTTGCAACTACATTTACATGCTCTACTAAAACCAACTTCATGCACTAAAATGCTAACCCGGGGAAACAGGCACTCAAACAGAGCCCTGTTAAAACCACTAACATCAAAAGGCAACTGTGTGCATGCCCAAGGATGTACCCTTTAGGTCGCCAGTCCTAGTTATCCCTTTCTCAGTGTGAATACCTTTATGATAACTTTCATGTTAATCGTTGTTAATTATAGCAAAAAGTATAGATCAAATGGCAATGGATCCAATCAGAATCCTGGTCCTGATACAGATTTCACTGTTTCCTCCTTGCAAGACATAAAGTGTACATGCTCGAGGAATCTTGGAGGCACTTTTTCTTAATTTAGTGAATATTGCATCACTCTTTAAATCAGTAATACCTGCATGATTTACAGTTACGTAGCCTAGAAGGGAATTAAAATTTTCCTGGGCAAGTCAAAGAATTTCTGGCTCATGGTAAGTTTTTGAGACTAAGAAGACTGGTTTACATCTTGTCTTGTTGGGGGAAAAAATGTTAAATTCTGCCTCATCGGGTACATCCTTACAGAAAAAGTGTTCTTTTAATACAAACCTGGAAATTATATTGCTATCATATATTCTCTGGGATGATTTCAACTTGTGTAAGAGATGGCATTATACAGAAAAAGTACTGGTTAAGGAATTGTAGGAAAAGCACTGGTTTAGCACAAAGTGGTACTCAATTTTGTCATTCCCCAAATATTTGGTTTTGGTCATATACTAATAATTGCTAAACGTCAATATAATGTGACATAATTGCTTCATCTGTTCTAATTTAAGGTTTTGTGAGTCTCCAAACCAGACATTTCAACATAACTCATCTTCTGTAATAACAAATGCTAATTAAGTTGGTCCTACACACATACACACACACACACGTTGCAAACACACACACAAGTCTGTATGTAAATGGTTACCATGCACAGTGTTTTGAACTTTGTTCCTTTCTACAGGGACTAATGTAGAAGGCTTGACAGATAAATCTAGAAGAGGTGTAATAAAGGGACAGTTGAAGACACAATCAATTCATCTCCCTGGTAAGAATAAGAATTTTACAAATCTAAGATTTCAGGTTTATTTATCTTCTCTGGAGTTTAATTAAATAAGGATCATTAATAACATCAGTCTCTATGGTTTATTACATGGGCAAAAGTTTTCAAGAATTCTTTCCTTTAATTAGTTGACTTTTTGTATTAAATATCAGTGTAAAACTAGCTACATATTATTAGTTCTAGAACTCATTCTTTTAGGATGTAATCCATTAGAACCAGTCCTTTAATAAACTTAGAATATGCGTGGTACAAGTATGCCCGGTTATATTCCATTCACTTTCTATTTTCAGCTTAGATAGATAGTTCTGAATTTGCAAATGTGGGAAGGCTAGCTAAGGAATGTGGTAAGAAGAAGAATAACAGATGGTTGTCAATTCCCTCTTTATTAGACCTGGAGTAACACTATTAGACACATTTCTCTATGGTGTTTTCTGTGATATTGAAAGAAGACACCTAAGTAGAGAAAAAAGGGAAGTAGACATTCAAACAGAGCCCTGTTAAAACCACGAACATCAAGAGGCAGCTGTGTACGTGCCCAAGGATATGCCCTCTGAGGAGCACACCTCAGGGAAAAGACATGTTAGTAAGATACCTTTGAGAAATCACTGTAAGCAAACAAGCAAGCAAGCGCACTAAACAAGCCTCAGAAAGGGAAACAGAAATCAGGATCCAGAGATGCTATGATATATTATCTAAAATGTCAGTTATTAGCAAAAAAAAAAAATTAACACATATAAGGAAAGAGTAAATTGTGACCCAAGCACAGGAAAAAGCAGGAAACAGAATATGCTTGTGAAAATCCTAGATGTTGGACTTAGCAGACAATGACTGCCTAGTAGTTATTATAAATGTGTTCAAAGAATTAAAGGAAACCTTGCCTTAAGAAGAAAACAAAGATACGATGAAAATATTTCGTGAAGTAGACATTATCAACTAAAAATAAAAATTAATGTAAAAGAACCCAGTGCAAATTCTGTGGTTAAGCTGAGATGAAGCGAGAGAGTAGCACAGACATATATATACTACCAACTGTAAAATAGATAGTCAGTGGGAAGTTGTTGTATAACAAAGGGAGTCCAACTTGAGGATGGAAGATGCCTTAGAGGACTGGGGCGGGGAGGGTGGGGGGGACTCGGGGGGGGGAGTCAAGGAAGGGAGGGAATATGGGGATATGTGTATAAAAACAGATGATTGAACTTGGTGTACCCCCAAAAAAATAATAAATAAAAAAATAAAAAATTTAAAAAAAAAAGATATCTTGAAAAAAGTTGGTTTCTAATATATCTAGCCCACAGGGAATGGTTGTGTTGATGTTTCTGTGTGAACATATAGCCTAACTGTATGTTATTTCTTATGATAAATAAAGGAATTATGATTGGGAAAAAAAAAAGGTACAATAATGAAATGAAAATATTGCGTAAGGGGTTTGAGAGATTAGATTAGTCTGAAGAAAGAAACAGCAAACTTAATGTAATTGGAATACTAGGAGAACAGAGAAAGGAGCAGTAAAAATGTTTGAAAAGATAGCTGAAATTATTAAAACTATTCAATGAAAATTATGAATCTACACATTCAAGCTCAGTGAAATTTAAATAGAATAAGCACAAAGAAATCTCCAACCAGACCCATCATAGTAAAAATGTTGAAAGACAAGGACAAAGATAAGATCTTGAGAGCAACGAGAGAAAACCAACTGATGTAGAACAGAATCCTGGTAGCCTTCATTTAGCAGCAGAAGCTATGGAGGCCAGAAGGCAGTGGGATGGAATATTGAAATGATGAAAGAAAAATCTGTCAACCAAGAAACTTACATCAGGTAAACTATCTTTCAAAAATGAAGGTGAAATTCCCAAGTGAATAAAAATAGAGAATGTATTGCTAGCAGACCCACTTTATAAGAAATGCTAAAGATAGTTCTTGCCAGTGAAAGTGAATGATCTCACACACACCACATAAATGCATATTTTTCTCTTTTCTTCTCAATTGATTTAAAAGGTAATTGTATAACTCAATAGGTATAAAATGTATTGTTGGGCCTCTAACATATAGACATGTAATATATTTCACAAGAGCTGTGCAGAGAAGATGATGTGAACAAGGATGAATTTAAGTAAGAAAATGACACTAGATGGTAGCTTGAGTCCATAGGAACCAATGAAAAGAACCACAGATTGTAAATAAGAATGCTAATATAACAAACACTGTAAATATATACTAAACTTGCTCTAACTTTCTCAGCTTCTTTAAAAGTTATAATGTTCATAAAGAAATAATTATAAGAACAATTTTAACAATGTCTTTAATTTTATATGTGTAACATGTAATTCAGTAGCACAAAAATGGAGATAAGGGAATAAAACTACGTGTGAGTCATGTTTCTACATTTTCCTGGAATTTAATTAGTGTGAATCTGAAGTTGATTCTAAAATTGACCATAGTGATTGTTACACATTCCATGAATATATTAATAACCATCAATTATACATTTTAAATGGGCATATTGTATAGTATGTTAAACATTTTTTTATTTTTTATTTTTTTGGGGGTACACCAGGTTCAATCATCTGTTTTTATACACATATTCCCGTATTCCCTCCCTTCCTTGACTCCCCCCCCCTCGAGTGCCCCCCACCCTCCCCGCCCCAGTCCTCTAAGGCATCTTCCATCCTCGAGTTGGACTCCCTTTGTTATACAACAACTTCCCACTGACTATTTTACAGTTGGTAGTATATATATGTCTGTGCTACTCTCTCGCTTCATCTCAGTTTCCCCTTCACCCCCCGCCCCCTCCCATACCTCGAGTTTTCCAGTCCATTCTCTGTATCTGCATCCTTGTTCTTGTCACTGAGTTCATCAGTACCATTTTTAGATTCCGTATATGTGAGTTAGCATATAACATTTGTCCTTCTCTTTCTGACTTACTTCACTCTGTATAACAGATTGTAAAGTTTAGTGAATTCCAGACAGAATAGGATTTTTTTTTAATACTTAAAAGCGATGAGAGGATGTTGTGAAGGAGGAAAATTGTGGCTTTTAATATGTTAGGTTTCTCCACTCCATATTTTTTATTATGCTCCTAGCTTTAGTGCAGTCTGCCCTCAAGGACTATTCTCACTGCCTCCCTGCTTACCAAAAGATCCTTTGCTTTCTCAGATATAATTTCTTCTAATTATATCTGTTGGAGAAAGATCAGAGAGCTAAAGTTTGTCTGCTGATGTTCTCCAGTTATGTGTTGCTGTCGCACACATTACTTTCACAAATGCTGTAACTTAATTACTAAAAACTTGTTCTGCCCAATCCAGTGTGTCTTTGGTTTTAGTAGTATGCCCTATGTGGTCTTCACCTCTGTTTAGATTGCAGTCATGATAAATTTGTGCTGCCTCAGTGACAGCACACTCTTGAAATATTCGTGGGCTCAGTCAGTCTACTGACTTACAGTTACATAACCTTTAGTAAAGGAATTAAAATATTCCTGGACAAGTCCAAGAATTTCTGCCTCACAGTAACATTCTGTGACTATGATGCCCATGGTTTGCAACTTGGCCTGGGAAAAAAATGTCATGTCCGGCTGCAACAGGTATATCCTTATGACATGAATGTGCTTTTAATGTACAGAAGAAAGTGATATTTATTAAGATAAACTCTCTAGGATGACTTCAATTTGTAAAAGACTTTGCATTTTATGGAAGCAGCTCTAGTTAAGGAATTATGAGGCATCAGTTGTGTCACTACCTGCCTGTGTGGTCTTGGTCAAATCACATACAGACTGTCACCCACAGAAAGAGAGCCTTTGTGGGAATCCAGGAGTTAAAGCAGAAATGTTTTAGCACACTGTTAGAATAAAAACAATCCAAGATTGGAGGCATTGAAGAGGATAAGAATAACAATTTGCCTGCATCACTCCTCCCCCAGGACAGCACTCCTCCGTGCCAAAAGAGCCCTCCTAATCCCATGATTTCTCTCATGGGGGAACGTGAGAACATGTGAATGACTGCCTAGCTTCTCCAGCTGTGCACTGCACTGTCAAAAGACCCCTCTCACAAACAGATGGAGAGACATACCATGTTCCTGGATTGGAAGACTCAACATCGTGAAAATGACTGCACTACCCAAAGCAATTTACAGATTCAATGCAATCCCGATCAAATTACCAATGGCATTTTTCACAGAACTAGAGCAAGAAATCTTACGATTTGTATGGAAACGCAAAAGACCCCGAATAGCCAAAGCAATCTTGAGAAGGAAAAATGGAGTTGGTGGAATCAGGCTTCCTGACTTCAAACTATACTACAAGGCCATAGTGATCAAGACAGTATGGTACTGGCACAAAAATAGAAAGGAAGATCAATGGAATAGAATAGAGAACTCAGAAGTAAGCCCAAACACATATGGGCACCTTATCTTTGACAAAGGAGGCACGAGTATACAATGGAAAAAAGACAGCCTCTTCAATAAGTGGTGCTGGGAAAATTGGACAGCAGCATGTCAAAGAATGAAATTAGAACACTTCCTAACACCATACACAAAAATACACTCAAAATGGATTAAAGACCTACATGTAAGGCCAGACACTATCAAACTCCTAGAGGAAAATATAGGCAGAACACTCTATGACATCCATCAAAGCAACATCCTTTTGGACCCACCTCCTAGAATCATGGAAATAAAATCAAGAATAAACAAATGGGACCTCATGAAACTTAAAAGCTTTTGCACAGCGAAAGAAACCATAAACAAGACTAAAAGGCAACCCTCAGAATGGGAAAAAATAATTGCCTATGAAACAACGGACAAAGGATTAACCTCCAAAATATACAAGCAGCTCATGAAGCTTAATACCAAAAAAGCAAATAACCCAATCCACAAATGGGCAGAAGACCTAAATAGACATTTCTCCAAAGAAGACATACAGATGGCCAACAAACACATGAAAAGATGCTCAACATCACTCATCATCAGAGAAATGCAAGTCAAAGCCACAATGAGGTATCACCTCACACCAATCAGAATGGCCATCATCACAAAGTCTGGAAACAACAAATGTTGGAGAGGGTGTGGAGAAAAGGGAACTCTCCTGCACTGTTGGTGGGACTGTAAGTTGGTACAGCCACTATGGAAAACAATTTGGAGGTTCCTTAAAAAACTACAAATAGAACTACCATATGATCCAGTAATCCCACTCCTGGGCATATACCCAAAGAAAACCATAATCCCAAAAGAAACTTGTACCATAATGTTTATTGCAGCACTCTTTACAATAGCCAGGACGTGGAAGCAACCGAAATGCCCATCAACAAATGAATGGATACAGAAGATGTGGCATATATATACAATGGAATATTACTCAGCTATAAAAAGGGATGAGATGGAGCTATATGTAATCAGGTGGATAGAACTACAGTCTGTCATACAGAGTGAAGTAAGTCAGAAAGAGAAGGACAAATATTGTATGCTAACTCACATATACGGAATCTAAAAATGGTACTGATGAACTCAGTGACAAGAACAAGGAAGCAGATACAGAGAATGGACTGGAGAACTCGAGGTATGGGAGGGGGCGGGGGGTGAAGGGGAAACTGAGACGAAGCGAGAGAGTAGCACAGACATATATATACTACCAACTGTAAAATAGTCAGTGGGAAGTTGTAGGATGGAAGTAGGAACTTAAGGATGGAAGATGCCTTAGAGGACTGGGGCGGGGAGGGTGGGGGGGACTCGGGGGGGGGGAGTCAAGGAAGGGAGGGAATAGGGGGATATGTGTATAAAAACAGATGATTGAACCTGGTGTACCCCCAAAAAAATAAAAAATAAAAAAAGACCCCTCTGTTGTGAAAAGACCCCTCTCTTGTCCCATCCAGAGAACTGAGTCATGAGCTGCATGACTGGGAGTGGTGAGTGCCTAAGAGAATAGCAGCCAAGGCTCAGAATGGAATATATGAAAGGGTTGTGGGTACTGCTAAGCATGTCAAAGACTCCATTGAGAGACCCGCGCATCAGCTGCTGAGAACACCTCACCTGTTGACCCCCTAAAGCTGACCCACACGCATTTCCAACACTCCATGCACCTCACCCACAAACCTTCACGCTGTGGTTGGCTCTGTGTGTGTGTTCCCAATGGTAGCAAAAGTGAGCTTTTACAGACAGCTAGTGAGCACCCACAGAAAGCAGGCCCAAATACGAAGGCCTTGGAGAAACCACAAAAGTGAACATTCAGCACTGCCAGAGGGAAGGCAAAACGGAAGCTGGCAGCAACCAGTCTGGCATTACAGGATAGAAGGCATACAAGCTTAAAAATTCTTCCACAAAAAATAGCAAGAAGTGTAGAGTAGGTGTACATATAGCGAAGGTCTAAGAAAGCCTGAGAATCCTCAGCAGGGCTGATAGAAAGGATTTATCTCTGAAAACCAGTCAGTAAAGCAAGGAGGTGGTGACTGCTTCTTTGAATGCAGTGAGAGCAGTGTGAACATCAAAGAACATCAAAAACCAAGGAAACATGATGATACCATGAAAGAGATACAGTAATTTCCCAATAACCCCAAAGAAAAGATTTTCAATTTAACTGATAAAGAATTCAAAATAGCTGTTTTAAGGAAGCTTAGTAAGCTACAGGAAAACACAGAAAGATAAGTCAACAAAAGCAGGAAAACAGTGCACAAACAAAAAAAGAAGTTTAACAGAGAGTGGAAATCATTAAAGAAAAGGATGAAATTCTGGAGCTGAAGAATACAGTGAATGAAATAAAAAAATACAATAGAGAATATTAACATTATAATGGATCAAGCAGAAGAGAGAATTATGAACTGAAAGGCAGTACCTTTGAAATTATACAAAGAGTAAAGAAAAAAATTTTTAAAGAATGAAGTAAAACTACCAACTATAAGACAATGAGCTAAATAACATAAATGATTGGAGTCACAGAAGGAGAAGTAAGGAAGAAGGGAGCAGAACAATTATTTAAAGGAGTAATGGCTGAGAACTTCCCAAATCTAGGGAGAGATTTGAATGTCCAATGTTATGAAGCTAATAAATCACCCCCAAATTTCAATTCACAATATCTGCCGTGACATATTATAATAAAACTAAAATCAAAAACAAAGAATTTTGAAAGTGGTAAGAGGAAAATATTTCTCTCATACAAGTGAATCCTCATCAAGCTATTAGAAGCCTTCTCTGCAAAAATACTGCAGGCCAGGAGCGGGATGATATATTCAAAGTGTTGAAAGAAAAAAAAAAAAACTGGCTAAAAAGAATATTCTACCAGGCAAAGTTGTCCTCTAGAAATGAAGGTGAGATAAGACTCACAAACAAAGGAAAGCTGGGTTAATTCATCACCAGTAGAACTGCTTTACAAGAAATACTGAAAGGAGTTCTTCAAGCTGAGGTGAAAAGACACTAATTAGTGGTATGAAAACACACAACACCGTGGTAAAGATAAGTACGTAGTCCAATTTCTAATACTCTGATGCTGTAATATGGTGGCATGTTAAATCTACCATAATGGTTAAAGGACAAAACTATTAAAAATAACTACAGCTACGGTAATTTGTTAAAGGTAAATTATGACATCAGAAACATAAAAGGTGAGAAGAGGAGTGATGTCATCAAGATGGTAACATAGGTCATTTCTTATGTCACTCCTCATAAGATGAATGACAACTATTCATGGACCAGACACCACTGAGAAAATCCTAGAGCATGAGAGTGAGGCTGTAGCGCCCCCCGTACCACAGAGACCAAGACACACCACATTAGACGGATAAGAGGAGTGGCTACACACTGACCATATTGCCCTTCCCCCAGGCTGGTATAAGGGAAGACGTCTCCCCTCAGCCCTCAATTCCTCCAGTTTGAAACAAGAGCCCAGGGTGAATTTCCAGCTCCTCCAGCATTGTGGGTCACTTCTTGGGAGCCCTCACTAGTTACCACAGGGATTTCGGGGTAATCTGTTGGGCTTGACTACTGGGAATTTGATTGTGACAGAGAAGGGGGAGGGGCTCGCAACAACCGGCACTGGGAACTTGGCAAACCCAGTTCCTATTTGCAGTATCCAAGCAGTAGTCCCAACCAGCAGTTTTGCTCATCTGGAGAAACGAGAATGGCACAGTCTCAACAGGTAACTGAGGTGCAGGTCTCTATGATTTGGTTCCTCAAATGAAGAGTCTTGACAGCCCTGGAGGCTTGCCTACCCCCGCCCAAGCAGGGGAGCTGAGTCCTAGCTTGATATACTGCATTGTAGCTCCTTGCCCCACCTTACCAGGCAGACAAGTCAGAACACCTGGAAACTATGGAGCACCTCTTGACCGAAGAGTATGGCAGGAAAAACTGATTGTCCATAGAGCAAGTCCAATGGCACCATTTAACCAGGCAACTTGGAGAGCAGGTAGCTTGAGTCAAGACTACAAAGAGCCTTGGAGGGACTGGAATCAGTTTCCCTGCTGTGCCCAGGCAGGGAGCTAATTAATAGCCCCCATATAGCTCCTGGCCCCTCTTGACCAAAAAGCCTGATCAGGTACACCAGGGAGGCTGCTTACAGGTGGCCCTGCTATTCTGCCGGGTCTGGGGAGCTCAATTTTGCCCCACCCACTCCTGAGTGTAGCTCCTGGCCCTTTCTGGCCAGAAAGCCTGACCAAAACACGTGGAGGATTTGTATCCAAGCAACATTTGAGCAGCGAGTACAGCAGATAAAGCTGATCTTCAGCAGAGCAAAGCCAGTGGCACCATTCAGCCATAAAGTCTGGGGCTCATATTGCTTGAGTCAAGACCATAAAAAAAGAACTTTGCCAAATGATGCAACCAACAAGGGCTTAATTTCTAAAATATACAAACAGCTCATACATCTCAATATCAAAAAACAAGCAACCCAATCAGAAAATGGGCAGAAGGCCTAAATAGTTATTTCTCCAAAGAAGACATGCAGATGGCCAACAGGCACATGAAAAGATGCTCAACATCAGTAATTATTAGAGAAATGCAAATCAAAACTACAGTGAGGTATTGCCTCACATCATTCAGAATGGCCATCATTAAAAAGTCCACAAATGACAAATGCTGGAGAGGGTGCGGAGAAAAGAGAACGCTCCTACACTGTTGATGGGAATGTGAATTGGTGCCACCACTATGAAAAACAGTGTGGAGTTTCCTCAAAAAAATAGAGTTAGCATATGATCTAGCAATCCCACTCTTGGGTGTATATCCAAACAAAATTATAATTCAGAAACATACATGCACCCCTATTTTCATAGCAGCACTATTCACAATCGCCAAGACATGGAAACAACCTAAATGCCCATCGACAGATGAATGGATAGTGAAGATGTGGTTCATGTATACAATGGGATACTACTCAGCCAAAAAAGGAATGAAATAACGCCCTTTGCAGCAACATGGATGAACTTAGAGATTATCATACTAAGTAAAGTAAGTGAGAAAGAGAAAGACAAATACCATATGATATCACTTATGTGTGGAATCTGAAATACGACACAAATGAACCTATGTATGAAACGAAACAGACTCATAGACATAGAGAACAGATTTATGGTTGCCAAGGGGAAGGGGCAGGTGGGGGAGGGATGGATTGGGAATTTGGGGTTAGCAGATGCAAACTATTATATGTAGAATGGATAAACAACAAGGTCCTGCTGTATATCACAGGGAAACTGTGTTCAATATCCTGTGATAAACCATAATGGAAAAGAATATTAAAAAGTATACATGTGTGTAACTGAATCACTTTGCTGTACAGCAGAAGTTAACACAACATTGTAAATCAACTTCAATAAGTAAAAAATAAGATCATATCATCTGCGAACAGAAAATATCTTACAAATGGAACTACATCAAACTTTGGCACAAAAAGCTTTCGCACAGTGAAGGAAACTATCAACAAATAAATAAAAAGGCAGCCTGCTGAATGGGAGAAGATATTTGCAAATGTTGTATCTGATAAGGGGTTAATATCGCAAATATACAAAGTACTCATACAACTCAGTATCATAAAAATAAACAACCCAATTTCAAAATGGACAGAGGACCAGAATAGACATTTTCCAAAGACTTACAGATGGAACACAGGTACATGAACAGATGTTCAGCATCACCAGTCATCAGGGAAATACAAATCAAAACCACAATGAGAGATTACCTCACACATGTCAGAATGGCTATTATCAAAAATACAACAGATAATAAATGTTCACAAGGATGTGGAGAAAAGGGAACCCTAGTACACTGTTGATGGGAGTGTAAATTGGTGCAGCTACTATGGAAAACAGTATGGAGATAACTCACAAAATTAAGAATAGAACTACCATATTATGCAGCAAGTCCACTTCTGGGTATTTTTCCAAAGAAAACAAAAACACTATCCCCAGAAGATACACACACCCCTCTGTTCATTGCAACATTATTTACAATAGCAAAGATATGGAAATAACCTAAGCGTCCATCAGAAGATGAATGGAAAAAGATATGATGTGTGTACACACACACACACACACACACACACACACATGCACATACACACAATGGAATATTTCTCAACCCTAAAAAAGAATAAAATCTTGCCATTTTGTGACATGAATGGATCTAGAGGGTATTATGCTAAGGGAATAACTCAGAGAAAGACAAATACTGTGTGATTTCACTTATATGTGACATCTGAAAGAACAAAACAGAAACAGAGTTATAGATATAGAGAACAGGTGGTTGCCAGAGGGAAAGGTGTAAGGGGAGGGAAGAGATAGGTGAGAGAGATTAAGAGGTACAGACTTCCAGTTGCAAAGTAAGTGACTCGTGTGTATGAAATATATAGCATGGGGAATATAGTCAATAACTATATAATACTTTGTATGGTGACATATAATTAGACTTATTGTGGTGATCATTTTGAAATGTATAGAAATATCAAATAACTGTTGTGTAACAGGAATTAACATAGTGTTGTAGGTCAATTATACTTCAAAAACAAACTCATAGAAAAAGAGATCAGATTTATGGTTACCAGATGTAGGCGCTGAGGAGAGGGTGAATTGGATGAAGGCAGTCAGAAGGTACAAATTTACAGTTACAGGATAAATGAGTACTAGAGATGTAATGTACAACATCATAAATGTAATTATGTTGCTTAGCTGTGTGTTGTATATGAAAGTTGTTAAGAGAGTAAATCCTAAGATGCTCACTAAACTTACTGTGATAATCATCTCATGATGTATGTAAGTCAAATCATTATGCTGTACACCTTAAACTTATTCAGAACTGTATGTCTATTATATCAGTAAAACTGGAAGAAAAAATATTGTATTAATGTTGTATGGTGACAGATGGTAACTGGACTTATCATGATGATAATTTTGTAATGTATAAAAATGCTAAACGGCTATATTGTACACCTGAAAAAAAGAATAAATGGAAATTCCTGCAAAAATAAAACTAAATTGAAAAGCAAAAAAAAATCATAACAAGCAAAAAATCAAAATCAATATATAGAAATCATCTGATTTCTGTACACTAACAATGAAATATCTGAAAAAGAAATAAGCAATCCCATTCACAATAGCATCAAAAAATAGAATACTTAGGGATGATCTAAGCACTAAAAATTATAACACTTTGATGAAAGAAATTGAATAAGCACAAGTAAAATGATATCCTGGATTCATTAATTTTAATAGTTAATATTTTTGAAATATCAATACTACCAAAAGCCATCTGTAGATTTAAAGCAATCCCTATCAATATTCCAATGGCATTTTTCCCCAAAATATATTTAAAAAATTGTTTAGAACCACAAAAGACCCCAAATAATCAAAGCAATGCTGAGAGAGAACAAAGCTGGAGGCATCACTTTCTTGATTTCAAACTATATTACAAACCTATAATAATCAAAACAGGACGGTACTTACATCAGTCTACAGTCTATTTTTATAGAATCAAGAGTTTGAATAAATCCTCATATATATTGACAACTAATATTTGACAAGAGACCTAAGAATACTCAATGGGAAAAAGATAGTCTCTTCAATAAATGGTGTTGGAAAGTTGGATATTCATATACAAGAATAAAATCGGACCTGTATCTTATATTGTTTACAAAAATTAACTCAAAATTAAGTATTTAAATGTGAGCTCTAAAACCTCAGTACTCCTACAATAAAACATAGTGAAAAAGCTCCTTGATATTGGTCTTGGCAATGACATTTTGGACATTACACTAAAAGCACAAACAACAAAACCAAAAGTCAACAGCTGGGAGAATATCAAATTAAAAAGCTTTTCACAGCAAAAAGAAACTGTCAAAATTCCCAACCTAAGGAATGGGAGAAAAGATTTGCAAACCATCTATCTGATAAGGGGTTAATATCCAAAGTATGTAAGGACTCATACAACTCAATATTAAAACAATGTGACTATAAATGGGCAGAGACCTCAATAGACATTTTCCCAAAGAAGACATATAAATGGTTAATGGATACATGAAAAGGTGCTCAACATCACTAATCAAGAAAATGCAAATCAAAGCCACAGTGAGATATCATTTCACACCTGTTAAAATTACTATTATCAAAAAGATAAAAGAACAAATGTTGGTGAGGATGTGGGGGAAAGGAAACCTTTGTACACTGTTGGTGAGATTATAAATTGATACAACCACTATAGGTGTTCCTCCAAAAATTAAAAATAGAACTATCATATCCAGCAATTCCACTTCTGGGTATGCATCTGAAAGAAATGTAGTCACTATTTAGAAGAGATATCTGCCCTACCGTATTCACCATAGCATTATCCACAATAGCCTAGGCATGGAAACAGCCTAAGTGTCTGCAGGTAAGTGAAGAGATAAAGACAGATCATATATACAATGGAATATCATTCAGCCATATAAAAAAAGGAAATCCTGCCATTTGGGCAATGTGGAACTTGAGGTCATTATATAAACAAGTGAGACAGAGAAAGCATTTATATTATATCACTCATATGTGGAATCTAAAAAAGTTGAACTCAGGAACATTCTGAGAGTAAAATAGTGGTTACCAGGGGCTTGTGGGGTTGAGTATATGGGGAGATGTTTGTTAAAGGGTACAAACTTATAGGGAGAAGAGGAATAAGCCCTGGGATCTAATGTACAGCATGATAACAACTTAGTTAACAACACTGTATTGTACATTTGAAAGTTGCTAGGAGAGTAGAACTTCAGTGTTCTTATTACAAAATTTAAAAAGGTAATTATGTGTTGTGATGGAAGTTTTAACTCATCCTGTTGTGGTAATCCTTTCATTATATATACATGTATCAAATAATCACATTGTATACCTTAAACTTATGCAATGTTTTATGTTAATTAAACATAATTATGTCTCAGTAAATCTAAGGAAAAATGAAAATGTGATATAGACATATAATAGAATATTATTCAGTCTTAAAACAGAAGGATGTCCTTCTGTACACAACAAGAAAGATGAACTTGGAAGACATTAATGTGAAATGAAATAAGCCAGTCACAGAAAGACAGCTAATGCATAATTTCACTTATATGAGATGTAAAATAATTAAACTCACAGAAACAGAGAATAAAATGATGGTTTCCAGGGGCTGAGGGTAGGGGGAAATGGGTAGTAGTTGAATGGCTATAAAGTCACATTTATACTACATGAGTAAGTTCTGAACACTATTATGTCTATAGTTAACAATACAGTGTTGTGCATGTAAAAATTGTTAGAGGGAAGTGCTTTGTGCTAAGTGTTCTTACCACATACACATAAAAAAGCAAGGAGACGAGAAGTCTTTTAGAGGTGATGGATGTATTTATTACCTTGATTGTGGTGATGGCATCATAGGTGTATGCATATTTTCCAGTTCATCAAAATGTATATATTAAATATGTGCAATTTTTTGTATACCTCAGTGAAGTTGGGGAGAAAGAAAGGAAGATGCTACCAGGGAACACAGAATAAAGACAAGGAAGAGAAAATGATGAAATAGTTTATAGAAACTGAAGTAATAGTAATAGATGAGTGGCCAGACTGTGGGAAGGAAACATTACAAGTCCATAAAAACTAATACATGGAGTTTGGGGAATAGTGTGTGAATATTCAGACTTCATATAATTTTTGTTTTTAAATTTTATTTTAGGTATGAATTTACTTCAAAACAAAAATACATTCTCATATCAAGAAGGTTTCTATGCTGGGCACATTGCAACAAGTAAATATAAAACAAAAGTGATTAATTTATCACCCTTTGATGATGAAGGTAAAAAAATATATATAAAGATATAAAATACTATATAATTACTTAGAATAGTTCTTGTGGTATGGTTTTTCATTTTACTCTTTTTGCATCTTACTTTTTATTCAGAAATATCTTAGCTAAATCCTTTCAGGCCTGAAAATGAAATGACTTTAATATATCCTTTTTACTGGCAGTATAATGTTTCATAGTATAGAATTCTTTATTTGATCATTCTTCTATTAAAGGTTATTGACTTTTTAAGCTTTTCACACTACTAAATGTGTCCGTGAATCTATATTCTTACATTTGATGTTTTTATCTCTTTGGAATAGTGTCCCAGGATTGATATTGTTAAAGCATATATGAATTTTTAATATTAAAGGATACTTTGAGATTGTTTTCCTAAAAAGCTGTTAAAATTAACATTTCTTAACAGCAATTTGGGAAAAAATATACTTTTCTCTATATAACCGTCAGCCATACAGATTGGTGTGGTTTTTTTTTTCATTTATGCCCATCTTAGAGTTATTAAATCATATCTCAATCTTATTTTAATTTTTTCCACATTTGTTAGTGTTAAATAACTACCCCACAACTGTTTAGCTTAAAGCATAACTATTCAGATAGTTCATGATTTGGGAGTTAGCAGTGTAGACTGGTGTGGGCTGGGCTAGCTTATACATCTTTGATCAGCTTGTGGTCAGTGGCTTCACTCACATGTCTAGCAGTTGGCTAGCTGTTTTTTGGAGACAATACAGGTTTATAGTTGGGGTATATCAGGAGACAGAGACCACACTAATTGCTTGAAGAGACGAGCAAGAATAAAAAACTAAGTATAAAATTTTAACTAAGTATAAAATTGTTAGCTAAGTAACTGAAAGTGTAAAAAGAATTCTAAGGTAACATGGAGAAAGCAGTTTCGGGAGAAGTTTCCACCGTTAGGGCTGAAGGAGACCTCTGAGTAGAAGCTGCTACTTGGCTGGTGCTAGTGTCTCTGATTTTTCAGGAAGGATCTCAGATGTACTTCTGAAGAGGAGTGCTGCTAGTGTCTCAGGTGGTAAGAATTTAATAAAACTGGTTCTGTATATGTTGGAAAGAATACAAATCATTTGTGTCATGGAAAGAACTTCTGCTCCTGGGAAAAAGAATCATTGCTAGCATAATATTCACCAGAACTGAAAAGGGACATGAGGTCTCTCTCAGGAAGCCCATTGGTAACCACGTGGAAGAAACAAATCCCTTATTTCTTTTCCAAACTTGCGGTCTCCCTCTAGCTTGCCCTATTTGCACCGCCTTAACTTGGAGCTACCTGGCAAAGCAGAAATGTGGTTTTTAGAATCCCAGATCCAGTACCACAAAGCAGAATGTAGAAGAGTGGTTTGGGAGCTAAGAGAAAATAAGCTTTTCAAAGTGTCACAGGAGGTGACCTGGCTATATGTCTCTCATCTTCCAGCTGATTGTCTTAGGGGTCTTCACATTGTGACCTCAGGTTCTCAGCACAGCATGTGGGCAAACCTCAATGTGCAAACAATTTTGAAGTCTCTGCGTTCATGTGTTTGCTTTTCTTGCATTCACTAAAGTCATATATACTAAGATCCGAGTTGTGTGGGAGGACATGAATACAGGTAGTCAAGAACATGTTGAGGCCGTTACTGAATCTAATCCACCATTGTTCCCTCTGGTTGCAAATATCCATGATCTCTACCCCCTGCATACAAAATACACGTGCTCTTCCAAGAACTGCGCAAATTCTCAAGTTCTCATTAAAATTTGGCATCAGTGCCAAATGCTAGAGCCTTGTGATCTATAATTGTTTTATGAGACAGTTTCTGTGATGTGACTTCCCACAAAACATACACACACACACAATATAGTAGCACAGACAAGCGTAGGCACTCCCATACAAAAAGATGGAAAAAAATACAGAGGCATAAATAGCGGTCAATGATCCATACATTTAGGTCATCTTTTCCATCATTTGCTTATATTTTAAATGTAATTTTCTCAATCAAATATGCATTCAAAAACAAATAAACCAGGATGTGGGAAACCCTAGGAAGGAATGCAGACTAGGACATACAGAACTGACTGTACTGCAAATGTATGACAGGTGACATCAGCATCATGATGACATAAGATAACCCTCCTAATCTCCCCTCTTCTCAACAACAAAAATGTGACATGTATCCATGAACAAAAGTGACTTTGTGGGAGTTTGGGACCCAGCATCATACCCCAAGGGACCCAGAAGACTTCCATCCACCTGTGCTTCAGGTAATAGGAAGATAGACCTCCATCCTGATTACGGACCCTTTAGTAGCTTATGAACTGGTTCCAGCCCCCCTTGGCCATGGTCCAGGAGCATCTGGAGAACCCCGACTTGGGCAGTCACCACAGACAAGAGAGCCTTTATGGAAGTCCGGGTTTCTAGAGGAGAAGTTCCAGCACTCCATCGGAGCAAAAAATAAACTTTTACCAGGACACTGCCAAAGAGACTCATTTCTCTCCTGCAATGTCCAGAGTACTAAGTTGTGGAATGAGAAGAGATCAGGAGAGAGGCACATAAGATTTTTGGAAAGCATTAAAGGAATTTGGTTCCTGCTGTCTATGCTGCAAACTCCATCAGAAAGCCTACCCATGAACTTCTGGGAGTGCCTCACCTGCGGATCCCCCCTAGCTAGTCTGTGGCACCCCCAGTGACAGGCATGCCTCACCCACTTTCCCTCACTCTGCAGCCAGCTCCCTATAGATGCTCCTGAGGGTGGCGGCCAGAGTAAGCTTTGTTGGACAGCTAGGGAGCATTCGGAGAAAGCAGGCCAGAGTCTGTGGACCTGAGAGAAACCATAAACTTAAGCTGTAGCACCACTTTAGGGAAACGAAAGGGAGATGGTCAGCATTGGGCCTGATGCATTGCAGAATTCAGAGAAGATATACAAGCTTAAGAATTCTGCCAGAAGAGGGAGCAAGAAGCGTGAATAGGTGTACCCACTGAAGGTCTAAGAAAACCTCAGAGTCTCTAACAGGGCTGACAGAAGGTATTTCTTCTCTGAAGGCAGTAGTAGAGACTGGAGGAAGTGACTGCTACTTCAGATGTGAAGATGGAACACAAAACCCCAAGGAAAAAGAAAAATTGAGGCAACATGATACTACCAAAGGATCACAATAATCTTCCAGAAACCAACCCCAAAGATATGGAGATCTGCAATTTACCCAATAAAGAACTCAAAATAGCTGTTTTATTTTACATATATTAATAATTATATATACTTTAAATCTATAAAATATAATACAATTATATTCCATTATATATAACATATAATATATAATATTCATATATATATACAGACACACAATGGAATACTGTTTGTTCCCTTGAATTTATTTCTTTATTTAGATTTCTTTAATTTCCCTTAGCAGTGTTTTTAATCAGTTAATTGAAGAAAAGAGAAAAATGTATATTGTCATTTACATTTACCTATATAATTACCTTTAAGGTGCATTTTTATTTCTTCATGTGGATTTGAGTTATCATCTGGTGTCATTTGGTTTCAGCCTGAGGTATTCCCTTTAGTATTTCTTTTAAGAAATGGCTGGTAGTATAAAATCAAAATCTCTTGGTTTGTTTGTTTGTTTAATTTAGGAGTGTCTTTGTTTCATCTTTATTTTTGAATGATACTTTTTCTGGGTATAAAATTCTTGGTTGTGAATTTTTGCTTTCAGCATTTTGAAAACGGAGTCCAACTGCCTACTGCGCTCTAGTCCTCTTACTCCCCCAGCCCTATGCAACCACTAATCTAATTTCTATGTCTATAAGATTTGCCTATACTGGACATTTCATAGAAATGGAATCTTATAATATGAGGTCTTTTGTGACTTGCTCCTTTTACTTAGCTCTGATCTCCAAACTAGTGTTCTAAATATTTATCTTTATTATTTTAATTAAATTAATCTCAAAAAATTAATTTTCATTATTTTAATTTTATTTTTATTGACAACTAACTTACTGTGTGAGTATTAAAAATAAAAATAGTTATAAGTGTGATCCATCTTACAGCTAACTTATTTTCTAAATATTTCCAGAGGACCCTTATGAATACGTTTCACCCCATATGATTGAACATCCAAAAGTACGTCTTAGAGCATCTAGGACTGGATCAAGTGTTTATAAAACCATCCACCTTCCTTCACTGAATAAAGAACATTCAGGTAATTTATAATATCCTTAGTGTACAATGTGATATTTTTAATGAATAAAGATTTAATTATATGGAAGTTACCAGATTGTACTATCCTTAGTCATATAACCAGTTTAGCAAAACGTTAGTGAAAGTAAATGCTGAATTAAGCTGATCTAACATATATGCATTCTTAGTAGATGAGTGGTGTCTCTGACATGGCTGTACCTTCCCCACCACCACCAAATTGGAACTCCATTTTTTTTGTCAACATTTCCTTTCTTACACACTATTATAGATCCTGCAGATGACTGAGATAAACCCATCTTATAATCCTCTTCCTTATATTTATGTATCCCTCTTTTGTCCAGTCCCAGGCAAGGTCCATAGAAAGAGTCAACATGAGGGTAAGTGTGAAGGAAAATAAACATTATGTTCATTTTCTTCCCTTCCCTTCATTAGCATCTCCCAACCATCTAATCCACTAATATTTAAGAACTAATTTACAGACCCTTTTTCTTAGCCATTGCTCCAGTGGTGGTATATAATCATGCTTTATTTCTCTGAAAGATACATATTGTGGAAATTAAACACATTAATGTAATTTTTTCTACTAACTTGGAGAAAGTACCATCTAAATGGTCCACATTCTGCATTTTATTTTAATGTATTTTTCTCCAAGTTAGCATATTTGAAACTCTTTTCATTATTACATAGTTTTGTTTTTAACAGTGCTCAAAATATGTGTCGTTAAAATAGCATTTCTTTAGCATCTCTCCCTCCATTCTAGCACTAGATTTCTCACTGTAGGAATGCAAACTTCTTTTTTTTAAATAAAGATGTGCTGTTTCATATAGAGACAAAAACTGTACTTGAGAATTTATTGATTTGATTGCTTTATTTTTTTACTGATATACTATTTAAGAAGCTCTTTAACATTTTTATATACAGTTTTTTAATTATTTCTTTCTCTTGATTTGCACTTACTATTTATGTTTATAAATATCAAATACCAGGCAAGGAAAAATCAGAGAGAAAATATCTGTGTTAGTAAAAGTTGCTGTATCTAAATTATTGAAAAAAATATACAGAAGCTGTACTTTAGATTAATGAAATTTATTTTAACTTTTTTAAAGTTTAAATGAGGTTATTTCTAGAATAATTTAATAATACTATTCTCATTTTTTTAGGGCATTGAAAAAGTTCAACCTTAAACAAAAAGAAAGGTGAACTTGAAGATACTCTGCCTGCTGTGGTCACTACAACTAGAAAACCTATCTATAAAGGTAAAAGAATCCGTGCTATACAAAGATATATGAAATAAAACCTTATTATACTATGTTTCCAATGACTCCATTTACTAATCACCTCAAACCTATAGGCCTTCTCCCCAAGACAACCAATTAGGAGCAAAGACAAGTATATTTTTCCAAACCTTTCTTCATACGCGCGCACACACACACACACACACAGAACATATATGTTCTGTGCATTAAGAGGATCATATGCTTTGATCCTCCTCACCTCTGATCCAAGTAAGTTGATATAGATTTCTTTTATTTCTCACACCTTTAAGTTGCTGCATGATAGTTTATAATATGAATGTGCTATAACTTATTTAACCATTCCTCTATTGAAAGACATTTCCATTTCTTTTATTGAAGTATAGTTGATTTACGATATTATGTTAGTTTCAGGTGTACAGCATAATGATTCAGTATTTTTGCAGATTATATTGCATTACAGGATAATACAAGATAATGATAATTATCGGTGCTATACAGTATATCCTTGCTGTTTATCTATTTTATATATAGTAGTTTGTATCTGTTCATCCCATTCCCCTGACTTATCCCTCCCTCTTTCCCTCTCTCCTTTGATAATCATGTTTGTTTTCTATATCAGTGAGTGTTTCTATATATATTCATTTGTATTATTTTTCAGTTTCCATGTATAAGTGATATCATACATCATTTTTTCCCAGATTTGTTTTACTAAGCATAATATTCTCTAAGTCCATCCATGTTGCTGCAAATGGCAGTATTCTTTTTATGGCTGAGTAATATTCCACTGTATGTATACTCACTATATCTATTTAATCCAGTCATCTGTGATGGGCACATGGGTTGCTTCTATGTCTAGGCTATTGTAAATAGTGCTGCTATGACACTGCGGTGCACATATCTTTTCAAATTAGTGTTTTCACTTTTTCCCGAATATATGCTCAGGAGAGGAATTGCTGGATCATATGGTAGTTCTCTTTTTAGTTTTTTAGGGAACTCGCATACTGTTTTCCATAGTGGCTGCACCAATTTACATTCCTACCAACAGTGTATGATGGTTCCCTTTTCTCCATGTCCTCGCCAGCATTTGTTATTTGTAGATTTTCTTGATGATGACCATTCTGCAGGTGTAAGGTGATTTGTGTTTTTGATTTGCATTTCTTTAATAATTAGTGAGGCTGAACGTTTTTTCATGTCTTTGTGTGGACATTTTCACAATATTAATTCTTGCAATTCAAGAACACAGGATATCTTTCCATTTATTTGTGTCTTCTTCAGTTCCTTCATCAGTGTCTTATAATTTTCAAGGTAAAGGTTTTTTTTTGCTTAAATTTATTCTTAAGTATTTTTTCATGCTATTATAAAGTGGATTTTTTTCTTATTTTCTCTTTAAAATGTTTCATTGTTAGTGTATAGAATTTCAACTGATTTCTGTATGTTGATTTTGTATCCTACAACTTTATTGAATTCACTTGTTAGTTCTATTTCTGTGAAGTCTTGGATTTTCTATATGTAAGATCATGTCATCTGAAAACAGCTACATTTTACTTCTTCCTTTCTGATGTGGACACCTTTTATTTCTATTTTTTCCCCCTCTAATTGCTATGGCTAGAACTTCCAGTGTTATTTTGAGCAGAAATGGTGGGAGTTGGCATCCTTGTCTTGTTCCTGATGTTGGATGAAAAGATTTTTAACTTATCACCATTGAGTATATTAGCTGTAAGCCTGTCATATATTGCCTTTATTAGGTACATTCCTTCTATACCTAACTGTTGAGACCTTTCAGCATGAATGCGTGTTGAAATTTGTTAAATTTTTTCTTCATCTATTGAGATAATTATATGATTTTTATCCTTAATGTTGTTAATGGAGCATATCACATTTATTGATTTGCTATATTGAATCATCCTTGCATTCCAGGGATGAATATGCCACTTGATCATGGTGTATGATCCTTTCAATGTTGTCTTGAATTCTATTTGCTAGTATTTTATTAAGGATTTTTGCAAGTATATTCATCAGGGATTGGCCGATAATTTTCTTTTCTTATAGCATTCTTATCTGGCACTAGTGTCTGAGGTGTGGGCGTGTGCAGATCTCCTGTAGAACTGAGGTCTAGGTCTCTGCAGTTTGCTGCAGTGACTTGTAGGAAGAGGGGGACCCAGCAACAGCATAGGCCCGGGGATGACAGGTTGCAGTGGTGGCTTGGGCCTAGGGAGAAGGGTGCAGTAGCAGCAGGGCTTGGGGATGGTGAGTCAAAGCCCCAACTCTGGCCCAAGGAGGCAGTCACAGAGCAGTATCAGTGCATCCAGGTTTAATGATAACCCATTAAAGCCAGGTGGATCCAGATGATGGATACAGAGTGGAGTATAGAGCAGTAGCAGCTTGGCCTGGTAATGGTAAGTCAAAGCCACGCCTAGGACCCAGGGTGAGGCTCAGAGCAGTGGCAGCTCATCTGGTTCCATAGGTGGTAAGGCACTATGGCTTCCCAATCTCAGAGAATGGGGCACAGCAGCACTAGGTCCTGGGGGCAGGTCTTTCCACAGTGACAGCTCCAACCCTGGGGAGTAATGAGGGGAGGGGTGTGGTGGTGGCAGGGGGGAAATCCAGACAGTTCCATCAGCTTGGGTTTAGCATTGGTGCACACTGTCGGAGTTCCCCATGACAGTAAGACTTGCTGGGGTTCTCCTCTCCTTTTCCTCACGGGGTGAAATTCCTCTAATGGGATCCCTCCTGGCTGTCCTGGGCTAGAGGATGAGGTGACTCAGGTAAAATCCTTCCTATGCTTTTCTATGCAGCCATGCTTGGATTTTGAGCTTCTTCAGATTTCTGCTGCTTTTTCTTTGTAGTGCAGAGTTCTCCTCGAGCTATTTTCATTGGTTTGCAGTTGTCCATTTATTATTTTGGTTGTTTTTATGCGGGAGACAAGCATTGGGACCTCCCAGCCCTCTATCTCGCTGATATTACCTCTGTTGTTATTTATTCAAAGAAATCATGCATCTTTTTTTCTCCTTCACTTTTTAAAACATAGTAATATATCTTGAAAATATTTCCACATCAGCATATCCAAATCAACCTAATTCTTTTTAACTCCTTTATATTTGAGCATACCATAGGATGTTATTATTAGCAGTAATGTTATATTACTCAACTAGGCCTCTGTTAAATGGGCACTTTGGGTTGTTTCCAGTTTTCTCTCTATAACAATGTTACAATAAACATCACCAGAGTCAATAGATACTTTATAATCCAGTCTTGACCCCATAAGTCTTCCGCCTAAAAGGAATTGCCACTGTTTCTTCCCCTGACACTGATTTCTTTTGATTCTTTTGCAGCTCAGAAATTGAATTATTTAAAACTGACTGATTTTTTTGGAAGAACCATAGCTATATTAAGCATATACATTTTATGTGTTCCAAAAAGCAATAGTCTAGTGAACTTGAACTTTTTGAATTCCTCTATCAATGCTTCTCAAAGTGTGGTCCCTGGACTAGCAGCCTGGGCATTAACTAGGAACTTACTAGAAGTACAGATTCTTGGATCCCACCTCAGACCTAGTGAAAAAGAAACTGGGGTTCAAGTCCACTGACTTGGGTATTAACAAGTTCTCTGGGTATTCTGATGCAGCCTAAAATTGGAGAACCATTTCTACAGAGCATAGGTAGTTAGATTTATGTACTCCTTTTTCATTTCCATTGCTAATGTTTGTATATAATATTCTTTTTCATGATGTCACATATAATAAATATTACATCAGCTATAATGAAATTAAATAGAACTATTTTTTTAATCACACAATAATTTTCCTTTAAAGTGCCATATACTGCTGCCCGAAAATCTCTACCCCACCCATACTTTTGAGAATAAATTAATTCTGGGCAAAATAAATAACAAGCAAATTCGTGGAGGCAGCAATGAAATTGCAAGAGTGGAAGCCTTATGAAAATAACACTGCCTTGAATAGATGCTGCTTATTGAACAATAGAGAGAAAGACCCTGAATAAACAGGGCATGTCCAGATCATGGAGGGTGAGTTTGAATGTTTGAATGGCTTTTCCTTTTTTCTAATTTTGAAAAAATTACAGTTGTCTTTTACGATGAAAATATTCACCTGATTCAAAATAGTGATGTTTAAACACTGCACAACCAATTTCAAAAAGGAAAGGAAGTAAACTTAAATGCCTCATGACAATAACTGAATTGATACATGTTGGAGCACATTCTGTGGAATTTGTAATGGCACAAAGTACAAGTGATAAGAATTTTAAAGATGATTCTTGCCAACCAATGTTAATATTGTTATTAACAATCTTATAATAATATGTAATATTATATACATATTATATGTAACAGTCAATATTAATAGAAATTTTAATAACTAAGATATTATTTTTAACAATATTTTTGCTGTACCCTGGGAAGCATAAATGTCATTGGATGAAACTGTCAAGTCCAATCTGGATTATTATGGACACAGATATTTAACCTTGAATATTACTATATTTCTCTAGCAAGAATTAGAGCAATTAGTAATAACATTAACCTAAGTATTTTGGAGTTCTGTTTTATATCAATATTTAATAAGGAAAATTGGATTTCTACAGAAATAATATAAAGTGGAATAAAATTGATAAAATAGTGGCTATCCTCTATAATCTCATTATAAAGATATTATTTATATTTTATACAGTATTAAAAAAAGTACAACTTATATGGCAAGAAGAAATCATGAATTGAGTGAGCATAAAGTATCAGTCAAGAGAAAATAAATGGAGGAATTCTTCACTAGTTACTGATTATTCTCTGAAACTGTGAAAGATTCCAGAGGTAATATAAAAATGATGTGTACTAATAACTTTTGTGAAGAATTTGGAGAGAATACATGCAGAAGTGAATAGGAGAATTGTTGCAAGTTGCCTATAATTGTATTGTGAGCAATGCAAATTTTATACTTCTCTCTAGAATTATTTTTCCAACATAAGTTCAGCATAGCAGTCTGCCAATCCAACCTCTCAGTTTGCTTCTATGGACAATCCAGATAACAGTGAATATAATTTATATATTAATTATGTGATAATTTGATTAAATGAGCTAATATATGTGCTAAATAAGTACTTTTCAAGCCTGTCTACAAAATAGGATTCATCTGGGGTGTTTTAAAAGCTACTAATTCTCTGCCCCAGCCCAGACCAGTTAAACCAGATTCTCTATAGGTGATTAAACTATGCAACCAGAATTGAGAATGATGATGCTTATTATTTGATGATATAAAGGAAATCAACTAATACCTCAGCCCACATACAAATGTTGTGGCTGATTTTTTTTAAAAATCTGGATCTTGTAGCTACTGGCAGAGGGGGGCCCAATGAATAGATTCAGTCTATATTGGATCCACTTAAATTTCCTTCTCCCAGACCACCTTGTTCATGGCAGTTACGACTTCCCTCCACAGCCTTCCCCAACAGAATTTCCTGTAATAATGGAAATGTTCTATATCTGTGCCCTCCAGTATGGGAGCCATGAGCCATATACAGCTATTGAGCTCTTGAAATGTGGCTAGTATGTGTGAGAATCTAGATTTTTTATTTTATTTAATTTCAATTAGTTTAAATCTAAATAGCCATATGTGGTTTGTGGCTCCTATACTGGGCAGCACAACTCAAGAATTATCAATGATCCAACAACCAATCAGGATCTGGGAAGGCAGTGAGTTATCCAGAAGGACATATAAGAAACCTTGCTGATTAATGACGGGTACAACTAAATATATCTCCCAGGAGAATTAGGAGCAGAAATAGTATTTCAGCAGAGCTGTTTTGCTTCTTAGGATAGGAGGATGGCCCTTAAAATTGAGCAGGTGATGTCAGTTTCAACCACGGACTCTGCATAGCTCAAATAAGGGCACAATTAGTAGGCAAAAGTGAGTAGGATCTACAGCCTTTGGAAGGCTTTGGTTGCCTTAGTCACATATATAAAATGGAATATTACTCAGCCATAAAAAGGAATGAAACTTAGTTGTTTGTAGTGCAGTGGATGGACCTAGAGACTGTCATACAGAGCGAAGTAAGCCAGAAAGAGAAAAACAAATACCATATGCTAACTCATATATACAAAATCTAAAAAAAAATGGTACTGATAAACCCAGTGACAGGGAAAGAATAAAGATGCAGATGTAGAGAACAGACTTGAAGACAAAGGGTGGGGGGGGCAAAGGGGAAGCTGGGACAAAGTGAGAGAGTAGCATTGACATATATACACTACCAAATGTAAAATAGATAGCTAGTGGGAAGCTACTGCATAACATAGGGAGATCAACTCAATGATGGGTGATGACTTAGAGGGCTGAGATGGTGAGGGTGGGAAAGAGTCGCATGAGGGAGGGGATATGGGGATATATGTATAAATACAGCAGATTCACTTTGTTGTACAGCAAAAACTGGCATAACAGTATAAGGCAATTATATTCCAATAAAGAACTTAAAAAATAAAAAATAAAAATTTTTTAAAATTTTTTAAAATAAAAAAAAAAGATAAGGCAAGTCTCATCCCTTCTTAAGGAGGTCAGATAATTAGTAGTCAGGGCACAGTTATAAAAATGAGTATCTAATGATCTCTAAAAATTCAGTAATTTCTTTGGTTTTATTGTGACTCAAAAACCTAAAAACTTGCTAGAGATCATAGTAATGCTTTAAATAAACTGAAAAAAGCTCAGTGAGTATTTTTCTAGACTTTTGAATGCATTTTTTACTGTGGTCATTCTAAAACTGGTACTGCTAAAGACAGATCTGGACTACCTAAGCCAAAGTTTTATGTGAGGTCTGCTTTGGTATGTAAATATCATCTTTATAAACAAGATCCATCCAGAAGGTAGTAGAAGAATAATTTTGTTCATAAAAATTACGTGATCATTCACGTTGAGGCTTATCCAATTTGCAAGAGTAGCTCTAGCATTCCATTTTCTGTTTGTCACAATATCTAATTGAAATCAAATTATTGATGTCCTAAACATTCAGTTCCAAAATGTCTCATAGAGCTTGTCCAGGAGATTAGAGAGCAACAGGAGCAGATAGTAATCTAAATGTAACCACTTGATACCTTAGTATTTGATGAGAGACAAAAAGCCTTTTTTTTTCTTTTCAAGAAGAACATGAGATTACTTTGCCGGGGGTGGGGGGGGAGGGATGTTCAAGGAACATATTTTTGCCCTCTGTGTATTGGTGTCTAACTCTTTGCACAGGGCCATGATTTCAGGTGCAGGAAGAGAGTAGAGGTTTCTAGACACCACGTTCCATAGTTAGATTCCTGAGGCAAGGGCATCTTGCAGTTTTCTGATGGAAAAGAATTCTCAGTAGGTCATTGAGCACTGCAGTGGCAAATAAAATGGAATTTTTAAACAGGGGGTAGACAGTAACTGTAACTTATAGGATATGAATTTTCAACAGAAATGGCTGAATCACTGGGCCAGGAAATAAGGGGTATTGGTCACTAGCATCCAGGGTATTGATAGCTTCTTATTGAGCAAGATCCTAATCCATACAGCTGCCTGACACTTTGAAGTCTTATTATTGCATTAATAAAATGGCAGGAACCCACAACTCAAGTTTCACTGAGATATATAGACTGCTATCTCTGAACCCGCATACTGGGAAGAGAGAGCATTGTGATTATTCTCTCTCCCATACCTTTTCTACCCTCCTATCACCCTCCAGACAGCCAGTCAGGTGCCCGAGTTGCACTTGGCAAGCTACAGGCTGGGTGCCCATGGACACTTGCTGAGTTCCACAAAATATAAGCATAATTCCTATCTTAGAATTCGCAGGCCTTTCAGTTTGGGCATGCGTCAGAGTGGCAGAAACTATGTGTGGACAGGCTCTCGTGTGAACATGTAGTCTCCCAGCTAGGTCCATCAGTTAAGAGCATGCATGCATCATCTGAGGATCTAGGACACAATTTCATTTAAATTGCTCAAGGTCACAGAGCATATTAACAGCAGATAAACGATGGGAACCCATAAAACTGGACTTTAATCCAGGATTTTAATCTCTAGTATATGTCCCACCACAAGGCCATAGTCCATAATAGCCAGCTTTACAATGTTGTTTAAAAAAATTATTCTGACATTTGTTTAAAATGGTAATGAAGACTTTATTCGAAACTCTTGCAATAGGGGGCGAAGACTGAACTGAACTTCACACATAGCAAAAAAAGCTGGGGGTTTATAGCTAGTGAGCAGAGTGAGTGAGGGGATCAGTGGATGTCACATTACTAAGGGGAGGCATCAAGTGCAGGGGATTCCTACTAAATTAGACTAACAGTCTTCTTCTGAAGGCAGGCCAAGGACAGGGCCAAGTATGAGGCCTAGTTGAAAAGAGGTCTTAGAGGAACCCAACTAAAGTTTACTAAAGGAGGGATTTTTTTTGTCATTGTTTAGCTAAAAAGAAATTTTTACCATTGAGAGAAAGATCGTTGATTTTGAAAACCAAAATCTCTAGATATTTTGAAAAAATGCCATGCAATTAGTGTAAAATTTACTCTAGTGGTGAGAAATTCACAAAACTGAAAGTTTTAGGAATGTTTGTGTGTATATCAGAGGTTCGATTAAATGAAAAATATAATAATGTGGTTTATTTTCAGAACTTTTCCTTATGATGTGGAACAAAGCTGAAACTCTAAGATCAAAGCCTCTGTTGCTGATGTTAAGAAAGGAGCTCTCTGTTGAAGTTCCAGCTTGCTTCTCTTCACTCATGTCCCTGTAATGCCTTCTGGTGTGGTGTAAAAGCAATTAAATGAAATTTGTGCTCTGCATGTTTTGATAATATCATAATTATTTGTGTCAATTATTTGCATACCTGTTCTTTATGATACTTTATAGAAAAAAGTCACCTCCATACTTTCTTACACTTCCAAATAGAGGAACTGAATTTAGAAAAGATCTTGCTTTAGTATTTTTCATATTAAAACTGGAAATGCATTGAAGAGATTAGAACAAAGTCTTTATTATTTATGTAATATTTATTAAACCTAATGAGACTGCAAATCATACTACTAGCTATAGCTAGTAAAAGACATTATTTATAAATTCAAAGAACTTATTCTGTGTGGGAATGTTATTAATGAATATCAGGTTTAATTGGTATTAGTGTGAAAGGAACATGGAAAAGAATAAGAGGAAAAAACTTGTAAATATTGATTGAGTTAGTAGTCCAGTATCTTTATCGTTGCCTTGTTTTCTCTTTTGGCCCTGAGACTGATGGATTTTCATGACTGGTTATTATCTAATCATGTGCCTCTTTTTATGTGAAGATTCCTTTTATTTATTTTTAGGATATTTTTATTAGCTTCTAATATTTCTAAATATTAATAAATAGTTTGGTTCCTTATCTGTTTTAAAACTGAAATGAAGTAGAACTAAGTAAAATAATACTCATATATTTAATTAGATTTTCTTCCAGAATCTAGAATTATTACACCATTTCAAAATGTGCTTATGTTGATAGGCTACTGATTTAGTGAAAAAAATGTCAATAGGTATTTAAATTTCTACATTTAAGAATTTAATCTTTCACCTGTAGGAGCTCAGTATATAATATACAGTCATTGTGGATCCCAGAGATAAATTCAGAGTGGTTTCTTTGTCACATCCTTGTGCCTCTCAGTGGTACACAGATTGACAAATTTTATACATAAATATACAGATTTTAAGACTATATATATGTATATTTCATCAGCGCAGTAATTTGTTTTAATAAATGTGAGACCTGAATGTGAGATGTAAGGGAAGGATAACATTTTATCCTACTTTCTCTATCTTCATTTTGTAGAATATATTTTTTTAAACAATCCTAGATTTTAGAGCATGACTTGTAACAAATCATATATAACATATAATTCTTCTCCATGTAGAATTACTTTTACAACTTGATATTGGAAAGATGATCATTTGGCCTCTACTTAAGTATATCTAGCTACAGTAATTGCACTTTCTTGGTTATAGAAAGTCTCTCAGTGTCAGAAATGGTTCTTAACATTGAGTCAAGTTCTACCTTCATATAAGTTATTCCTATTGGTGGAGCTTGAATAAAACTGAAAAGTATCTTAAAGGAGATGAAGTGAGATAATATTAAAAGTAGAGTCCTGGGTCAGTGTCTGGCACCAAAGATGACCTAGTTATTATCATTAGAACCATTGAAAATGCTTTATAACCTTTTCTTAGTTAAGAATAATCCTTCAATGTTTTAAGAACAATATTGATTGAAAAAAATCAAATCATACTGGTAACTGAAATTCTAGACAAAAATATTGTATATAAACACTAAACTCTAGTTAGTAAATTTGTTTCTTGCAGTACAAGCTAACAATTCTGAATATACTTTATGTGTATATACCAGGGTTGAACAAATAAATACAGGAATGATGGTGAGTGAGAGTCAGGTTTCTCACTGTTGGTGAGAGAAGTTATAGATAAGGAAGATGGAAAGCCTAGAATAAACTCCATGGTAATGGGTATGTTGGGAAGTCTTCATACTTTTTTTGCAACTTGTATGTAAGTCTAGAATTATTTTTAAAACATTTTCCAGTAATCATCCAGAGAGTATTTGTATAATGAAATGAGAATATAAACAGGAAACCCTAAATTTGGACAGAAGATTTGGACAGAACAGATTTTGTTTGTTCTTTTTTTCCATTCATTTGTTAATTCAGTTAAAACTTAGTCTTTATTATGTCCAGGCACAGTGTTAATTGTTAGGTTTACAAGGGTAAACCAATCAAGCATCATTTCATCAACTCAGAATCTAGTGAGGGAAACAAATATTAAATGAATATGTATATAGAAAGGTGAATTATATATAGAATTTGTGAATACATAAGTGTGTATAGTACACATATCTATGTATAACACTTTTTAATTGAAATATTGTTGATTTATAATGCTTTGTTTCTAGTGTACAGCAAAGTGATTGTTTTATATATGTATATACTTTTATATACATAAATATATATTTGTATATATATTCTTCATATTCTTTTCCATTATAGCTTATTACAAAATATTGAATATAGTTCCCTGTGCTATACAGTAGGACCTTGTTGTTTATATATAGTAGTTTGTATCTGCTAATCCCAAATCCCTAATTTATCCCAACCCCCACCTTTCCCCTTTGGTAACCGTAAGTTTGTTTTCTGTGTCTGTGAATCTGTGTTTCTGTTTTGTAAATAAGTTCATTTGTATCATTTTTTAAGATTCCATATATAAGTGATATATATTTGTCTTTCGCTGTCTGACTTACTTCACTTAGTATGATAATCTCTCTCTTTAGAGGAGTCAGCTGATAACCTTATGAGGGTTCTTGTAACTCTGTTTTTCTCATGCTGCCATTAGAATCCTCTCTTAACTGTTGCCATTTTAATTATAATGTCTTGGTGCAGGTCTGTTTGGGTTCATCTTGTTTGAGACCCTCTGTGCTTCCTATACCTGGATATCTGTTTCCTTCTTTAGGTTTTGGAAGTTTTCAACCATAGTTTCTTCAAATACTTTTTCAATCCCCTTTTCTCTTTCTTCTCCTTCTGGGATACCTATTATGTGTGGATTGGCTTGCTCTATATTATTCCATAGGTCTCGTATATTGCTTTCATTTTTTTTCATTTGTCTTTCTGTCTACTTTCTGGTTGGGGGATTTCCATTATTCTCTCTCCCAGATCACTTATTCATTCTTCTGCATTATTTTGTTTCTAGTTATTGCCTTTTGCTTAGCTTTCATCTCAGCAAATGAGTTTTCTAATTTTAATTAGCTCATCTTTATAGTTTCTAGTTCCTTGTTACAGTGATCTGCATTTCTATCAATAGCCTTTAATTCCTTCAGTATTTTTATTACCTCCTTTTTGAACTCAGGATCTGGTAGACTGGAGAGGTCTATTTCACTGTTTGTTCTTTCAGGGGATTTCTCCTGTCCTTTTAAGGGTTCTGTGTTGGCTTTCATAATTTAACCCTAATACTGCAAGATTATGTTTCCTATTTCCAAAGTGTGTGGAACACATCATATATTTCTCAGAGGGAAGCATAAAGTGATTGACATTAAAGGCCTTGGATAAAGGCTAATAACCAACAACTGTAAGAATCAAATAGGATAGTAGCAGTGAAAGTGCTATGAAGATATGAGGTATGTAAGAAACAAAATAAACAAGGCTGTTCAAATAGAAGTCTGAAAATGAAATTGAATTTAATGGCTGACTGGCAAGGTAAGGATGCACCACATAGCTGTGACTTAAGAGAGTTGTCCAAAATGGAAATTGAAGGGATTAGATATAGGGCAAAAAAGGGAGGAATAAGACCAAATAGGGCAAGATGACGAGTTCAAGTCATGAGTTGACTGAAGAGGTAGATTATAAACTCATATTTGGAATTAGTTACCTTTAGAGATTGCATCACCAATATGGAGAAACCTGGTTTCAAATAGGTCTGGGATGGGGAAAAATACTTGTTCGAAGATTGGCAAGTTTTTTTTAACAGGTTTCATTACAGTCTTACTTAGAAATAAGAAATTAAGTTGGGAATTCTCAGAGTTACCTTCCATTGCTAAGATGATTGAAGAGGAAAAATGGTACTAATTGATAACACTTGTTAAAAATTTACAAGATTTACGTTGTCTTTGAGGAGTGACATCAGCAATATGGGGGACTGGGAAGCTTGGAAAAAAAACTAATAAAAAACCACAGACTGACTAAAATAACATTTTAGGAGCTCTGGAAGCTAGTCAGATCACAAAAGAAGAGAGCAAAAGAAGAATGGAACAAAATGAACTACAAAACAACCAGAAAACAATTAACTAAATGGCACTAAATACATTTCTATAAATAATTACTTTAAGTATAAATGGACTAACTACTTCAATCAGAAGACACAAAGTGGCTGAATGGTTAAAATACAAAATCCATATATCTGCTGCCTACAAGAATCTCTTTTATGAACGGATAAAGATGTGTATATGTGTGTGTGTGTGTATACAAGTAATATCATTCAGCCTTGAAAAAGGAAATTTTGACACATGCTGCAACATGGATGAACCTTGAAGACTTAGGTAAGTGAAATAAGGTAGTCTCAAATGGGCAAATACTGCATGATTCCACATATATGAGATAGCTAGAGTACTCAAATTTCATAGAGACAAAAGTTAGAATGGTTGCCAGGGGCTAGGGAAAAGGTGAATGGGGAGTTAATATTTAATGGACACAGAGTTTCTGATTGGAAAAAATTGTTCTAGAGAGGAATGATAGTGATGGTTGCACATCACTGTGAATATACTCAACGCCACTGAACTGTACACTTAAAAATAGTTAAAATCATAGGTTTTATGTTATGAATATTTTACCCAGTAAAAAAGGTTTACATTGTTTTCTAATTATAACTTTTCAAGGTAATTTGCTATTTAATTTGTTTAGAGAAAAGTGAAGAATATCTAACAAGAATAAGCTTTGAAAATATTTTAGAGGAGCAAAGATTCTAAAGATTTTAGGAGAGTTTATAAATTTATTTTCCAAAGGATATAGAGAGCAAAGCCTCATTCAGATAGGAGTATAACAAAATTTCATATTTGGGTCACTTAGTGACCCAAATTTTAGTGACCCAAGTCAACGTATTTTGTTGAATTTTAATTATATTAAAAAAATTTTTAAATAATAGCATCAATAAACTAATGTGAATTCAGAGATATTGCTGAATTTTCTACCTATATTTTATTGATTTTAATATTAAAATTTTACATAAAACAGTAATCTTGAATGGTCGATATTTTCCTGTATTTAAATAGATACAATTCAATACTCAGTGACTTTTCCTTACATGGATTGTGAATGTAGAAAATATGGGGGGGGGTGTAAAATATATATATGAGGTATACAATGTGATGATTTGATATATGTATACATTGTGAAATGATTACCACAAACAAGCTATTAACATATCCATACCTCACATACTTACCACTTTGTATGTGTGTTATATGAACACAGTATCTAGTCTCAGCAAATTTCAAGTATATACTACAATCTTATTAACTATAGTCCACGTGCTGTACATTAGATTCCCAGATTTTATTCATCTTATAACTGAAAATTTGTACCCTTTGGTCAACATCTCTTCATTTCTCCCCCTTTCCAGCCCCAGTCAGTCACCATTCTGCTCTCAGATAGTATGAGTTCAATTTATGCACACACACACACATCATATTTTCTTTATTCATTCATCTGTCAACACTTAGATTCTTCCCGTATTTTGGCTATTGTGAACAATGCTGCAGTGAACATTGGAGTGCAGGTAACTCTTCAAGATCCTGATTCCAATTCCTTTGCATGTATACTCAGAAATAGGATTGCTGGATCATATGGTAGTTCTATTTTTAGAGGCACCCCCTACACTGATTTCCATAAGGCTATCTCAATTTACATTCCCATCAAAAGTGTACAAGATTTCCCTTTTATCCACATACTTGTTGGCACAAAAAGTGCTTGTCTTTTTGATAATAGCCATCCTGACAGTTATAAGATGATAGCTCATTGTTCTTTTGATTTATATTTCAATGAGTAGTGATGTTGAGCATCTAATCAAATACCTGTTGGCTATTTGTTTGTCTCCTTTGGATGATGTCTAAATAGGATCCTTTTTACATCTTCTATTGCATTGTATAAGTTTCTTATATATTTTGGATATTGGCCCTTTATTAGATTTATGGCTTGCAAATATATTCTCCCATCTCCCTTTTCATTTTGTTGTTTTCCATAATGCCGAGACCAGCTCGGCGACTCGAGGTGAGTGACGGGTGCCGCAAGCTTATGAAGAAGACACAGACACAGACTGAAAAGAAAAGTGGGACCGGGGGGCTCAAGACCTCTTGGATCAAGAGCCCTGCTGACTCATCCCAGGTTGCTTTTATTGAGTTCGTGGGCTAACATTCTCAGGTTACACTCATAAACAATCAAAGGCCTCACATGACTTGAGGCAATTATCTTTGTTTACTTCCTGGGTCTGAGTTGAGCAGGTGTGGATTTGAGCTGGGGGTGGAGAGCAAAACAGCCCTGGGGGCAGGAGACCTCTCTCAGATATTAGGGGGTCTGTGCCCCACCCGTGTTGGCCCCTCTGCGACTGTGCCTGTCTTAGGTTGTTCCTCCTCTGAGGAATCTTACCCGTCTCTGGCTAACCAGTCATCCTCCAGGGCCAAACACGGTGATATAAGGAAGGCTCTATGCACCACCCCTGTTGGCCCCTCTGCAGCTGTGCCTGTCTTAGGTTGTTCCTCCTCTGAGGAATCTTACCCGTCTTTGGCTAACCAGCCATCCTTCAGGACCAAACAGGGTGATATTAGTCTCCACGCCCCGCACCCTCAGCTCCTCCACTGCTCAAGCAGGACATTCTGAATCCCATCGCTCGGCCCACATACTTCAACATTTTCAAGGTTTCAGAAAGGTTCCCGAATGTCTTCCCACACCATAATGTTTTCTTTGCTGTTGCAGAAACTTTTACTTTAAAGTATTCCCACTTATTTTTGCTGTTGTTTACTTTGGCTTCTGTGTCATATCCAAAAAAAAAAGCAGTGCCAAAACCAATGTCAAG
The DNA here is from genome assembly GCF_030028045.1 of Hippopotamus amphibius kiboko. Taxonomy (NCBI): domain Eukaryota; kingdom Metazoa; phylum Chordata; class Mammalia; order Artiodactyla; family Hippopotamidae; genus Hippopotamus; species Hippopotamus amphibius. The sequence goes on along the minus strand of NC_080189.1, from coordinate 119,824,892 downwards.
AAACATTTTCTCAATGTTTTCATTTAGGAATTTTATGGTCTCAGGTGTTACATGTCTTTTTTTTTTTTTTTTTTTTTTTTTTTTTAGATTTTTTGATGTGGACCATTTTAAAGTCTTTATTGAATTTGTTACAACATTAGTTCTGTTTTATGTTTTTTTGGTTTTGTTTTGTTTTTGTTTTTGGCCCCCAAGGCATGTGGGATCTTAGCTCTCCAACCAGGAATCAAACCTGCACCCCCTGCATTGGAAGGCAAAGTCTTAACCACTGGACCACCAGGGAAGTCCCACATGTAAGTCTTTAGTACATTTTGAGTTAATTAGTTTTTATGGTGTAAGACGTGTCCAATTTCATTCCTTCACATACACCTGTCCAGTTTTTCCTACACCATTTGTTAAGGAGATTATCATTTTCCCCATTGTGTGTCCTTGGCATCCTTGTGAAAGATTAATTGACTATATATGTGTGGGTTTATCTCTGAACTCTTTATTTGGTTTCATTGGTCTATGAATCTGTTTTTATGCCAGTAAGATACTGTTTTGATTACTATAGCTTTGCAATATAATTAGAAATTCAAGTAGTGTGATGCCACCAAACTTTGTTTTTTTTTTTTTTTTTTTTTTTGATTACTGGTTCTATATGCTTATTTATTATTGGTCTGTTCAGATTCTCAGTCTTAGTAGTTTGTGTTTCTGGGAATTTACCCATTTCTTCAGGGTTCCAATTTGTTGACATGATTGCTGACAGTAGTCTCCTGTGATTCCTTTTTATTTCTGTGGTATCAGTTATAATGTCTCCTCTTATTTCTAATTTTAATTCATAAGTATGTTGAGTCTTCTCCCTTTCTTGGTTAGTCCACCTAAAGCTTTGTCAACTTAGCTTATCTTTTCAAAAACAGTTTCATTGATCTTTTCTAGTCTCATTTGTATTCTCATTCTATTTCATTTCTTGTTGCTCTGATCTTTTGAACCTCGTTTCTGCTAACTTTGGGCTTACTTTATTCTTTGATGTGTAAAGTTACATTGTTTATTTAAGATACTCCTTTTTTCTTAATGTAGGCATTTGTTGCTATGAACTTTCCTTAGTTTATGCTTTTGCTGAATCCCATAAGTTTTGATGTGTGGTGTTTCCAATTTTGTCTCAAGTTATTTTTTGATATCCCTTTGATTTCTTCTTTCACCTGTTAGTTGTTCAGGATCTTGTTGTTTAATGTGCACACATTTGTGACTTCTGTGATAGATAGATGGGTAGATACATAGATAGATTTTTTTTGGGGGGGGGTTGTGTTGGGTCTTTTTTGCTATGCATGGGCTCAGTAGTTGTGGCTTGCAGGCTCTAGAGTGCAGGCTCAGTAGTTGTGGTGCATGGGCTTAGTTGCTTTGTGGCATGTGGAATCTTTCCAGACCAGGGATCAAACCCATGTCCCCTGCATTGGCAGGCAGATTCTCAATCACTGCACCACCAGGGAAGTCCCTGCAATTTTTCTTTTATTATTGGTATCTAGATTCATACCACTGTTATCAGAAGAGATACCTGATATGATTTCAGTCTTCTTAAATTGTTAACACTCGTTTTGCAGTCTAACATATGATCTATGCTGGAAAATTTGTTCTAGATACTTTTAGAAGAATGTGTGTTCTGTAACTGTTGGATAGATTGGTCTGGATAAGTTTAGATCCATTTGTCTGTAGTGTTATTCAAGTCTGCTGTTTCCTTATTGATTTTTCTGTCTGGATGATCTATCCATTATTGAAAGTAAAGTATTGAAATCCCCTACAATCATTATATTGCTGTCTCTACTTTGCTTCAGATCTGTCAGAATATTTGCTTTATATATTGTGTTCCAGTGTTTGGTATGTATGTTAAAATTTTTATATCCTCTTGATGAATGGACTCCATAATGGTGATCTTCTTTGTCTCTTGTGATAGATTTTGAAAGTATAGTGTGTCTGATAAAAGTATAGGACTTCTACTTGTCTTTGGTTACTATTCTCAAGGAATATCTTTTTCTATATATTCACTTTCACCCAATGTGTGTCCTTAAAGCTAAAATGAGCTTTAAGTACTCAGCATACTGTTGGATCCTGCTTTTTAAAATCCATTCAGGCACTCTATGTCTTTTGATTGGAGAATTTAATCCATTTTCATTTAATTATTGATAGGTAAGGAGTTATAGCCATTTTGTTAAGTTTTCTAGTTCCTTTTTTTTTCTTCCTCTCTTCTGTCTTCCTTTATGATTTATTGACTTTTTTGGTGTGAAATACTTTGATTTCTTTATCTGTTGTGTATGTACTGAGGGTTTTTTTTATTTGTAGTTACCATTGAAGCTCACAAACATCTTACAATTATAACAGTCTATTTTAAACTGATAATGACAACTGCAATTGCATACAAAAATGCTACACTTTTACTTCTCTCCCTCTCATATGCTATTGAGGTCACACTTTACTCTCTTGATATTGTGTATCCATTAACAAATTATTGCAACTATAGTTACATGTAATACTTTTGTCTTTTAACATTTATACTAGAGTTAAAATTGTTAAAACCACCATTATAGTATTAGAGTATTCTGAATTTGACTGTATAGTTATCTTTATCAGTGAGTTTTATACTTTATGTATTTTTCCTGTTATAACTTAGTGTCCTTTCCTTTCAGCCTGAAAAATTCCCCTTAGCATTTCTTATAAGGCAACTCTCATGGTGATAAACTCCTTCACCTTTTATTTTTCTGGGAATGTCTTCATCTGTCCTCATTTCTGAAGGACAATTTTTCCATGTATAGTATTCTTGATTGGCAGGGTTTTTTTTTTTTTTTTTCTTTCATCATTTTGAATATATTATCACACTCTCCTGTCCTGCAAGTTTTCTGCTAAGAAATCTGCTGATAGCCTCATGGGAGATGGGAGGCTTTATTTGGCAAGTCATTTTTCTCTTGCTGCTTTCAAAATTCTTCCTTTGTATTTGACTATTGACAATTTGATTATAATGTGTCTCATGGTAATCTTTCGGTTGAGCTTGCTTGGGGTTCTTTAAGCTTCATGAATCTGGAGGTCATGCCTCCTAAAATTTGGGAAGTTTTCAGCTATTATTTCTTTGAATAAGCTCTGCTTTTTTCTCTCTTTTCTCCCTCTGGAATTCCCATAATGTGTATATTCATTTTTTTAATTATGTCCTGTAAGTCCCATTTGCTTTCTTCATTCTTCTTTGTGTGATTTCCCCCCTCTGACTAATTTCAAATGGTCTGTCTTCAAGTTTGCTGATTATTTCTTTTGCATGGTCAATCAGGCTTTTGAAGCTCTCTGGGACTCTTTAGTATTCTTCAGCCTCAGGACTTTTCATCTGTTCTTTTTTAATGGTTTCTATTAGTTTATTAAACTTATTATTTTGTTCATGCGTTTTTCCTGATCTCATTTAGTTGTCCATAGTGTGTTGTTTTGCATATCATTGAGCTTAAGATGATTATTTTGAATTCTTTGTCAGGCAATTAGTAGATCTCCATTTTGTTGGGGTCAGTTTCCTTTGGTGGTGTTATGTTTGCCTGATTTTCATGATCCTTATAGCTTTGCATTGGTGTCTCTGCATTTTAAGGCACAAACACCACTTTCAGTCTTTATGGTATGGTTTTGGCAGGTAAAGACCTTCTCTTGTTGGGTACGTAGATGATGAGATTTGCTCTGGGATTGCAGTTGAGTGTGGTTGGAGCCAGAGTATATGGCTGCTGCTGCAGGTATAGGCAGGCATGACTCCCAGCAGGTCCCTGGGCTGGCAGGATCACTCCCAGACCTCAGATGAAAGTGGCTGGAGCCAGATAACAGACTGATACGGGGTCCATAGCCAGACCAAAGTTGGAGGGCCTGCTACCCACAGCATAGATGTGAATCTCCACCTGGATCCTGCAAAGGCACTTTTGTCCATGGGTAGCTGCCAAATTATTGTTGCTATGTGGTGTTATAAGTGGATGTGCTCCTATTCTGCCATCTTGCTAATGTCACTCTCTGAATGCTTTTTAAAACAATCTACTGAGATTTTCATTAATTTTTATTGAAGTATAGTTGATTTACAGTATTGTGTTAGTTTCAGGTATATAACATAGTGATTCAGTTAAACACACACACACACACACACACACACACACACAAATATCTTTTCCAATTAGTTTTCCTCTTTTCTGGAAACATGCCCAGGAGTGGGATTGCTGGATCATATGGTAGCTCCATTTTTAGATTTTTAAGGAACCGCCATTGTGTTTTTCATAGTAGCTGAACCAACTTACATTCCCACCAACAGTGTAGGAAAGTTCCCTTTTCTCCACACCCTCTCCAGCATTTATTATTTGTAGACTTTTTGATTATGGCCATTCTGACTGGCGTGATATGATACCTCATGTAGTTTTGATTTGCATTTCTCTAATAATTATCAGTGTTGAGCATCTTTTCATGTGCCTGTTGCCCATCTGTGTCTTCTTTGGAGAAGTGTCTGTTTAGGTCTTCTGATTGGGTTGTTTTTTTAACATTGAGATGTATGAGCCGTTTGTATATTTTGGAAATTAAGTTCTTGTCAGTCATTGTTTGCAAATGTTTTCTCCATCTGTAGGTCATCTTTTTGTTTAGAATTTTCTCCACTAGCTGGTTAAAGTGTTGGATTTAATTACTGGATCTTCTCAATATTCTTGCATTCCACCTTTGTGTGTGCCAACCTTTGTCCTTTTAAATGTGTCCCTCATAAATGACCTATTTTGATGTAGCTTTTTTACTCCAATTACCATTTTTGTACCAGCTATTACAGCTTATTTCTCTATTATTTCTTACATACAAGGGTGAGTCAAAAATTACCCACACTCCAGTTATATTAAAACTTCTATAAATTCTACAGAGTGTGTATAATTTTAAAAAAAAAAAAAGACATTTATTCAGCGTCATGATCAGACTATTACATTTAGCAATCAACAGCATGGGTGCAAAAAAAAAAAATCTGCATTAAAGCCCTTTGTTGGAATGCTTTACACTTTCCACAGAACAGAAACTAAAATAACCTGTTATACAATTAGTCACAAATACAGTCCTCGAGTTTTTTTTGCCCATACACATGAGTATTGTCCAAAACATGTCTTCTCTGTAGCAGCTAGGCCCTGCCACCACTGTGCTTGGCGGAGTTCACAAATCTGTTGTAACCTGTAGCTTCCCTGTCACTTCTCTGGCTCTCCTCTCCTGCTAAGCTTTGTTTCCTGGCAGTAATTAAAACCTTCTGCCACTGCCATAGCCACCTTGGTTTCGTGGTTTGGCAAAGTATTGGCCTCCACCGTCATAGGGGCCAGAACTTCTGCCTCCCAAGTTCCCTCCTTTCATGGGTCCAAAATTTGAAGACTGATTGTTGTAATTGCCAAAATCATTGTAGCTTCCACCACCTCCAAAATTGCTTCCATCATTACCAAATCCATTATAGCCATCCCCACTGCCACCATATCCACCACCACCGCGGCTGCCACCAAAGCCACCTCGACCACTGAAGTTTCCTCCATGACCAAAGTTGTCATTTTCACCAAAACCACCTCCACGACCACCACCAAAGTTTCCGAAACCACTTCGACCTCTCTGACTCGATGAAGCACTAGCCATCTCTTGCTTAGATAGGGCTTTCCTTACTTCACAGTTGTGGCCATTCACAGTGTGGTAATTCTGAATGACAATCTTGTCTACAGAGTCATGGTCATCAAAGGTTACGAAAGCAAAGCCTCTCTTTTTGCCACTGCCTTGGTCAGTCATGATTTCAATCACTTCAATTTCCCCATACTGTTCAAAATAATCTAAGTGATGTTCCTCAGTGTCTTCTTTAATGCCACCGACAAAAATCTTTTTCACAGTTAAGTGGGCCCCAGGTCTTTGAGAATCTTCTCTTGAGACAGCCCTCTTTGGTTCCACAACTCTTCCACCCACCTTGTGTGGCCCTGCATTCATGGCCGCATCCACCTCCTCCACAGTGGCATAGGTGACAAACCCGAAGCTTCTGGAGCACTTCGTGTTTGGATCCCTCATTACCACACAGTCTGTGAGCATTCCCCATTGCTCAAAATGGCTCCTCAGACTCTCATCGGTTGTTTCAAAGCTCAAACCTCCGATGAAGAGCTTCCACAGCTGTTCGGGCTCTTTGGGAGACTCTTAGACATGACGGCAGTGGAGGGGGGAGACGTCAACGATGCTTACTCGGCGGTGTGCACGGGCAGAAAGGAGTAACCTATCGAACGTATCTGAGTGTATAATTTCTGACTCACCCTCATATTATACTGTATTTTCTATTATAATTTTATTTATATTTTCTAGTCAGTTCATTTCTGCCTTACACACGACTCTGCTAATGAACAATTTTTAATCTGGTTTCCTCACTGGCCTGAATGACCCTTTCTGAGAAATGCTCTGTAGTCTGGCACTCTTCTATCTAATCCTCCTTCCTTCTTTCTTTTCTTGTGTTAGACCTCCGTCACAATTTCAAGGCTCTCCTGGCCAACATTTGCTCCATCTTTCCCTTATCTTTCACAAGCATTTTCTCCAATAAATCTAGTACTATTCTAATTCTGTCTTGAGATCTGCTTCACAAAAGACATTTTTATTTTGTTGTTGATCTCAGAGGAAATGTTTTCAATATTTTGTAATTAAGTATAATTTTTTCTAAGTTATTCTTTATTCACATTCCCTTTATCAGATAAAGACCTCCTCTTCTATTACTAATTATTTCTGAGTTTTTTTTTTTTTGAACATGACTGTTTTTGAACTTTATTTAATACTTACCTACATCTATTAAGGTTATCAAATGATATTCCTCCTCAGTTCTGTGATATGGCAATTAATGTTTTTAATTTTCACTGAGGAATAACATAGTAAAGCAGGTAAAGTGCATAATCCAAACTGTACAGTTCAATGAATTTTCAGATTTGTATATAACCATATATCTACCACCAAAATTAAAGTCAAGGTATAGAACATCTCTGTCACCACAGAAATTTTCCTTTTGCTCTTCCCAGTCATCACCCACTCACCCAGTAATCACCATGCTGATTTCTATCACCACTGATTATTTTGCCTATCTTGAACTTCACATGAATAGAATCATACAGATGTACTCGTGTCTATATTCTCTTACTCAACATTAACTTGTGAGGTTTATCCAAGTTCTTGCATGTATCAGTAGTTCATTCTTTTTTTCTTTAATCACTGGTTTGTATTGCATTGTATAAACACATAGTAAACATCTGGTTTGCTTCAAGTTGTTGACTATCAGAAATAGAGGTGCTGTGAAACAGTTTCTGCATGACCTCTGGTAGGCTTACTCATTTATCTAGGGGAAAAACCTAGAAGTGAAATTGAAGGACCATAAGATATGCATATAATTAAATATGCTAGATAATGCCAAACATTTTTTTTTACATTCCCAGCAGCCACAAATGAAAGTTGCCTTTGCTGGACATTCTTGTGAATACTTATGTTTTTCCATTTTCAGCCATTCTGCTGCGTTTGAAGTAGCATGTAATTACAGTCATGGTGTTAATATACATAATTACACTGAACATCTTTTTCTATGTTTATTGGTCATTTGGATCTCTTTAATGACATGGCTGTTCAGGTCTTTTGCCTATTTTCCAAAGTGGGTTTTTCTTTTACTTACTGATTGTAGGAATTCTTAACATATTCTGAATACAAATCTTTTATCACATGTATGTATTCCAAATTTTATTTTCCTGTATCTTTATTTTTCACTCTTAATATTTCAATAAACAGAAGTTCTCAATTTCAGTGAAGACCAATTTATAATTTTTTAATTTAGCTTTCCCGGTTTCCAATATTAGAAATTTCTTCCTACCTAAAGAAGATTCATTTCTCTAGTAGTATTATGGTTCATTATTTCACATTTTGATTTCTGATTCTTCTCTTTTAATTGTTCATGGTATTCCAAAGCACTAGAGTGCCTGATGACTGAGTCTAGGTAAATTCAACTGGCAGAGTCAGTATTTTTTAAATAGCCTCTTTCATAGTGGATGTTCTCTGATGAACATTAAATGTGTTACTACACACTGTGGGACCCAGGAGTTTATCCATCTAATTCTTTCTAAACTTCTTTTTCCCCACTCTATTTTTTCTCTTTCTAGGCTTCTGACCAAAGAGTGAAGTCATTCACCACTACCAATGAGCAAGTATATAATCTTGCCTCAGGCTACTTCTCTTTACACACAAAGTGGATGAGCACAAGTACAACCTGAGCTCTGACCATTGGGGGGATTTCTCCTTGGATGATTACCCATCTTTCAGTACCACCTGAATATGGAGTTAGAATATTGCAACAATCCATTTTTAACTTGCGTCCATATACAAGGTGATCCCTCCATGAATCCTGTTTGGCTTTTGGTACATTCCATAAGTTTTGGAAAGGAAGCAGGCACCCAAGTCCAGGAAGCACAGAGTCCCAAACAGGATAAACCCAAGGAGGAACACACCAAGACACTTAGTAATCAAACTGACACAAAATGAAGACAAAGAATATTAAAGGCAACAAAGGAAAAGCAACAACATAAAGAACTCACATAAGGTTAACACGTGATTTCTCAGCAGAAACTTTCCATGCCAAAAGGGAGTGGCACAATATATTTAAAGAGATGAAAGGGAGAACCTACAACTAAGAATACTCTACCCAGCAAGTTTCTCATTCAGATTCGAAGGAGAAATCAAGAGCTTTACAGACAAGCAAATGCTAAAAGAATTCAGCACCACTGGACCAGCTTTGCAACAAATGTTAAAGGAACTTCTTTAAGCAGAAAAGGCCACAACTAGAAACAAGAAAATTACAAATGGAAAGGCTCACCAGTAAAGGCAAATATATAGTAAAGGTAGGAAATCATCTGCACACAAATATATCAAAACTAGCAATTGTGAGGAAAGCACAAATGCAGGATATTGAAAATGCATTTGAAATGAAAAGACCAGCAACTTACAACAATCTTGTTTATATGTAGACAGCTATATCCAAACCTCATGGTAACTAGAAACCAAAAACCTACAATAGATACACAAACACACCAAAGAAAAGAGAATCCAAACATAACACTAAAGTTAGTCATCAAATTTAAATGGATTAAATGCTTCAACCAAAAGATATAGACTAGCTGAATGGATACGAAAACAATACCCATGTATATGCTGTCTATAAGAGACCCACTTTAGATCTAGGGACACAGAGACTGAAAGTGAGGGGATCATTAAAAGAATTTTAAAGGCAGCAAGAAAAGGGAACCACATAAAACTATCACATGATTTTTCTGCAGAACGTTTCAAGTGCTGAAAGGAAAAAACCGTCAACCTAGGATACTCTACCCAGCAAAGTTATCATTCAGAATTGGAGATAAACAGCTTCTCAGACAAGCAAAAACTAAGAGAGTTCATCAATACTAAACTGCCCTTACAAGAAGTATTAAAGGGTCTTCTTTAAATGATAAAGAAAAGGCTACAACAAGACATAAGAAATGATAGTAAAGGAAAAATTCCATGGATAGAGGCAAATATATAGTAAAGGCTGTGGATCAATCACTTATGTAAACTAATATAAAGGTTAAAAGACAAATATAAAATAAACATAACTACAATAAACGGTAGACATGAAGATATGAAGTATGACATCGAAAACAAAACACTGGGAAGGGAGTAAGAAATCTATGTAGATCTTTTAGAATGTGTTTTTATGAACCCCATGTTAACCACAAATTAAAAACCTACAACAGATTCACAAAAACTATAGAGAAAGGAACACAAACATAATACTAAAGAAAATCATCTAAGCATAAGTGAGGAGAATAAAAGAACAGAGAACTACAAAAACAATCAGAGAACACATGACAAAATGGCAATTAATATCAATAATCACTTTAAATGTCAATGGATTAAATGCAGCATTGAAAGATACAGAATGGGGACTTCCCTGGTGGCGCAGTGGATAAGACTCAGCACTCCCAATGCAAGGGGCCTGGGTTCAATCCCTGGTCAGGGAACTAGATCCCACGTGCATGCCGCAACTAAGAGTTTGCATGCCACTACCAAGGACCCACATGCCACAAGTAAAGAGCCCACGTGCCGCAACTAAGGAGCCTGCCTGTAGCAACTAAGACCCAGCACAACCAAATTGGAAAAAAAAAAAAAAAGACATAGGATGGCTGATTGGAAAAGAAAAACGAGCCACCCATATGCTGCCTACAAGAGACTCACTTCAGAGCTTCAGACACAGAGACTTAAAGTGAGGACATGGGAAAATATTTCAAAAACAAATATCTGGGTTAGCAATTCTCATATCAGACATAATGGACTTTCAGACAAAGTTTATAACTAAAGACAAAGAAGGGCACTATAATGATAAAGGGGTCAATCCAAGAAGAGGATATAACATTCTTAAACATATATATACCTAATATAGGAGTACCTAAATATATAAAGCAAATATCAACAGACTTAAAGGTAGAAACTGACAGTAATACAATTATAGCAGGGAACTTTTAACACCCCAATTACATCAATGGACAGATCATCCAGACAGAAAATCCATAAGGAAACAGGTGCCTTTAATGACACATCAGACCAGTTGGAATAGGTACCTCCAAAAACAGGAGGAAAAAAAAAAGTGAAAAAAATAGAAAAAGAATGTGTATTTTCTTTTCAAGTGCACATGGAATGTTTCCCAGGAATAGATTACATGGTAAGCCACAAAACTGGTCTAGGTCCATCCATGTTGCTGGGCAGAAATACAGGGATTATGTTTAGTCAAGTAAGTCTGATAAAGACAAATACTGTATGTTTTCACTTATGTGTGGAATCTAAAAAGTAAAACAAATGAAAGAATATAACAAAACAGACTCACAGATACAGTGAACAAACCAGTGGTTACCACTGGGGAGAGGGGTTGGGGGAGTGGCAACATAGGAGAAGAGGATTAAGAGGTATAAACTACTATGCATAAAGTAAGTAAAATACAAGGATGTAATGTACAGTACAGGGAATACAGCCAACATTTTATAGTAACTTTCAATGAAGTATAATCTATAAAAATATTGAACCACTATGCAATACACCTAAAACTAATATGAATCAACTATACTTCAATAAAAAGAGAAAAGAACAAAAACCAAAAACAAAAATCACAATGAGCTATACCTCTCACCTGTTAAGAATGACTATTGTGAAAAATAGGCAAAAGGTAAGTGTTGGAGAAGATGCGCAGAAAAGGGAATCCTTGTGTACTATTACTGGAAATGTAAATTGGTACAGCTACTATGGAAAACAGTATGGAGGGTCCTCAGAAAATTAAGAATAGAACTACCATATGATTTATCAATTTCACTTTTGGGTATTTATCCAGAGAATACTAAAATATTAATCTGAAAATATATGTGCACCCCCATTTTCATTGCAGCACTATTTATCAATAGCTAAGACATGGAAATAACCTAAGCATCCACCAACAGATGAATGGATAAAGAAAATCAGGCATATATGTATGATGGGATATTATTCAGCCATAAAAAAAGAAACTTGCCACAAAGTAAATCAACCTGGAGGGCATTATGCTAAGTGAAATAAGTCAAAGAAAGATAAATACTGTATAATCTCACTCATATGTGGAATCTAAGAAAACTGAACCCATAGAAACAGCGAACAGATTGTGGTTGCCATAGGCTGGGGATGGGGTAGGGTAAATAGGTTAAAATGGTGAAAGAGGGTACAAACTTTCCAGTTATAAGATGAAGTTCTGGTGATGAACAACCTGTTAACTGTGGTTAATAACAATACTATATTGTATATTTCAAAGTTGCTAAGAGAGTAGGTTTTAAAAGTTTTCACCAAATTACAACAGAAATTTTAACTATGTGAGGTGATGAATGTGTTAACTAACCTTATTTTGGCAATCATAGCATATGAATGTATAAAATCCTTGTTGCACACCTTAAACTTACACAATGTCATATCAATTATATCTCAATAAAGTTAGGGAAAAAAGTTTTAAAAGTTAGAAAGAAAAAAATTACATTTACAATGTTGTGCAACTATCACCCCAAATAGAAACGCCATAACCATTAGCACTATCTCCCCATTTCCAACTCCTTCCAGCCCAGGTAACTTCTCATCTATTTTGTCTCTATTATGAATTTGCGTAGTCAGGATATTTCCTATTATTTAAGTCATACGATATTTATCGTTTTATGTCTGACTTCACTGAACATGTTTTCAAGGTTCATCCCTCTCACAGCATGTATGAAAGCTTCCTTCCTCTTTACGGCTAAATATTTCAGTAGTTGTATATGCCACATTTTGTGTATCTGTTCATCTGTTGATGGACACTGGGGTTGTTTTTACCTTCTGGCTATTGTGAATAATGCTGCAGTAAATATTGGTGAATAAGTATCTGTTCAAGTCATAAGGTGTCTTATGATTAGCTTCTTCAGAAACCACCCATCTGTTTTCCATAGCCATTGCACCATTTTCCGTTTCTACTAGCAGTGTACAAAGCTTCTAAATTCTACATTCTTACCAGCACTTATTACTGTCCACTTTTTAAATTATTGCCATCCTAGTAGGTATGAAGTGGTACTTCACTGTGGTTTTACTTTGCATTCCCCTGGTGGCTAATTACATAGAGCATTTTTTCATGTGCTTGCTGGCCATTTGTGTATCCTCTTTGGAAAAATGTCTATTCAAGTCCTTTGCCCATTTATAATTTAGTTTTTCTTTTTGTTGTTGAGTTCTAGTCCTTTATATATTCTATATGTTAATCTCTTATCAGATATTTAACTTACAAATATTTGCTCCCATTCTCTACATTTTCCTGTCACTTTCTTAATAAAGTGTCCTTTAATGCACAAGTTTTTAATTTTGATGAAGCCCAATTCATACATTTTTTTCTTTTGTTGCTCATGCTTGTGGTATCACGTTTAAGAATCCATGGCCAAATCCAAGGTCATGAAGATTTACCATGTTTTCTTCTAAGAATTTTATGATTTTAGCTCTTGGGCCATTGTTCCATTTAGAGCTAATTTTTGTACGTGGTGTGAGATGGGGTGATCCAGTTTCACTCTTTTGCATGTGCAAATCCAGTTAGCCAGTACCATCTGTTGAAGACAATTTTTTCTTCATTGAATAGGTTTGGCACACCTGTTAAAAATCAGCTGGCCATGCATGTATGCAATAGACATCTCTTTTGAGATGTAAAACAGAATAGAGAAACAGATAACTAGCATGTTTGTTACTAATGGGAATGTCTAGAAGAGAGGAAAATCAATAATGCAGAAAAGGGGGAGCACTGTTTGTTTTAGTAGTTAAGAGGGGATGGTACTAAAGATACAAGTGGAAGGACTGACCTTGGAGTACAGAGCTCATCTATAAGAACTGGCAGGAAAGCAGAGTATATCACTGCAAATGCTGCTGGGTAGGTAGTAGTGGCGACTTAGCGAAATGAATCCCACCTATTCAACAAATGATCACCTACTTACCTCATGCCAGACATTGTTCTAGGGATTCAATGATGAATCAAAACACACAGGTTCCTATACTCTTGGAGCTATCAAATCTTAGGGATAAGACAGAAACATCCACTACAAAGTACTTGTGGCAGGACTGAGGATGTGGCAGTGGAGCTGGAATGCGGGTGGTGGGACAATATAATCAAGTCCATGTTTTCAATGGTTGCCGAGGGGCCAATGACTTAGCTACTGAAGGAGACCTGAATGTTGGTCTGTTGCCCAGGGATCATTCTTATCAGTAACAATATTAATATAACATCGTTATCAGGAAGTAACATCAACAACGTATCAACTTCTGCACATTAAATGGAAGGCAATGCTGTCTTCTTACAGTTCTATAAACTATTACAGTAATAAAATGGGATTTAAATATTCAGAATAGTGTTTCCCCTCACAAAGTAATCCATAATTAGCTCTTGTTTTATATTCTATTTTAGAACTAGTCCTGAGACCAAAAACCCAGAGTAAGTAGAATTCAAGTAAAATTAAATGAACTACCACTAAATACCTTTTATGAAAACTCTATACCCTTGAAGAAGTCACGTAAGACTTTAATACAGTTAAAAATGAAGGAAGTGAAGACTTAGACTGTAGAAGGAAATTAATAAAAGGATCATCACTACCTGAGGACTTACCTGAGTAATATTTGTCTCGTGACTCATCCTAGCATTTTGCACATTCTGAAACGTATGACAACATCTCACCCTCACAGTGGTGGAGACCTCAAAATCTGCTCCCATGGATCACTCTGAAGCCACTTCCACCTCTGCCTAAATTCTCTGAGAATCCTGGGATTTGAGAGCTGTCCAGAAGAGTCCTGGAGATACTCGTTGCTTCTGAACTCCTATGAGCTTATTAGGTCAGAAATAACTAAGTTTTCAAGGACACAGGCAAAAAAACAAAGACAAATGGCCTCTATTCAATAAGGTTACCTCTCAAACTCTGGTAAGCAATGGGGGAGGGGGAGCCAACTCCAAAATAAAAAGTTGACCACAGTGGTTTATTGTAACTACTATGATGAACTTGTGGCTCAAGGCCTTATCTGGGTGTATTTATCAAAGAATTCATAAAGTTATCCTTTGCAAAAGAGTAAGAAAACTTTGTAAAATGTCAGCAAATCACTGCAAGATGTGCCACTACTGACATTTATGCATGATACCTAACATTTTCATAAGTTTTCGCAATACAGAGTTTGAATGGAAAAAAAAAATTTACGATTTATTTTCTTTCAGGACTCATTAATTTTTGGAAAACACTTTACTGGAGGTCAAAATGTACTGTTGGTAGGAAAACAATAAATATTTTAGTGACAAAGTTCTATGTGGTTTCAAAGCTAATTATCAATCTCTTAGGCTGTACTTTGAAACTGCCAGTTTTAAACCTAAAAGTATTCAAATGTCAATGCTGTTACGGTCAGCATGGGAAATAAATTCTATACAATTCCTCCAGCTTCCAAATAAAAGGGTTTCTATAGTCAGAAAACCTGTTTATAAATTACAATATAAAATCAAAAATCCACCATACTTACCATACTTCAGCGTCAAAAACACACGCCAAGAAAAAGAATCATGTTTGTGGAGCAGAGATATGGAATTCAGTTCATCTGGTTATGCCTTGGGTGTAAGGAAATGAGTTGAACCAAGTGGCAGTGTGGGCAGTGGGGATGGAAAATGAAGCTGGTGAAATGGATAGTTCATGAAAGAGGTGATTTTTCCCATAAAGATGTACAATTCTCAACTGAAAGATGATTCAGTCTAAGCCACGAAATACATTTAAGTGGAATAGGCAAAAAAGACACCAATTTTTTTTAATGGGAGGAGCACTGCAAATGTGAGAGGCTGGTAAAATTGAAACTTTTACCACAATCCTCCCATCCAAATCTCTGACATTTGTTGTACTGTTCCAGGAAGGGATATATTTCTTTCTATAAGCTTCACACAGGTATTTTTTATGGATACATATGGTTTCTAACATAAATAAACCAAAGCCAAATGAAAATAAAAACTTATCAGAGAAGTAACAATTCCCTGTCTTTATCTTAAATAAAATGGTGTAAGTTCCAGCTTCTAGTTAATAGCTCTAAGAGGATGTTCATAAAGAGTTAACTGCTTAATGTAGGGATGAACCCTATCTCCTACAGAGGCAAGAGGAGGGGGTGGAGAGAAGAGGGTTTAGCCAATATTATTTAGAGAACCCAAAAATAGACTGAAATTTTATTTTACCATATCTGTCTTCCTTCCTTCCTTTTCTTCCTTTCCTTCCTTCTCTTTCTTTCCTTCTCTCTTTTATTAAGTAAAATACCCAACGACCAGAAATTTTTTTGTCAACCTCTTTAAGCTATAAAAATTTCAGGCATACAAACTGACAAAATACATAGAGCCCAAACATCCAATTTAAATATTTTAGGCATTTTTATTTAATAAATAACTTCAGTAAACAGCATTGTAAAAAGTGAACTGTTAAAATTAAAAGGCACTTAAAATAAGAATGTGACTAGTATGAAACAAAACAGGAAATGCAAACAGTGAGAAAATATACAGTGGTCTGTTATAGCACTAATTGAAATTAAGAATTGCTTAAGTGATAGCTGTTGCATAAGCCATAGCACAACTTCACATGTTCATTATAAAGGCAAATGTACAGCTAAACATCAATGAAAAAGTACGGATAAAAAAGTCTTACCCAAAATTGCAAACAACTACATTAAATGATTAGAAGTGGTGACAAAAAGCACCAGGCTTTAAACAAAATAAAATGAATAAAATAAATTCACCCAGAGGTCCCCAATTCAGCAAATACTATGTAAATTAAGGCCTTTGTGTAAATAATGCTAAATCAAAGATTTTTTTGCAGAAAATTTCCCAATACTTTTATCCAAGGCATGAATTTAAAATGAGAAGGCATAGAAGTTACCAAGATTAAGTAACTCTTAAAATGGCACACAGGTTTTAAAGCTATGTTTTCCCTTCCTAACTCTGAGTTTTCCCATGGCCTTTATAGATCAAACATTTCATTATTTTACACCAGTAACTCCCAACATACTCATCTTTCAGATATGTCATCAGTCATGTCTAATAAGGCAAATAACAAAATAATAAATTTAAAAGAATTCTAAACTAGCTAGAAGGACTTTGGATTCTGTATAACTGAAAAGTGACATATCTGCAAAGCTAGAAATCAGTTTTAATACTTGATTAACAGAAACTCTCATCATACTCATTACTTTAACTGCTGCCCTTTCAATCACTCTAGAAATATCGCTTAATCCCCTAAAAGCTGCATTTCAATAGTCCAGGAGGAAAAGGTCAAAAAGGCACGATGTGACCTTAGATGACAAGGATAACCATCCTGTCTCAAGTCTTTTGTCAGTCCCTGGCATTGATTATAACATTATTTTCAAAATAAAAAAAATTTCAAATTATACATATTGTACATTTTCAGAACTTTCCCCTAAGAGAACCATGGCAACACGGCCCTGAAGCTACCTTGCTGTGACTGTGGAATTACTACATTGCATTCAGTGTTGTGGATACGCACAGGCAGTGCTCATTTTCCCTCATACTTCGGATTGACAACAGTTGTCACGGCACTCTTATAAATAGGATTTTCACCCTAAAAAAGAGAAAAGTTATCAGTCACTCGAACTAACATTATTTATAAAACAATATTAAAAGATCATTTTCAGAAGTCGTTTCCATTCTATCTGTCCAGATTTCACACTGAATTTTTTAAAAGGCATTAAAAACTTTACACAAAATTAAAAATGAAAGCTTTGCCCTACAAGTCTAAAGGTACCCCTATGTCATCTGGCCTTGTTTCCTTTGCGAGTCCTTCCTCCACTGGAGGATGTGCTGTTAATGGCTTCTCTCTTTTAAACTAGTTTTGAATGCCTGTCCTGAAACTCATTTTGAACTTCAGGAACTCTTCTGCCATCAACTGCCTGATGCTTAACCCTTTAGTGGGCACAAAGGTGCTTAATAATGAACAGATTCCTTGGCTTTCATCTCTGGGAGAGAAGTGTTCTTCTGAGGCCCTGCCACAAAAGTTGTAGAGAGTTCTGGGGTAAGACTTGTGACAGTGTCACTATGGGCACAGTGCCTCCACCAAGTAATCACATTGCTGAATTTGCTTAGACAAAAATAATTTCCATTCTTCATGATATAACTGCTATTCTTCAATATTGTACTGATGAAAGGTTTTATTTTATTGTTAATATGGTATTTTACTAAAGAGTACTGAAATCAAGCCCAGTAAATGACTTCAAGCCATAAACACAGGAGATCTTTCAAGATCCAAAATTTTACTGACAGTGATGTTTTAAAACAGGAAAATAACATACATCCTCACTATCATCTTCTTAAAAAATTATTTTAGCCTAAGTGATACATTTAAATATCTGCTACAGCATTCTTTTTCTCCTGTTCGTATAAACTGAAAATAGCCTTGGAAGTCAAGTGAGACATATGGCCAAATATTCCTATCTCGGAGGAAATAACAGTACAAATCAAAACAAATATTAAGGAAAAATGTAACATTTAAATTTTAGGCAAAAAATAAGATTCTGAAATGCTGTTTATTAGTCTTATATCTTACTACAGAACCATTTGAGGTGATTTTTAAAATATTTACAGAAAGTATCTAAACAGTAATTTTTGCTTTTAAATTTTATTCACACTTCACCGCAGGTTATATTTGGATATAGTTTCCATTGCCACAATTTCTGTCTCCCAGGAGGGTACAGTTTGGTAGAAGACCAAACCTGAAGATAAATTAAGGCACTCTGAAGTAGTACAAAAGAGAATTATGTACATAAAAAGGGAAGGAAGCGTTTAAGAAAAAAGGGAATGACTGAGAAGGTCAGGGATATTGTCTAAATGAAACTGACTAGATAAAACATCCAAAGGTACATAGAAATATATACACATGCACACTCAACGTGTTGAGGAAAGAATGGCACAGTTATGTAGAAATATATATAGTTCAGAAGGTTTTAAGGGTGCATGTGTATGTTTTGAGGAGTGGGGAAGGGAAAGGAGACAAGAAAGAAACAGTGCCAGATCATGAACGGTCCTACATGCGATGCTAGAAAGACTGAATTTACCTTGCAGACAGGAAATCATTGAAGGAAAATAAAACATATACGGGCTGGGTCTTGAGAGACACCAAATAAACCACTATGACTTCAGCTCAGCAGTTAGCCTAGATACCGACTGAAATGTGACAATGCACCTCAGCCCCACCCCATAAAACACAACTTGACAGTTATTTTTGAAACATGGAGGAACTCACGATCCCTCAGAGACAAACATTATATAATCTGTATGATAAAAAATCACGTAGGGATATCACATTCTGAGCTCTAATCCCAACTGGAGCTAAAACATGATCATACTAGACATTACAGTAGACATTTCATAATGGAGATCGGAGTCTGGATCCTAGCAACTACATTCCTAATGAGTGATCAGTGCAGGTAAGTTACATTCTTTATTTCCACCTTCCTATTATATGAGGCTAGGACTGCCCATTCTTTCAAATATGCTAGGAAAATAAATTACCATTTAATTGTGTCTTTAAAATAATACATTAGATAAATCTAATATTTAATACTTAAATTTGTAAGGGAGGTAACAACAACAAAAAACGGAGAACAAAAAAGAAAAATACACTGAAGTTATACATGAATTCAAAGTACGATTTGTATGGCAGAACTTACCTGTGGAGAAAAGTCTGCCTTTTCCTATACACAAACATTTATATTTATTATTTCAAAGTCCATCCAAACAAAATTTTAACATGCAAGGTTAGAGGTAAAATTAAACTATCTGCGCTGGGCATCATCTTAAATGGAGGTAAGCTAAAATAATGCAGATTAGTTCCCGGCGTTCAGAGTGCAACCCCTCCCCATCCCAACAAAAAGAACAGGGTTATGTTCAGCAGAGACGTCCTCTGTTCTCAGTAAACGTCATCCTTGTGCTCATTCTGGAAGGGCTGACGCAGTGGTTACAGCATCATTTCTGTAGCATATTAGAAATGCAATGCACAACTGTGGGAGACTAGCAGCCCACATTCAATGTGCTTACCAGCTTTAACAATTACAAAGTTGATAATTTGATTTTTAATGTACCTACATGCGTAGTCTTATGTGCTTGAAATAGAGTGCCTATTATCTGAAATATGTTAATTATATAATTAACTGACTGGCAACCCTGGTCCCATACTGGGAAAGTGCTTTATAAGCCATGATTTGTTTTAATTTCTAATGCTCATTCATTAATTTCTATTGTTTTTTTTCTACTTTAATTTTGTTTGAGAAAACATCTCAGAAGAACCTGTAGCCATTAATTTGCCTGGATTTCACGAATTAAAGAAATTTTTACAAAACTTCCGCATCTTGAACTATCCAAAATGCTTATTTTGGGTGAAGATTCAAGTAATGTTGTAGACAAAGACTGACTTAATAAAAAATTAAATTTCATTATTAATTATTGATAATTTCCTTCAAAGCACAATTTAACACAGCAATGGTGAAAATTTCACCTTTCAATAGGAGATATAGAAATTTTTCTCATATAAGAAGTAACCACATGAAAGTGTCATATCTGATTGTTTTAGAAAGAAAAAGACAGGGAGGAAGGAAGGAATGGAGAGAGGAAAGAAGGAAGAGGGGAAAGGGGAAAGGAACCCCAGCAAATCAGTTTCCTTCTAAAAATGACTTTCTGTAAAGCATTAAGTGGAAAGAAAAGACTGTATCAAGTCTCATACTAATAGGAAAATGTACCAGACTACCCACATATGAATCTAACAATAATTTTCTGCCATCAAATTTAACTTTGCCATTTCAAAACTCTTAAAATCTGACAAGTAATGGTTTCTAATATCAGTACTTCCTGTATCTCTTAAAAATATTAAACATTCCTGTACTTTAAGATCCCTGTAACAAGAACTTGTTATTATTTTAAAAGTTCACTTCTCAGCAGAGTAAATAAGCAAATCTGTAGTGATGGTTTCTAGGTAACAAAGTGATTTCCCAGTTATGTTTGCCCAATGCAGTAGTGTTAGAGTAACACTAACACTATTAAGTTGCCATAAATATCAAAAACTGTCATTTTCTGTAAAGAGTGATCTCCCTCTTCCTAACCAGGTAACAGCATCTCCCAAAGACACGTGATTGCTACCAACACAAGGCAGTGCTTAAGAACCTGGACCCTGGAGCCCAGCGGCCTGGGTTTGAATCTCAGCTCTTCCACTAACTAGTCTTGGGAGCTTGGTCAAGTTATGTAACCCTTCTCATGTATGAAAAGAAAAGCAGTCAGGAAAGGAAAGAAGAGCTCTGGATCACCAGTCAGGAGAATTGGTTCTAATCACAACCTTTTGTCAGAGAGCTTTAGAGGCTTATATAACTATATTAAAACATGCTTAGAAGCACTTAATGAAAATTCAGTTATAAGGAAGAAGCCTGTCCACTACTACTAAAAGAGAAAATAATAAATCTGTCATCTAAGTAAAGCATACACTCACCAAAATAACTTAGCCTAGCTTAGAGAACATGTAACCAAGCTTGATTACAATTATGAAATTTTCAACTAAGTATTTCTTTAAAATAATGGGATTTTTCTCTTTAAAGTCTTGTTACCTTTCAAAAAAAATTCAGTGTTAGCTTTCAATATTAGAATTATTCAATAATTAAGAAGAAAAAATATACATAAATAAAAGGTTCTGGTTTTTAAAGGAATTTTAAGTTACAATCAAGAACTAAAGATTTTCAAAATATTTCTAGAACCAATAACAATGATATTATAGTTGTATATTATACAAATGTTATACCAGGTTACATTTATTCTATTTTGAACTTTAGATTTCATGTTCATTTTTCACTGTTTCACCCTAAAACTTACATATAATAATTTGTCACATTAATATAAGGATAATAATACCACCTAAAGCAAAGGACTCTAGTGAGGATTATAACTGACAGGCTGCTTTCATATACTACAGTCATTAGCCAGAAACCACCACACCACACAATATCGTTACTGACTCCCTGTTAAAGCGCTGGGAAGTGACCCAACACCTTTCTACTTACTAAGTGGAAGAGCTGGGACTCCACCCAGGTCACTCGAATCACAAAGCACATTCTCTCTTCACTACACAGCTGCTGTTTCTATACCATAAAGCTTAATCCAAAGCCCTTCTAAACACTAACTCTATATTAATACACAAAAAGAAAAGCCATACTATAGCCATATAAATAAAGCCAGACTTCAAAAAAAAAAAAAAAAGCAATAGTGATAAAGGACACACAGTGCAGTAAAAAGGATAAATTTCACATGCAAAGACAGAAAATGAAAGAAAATACGAACGGCAACTTAGAGACCAGCTTTACGTCCATAGTTTGGATTCTTGAAATTATTAATAGGACTCTTGTAAATCGGATTTTCTTGCTAAAGTAAAAGAAATAGTTTCTAATGATTTCATGAGAAAAACTTGACATATATAGTGTTTAAACACTATAAAAGAGAATTTTTACTATTTTTACACTTCCGAAATCAATTTTTTTAAAAACCCAAGCTAATTGTAGTAAAATGCAAATGACTAAACTTCATTTACAATTTTAAAATACTGAAGATTGTCACTGCTTTCTTGTATCAAAAAATGAATACACAAGGACCAGCGTCTGGCGGCCTCAGCCTCCGACCCCACATCTCAAAGCACTAAATGCTGGCATAAACTTTTGTCACTTACAGCTGTTAAATTTTTTTTATAAAGCAAGGTTTATTGAGTTGTAATTTGCAGAGAATAAAAATACCCTTTTTAAATACATAGTTCCATGAATTCTCAAATGTATAAACACACCCCCAATGAAGATCATCCCAAGATCCCTTGTACCCCTTCCCCCCAACTCCAGCGCCTGCAAAACACTGGATCTCATTTCTGCCCCTACAGTTTTGCCTTTTCCAGACTGTCATAAATGGAATCATACAGTACGTAGCCTTTTGAGTCTGGCTGCTTTCTACTTAGGGTTCTTTGCTGGGGGGGAAAAAAAAGCAGCTTTCCATTGAATAGCTTGCTATTATTCAAGATTCTATTTTACATGAGAAGAAAAGGCAGAAGAGCAGATTTAAGATTAAAATTATTAAGGAAATAAAAATACCGACAACAGTAACCATAAGAAACATTCCTATAATTGTTTAGTAAAAATTAAATGGGATGTACTTAAGATGTTTTCTGTTTTTCACTAAATGCCAGTTTTCTGAATAATAAACTTCGGGGGGAATAAAATATTTAAAGGACTTTAATAATCAGCTTTAGAGCTAATAAGTCTTAGAAGTGTTATATTTACTTTACGAATCACCTTCCTTTTTAGATGTTCTGCAACTTACCGTGTCCCATTTGGCATTCATTTTTTCCTTTTCAAATTTGGCAAATTCCCTTCTGTCATGAATGATCATTAAAAGCTTCCAAATCAGCAGCAATGCAAGGCCAATAAGAACAATTCCCGCAACCACACCTGCCACAATTGGAATAATGTCTGGACCAGTGGGGCACTCTGTAAAGTAAGAAGCAAAGGATGAGCACACAAGGGATTAGAAAGTGCAGCCAAAATTACAAAGAGCTGGGTAGTCTCATAAAAAACACACAGGAATTAAAATTCCAAGATAAGTGAATGTACATATCTATCCCAAAGAATCCATAAAAAAGATACTAGAAGTAACAGATGAGTTTACAAGACCACAGGATACATGATCAATAAAGGTCATGTATTCTATACATTATATAGAAATTGATCTCTACAATTTGGAAATTGAAATTTAGAAGATAGTATTTTCTCCAATAGCACCAAAAATCATGAAATACCCATGTATAAATCTAGCAAAATATGTGCAAGATCTACATGCTAAAAATTACTAAACAGTGTTGAAAAAAAGACCTGAATAAATGGAGAGAGATTCCATGTTCATGGATTAGAAGACTCAATATTGTTAAGATGTCAATTCTCCCCCAATTTGATCTATAAACTCAAAGCTATCCCAAGCCAAAATCCTGGCAGGACATGGCATAGATCTCAAGCAAGTTAATTCTAAAATTTACACACAAGTAGGAGAACTAGGAAAGTGTTTCAAAAGTACTTGCAGAAAAGAACAAATTTGGACAACTTACATTACCATCTTTCACAACTAGCTATGAAGCAACACTAACTGAGACTGTGGTACTGGCTAAAGGACAGATGCATTGGCTAATGGAACACAACCAAGAGTCAGAAATAGGCCCACACATATAAGGTCATCTTATTTTCAACCAAGGTGGAGAAAAGGTCAGCCTTTTCAACAAATGGTGCTAGAACTGCTGGAAATCTACATGTAAAAAACTGGACTTCACTCCATATAATAAGATCAGCTCAAAATGGGTTACAGACCTAAATAGAAAACTAGAAACTATAAAACTTTTAGAAGAAAACATAAGAGAACTTGTGAATTTGAATTAGGCAAAGAGTTCTAAGATATAATAGTAAAAAGCAAGAACTATAAAAGAAAAACTTGGTAAATTGTAGTTCATCAAAATTTAAGCTTCTGGTCTTCAAAAAGCACTTTTAAGAAAATGAGAAGACAAGGAGGCATAGACTGGGAGATAATATTTGAAAAACACGTATCTGAAAATGCAGAATGATACAGACTTTACAAAACAGTTTGGCTGTTTCTTCTGAAGTTAAATATATGCCCCCAAAATCCATTCCTAATATTTATCCAGGAGAAATGAAAACTTACATTCCCATAAAAACCTGATCACAAGTGTAGAAAATTTCAAAGAATATATTAAAAAGCACCCAGAAAAACCAAGATAAAAAAGTTTCATCTTTTGAGAAGCTCAACAAATTCTTGCTGTATAATATCCTTTAACAAATTATTTTCCCCAGTGTCCAAGCCTAAAATCAAGCTCATATTTAAATAGCATTAATAATGATATTACTCCCATTAAGCCCCTGCTCTCAGGCGCTGTGCTAAGAGCTTTGTGTGGATCACTGCACTTACTTCGCAAACTCTCCACTCATAAAACTTAAAATTTGCTTTCTCTTTCCCTTATTTATTATAGTTAATTAAATACTAGTTTAAGCTTTGAGAGATTAAAAATGTCCCAACTTGAACATAAAATAATCCAGCTGGAAGCTGTAAAGGATGTAGAAGAAAATGCAAAGAGTTTTGAAATGATCAGATTTCTACCTGGAGTCTCTACAACATGAACAGTGGCCTCATTGTTCCCATTCACTGAATATGTGAAGTAGAACCAGCAATCGTCAACGTCCTTCTCCTTACAATGGGACAGGGGATCCACCTGGCCTGGCTGGGGCAATTTGTCCCGATTTTCAACCTTGGTAATGTTGAAATGTGAACATTCCTGAGCACACGTATCTTTCTTTTCTCCTTTATTGAAGGCTCGGCACTGAACACATTCTCTGTTAAAAAGCAAATGAATTACACTTATTTAAAATAATATTTGCTTAAAGATTATTTTGTATGCTAGACTCAAAATTTGACCAAAGTAAGCCAAGAGCAATGAAAGAAGATATAAACAAATGAAGAAATATATGACATTTCTAGATGGGAAAACTAAACATAAAGATGCTAGTTTCCCAAGTGAAATTATAGATTTATTGCAGCTCAAACTAAAATCCTCCAAAAGAAATGTTTGAAATATGCTGTTATAACAGTAGTTTTTTCTTCAAGGGACAAAGCCTTCAATTTTAGTTCAGTCAAAATATAGTTAATTAAGCAACTGGTAATGCTAATTTAACAAGGGTTACCACATGGGTTCAATTATACAGCAAATTCAGATTGAAATAATGGTACCACTACACTCACACGACACACTTCACTATCATATGACAAACACCAGCTACTGAGAATTTTTAAGATGGAAAAAGTGGGCTTCAATGTGACACATTTTATTTACAGTGTAACCTAATATCGGCACTGTTCTATGTATTGTGTGATAACCCAGAGTTAGGTCAACAGAGAGTGAGTATCACCTATTTCAAGCAGCTGGGAAATACTTACTTATGCTCAGCGCAGACTCCAAGGCAGGTCTGACACATCTCACAAGTTGGCCCTTGGAACTTGGGGTCTGTACACTTACAGGCGCCACACTCACAGACGCCCCGGCCGTTGCAGATCTGTCCATTTACAGCCATGCAGGAAGTCGTATCCAGAGAACAGTCACATGCACTGCCTGTGTAGTTAGGGTTGCATTCACACACACGACACTTGCAAACACCATTTCCTGCAATGAAAAATATCATTTCTCATACCAATGGTAAAAATATAAAATCGCAGCATTGACTGAAAAGTGAAAACAAGCGATAATGTGTAAGAAGGTCTATCTACGGACGGGAGTGAACCTCAGTGCTGCTCTTTTTGTATTTATTCACTAAGCAAATGCTCAACATCTTTTACTGTATTAGACAGGACCACATTTTATACCATATTCGGACCCCTTCTCACCTCCACAAATTAAGCCATTGGATCTATCACAGTTGAAATTATCACACTCGCAGAATTTGCCAGAGTAAATTTCGTTTGTATTGTCCCTCTTCCTGCACACGCACTGTCCACAGACACATTCCCCATTATTGCTGCAGATCTCTGAGCTGTTTTCTTTCCTGCAGTAAGCGTCCATGTCTTCACTGTTCACCTCGTCTGTGCTACATTCACAATGTCGCCCAACACGCCCCTCGTTGCACCTGCAGAAAGAGTCCGAAATTTCAATCCCATGACGTAAATATAATTGAAAGTAACAAGCCATGCTGTGAGAAAGACTGAGAGAGGAAATAAGACTACGAACATTATCTTCAAACTGCAATTATATGACGTGGGCGTGTTCATGCTGTGCACAGAAGTGCACACACACATGCAGGGTCATTCAAGTCCACATGGAATCTACACAGGGGCCCGGGGTGGGGAAAAAAATCCCTCTTTGGCAAAGTAACCATTTTGATCAAGATGAAAATACAATCTAGCAATGAACAGGTGAACAGAACATTTAAAAACATAGCACAAACATTTTTAAAGAATGTGCTGTGTTTTCAAATCACATGGTATTTATTACATTTGCTACTATAGGTGAAGCAACGGTCCAATTGTTAACCTAAAAAAAATACAGTAAATACACCCCAAAAGGTGCATGGAAATTGAAGAAAAACATACGGAGCATATCCTCTGAAAATATAACACACTATTTAAAAATAAATGTATCCTATGGATCCAGACTTTTCAGACACACTGTGTATTTTTAGAACACCCAGTGCTCACAGACACTGAAAACATCAGTTCTGTATCTGCTAAATACACAGAAAGAAGGAAGGCAAAACATTTTCAAGATGATCTTTCAGTTAAACAATATTTTATTAAAAACAGATCGACACAACTCAGTCAGGATATGTATGACATGGAAAATAAAAAATTGTAACATTTTAATTGTTATTTAGAATAGAAAGCTAATAACTGATGGCAAAACACAACCATCTGCTTTTCTCATGATTCTTCAAAGCTAGTCACTTGAGGCTGACATTTGGATCAAAATAATTCTTCCTTCCTCCTATTCTTTTTTTTTTTTTTTTTCTTTTTTTTTAATTAATTTATTTTTTGGGGGGGTACACCAGGTTCAATCATCCGTTTTTATACACATATCCCCATCTTCCCTCCCTTCCTTGATGCCCCCCCCCAAGCCCCCCCCACCCTCCCCGCCCCAGTCCTCAAAGGCATCTTCCATCCTCGAGTTGGACTCCCTTTGTTATACAACAACTTCCCACTGACTATTTTACAGTTGGTAGTATACATATGTCTGTGTTACTCTCTCGCTTCGTCTCAGTTTCCCCTTCACCCCCTGCCCCCTCCCATACCTCGAGTTCTCCAGTCCATTCTCTGTATCTGCTTCCTTGTTCTGGTCACTGAGTTCAACAGTACCATTTTTAGATTCCGTATATGTGAGTTAGCATACAATATTTGTCCTTCTCTTTCTGACTTACTTCACTCTGTATGACAGACTGTAGTTCTATCCACCTCATTACATATAGCTCCATCTCATCCCTTTTTATAGCTGAGTAATATTCCATTGTATATATATGCCACATCTTCTGTATCCATTCATTTGTTGATGGGCATTTCGGTTGCTTCCATGTCCTGGCTATTGTAAATAGTGCTGCAATAAACATTATGGTACAAGTTTCTTTTGGGATTATGGGTTTCTTTGGGTATATGCCCAGTAGTGGGATGACTGGATCATATGGTAGTTCTATTTGTAGTTTTTTAAGGAACCTCCAAATTGTTTTCCATAGTGGCTGTACCAACTTACAGTCCCACCAACAGTGCAGGAGAGTTCCTTTTTCTCCACACCCTCTCCAACATTTGTTGTTTCCAGACTTTGTGATGATGGCCATTCTGACTGGTGTGAGGTGATACCTCATTGTGGCTTTGACTTGCATTTCTCTGATGATTAGTGATGTTGAGCATCCTTTCATGTGTGTGTTGGCCATCTGTATGTCTTCTTTGGAGAAATGTCTATTTAGGTCTTCTGCCCATTTGTGGATTGGGTTATTTGCTTTTTTGGTATTAAGCTTCATGAGCTGCTTGTATATTTTGGAGGTTAATCCTTTGTCCGTTGTTTCATAGGCAATTATTTTTTCCCATTCTGAGGGTTGCCTTTTAGTCTTGTTTATGGTTTCTTTTGCTGTGCAAAAGCTTTTAAGTTTCATGAGGTCCCATTCATTTATTCTTGATTTTATTTCCATGATTCTAGGAGGTGGGTCAAAAAGGATGGTGCTTTGATGGATGTCATATAGTGTTCTGCCTATGTTTTCCTCTAGGAGTTTGATAGTGTCTGGGCTTATGTGCAGGTCTTTAATCCATTTGGAGTTTACTTTTGTGTATGGTGTTAGGAAGTGTTCTAATTTCATTCTTTTGCATGTTGCTGCCCAGTTCTCCCAGCACCACTTATGGAAGAGGCTGTCTTTTTTCCATTGTATATTCTTGCCTCCTTTGTCAAAGATAAGGTGCCCATATGTGTTTGGGCTTACTTCTGAGTTCTCTATTCTATTCCATTGATCTTCCTTTCTATTTTTGTGCCAGTACCATACTGTCTTGATCACTATGGCCTTGTAGTATAGTTTGAAGTCAGGAAGCCTGATTCCACCAACTCCATTTTTCTTTCTCAAGATTGCTTTGGCTATTCGGGGTCTTTTGCATTTCCATACAAATCGTAAGATTTCTTGCTCTAGTTCTGTGAAAAATGCCATTGGTAATTTTATCGGGATTGCATTGAATCTGTAAATTGCTTTGGGTAGTACAGACATTTTCACGATGTTGATTCTTCCAATCCAGGAACATGGTATGTCCCTCCATCTGTTTGTGTCGTCTTTGATTTCTTTCATCAATGTCTTAAAGTTTTCTGCATACAGATTTTTTGCCTCCTTAGGCAGGTTTATTCCTAGGTATTTTATTCTTTTGGTTGCAATGGTGAATGGGAGAGTTTCCTTAATTTCTCTTTCTGCTCTTCCGTTGTTAGTGTATAGGAATGCAAGAGATTTCTGTGCATTAATTTTGTATCCTGCTACTTTACTAAACTCATCAATGAGTGCTAGCAGTTTTCTGGTAGAGTCTTTAGGGTTTTCTATATATAATATCATGTCATCTGCAAAGAGTGACAATTTGACTTCTTCTTTTCCAATTTGGATTCCTTTTATTTCTTTTTCTTCTCTGATTGCTGTGGCTAAAACTTCCAAAACTATGTTGAATAATAGTGGTGAGAGTGGACACCCTTGTCTTGTTCCTGTTTTTAGGGGGAATTCTTCCAGTTTTTCTCCATTGAGAACAATGTTGGCTTTTGGTTTTGCATATATGGCTTTTATTATGTTGAGGTAATTTCCTTCTATGCCCATTTTCTGGAGAGCTTTTATCATAAATGGATGTTGAACTTTGTCAAAAGCTTTTTCTGCATCTATTGAAATGATCATATGGTTTTTATCCTTCAATTTGTTGATATGATGTATCACGTTGATTGATTTGCGTATATTGAAGAATCCTTGCATCCCAGGGATAAACCCCACTTGATCATGGTGTGTGATTTTTTTAATGCGCTGTTGCAGTCTGTTAGCTAGTATTTTGTTGAGGATTTTTGCATCTATATTCATCAGTGATATTGGTCTATAGTTTTCTTTTTTTGTGACATCTTTGCCTGGTTTTGGTATCAGGGTGATGGTAGCCTCGTAGAATGAGTTTGGGAGTGCTCCGCCTTCTGCAATATTTTGGAAGAGTTTGAGAAGGATAGGCGTTAACTCTTCTCGAAATGTTTGATAGAATTCGCCTGTGAACCCATCTGGTCCTGGGCTTTTGTGTGTTGGGAGATTTTTAATCACTGCCTCAATTTCCGTACTTGTGATTGGTCTGTTCATGGTTTCTATTTCTTCCTGGTTCAGTCTTGGAAGATTGTATTTTTCTAAGAATGTATCCATTTCTTCCAGGTTATCCAATTGATTGGCATATAGTTGCTTGTAGTAGTCTCTCATGATCTTTTGTATTTCTGAGGTGTCCGTTGTGACTTCTCCTTTTTCATTTCTAATTCTGTTGAAATTCTAATTCTAATCCTATTCTTTTAAGGGGAAAGATATTCAGAGTATATTCAATTTTAATTTTTAATTAAAAAGTAATCACAGGATGAAAATTAAACTTAAAATAATTTGACTAAAGTTGTCAGTAGATTCTATGTCCTGAAAATACTATTTTCTTTTTAAATTTACAAAATATATTGATTCTTTAAAAATTATTCCAATGATGCAGAAGTGTATGTAATACAAGGTGAACATCCTTTATTGCTTCCTAATTCCATTTCCCAGATAAAATCACTATTATTTTATATAAGCTTATTTAGCGCTAGAGAATTCAGATTGTTATCATGAGAGAAAAACCCAAATGCTACCTTAACCATTTGTTAAATTTACATCTTTACCCATTTAAAGATACATCTTTAATATATTTGTTAAATATACTCTAAATATACATTTTAGAGTAAAAGGCAGTCTGCCTAAGGAAAAAAAAAGGCAGGAAAGAGCTTTCCATAAATAGCACACACTGACCCTGTGGTTAGCAACTGTTGCTGGAACAATAATTTGCTCCGAGAGAGAGAATTTCTCTGGATGCCCAACAGAGCCTGCCTCCAGCTGTCCCAGCCAACGAGCCCCCCACCCCTCCCCCCACCCTGACGTTGTCCACAGCCTCCAGCTCACCTGCAGGCGCCACACTCAAAGGTCCCGTTGCCATCATGGCATTTGGGACTGCCAGGGATGCCTTCGCTCTGGCATTCACATTCGCAGATGAACTGAAGAATAATCTCTACTTCTTCAGTAAAGCCCAGAGGCTTAATTTTAATGGTTTCAGAATTCTTATTTGGACATTTATTTGAAGTTATGCTAATTTCAAACTGAACCTTAAAGGAAAACAAGAATAAGTTAACAACTAAGCAATTTAAATCTACTAAAATATTTTTAAAAAGCTACCCAAATTATTTAACTGTTTCTCAAATTATAAACTAGATTGCTTATAAACAAGTTTTTTCTTTTCTTCAGAAAACATTTATATAACATACCTCATCCCCAATGGAAATATTAGAGCATTTTCTTCCATTTTCCCCTGTTCCATTCACCCCATTCTTGCAGTAGGACTTGTAATTTATTGTTACTCCTTCCGGTAATTTGCTGTTTTCCAAAATGACTTCTGAAGAAAGAGACTAAAAGAAAGACTAATTAAACAGAGGAAAGGCAAACAAATACTACAATAAAATAAGCTAAATGCATAAATACAATGCGCAAAATGGACTATTAAGAAAATAGTATCATTTAAATAAAATATTTGAAACCAAATCTTGAGTGACTAGAAAACACAAAACCCAGAGAAATGGGCTCTAATTAATAAGGATCAATTCTTCGAAATAATGTACATGACTGAAAAAAAGTATTTACGGTTTAATTATTAAGTTAAAATTGTAATGATGATATAGCACAGAGGCCTGATATTATGAGGAGTCCTAAGAACTTGGAACACTTTCTTTTCCCATTGGCAACACAGCTCTCCTCTGGCCCTACCAACTTCCAGCTCACTAGGGACTAAGGCAGATGATCTACTACAGTCTGGGAACAAATCTGCTCAGGGACAACTGCAGCCGCAGCCCTGCCCCCCTCACCCCCAAAAAAAGAAAACCCCAAGTAGAAGGAGTCAAGTCAGTGCTTTTTTACAACAGCAGACTGCTCAGGACCAACGGAGAAGGCTGTAGCAGCAAGCTCTCTCCTGGTCACACTCCTCTATGGATAGAGTCAGGAAAGCATTAAGATACGCTGTGAAGACGAAAACAACTATGGGGGAGACGGGGAACAACCAGAATCTAGAAAATCTTTGTAAAAACCCCTCTCTCTTCGAGTAGGGTCTTTCCAAAACATTTTAGGAACCCCTGGCATGAGGTAGAAAATATCTAAAGTTCAACCCATCAAAAGGCTGGGGGTGGTATACGCAGCACAGGACACTTACCGTTATATTACAAAGGCCTCCAGACGACTTACAACAGTTATTGACCAATGCTTAATGAGTATCACTAAAGTACTCTGAACTAATAAGCTCAAGGTGGAGAAAACAATTCCTCTCTAATTTCAACTTCCTTCCAATGTGGGGAGGGAATCTTATAAATCTTACTAAAATGGTAGGTCATGTATATATTTACATTTGTATATATTTTATGGTACGTGCATATATGACTTTTGAGAACAGAGAACTATATACCCTGAATATACAGCAGGAGAAGAACTGGCAAAAAAAAAGCCTTTCTGGTACAACTCATCAAAACAGATGAATGTATAAAAAGAAGGGGAGGTAAAAGACTGAAGTAATCCTATACATCTAAATGTAAGTGCTTTCACACTTGCTTTCCAACGAAGAGACCTATTACTTAACGACATTCAAACAGAATTTAGAAATTTTCCCCACATGCCTTTGTTACATTTTGCTTTGCAAATAATTATGTTTTTGTAAAAGAATATAAGTTTTTCCTCCAGATACAGAATTTACGTTGTCTTCTGTGGCTTGCTAAATTGTGTACGAAAGTTTTACATTTTTTGCGTAAAGTATTCTCAACAGGGTATGGCCCAAAACGGATCTTATTTAAAATGCACTCACAAGTTTTAGCCACAGCAATCAGAGAAGAAAAAGAAAGAAAAGGAATCCAAATTGGAAAAGAAGAAGTAAAATTGTCCCTCTTTGCAGATGACATGATATTATATATAGAAAACCCTAAAGACTCTACCAGAAAACTGCTAGCACTCATTGATGAGTTTAGTAAAGTAGCAGGATACAAAATTAATGCACAGAAATCTCTTGCATTCCTATACACTAACAACGGAAGAGCAGAAAGAGAAATTAAGGAAACTCTCCCATTCACCATTGCAACCAAAAGAATAAAATACCTAGGAATAAACCTGCCTAAGGAGGCAAAAGATCTGTATGCAGAAAACTTTAAGACATTGATGAAAGAAATCAAAGACGACACAAACAGATGGAGGGACATACCATGTTCCTGGATTGGAAGAATCAACGTCGTGAAAATGACTGTACTACCCAAAGCAATTTACAGATTCAATGCAATCCCGATCAAATTACCAATGGCATTTTTCACAGAACTAGAGCAAGAAATCTTACGATTTGTATGGAAACGCAAAAGACCCCGAATAGCCAAAGCAATCTTGAGAAAGAAAAATGGAGTTGGTGGAATCAGGCTTCCTGACTTCAAACTATACTACAAGGCCATAGTGATCAAGACAGTATGGTACTGGCACAAAAATAGAAAGGAAGATCAATGGAATAGAATAGAGAACTCAGAAGTAAGCCCAAACACATATGGGCACCTTATCTTTGACAAAGGAGGCACGAGTATACAATGGAAAAGACAGCCTCTTCAATAAGTGGTGCTGGGAAAACTGGACAGCTACATGCAAAAGAATGAAATTAGAACACTTCCTAACACCATACACAAAAGTAAACTCCAAATGGATTAAAGACCTACATGTAAGGCCAGACACTATAAAACTCCTAGAGGAAAATATAGGCAGAACACTCTATGACATACATCAAAGCAACATCCTTTTGGACCCACCTCCTAGAATCAGGGAGATAAAATCAAGAATAAACAAATGGGACCTCATGAAACTTAAAAGCTTTTGCACAGCGAAAGAAACCATAAACAAGTCTAAAAGGCAACCCTCAGAATGGGAAAAAATAATTGCCTATGAAACAACGGACAAAGGATTAACCTCCAAAATATACAAGCAGCTCATGCAGCTTCATACCAAAAAAGCAAATAACCCAATCCACAAATGGGCAGAAGACCTAAATAGACATTTCTCCAAAGAAGACATACAGATGGCCAACACACACATGAAAAGATGCTCAACATCACTAATCATCAGAGAAATGCAAGTCAAAGCCACAATGAGGTATCACCTCACACCAGTCAGAATGGCCATCATCACAAAGTCTGGAAACAACAAATGTTGGAGAGGGTGTGGAGAAAAGGGAACTCTCCTGCACTGTTGGTGGGACTGTAAGTTGGTACAGCCACTATGGAAAACAATTTGGAGGTTCCTTAAAAAACTACAAACAGAACTACCATATGATCCAGTCATCCCACTACTGGGCATATACCCAAAGAAAACCATAATCCCAAAAGAAACTTGTACCATAATGTTTATTGCAGCACTATTTACAATAGCCAGGACATGGAAGCAACCGAAATGCCCATCAACAAATGAATGGATACAGAAGATGTGGCATATATATACAATGGAATATTACTCAGCTATAAAAAGGGATGGGATGGAGCTTTATGTAATGAGGTGGATAGAACTACAATCTGTTATACATAGTGAAGTAAGTCAGAAAGAGAAGGACAAATATTGTATGCTAACTCACATATACGGAATCTAAAAATGGTACTGATGAACTCAGTGACAAGAATAAGGACGCAGATACAGAGAATGGACTGGAGAACTCGAGGTATGGGAGGGGGCGGGGGGTGAAGGGGAAACTGAGACGAAGCGAGAGAGTAGCACAGACATATATATACTACCAACTGTAAAATAGTCAGTGGGAAGTTGTATAACAAAGAGAGTCCAACTTGAGGATGGAAGATCCCTTAGAGGACTGGGGCAGGGAAGGTGGGGGGGACTCGAGGGGGGGGGAGTCAAGGAAGGGAGGGAATACGGGGATATGTGTATAAAAACAGATGATTGAACCTGGTGTACCCCCAAAAAAATAAAAAAATAAATAAAATAAAATAAAATGCACTCACATTATATGCATCAATGATCAACTGAATTACATTGCTGGAATTTGCAGATAATGTTCCTACTGCTGACTTAGGGATCAAATTTTTCAGTTCCTGCAATTAAAAGATAAAACATATAAAACACAAGTATTATTCATTCAACTAGTTAGCATCTACTGAGTACCTACTATTTATTTTTAAATACCAGTTGCCAATACATTTCCTAAATAACTTAAGGAGTCAGACCTAAAAACAACTAGTTTTACAATGTAATTAAAATTAATACACATCACTTTTGTAAAATCCAGTCTGTCTTAGCTGGTGACATTTTCCCACATTTCAATTCAGGCATATTTTGCCTCTAATGACTAAACAAAAAGAGTCGAGAAATGAGCTCCTCTTGTGATCTCACATGTATATATTTACCTTGTAAACAGGCTGAAATTCCTCAGTAACTGCAAAAATCGTCTGAATGTTGTTTTCACTTAGCTTTTGGACAAGGTGAGCAATAGAAGGGTAATCCTAAGAAATTAAATAGTAACATTTAGTATGTAATTACATCCAATCTATTCCACTTTTTTCAATACTTTCTGAAAATAATGATTTGCAGATATAACTGGATTACTTACACAAGACTGCTTGAAACAACACAAATTATTGCTGAAGTGGGTGTTGTCTAGTGGGTTTCTAATCCTCTTCTATCTTTATGCGTGCATAAAAATTTCCATAATAAAGATTTTAAAGAGTAAGATTATCTATGTATATAAATGTCAAAACAATGAAATTAAAGAATCGCCGCTAATTAAAGGTTGTATTATCTATCGCTTAAGAAAAAGACCAAGATTCAGCAAGGTTTACATTTCTTGCAGAGCTTAAAAATTTGCCAATCTTTATTTTCAGTAGAGGCAGGATGCCTACTTTTGTAAATCATATATAAATAACACAGGGAGTGTTAAGACTATACAAAGGATTTGTTTAGATATAATATCAAATTTGCTACCCCTTCATGTATGCAAGTGAGAGGAGACAGAGCTTTGCGCTGAGATGCAGAGTCGGGAGTCAGCAGCTCCCTTCATTCCCAGGCCCTCATCTACACAGAAGGAAGTAAGCACAAAGCCACAGCCTCAAAACAGCAACATGGGCTTTCCTGCACGTTACCAAAATAACAAAACCCCAAACCCTAAAAAACGCACAAGCCAGTCACCCACGATGCTCTTAGTATTAGACACTAAATTCAACCCGAATCCATTCAATATGCAAGGACTAAGTACTTACATAATAATGGCTCATTGTGTACACATCATTTTCAAGGTGACACTGTCCATCATTTGGTAAAACAATGCCACCAAGTTTCCCATCTCCAGCAAAGTGAAACCCAGCATCCGTGGAAAACACCAGCAGCCGTGTCACATTCCTCCAGCCAATCAATGACTTGAAAAGAAAAGGATTTCAATTTAAAATACTACCCACAATAACTCAGCATAAATCTTCTAATCTTTATATAGCCTACCACTGCACTCTCAACCTAATTCCACATCTTCTATTTTCACAATGCTGACATCCTTGCTGACGAAGGCACAGAGCCCACTGAATAAAGCTCCTCCACCCACTTGTAAACCTCCACCTTGCCTGACTGTGCATCTCTCTCAGCCCTTTTTAAAACAATTGTGTCTTTTAAAGTCCATGTCTCTCCCCCCACCAGCAGGTACGCTTGCTCCGCTCCGCATGGGGCAGGGACCACAACTGGTTTTGCGCATCATCGTGTCTCCAGCACTCGGCACAGGGCTCAGCACAGAGTAGGTTCTTAATGAGTCAATGAAAACGTCTCAGCCCACACCCAACTTTGCCCAAATACTGCTGTCTCGTTCCCATCCATCCCTGCTCCACCTTCTTTAGTGTATACTTCCCTTATCAACCATCATATTAGGCCTTCCTTTTTGAATTATAGAAAAAAGTACCCTCTCCAAAGACTTGCCCTGCTTAATTCCACCCATTCTAACCCATCAGGACTGCTTATTTGTTCATTTATTTTATGTTCCACCTTATTCAGCAAACAATTTAAAGTAGCAGTAAAATCCTCTTCTATGTTAATTTTATAATCACACCTGTCTAAACTTACTCAACATGTCTGTATATATCCTCATAAGACTATAAAAACCTTGAAGGCAGGAATTAAGTTTAATAATGCTGGCAGTCCACGTGGGATGCCTGTCTCCTCTGCATTTAGCGAAGTACGTGGAACAGCTGCTCTCAGTCAGCACGAGGAGCAGGGAGAGCGGCCGCAGATGCTACGGCTTGTTTTAATTCCAAGGCTGAGGCCCAGGCAGAGGCAGCCCAGAGGATGCTCTCCCCACAGTGAGCTGCTAACAGGATTACAAATAAACGGCTGGAAAGAAAACGGGCATCAGGCTGGGCACTGCCTGGAATATCATTCTCTTCCCCTTTAAAAGCAGACTATCCTTAAATTGTAACTACCCCAATGAGAAGGTCAAGAGTAACGACAATAATTACTGTCTGCTGGGGGCGTACCCGCACTGTGTATGCATTACCGTAAACTGCTTAACAGCCCTGTGAGGTGTATCTGTTACTATCCGTTCTTAAGGAGAAGGAAACAACCCGCTAGAATGCCAAGGAAACTGCCTCGTGGATGAGCAGTGATGGGAACATTTGAAGCCATGTCCTAACACTCTAAAGACTGTTGTCTTAAACACTATACCATATTATCACCTTGGGTATCAGGGAGCACATTAAACACTGGTTGAAAAATAACCATTAAGAAGCATCTGCAAAAACAAAAAAAAAGCAGCATCTGCAATCAAGGAAGGTCTTCTAGGGCATAGGGGTACTACAAGGAAAACGGGTGAGATGGGGGGGATGAGACAGTCTTAGGTAAAGACAAACTTTATCTACCTCACAATGTTTTCTAGTTTCAGCTTCAGCTGTATCACTAAAAGGTCACCTCAAAATCTTCAGCTGGTAAATGGGTCATAAGATTCTAATCACTAGTGTGATGGAGATCAGCTTACTATACTGAAAACCTCGCAATTAAAACTACAAATATGACATGACTGCTCAAAATACCTGTTCTCATATAGCTTTCACACTACAACTTAGGAAGCTCTTTGTGAATTACTAAGACATGGGGAAGATAAGGCTCAAAGATGATAAGCAGAAGAAAAATGACTAAAGGAAAACGGTGTCTGAGACATGGTCCATTTGAGCACTTTTAATGCTCCTGGAGATGTCTTGAATAACCCCAATTCCATCTCAGGCACAAAGCCAGAAAGCTAGGGTACCTGGGCCTCTTCTAAAAACCTAGAGCACCAGCTAAAGCTAACCTGACCCACTGTTTCAAACGATGAGCATTCTGGCTTTTAAAACCCTGTGTAAATGAACTAACTGCCTGGCTTAAATAGGGGCATGATGATTAACTATGCTTTCATAAAGCACTTGTAGTAGGAGGGAATTTAAGGGATTAGTCAAATATGATACGGTAATTTTTCTGACAGCAAAATCACACTTAAAATTCACAAAAATAATATCCCTCTGTAGAAAATGAATGCACTCACTCCGCAAACTGCAACTTGCATGATTGCATCAAAGCCGCCTTCTGGAGAATCCAAATTCCCAGATATGCGCTGTTTACCCACAAGTTCATTAAATACCTCCCCTTTATCAGTAAGGCTGAGCACATTTTTGTAGCTAAATGGGCTGGTACAGTTCTGTTCACTTGTGCAAGGGTTCCTGAGTTTAGCTGGCGTTGTGCTAATGTAAGGCATCACAGTTTTCTCCACAAATGAGCCAAACCCTGTGAAGGAAAATGCACACAGTGTTGACAGACAGAAGGTAGGTAGGTGGGTGGATGGACACACTAAAAAAGTTTTTTTAAATCAAGTATGTTACCACCTTAAGTCAATCTTTTTCCTTAATAAGAAATAATAAGGGTTTAATAATTAGGTTTGGAAAGATCACTATGAAAAATTTAGGTCTGATGTGAGATTAAGGCTGGATAGGTAGGAAGCACATTAACTAGTCGTGAAAAAGAATTTAAGTAATCCACATGTTTATAAAATAAATCAACAATTGAATAAATTCCTGTGAAAACAAGCATGCGTTTTATTATCTATGTGGTGTAACGTGTCAAACAGCACGACAGCCTACAGTAACAGAGGAACGCAGAGGCAGAAAAATTATCAGATGTGTGACAGAATATCAGTGCTCACAAAAAGAAAAGACTAAAACCTGGCCTATTTATCTCACATGTATGTGGTGAAGAACAAAACTGCCAAGATTTATACAAGTGCAAATTATTAATTTTCTCAAAATTCCTACCAATTCGGAAGTCTGAAGTAATCCTCCTCATTTCATTCATCAAATCTGTTCCTAGACTTTTCACATTCTCTAAGTCATCTTTCATAGAGTAGGAGAGGTCCATAAGGTAATAGAGATCGATGGGATAGTCTTCAGCTCGCTTGAATTTTAATGTAAATGTCTGAGGCTCCCCTAATTAAACAGAGATTAGAAAAGAAAATCAGCTTGCCAGCAATCAAAAGTAAATGCAAAAAACCAAGTAAATCTGACTGATAAGGTAAACACTATGGAGTCAACTGTATTGTTGACATAGTTTCTACAAAAACCTGGGCATTCCATAGGTAACTCAATCAATGGGGGTGTACTCATGCCATCCACAAATACTTAAAATGCCAGGCCGCGGGGATGGTGAAAAAGACAGCATTCCCAATCCCAGCGGGCAAGACAGGCAAACAGTGGGCTGATAG
This sequence comes from Hippopotamus amphibius kiboko, assembly GCF_030028045.1. Taxonomy (NCBI): domain Eukaryota; kingdom Metazoa; phylum Chordata; class Mammalia; order Artiodactyla; family Hippopotamidae; genus Hippopotamus; species Hippopotamus amphibius. The sequence goes on along the minus strand of NC_080189.1, from coordinate 119,785,219 downwards.
CTACGACAGAGGGAAACAGACAGAACAACACAAACCAGACTGGGTGGGTGAGGCAGACACGCCACAGGGTACACTGACGTTACAAGGTGAAGACTCTTCTCTGTTTACTGGCGTGCACGATACGCAGTGAGTAACATAATCTGATTTTCACTTTAGAAAACCTGACAAAAAGTTTTAGAGATGAATTATAGAGACAAAGAAACTTGCTAAGAAACGATGGCAAAAATCTAAGAAAAAGATGATAAAGATGTGAAACAGGGAGGAAGGAGCTGCACCAGAGGCGTGAGGTATAATCCACTCAGGAAGCACACAAGAAGGAAGCCATCTGGGTGAAAAGTCATTAAACTTTCAACTTGCATATTTTCTCTACATAGATTTCTAGTAGGCAGTCGGATAGCTGGGTTTGGAGCTTAAGAGAAAAGTCTGTGTTACAGCACACAAATGGCTTTAAAGCCACAAGAGGGAAACCAACAATTAAGTGGACTACAAAGAGGAAGGAAGAAAGAAGACACGGAAAGGAGACTGGAAAGCACTGCTAAGAGATAAGAAGAAATGTAGGGGTGTTACCACAGGAGCCAAAAGTAGAGCATGTTAAAAAAGCTCAAAGGCGTCGCTTGGACAAAAAGGTTAAATAAAGGAATAAAAAAGGCCTGATGAGGGTCCACCAGGCCTGGTGGTTCCAGGTGCCGGCAGAGCTTTGCCAGAGCAGGACTAGAAGCGGAAGCCTGCCGGAACCAGGCTGGAGAGAGGGCAGGAGGGGAAGTGGGGGGCACAGTCCTCAGAGAGGAAGGGGCCAGAAACTAGAAGAGAAGAAAGGGGACTTGTTTTTGCCTTTTATTCCAATCCAGGACTGCTACAGATTCTTACAGAAACTTTTTTTTTATTCAGTATTTTAACAATACTGAATAAAAACAAAGGAACAAAACAGATTAAAATGTTGTCTTTATATTATGTAATTATACCAGAAGATGGACATTTTAATTTTTAAAAACCCATTAAATCTAATACTTTCTGGATCTTTAACAGACTTTGTATCAGACAGTCAACATTTACTTCAGGTACATGTGTCTCACAAACTGTTATGTCTGCAAAAAATTTCTAAAAGTTAATGTATTCAACATTTCTGTTTGAGTGCCAGTCCACACAGGAAAATGAACCTTCAACAGAAACTTATATACAGTTGTCTAAATGCTCAAGTAGATACAAAGGCATTCATAGAATCAGTTTTCTATACCTGATCGTAATTGCAAAACCAACTGCTGGGGTTGGATCTGAGTAATATCTTCTGGCTGCAGCTTCTCTGCTGTTCCTTTGCTACGGTTGGTTACATTCTTATTTTTCTTTATATCTTTGGAGCCTCTGGGATTTTCGATGTCATCTGGATGACAACCCTTCTTTTTTAAGGCCTCTAAATCATCACACCGAGCAGAAGTAGGCATTCCTTCTTGTAAAAATGTCTAAATGACATAAAATATATGTATAAATAAAAAGTATAATGGTCAAACCTTTCACACAATCATAACTGCAAATAACCAACTAAATCGCAAAAATCAGACAACACATCTAAATGTACTGCATTTCTGGTTTGTAAACAAAATGCCCCCTTCATCCAAACCATAATAAACAAAACAAACAAAAATTTTTCCTTGAGAGTAATACCTTTACTACTAATATATTACTAGTACTAGCACTGTCTTACTTTAGTAATACTTAGGACTGACCTAAGTGTACGTTTTAACTATTTCATGTTCAAATTCAGAGCATCTACTCAAATTTCTTTAATGAAATGACTTATTCAGCAGGACTAAGAGCCACTAATAATGTATACACTCAAATATCAGACAAATATTTTTCCCCAAAATTTCCCCGGAAAAATTCTTAGAAGTCTCTCATGTTATATGCAGCATTCTCCTTCGTGGTATTTTGAACAACTCAGTGTTCAGGGAAAACATATCAACCTAAAACCTTTTTCAAAAAGGAGACCAAGAAATGTACCACAAATTTAGTAAGTATTCTTGGAGGTTTAAAAAAATTTTAGGTATTGGCTATTACTGTAAACAAGCCTTTTAGAAGGTACTTAAAAAAAAATAGTGATTATATGACAGGGTCAAGAATATATATAGGGTGAATTTTTTAAAAATAAAAAAAGCTGTAATGGTATGTGAATCGTACTTGTGGTGTGGGGTAAAATTTCCAATAGTGACATGATTTTTTTTCTTTTTTTCATATTTATTTATTTACTTGGTTGTGCCGGGTCTTAGTTGTGGCGTGCAAACTCTTAGTTTCGGCATGCATGTGGGGTCTAGTTCCCAGACCAGGGATCGAACATGGGCCCTCTGCATTGGGAGGGCAAAGTCCGAACCACTGCGCGACCAAGGAAGTCCCAGTGACATGATTTTAAAATGAGTTATTTTTATCAGATGACTGAGAAATTAGTGAAAGCAAAAACACTGCTGTTAAGAGGTAAGTAAAGATTCTAAATAAGTTTTTCATAAATGTGAGGAAGGGGAACAACGATAGTGTATGCATCTATGTGTATATCATTTTAAAATGTGTACTTATAATAGACATTTATTTCACATATACCCCTAAAAATTTTGTACTTAGTTGGCCAAAAATCTTTTTTAAAATTTTAACATTTTAAAGGAGGAAATGCCTTTCATTTGTGGTCACTTTATGTTCAGTTTTACATGGTATTTGTTTATTATCTACCAATTTCATGGTGCTGTATAAAGTGAGGAAAGCTGCACTACTGGGACTTCCCTGGTGGTCCAATGGTTGGGACTCCCCGCTTCTGCTTCCTGCCCCCGGTGCAGGTTCGATCTCTGGTCAGGGAACTAAGATCCTACATGCCACACGTTGTGGCCAAAAAGTTAAAAAAAAAAAAAAATCTGCACTACTTTTACGTGTTATCAAACCCAAAATGCTGCCAAAGCACAGGGGCCGAGTGCACCACCCACTTCCAAATATTAGCCAATCCAGGAAACTAAGACCACAACACTCAAGTAAAATTTCACTAGAAATATCCCGAAATACCTTTAATAATTTAAGAATTATGCCACGAAGATCAAAGGCTAAATTACTCAAAGAATAGTTTGGCTAGGATGACCCTAAACCCCAGATAAACTATAACCCTCATAAAACAGATGCGGTCATTGAGAACAACAGGCGCCACTCATTTATAATCTTCTGAGTGAAACTGCTTTAAGTTCACTTGATTCCTGTGACAACACAGATCAACCAGGCGGATTGTGCTCATCTTCCAGAGAGGAAAACCAGGAGTTTCAGTCAAGTAAGCCTGAGCTAAGACAAACTCAAGGCACTCCCTATTTCCTCCACCGTCTCCAATTTCATTCCAGAATACTTTTTTTTTTGCCTCACCACATTGCATTCGGGATCTTAGTTCCCCCACCAGGGATGGAAGTGTGGAGTCCTAACCACTGGACAAACCATTTTTAGGAGGACAGAAAATATCAGTAGAAAAATTTTGAAGCAACTCAACAAAAACTTCTCCGCTTGTCTTTTACAGGTCAAATCGTATGAAATATCTGGTATTTGACCAGAACCACCCACAAAACAGGCACTTGAATGTGGGGTCAAATGCCTGAGTAAAAACAAACAACAAGGCTTTGACCTGCTGATATTATTTACTATGTAAATAAATTATATATCCTCAAAATGACTTCCCTTTACCTCCAGTTCCAACTTAGCACTCATTTGTTCGGTCAGTCATGCAACATTCAGTCAGCTTTGTGGGAGGTGCCACGTTAACCGATGTTCAGAGATGACAAAAGCGAATAACAGTTAAACCCTAACCTCAGTGGGCTCTGACTAGGCTGCAAGTCAAGTGTATGTTTGTTTAATCAAAACACAATTAGGCAGTTAATTTATACCTCTCCCACCATAAAAAAGGAAAAAATCCAATGAAATGGCTAGTCTTTTTTGGGAAGCTGTCCAATAGAAACAACGCAGACTACAAAGGTGAGCTATTTATGTATTTTTAAATTGTCTAGTAGCCACACTGAGCGGAAAAAACAAAAATTAACAATATTACAAAATGTTAGCATTTCAGTATTAATGATTTTTTAAATCACTAAGTCTTTGATCTCTGGTACGTATTTAAGGCTGACAGCATTTCTCAGCTTGGACCACCCATATCTCAGATGCCCAACATCATCCCGCGTGCCTAGCGGGCCCCGCGCTGGCGGCGCACTCCGGGAGTATCACGCAGGGTTACACACGGAGCTGACGCCTGTTCATCAGCACTGAGGAAGTGCAAAGTCACACCGAGCACTTTCCAAGAATACAGTTTTGGGCAACACTAAATGACGAGGGAGTAGATGCAAAGACTTGAACAATCTTACTTACTGAATTTGTGCACCATCCACAATTTGGCCCTGCCTGTATACACTCTCCACATGATTTGGCATTTGCTTTTAAACACCTATTTTCATCTGTCAGGAGGAAGAAAGAATAGACCAATTTACTTGACGTTTCAAGAGAGAAAACAGTGAAAAATCAGGATGCCAATGACAAATAATACAATATATATGAATGTTAAATATAAATACTATGAACCTAGTTACTAAGCTGATTCAGACCTACTTCCCCCGCCCTCCAAAGAGAGGTGATTTTGGATCATTCTGGCACAGAGAACCATAAAAAGACAGAGCTATCTTTCTTGTCTTCTACAGCAAAGATTAAGCACCCTTAATCTATATATTTGTCCCTTTTTTTTCAAAGGCATAATTTCAGGCACTCTCATGCTGGATGGTCATAATTATCAGGAGTTTCCTTACAACTGGGTGAAGTATTATTTCTTTTCATTTAACTCATTTAACCCACCACACCCACACACCCTCCCCCCACCAGGCATCTTCATTTTAGTTTGGTAAATACTTGAAAAGTCCGTATTTATCTGATCCACAACCCCTTGATTTCTCAGGTCTGTGTTCAAAGCACGCCGTGTACTTCTTTAAATCCGTGTAAGGATCAGCACACCTGCCATGTGGAAGCACTAATATGGACTGTTTCCAATGCATATTTTATGATTATAAACCTAACACATGCTCATTATATAAAAGTTGGAAAATACGTAAAAGCATAAAGAACTAAAAATCACCCCGAATCTGCTAAGAGATAACTACTGTTAACATTTTTTGTATATTTTTCCCAGTCTTTTTTCTATGCAGATAAATCAAAAAATAGCAAAGGAGCATGCATATACAGACAATATTTAAATGAAATTGAGGATATACATTTTGTATACTATTTTTATACTTCATCCTAATGTTTCACTCCAAATTCTTCAAAAACATGGCTTTAACGATTACGTATTTCATTACATTAATGTATCCTATTCAATGATGGATAAATTTAATTTTTAATTGCATAGTTCACATATGCCACACGAACCCTCCACAGACATGCATATACACACACCTACTCTGATGACTATTCTTATAATGTAAAACTCTGATTATTTCATCACAAATTTAAAAAAAAAGAATGAGACAGAGTATTAACTTTAAAAAGATTCTCAATACACACTAACTTCTCTCCAGCAATGTTCAAACACACACTCCCACAAGCAGTGTACACATATCATTGCACCACACCCTCAACAAGCACTTTTTTAATGCAAAGATTTTTAAAAATACATTTAACAGGCATAAGTAAGAACATCAATTTAATTGTCAGTTATTTAAGGTTTCATTTTCTTGCATATTTTTACTGACCATTTCTTTTGTAAATTTTCTGTTGTGTCTTTTGCAAATTTTTCTATGATCATCTGTTTTTACTGGATCTCTACATGAGTGAAATTAAATCCTTATTTAGTTTCTCATTTTGCTGATGGTGTTTTAACATATAGATATTTTGGCTTTTTATGTTACTGTTGGTTTTATGTAATTTAAATTTATCAGTAACTTCCCTTATGGTTTCTTTCTTCATTTTCTCGTGTGGTAAGTCCTTCCTACCCTAATATCAGACAATTGCTATATGCAGTGTATTTTTTGAGATTTGGAGAACAGAACTGGACATCCATTATTCCAGATGTGGATACACCATGGTTTATAACAGGACGAAACATATTTTCAGTTTTATTTTTCATTCCTCTCTTATATGATGCCAACATTTTGCAAGACTTGATCAAAGAGCAAGAACACCTTCTGGAAAGCCAACTGCTCCTGCTTTCATTTTTTTAGACAGTAGCAGACAGTTCATAATCCACTGTTCTACACATTTACTTTTTTCTTTCTGAAGAGACAACATGCCTTTGCTTTCTCTGAGCTCACTTACACACTCTATTATATTCTGCAAAGATGTCCGTGTAGTGCCTTCTATTCCTGTTGTCACTCTGTGTGGTGAGTTGGGGAGCCTGACAAAGAAAGGACCTTGCAGGCATTGGAAGGGCCCTGCCCTTGACTCTGAGGGAGGTGGGGCCACTGCAGGGCTTTCAGAAGGAGCAGGATGACCTGATTTAGGTTTTCCCAGAAATCTAAAGTGGTCAAAAAGTGATACAACATACTGAAGTGAAAAGACAACTAGGAAACTTCTTTTTTTACCTGCTTGGCCAAACACAGAGCAAACTGAACTGATCAATCCAATCCAGAAAATCAGTTGTAAATTCATCTGAAATATAAAATGTACGTTACATTAAGAAAAGAAAGATAACATATGAAGCATAATCATTCCCACTCATCTGAGCATCTGATTTTATAAACATAATGCCTCTCCTTCCCCAGCCCTTCTCCATTCTCATCACCTAGTACCTCACCATCCATCCCAGATTCCCTGAGTCCACTCACTTTTTTCCAACTCAAATATACTCTAATATTTACTTAACAGTGCTCCAAAAAAAAGTGTCAAGTATTCCTACACCTATAAGCTATTAATATTAAATCTTTGTCCCGCGGAATCTCTATTACCTCCTGTGACTCCTAGGGGGCCAACAGGCATATCCAGATGCCTTGGTTACCTCAACAGGGAATGTTAGTTTGAGTGAACCTGTCAAAATCCTGATCATGTATCCCCTTGTTTACAACTCTTTGATAAGTTTTTATTTCTTCTAAGGGTAAGACCAACATCCTGCACAAAGCCCCAACTCCATTTTTGAGTCTGATATCCTGTGACTATTTCTTTAAGAAAATCGACTTCTATGCATAGAAATAGTAAAATATCCAGTTCAATTTCCTACAATTCCTAGGTCTACAAACTACACAAAAGTGGGGGAGAGGGACATAAAGACCAGAAAGAGGCTTGAGTATCTTTTAAAATCTCTAAGAAAAATTAAGTCTGTTTATTAAGTAGGACACCTCAAACTCCAACCATTAGGTATATAACTATTTTCTGTGAATCAAAGTTTTCACAACATTAATCTATACCTTACCAGAGTTGGTCAAAGACAGCTATAGGCACAGGTTGCTGACCCTATCCCTTAACTACTTACTGCTCTTGGACTAGCAGCCAGTCTAATAATTATGCATTAACATCTGCCCCTTCCACAAGAATGCAAAAAAAACAAAAAACAAAAGCAAATATAACACCCCCCAAATGTTAGCTTTACTCCTTATCGAAGAAATATAAATCAAAGCAATATAAGCTAAACCTACAAGTAAAAAAAAAAAAAAAAAAAAAAGTCTGTGTTTTGGTTTTTTTTTTTTTTAGTTTTCTGTTCAGATTTTATTTGAAATCTAATTCAAACTGTCAAAGCTACAAAAGGGGGGAAGACATCTGTATTATTTTTTGCTAAGTCACAACATCCTACAACAAAATACTACTGCTGCCAGCAGATCCATTATACACATTTTTGATGAAATTCATCAGCACAATAAAAATTTCATCTTGAGAAACAGCCATAACGAAAGTAATTTAACTCAACAAAACTTAACAGCATAAAAACTTACTGCAAATGCCTAATTTGCAGAGATGGCTGCAGAGATGGCTCTCTAAACTGGTATAACTTGGGGAAGATCATTTAACAATCTATATCAAAAACCATTAAAAATGCTTCTACCCTCTGACTTAGAAAACTAGCTACCAAGATTCATCCTAAGGAAATAATTTAAAATATAAAAAGTGACACATGCACACACACTTTCCATATAGACTCTAGCAGGCTTGTAACATGCAAAAGTGCCAGGGTCCTCTACCCACCATAGGGAAAGGGCTAACTGTATCAACTTGATGGACTACTAGGGTTAAAAGAATAAAATGCAGTAACATCAAAAGGCCTACAGAATAACTTTTGGATGCAAAGAACACATTAAGAGGACAGTAACGGTATATAAACATATAAAGTAACCAAAGAGTCCTGGAGATGACAGAGTTATAAGCATAATATAAAGACAATGGGTTCGTTTATTTTAAAATTGTTCTAGTGTTTTCTTCTTTTCACTTTCTTAGTAAAAACAATTATGGCAGGGTAACTATGGAATTTTTTCTTTCTTGGTAAATTTCCTTTAATAAGAAAAAAAATTTTCTTTTAAAAACTCTCATTTTCAAGGGCTTATGTACCAGGACACAATACCATAGCTCCAAGAAAATGCTTCAAAGTTATGCTCTGAGCACCCCTAGGATACCTGCGTTTCCTCCGCTGTCAAATGCTGTTCATTTTCTGGTTTCCCAGAGAAAAGCAATATGGATAACCCGCACAGTCATCCACTTTGCAACCATGCTCAGAGCAGCCAGTTCTGTTTTGCCACAGTTTTGCTTACGTTATCACTTGTGACTGATCCAAAAGCCCAACAAAAGCTGAGAGTCACAAGTGTGAAATGCCTGATGGTTCACCTTTTAAGGCCGGGCTAAAAGGTTCAATGTGTAATAAATCCACGCAGACTATAATTCTAAGCAATTCAAATAATGTTATCAATTCCAAAGCTGTGAGTAAAAGGACCTGGAACAGTAAGACACCCGAGGAGACACATGACTGATGAATGGAGTATCTGCGCAGTTTCTACACAAAGAGAACAGAACAAATATTTGTTCCATATATGGACTCGGATATGTGTGTCTTCAGGATACGACTCAGGTCACTTTAAGTATCACTAGACTAACTTGAGAAACCTTTACAATGTTATACAACTCAGAGAAGCACCACTGAGATAAAGTTATTAGGCAGCAGAAAACGTTTCCTAACATTCTTAGGTCCCATAGCTTTAAAATACTACTTTAATGCCTTTGTTCTTTTCCTTCTGTAAACCTTGATGCGCCAAAGATCAGTCTTCTGAAGAAGCAGGCAGCACAAGGGCTGCAGAGCGGTGGAGAAAACCAGGGTAGAGGGCAGCTCGAGGCCAGCAGCACCCCGCCAGGGTGGCGGCCAGGCCTGCAGAGGCCAGGTTTCACCCGGGGAAACAGAAGCCAAAGGAGATGGGAAACAGCCGCACTTAGGGATAAAAGCAAGCCACGAGGACGACGAAGCAGAGAGCAGCTAGGAGCCGCCTGAGGAGAGCGGACAGGGAAGAGGCGGCGGGGCGAGGGGGGCCAGGGGAAGGACGGCACCCCAAGAGCTCCAGGGACTTCAAGACACCCTCTCTGAGGCAGCACTGGTCGGCCGTGTGGTCCAGGGAGCACCCCAGGCATGAACACCCCCATCTCGGGAGGTGGGGCCTGTACCACCCCCCAGGTGACAGGCTGAGAAAGGCTCCCCGAGGAGTCTCCCCCCAAGAGCACCCACACAGAACAGTTCCTGAGGAGGGGCCACCAGGGAGACATGCCTTCAGGGCCTGTCCTAACCCTAACTTTCCTCTTCTTCATGATCAAAGGTCTAGAAATAGTCGTCTACCTGGTCTCCGTCTCCCTCCTCCACCTGTGTAATCGGTACACAGCAACACTGACGACATCTCACCATTCCTTCCTAACAGGCTCTATTCATGGACTTTATACTGGCTTCTCCCCCACCTCCTGCAAGTTCTTCCTTGGCCAGCTGTCAGGTTCTGTGCCCTAACGGAGATAAAAAGATTGCTGTCTCAAGGAATTTTCAGTTCAAAGACAAAAAAATACAAATAATTACAATGTGATGTGATGGTTTCTACAATGAAGATATGGACAAAGTGCACTGAGGATGCCAAAATCTGCCCGCGCAAGTTCAGAGGTTTCATGGAGGCTCCAACTGCAGCCATACAGGAAACGGGTAGGCATTGGAGAGACACATCCCAGGCAAAAAAGGTCTCCACGTGCAAGGCCACGGAGTCCTGAGGAGAACTCTAGTAACTTCTCTCCAATCTTACTACTAAACATACACGTTTGGGTGACTTCTCTCTCTCCCCCCAAAATGGAATTGACTTGCTCTAGCTTTACAGAAAAAAGGCTAGAAAAAATGTATTTATATGTTATTTGTAGTTAAATCTGGTCAGTGAGATAGATAAGTGATTATTTTATCCCTGTAATTTTCTACAATAAGCATAAATTATGTGAAAATCTTAAAATATCATAAAGGCCAAAAGGAATCTTAAAGTACTTAAGTATTTCTGAGACTTAAACTATAAGCTGGAAATAACAGAAACAGAGACCAGCAAGGCAGGAGGTTACAGTCAGGTTACAGAGAGCCTTAAATGCCATTCATGCTAAAAGTTTAGATTCTATTCTACATGTAGCAAGGAAGCTGGAAACAAATGGCACAGGGTAGGAACATGACAACATGTGTGGCAGAAAATCAGTGGGGTAGAGGATGAATGGCAAGACAGGAGCTACTGGACAGGGACAAAACTTACTGCTGAGGTTTCAGGGTAACAAGGGAAAAGCAGACAAAGGAGTGATTAGGAGGGATCTGGGGGCTGCTTAGACAACAAAGATGGTTGCTTAGATAAGGACGGGTGAGAGATCACCACTTTCAAATGAAGACGACAGAAGAAGAATGGAGTTAGGGGAGAAAATACTGACTTTGATTTACAAATGTGGAATGTGAAATGCCTGTGTGAAACCTAGGAAAGCTACAAACTGGGAAATTAAGACCTATGGGCCTGGCTTTCAGGAATTCAGGGTTATAAATACATACCCGAGAGTTGTAGGTGGCAATGAAATGAAGATGGATGAGACTGTGAAGAAAAGAATACTCAGAAAGAGAGGAGAGCTGCAGACAGACTTGAAGAGAAGACAGGAAAGAATGACGGAGCCAGGCCCCCTTGGAGCAAAGAGGGCATATTACCCTGAAGAGAGGCGCGGTATCCTTCTCTAGGTCAGGGCAGGGATAAGAAGCCGAGTCACACGTGACAGCTCATGTTTCTTCTTGAAATAGGAAGCAACAACAAGCTCTGGGGAAAAAGGGGAGGCAGGGTTGGGAGACTGAAGGAAATCAAGAAGATGCAAGAGGACCACAGAGCATACTGAGAGCCAGCAGGTACTGGACACCCGGATCTACAAGGGCACATTTCTAACACTCATCCCACCTGAAACTACCTGTTAATAAGCATCTGCTGTGACAGGTTCTAAGTGCCAAGAACACAGGACTTTCCTGCGTCTTATTCAGCTACGAGAGCTAGAAGTGCGCGGCACAAAATCAATGCTCAAAAACTTTTGCTGAAACATTAAATTGTATGACATTTTTCTTGGACATTATTTAGAAGCCCAGGAAAGAAGAGTTTCTCAGAATTAGTTAATATGCAGACCCTCTTTAAACAGCAAACAGTTACTGTAGATACCCTAGGGATAACAATTTTCAATTCACTTGAGTATACGCAAGCCAACTTACAGCTACATATAAAATGCCTCACGCTCCAGGCTCTTGTAAATTATGAACCAAAATTCATTTACACCTACGAACACATACAAACACAGGCACTAAAATAATATATATATATGTATATACACACTCAGTTACAAGGTGGTCAGCCAGATAATCCACATATTGGTCTATTATGCTGATTATTAGCACAAAAGTCCAAAATTTTTAGAAATTCTTGTAGAAACACTCAAATTGCTGAGATGGCCTCCCATGGGTCCTCAGACTCCAACTTGAAACTGCTGAATTAACTGCATTGTCTACAGAGCAGGTGCAGGAGGAGGAAGGGGGCAGAGCAGTTGCAGTGCTGACAAAACATCAGCACCGGGAAGAGGACAAAGTCAAAGGCTTAGAGATAAGGGCGAGGTGAGAGAAAGGGGCTGAAGAGCCAGGTTTAACAGTTCAGTGCCGGGCAGGCAGTCTTGGGTAGCAGGTCTACGTGAGGAGACAGCGATGGGAACTGGCTTAGCTGGGGTTCGTTCCCAAAGGGGCCGAACCAAGAAATGGCGAGGGTGCTTTAGCTACCACAGTGGGTGCCTGGGGGCCTGGTCTTACTGAGAAGTTTTGAGAAGTGTATACAGTTCACCCTCTGAATCCATGGGTTTCATTGGTGGATTCAACCAACCACAGATGGAAAAAAAATTTTTTTAATTCCCAGAAAATTCCAAAAAGAAAAACTTGAATGCACCCTGCACAGGCAACTATTTACATAGTATTTACATTTTATTAGGTGTTATAAGTCATTCAGAGGTGACAAAGTATACGTAAGGATGTGCAGAGGTTATATGCAAACACTACACCATTTTACAGAAGAGACTTGAGCATCCGCAGATTTGGTGGGAACGGGACGTGTCCTGGAACCATTCCCCCTTGGATACCAAGGGACAACTGTAGAAAGTGTGTCCAGAGGAGGATCACTATGAAGACCTACGTTTATCAGTTCCAGTGCCCACAGGTAAAAGTCTGTCCCAAGCGGCCTCAACTGCCCCACACATCCAAGAACAACAACACATCTGCCCAGAAGGCTGCTGCCAGCTTCTCACCCTAAGGACAGACAAGAGGGCTTGTTGAAGCCCCAGGGGCTGAAAAGACAAGAGCACTTGAAGCAAGATGCAGTCAGCCAGGGTGAGTCACAGAACTGCTCTGAGCAGCAGTGGCCGGAACCAAAGGAGACCAGGAGGAAGTGAGGAGGACAGAAGAAGTTTCTAGTCCAGTGCTCAAAGCCACTGGAGTTGAAAGAGCAAGAAAAGTGCTAAACCAGAGCATGAGAAATATCACCTGCATTAACTGCTGAGACCCTCAATGATGGCAAGAACCGGGGAGGGGATTTAAGCCAGGTGATTCACATACAGACACACATACATACATTAAAACAAACACAAACAATCTCTGTTTAAAAGATTTAGTATTTAAGATGTATGTAGCTCTTACCCATCTACTATATATGTGTACAGCCGACTTGCCTCATGAACTGTCATCTTCTAGAAGTCAATTCTCCATGTTCTCTGGACATAGCACGGTATCTTAATAAATAAAAAATCTAAAGATAACTGCAGAAATTGACGTATCCAGAAAAAAATAAGCTTAACGAGAGCAAGCAGAGTGCTGTGCCCACGAGTGTTTGCTAAGGCACAGCACAGAGTTCAGAGTGTGGACTGTGGAGCCAGATGCCTGGATTCAAACCTCTGATCAACCCCTAAGTAGGCAGGTGATACTGGCAAGTTATTTAGTCTGTGCCTCAGTTTCCTCATCTTTAAAACGGGCACGATACTTCCTACCTTATAGGGGTTACATGAAGTTTAAATGAGTTGTAAAGATAAAGCATTTAAAACAGCATCTGGCACATTGTAAGCGCAACCTAGATGGCACCTGTTATCATTATTACTACACACTACAGCTGGAGCTCAACAACAACTTGATTCAATAAGGAAGTATGTTTGAATGTTTTGCTTTTTTTCAGTCATAATTATAACCAAAAACTATGAATTCACCCATGTTAGGTAAAACACAAAATATAGAAGAAGGGATAAAGTGTAAGGCTTAGAAAGAACATAACTGCAAAAAACAGATTAATGTCGATTTTTATAGCCAAATATTATTTTGATATGATATAAAAACCTTATACTGTATATATAAGGTTTAATCAGATGCTAATTATTAAATTAGATACTAATTATTATGCTAAGTATAATTAGATAATTATTTTAGGTTCCATACTTAAGTAGGATTATTCTATATATTTTCTAACAATTCTATTTCTGACAATTTGCATGTAAAATAACAAATGCACCCAAACCTCAGTGCTTTTTATTACTACATTAGATAAAGCATAGGTATTTCTGAATGTTAGTATCACGAATCACTTTAAAAAAAGATCAGGATGGAAGATAACATACCTAATACATATAGAAATAAGAAAGAAGACTTGAGACTTCTTCTGTCATGGGGAAGCAAATCTAGGAGAGGCTAAAAGAAAGAAGGAAACTGCCCTGAAAAGCTAACTATGGTAGAAACTTGGGTCAGAAGGCTGTGGACCAGTTTGGTTCACTCAGGGACTGCTGCCCACTGAGGACTACTAAGAAAACGGGAGATCTGCTCATTCAGAAAGGCCAGACAGGCACACACCAGGCAGACAAGAGTAACACAATAACTGAGGTTTGGTGATTTAAGGTAATTTGTAACAAAAAGTTATTTTACTTTTATGCCAACACCTTCAAATTACTATAATAATGACAATTATAATAAAAATAATAACAGCTGTCTTTCCGAAGTAACTCTATGAGGTTGGGAATGATACTGTCTTTGTTTTACATATAAGGAAACCAAACCACAAAGAGGTTAAATAACGTCTCCAAAGTCTCACAGGTAGAACTGAAACCAGACCATCTCAATTCTGAAGCTATGGTCTGACACTGTGCTCCATTAAACTACAATTTTTTGAGGCCTACTCAGTCACTATTTTAAAAATAAAAGAACATCCTTCTACTGTTAGAACTGACTCAGAGCACAGAAATGGAAAGGACTTAAAATGTTCTGTGAGTTTATTTCTTAGTCCTTCAAAGTGATTAGAAGCCAACAAAAGTTATTTTAACTGTCAAATTTCATGAGTAGATCAGGTTATGGTCTCATTCCTACAAAAGCACTTCATCCTAATATTTCTTACTATGTTTAATTTTATCTAAAGGATCATAATTCATCCCGTGAAAAAATAATCTTAAACACCTCCCCCAATCTCATTTGGGGGGACATGTAATTGTTCCCCTTGTCAAAAACTGTACATAATTACTTTAATCTCCTCTGTAAACTCATCTTTATTCATCAAGATTAAATGTGGTTTTATGAGCTGTTCAAACTTTTAAATGCACACTTATTCTCTATTAATGTTTTTAACAATGTGACAACTCATTTGGCATTTCTTTTTACACTTACAGATAAAATCTTTAGAAACTTTATATGTACTTCATTTGTAGAAATTAAACAATTACACTTTAGAGAAAAATTACTTAAAAAAAATGTGGTGAGTTACATTTACTTCAAGCTTTAAAATTAGGTGCCCAGAAGCCAACTGTGCCCAAAAGGGCATAGTACAAAAAGAAGTCATCCACAAGAGTTCTTCCTATAAAATCTTTGCACAAGAGCACATTTTTATTCAATACAACTAATTAAATTTAAGTCAACAAATATCTATTGCATATCTACCATGTACCAGACATACAGGCGACAAAGCTAGGACATGAATCCCGGCGTGATTCAAAAGCCCAAGCTTTCAATATAAGTACGTTTCTAATAAGAAAGATTAAAGGTTCCCACCAGTCAAATATTCTCTTCCAGAGAACAGAATTTGCTTTCTTTTTTATATCCTAACATTTAAAATCTCTTTACCTTAGTGGTGGAAAAGATTCAGATACCTACATTGAGGTATATTATAAGCTTCTCCTAAAAATATAAGGTTGGATTCCTCCCAAGTCTGTCGCCACCACTATTCTCTGTATCTGCTTTTAAAAGGAAAAAATAAATAGTCCATAACAGATTAATATTTACAAATCAACACAGGCCAGAAAAGGAACACAGGGCCAAGTTGAAAGCCTCAGGGAATTACCTGCAGTTCATCCTGCTTCTCCCCACACAGAGCTAACAGGCGGGAGAGCGTAAGCGGAAGGAACTCTGAGAGCCTGCTCTTCTCTATGCCATCAAATTTGAGGGTGCGAGCTGGGGATGAATTCATCCAGGGAAAGAGCACCTTTCCCCCTTGCGGAAAGAACAATTAAAATTCAACATTTTTTCCCCTCTCTGGCAGGAAGAGGTGCGTGGGGGTGACCATGGAGGTGTTTATGGCTCAAATAATAAGCTAGAATTAATGATTAACAAAATTTAGCAGAAAAGATGAAAGGGGAAAAAAAGAGGGAATAGGAAAGAGAGAAGGTTGAGTACTCCAAGGCAAAGACACAACACCTCCTTTGAAGTCCTTGTCCACCCACTGTGGTGGACAAACAGTAGTCTGAGGCAGAAAACTTTCTAAAGTTCCCTATTCCCACCCACAAGAAAAGAAGGCTTTTGTGGAGCACTGACCCCTTCTCACCCAAAGCTAGTATCAGCCTGAGCCGAGTTCCAACAATAAAGCTTCAACTGCTCTAAAGCTATGAGCTTACAAAACAGTTTGAAACCTGAGAACCAGGCTAATAGGAGGGTGAGTCAAAAGTTATCCGCACTCTGGTTATATTAAAACTTCTGTTGGCCACACTGTCTTTTCAGAGCTTTCCCCTTTCTGTTTAAGGCTACTGTCTCCCCAGTCACTGCTGTGCATGTGTGAACATGTTACTTCAGTTCATTTGTAACTGCGGTGCGAAGAAAAATGGATGCCCCACTTGTGATGTGCACAAAAGAGCAGCGTGCAGTGATTTGTTTTCTGTGGTCTGTGGATGTACCTGGTGCCGTTATTTATTGAAGACTTTATGCAAAGTATGAAGAAAGTGTTTTGTCTCAAAGAAGTCTGCAGGAATGGATAGAGAAGTTCAAGGAAGGTTGCACAAGTGTTAGCCGTCAAGGAACCAGATTCATTTCTGATGAAGAAGTGAAGACAGAGGTGCATTCGTGGCTCGCAGCTCAGCTAAAACCTTTTTTAATGAGGGAATATGAAAGCTTGACAAATGGACAAGTGTATTGAAACGCAAGGAGACTATGTCGAAAACTGATGTATTTGTCTTTTCTAAAAGTTAATTAAATTCTACAGCCAGAGTACCGATAATTTTTGACTCACTCTTGTACTTATACCCACCTTCTCCAGGAAAATGAGAACATGGCAGGTCAATCATCATCGCCCACCACGCAATTTACAGGGGAAAGATAAAGAATGGACATACTGCGTGTTGACAAAAAGCCTCAAAGATAAAGAAGATGGAAGTGGGGGGAAATGAGGGCACGGAACTGAACTAAGAAAAATTTCTACAGCACAGAAAGTGAAAAGAAAATGAAGAATCTTCTCTTGAAAAAAAGGAGAATGAACTCATTATGCTCTTCAAGGAATTTAGAAAATCTCAAGTAGATTTTACAGCCATCAAAAGCAGTAAGACCGGGACTTCCGTAGCGGTCCAGTGCTTAAGACTTCACCTTCCACTGTAGGGGCTGCGGGTTCAAGGAACTAAGATCCCACATGCTTCATAGCCAAAAAAAACAAAATATAAAAAAGAAGCAATATTGTAACAAATTCGATAAAGAATTTTTTTTTAAATTTAAAAAAGAGTAAGACCACAAAACTAGAGGAAAAGTGTACAGAGCTAAGGAAGGATATTTAAGTTGAGATCTTCTACAGAACTCAGACACATGCAGAACAGAATGAGCAGGCTTGATCACAGAGAATTCAAAATAATTCAAGGCAATTAGAAACATTATGATATAGCCAACAGTGATCCAGTAAATAGATAACTGGTATACTACCACCACCTCCCTCACCAAAAAGATGATAGCCTTTACATGAAGACAAAAAAAAAAAAGAAGAATTAAGCATTAAATTTCAAAAAATGGTGAAGGGGCACAAAATAAACTCAAAGACTGCAAAAGGACAGACTTAAAATACAAGCAAAAAATAAACACTTTAAACAAAGCTATTAAGGCCTAATATTAAGGGTTGATCCAAAATAAGCATGAAAAGTTGCTGAACTTAATTCTTCCCAGATCCTCCTTCCACTCAAAAGATAAGACATCACCCGGAATTGATATATTTCAAACCAGACTAGTGAGCTGTTCCTTCTTTGCACTGGGCTATGTCTACAGATTTTGCTTTTCCCTGTGAAGGGAAAAGAAGAGTAAGTTAGCAACTGCTTTGGTTGAGAAATTTTACTTTGGGGCAAGTTTACAAAAATAACTATGGATGGAGCTAGCAAAAACAATTACCATCTTAATTAATGGTATCAGCAAGCACTTGAAAGCAAGATCTGTTCCACATAATTTCAATTAAGGAGAATTGTAAGTTATGTTCCCTTGTGTAATTTTATGTACTTTTTACATGGATCACTCCAAAAATCTTACTCGATCAAAACTTTAATAAATTTTGACCATATCTTTTGTCACATCTCTTCTCTGCCCTGTATTGGACTGAAACACACACAGTGCCAAGTATATTTTAAACATATATATAGTAAATGTTTTAAAACCTAACTAAATATAGGTAGAAATCAATTTATTTCTCACTTTACTCAGCACTAAGCTGGGAATAATATCAACCTTAGAACTACTGCAAGGATAAAATATGACCATGAATGTAAAACTAATATCTTTACAGTGACCTACAGATCACAGCTTGATTCCTGAGTTTTCTTGCTCTTCAACTCACTCACTGACTTCTAAACATAAGAACCTGAGTGACTACTTAATAAATGGTCGCAATCTTTTAAAACCATGCTTCTTTAGTTAAGCACAAATCCATTCCCTATTGTGTTTCTGTTGTAACAGAATACATAACATAATACTAAATGCAACTTTTAAAACTACAGTCTCTACCTGCAATAATCAAATATGACCCACCACCATGCTGTTTGAGAGAAATTACAATCTGAAATAATAAACTATAAAATACTGGAGAGCTAATTACTAATTTCACAGAGACCATGAAAGCTTATTTACATATTCATTCAATAAACATTTATACACGGACACGGGACCTCCATACATCACATGGCACACTCTGTAACTCTCTCACGTAAACGCTTTCCTCACCACTCCACTAAAACTACATTCCCTGTAACAAAATATTGATTTTTCTTCTACCTTTCTGACATTTTTTGACCTTCATTAGCTCTTAATCTCTTCACCAACCACCAGAGGCAGAATTAACTACTCCTACTTTTTGTCCCAAAAGATATTCTTGATAGTGTCTAGCACAGTAAATGACAAACCTTCAGTGATGCTCCATAACACAGTGTTGCTTTAATTCAAATTTCTATTATAACTAATTGTAATCATGTTTGTGAACCACACCAGACTAGAGTTGTAGGGCAAGAATCCAGACCTGCATTTTATATATCCTTCATTTTATTTATATATATTTATATATGTATGATTAAATATCAAAGTAGTCAATATTTATTTTCTAAATTAGACTGTATTCTGCCGTCTAACTATACTGTCCTTTGACCAGGTCACATCTGTAACCCATCTTTGGTCATAACATTCCAAGCTGCTCTACACAGCCTTCCAAAACCACTTAAGCCAATGCTGATATTTTCCTCAAAATCTATTAGAGAATATTACCTGGTACAGTACATTGTGTAAAACATTCTGTGGTATTTGCTACGTTTCCCTAGACTGAACATAACTTGTCCCAAGCAGACAGTATCCTCAACAGCAAGGTGTACGTCAACTTCGTGATCTACACCCACTCAGCACTGCTCAGGGAAGTGGCGCTCAGAACACAGATGGATTAAAATGTCACGGACGACAGAGTTTCATCCTGGCAGAGAGCTAACAGTGGCAGATTTGGCTGGCCAGTACTGGCAGGCTTTCTCAAAGCCATGACTTGGCACAGCGCCTACCCTCTGGGGTGAGGGCACGAGAGGATGGCTGCTCACGGGAGACGGAAGACCTGCACTCTGCAGGGCCATGTCACACAACAGCTGGCCTTCAGCTCATAGGGTGACGGAAAGAGAAACCAAGAGACAGACCCCTTTATAGTGTAGATGCGGAAACCAAAGCCCTTTCCAGGTGAGGTGTTTCAACAAATGTCCCAGGGACGTTTAGGCTGAGCTCACCTGAAACCCAGGTTCCCCAAACAAGAAGCCTTTTCTACGGCAAACCGCTTCTCTAATGATGCTTCTCTCTTCACCTCAAACATGCCCATCACAGGAAAAACCTGAAAATACCCAAGTCACTCATTAAGCTATCACAGGAAGAAATCAGAAATTCAAACGAATAGGGGCACTTGACTGAGAAAGTGTTCGCAGGGCCTCTCCAAAGCCCCTTTTCACTCTACACGCTTTCCAGTATTTTCATCCGCAGCCCAGAGAGTCAACTAGCACCTAACTAGGAACTCCCAAATCTCAGTCTGAAAAACAGACTGCTGGTTTTGAGCTCTCAATCTGCATATTCACCTACATTCCAGCCGTCTCAGCAGGAGGAGTTCAGCATTCCCCTCCCTCCAGGCGACCAGCACCACCCCCTTGCGGTCATGCTGCCAGCCTCCGCCAAACGCACCTCCTAAGCTGAGACCTAGGACAGTTTCTTTCTACTCTCTGACCTCAGACACTAAGTTTGACCTGTCCTCCCTCCGAAATAAGTAGCCCCACCCAAGACATCCCCCACGCCAAGGATCTCCAAAGCTTTTTAACACTCACATTTATTATTAAAAAAAAAAAAAAAAAAAAAAACTTGAGCAAACAGGTACCCGCAAACATGTATTTATTTATAAATTAAAATACATGTACTTCTACAGTAATATAGTAAGAAATTATAAATCATAAGAATTTAAACTTTAAAATGATGGGATTAAAATACAATACATAATATTAAGTCTAATGTTTTCTTCCTATACTCCAAGTTATCTTATACATCCCTGGGGTCCAGGAAGCTGCACTTTGAAGACTATAATGAGACAAGTCCTACAATTGTGTTTATATGTGTACTATGTATATTTTAAGCAGTTTTTCAGTCACACACATTTCATGATGAGATGATACACACATGCTTTAACATATTGCTAAATATAGTTAACCTTAACCTTATCTTCCAAAGCCACAAACCAAAAATAAAGCTTAAAGGCTTTTTTTAAAATTTTATAAATAAAACTTAATTCTGTAAAAGTCTCATAATTAGCCATCTTTAAAAAGATGAGAAATTTACAAAGTATAATTTGGCTCCTTTTGCATACAGCTCCTGAACAAGAGAGACGATATGTTTTCACCCATCTACTGAGATATTCTAAGGCTGCTAATGTTCTGAGGGTTTTATGGACTGCCTCTCCTATAACCTAGATACATCCTACAGTTTTTTCAGTTTTCTACAGCTATAGATACTGCTATCATTTCAGGGTTCTTTAGACTAATGTACTCTTCCCTGCTCTTACCCCTATAAGCCCACCCTCCCGACCCCAAGACTCCCACCTCTGCAATAGCAATATAAAAGGACAAAAATTCCACAACATATAACCAATCAGAATACACCTGCTAACACAACAAAAGATATTTACATATTTGCACAATAGGATCTTCTAGGATTCTACTGACAACCTGACAGATCCTAATTTCATGCAGAGTGGGGAAATTAGCCCATATGAATCCTCTCAGATACTAATTCAGCTTGTCACACATTCAGAAATGTCAATTCTCAGAACTCCAAAGTTCTGAATCTTTTACCAGTTAGATGTTTCATCTCATCACTCCAGCAGAGTAAAGAACAAACCAGTGCACTTACAAAATAATTAAAAATATATATTTTCTTCAGATAGGCTATCACCCCTGATGCTGTAAACCACAATTTGGCAAGAAGCCAAGCAAAGAAGCTATTAAGTGGCAAGCATTCCATGAAAACTAGCACCACCTGAAACTGTTAACTTCCACTATTTTATAAAGTGACCAGATGGCCCCAGAGTTTCTCCAGGCATTAGGAATTTATCAACCTCAATATAGAACTACATGCTTATTCAATGATGCTGATTTGGGGCAGCTTTTAATTATACTGGCCAGAAAGTTAAGGAGAAAGCCACCTAAATCCAGGATTTTCAATACTGATTCCACACCTTCCACACACACAATACTGAAGGGATGCAAAAATAATCTTAATATAGAACTTAACTTTCTTTTAAAAAGAATCAACATTACAAAAACTTAAAATTTTAGGTCTGTGAAATCAACATACATGACTTAATTTGGAGTTTCTTTGCTTTCTATTTACAGAAGTTTCTTTTGTAAAATAGGGATAAAAACAGCACATCCCCTGTCTTTTTAACTAGGGTGAGTAAAATGGCTTTCTCCTCAAATGCCTGTAACCACAATATTGACTTGTTTCATGTGTTTTCTATTTATCAGTTAATCACCTTCAGCCCCTCATTTATTATTAATCAATGAACTAAAATTATTTTCAAAAAGAACATTTTAGTGGGGCTCTTAAGTAAGCCCTGACCCCTGTGGGCCTTGACATCCAAAAATCTAGAATAGGTAACTTGCAACTAAAATTCCTTAATCATTTCTAAACTGGTCTATTACGCAATCTACTGTAAAGGCTGCATGTAGTTTAAGAAAGATGCCTAAACAAAATTCAATTAGCATTTGTTATTTTTGTACCATCAAAACAATAAAAACCCCAGTAATTCTACTCACCTAAAATTTGTCCGAATCTAAAGAAACCTTACTAATATTATCAATTACATGCTGAGATCTTTTTAAAAAATCTTTTTAACATACCAAGAAGGAACGAAAAGGAGTTAATATTTATTGAGCGTCTACTCGAAGTTAAGTGACTTCCATTTTACATTTGCTATTCGCTACACTGTACTTATACAAAGTTACTTGTGGTTCAAACATAGGTTGCTAGAGCCCATGGGTTTTCCTCATACAGCTGAATGACCACCCACGCTCCCTGGGCCTCAGTTTCTTCTTTTGTAAAATAGGGATAAAAACAGCACCTACCTGGTTGGATCGGTGCCGGAATTAAACGAGAAAATAAAGGTAAAGTGCGCAGAGCTAAGCATTGCCCTCACCGTCGTTATTATAACAATTACTAGTATTATTAGCGCAGGTATTGTTCCCATTTTACAGATGAAGACCTGTACCCTTAAAGAGTGTAATTTACTAGCAATGATCAGACCAACCAGCGCTAGGTTTTGACTCAAAAGCACAAATCTGTGGAAACAAAACCTGCTCAGGCATTAAACACTGGCATCCTTAAAAATACAGCTTGCCGTTAGGAAGCGCGAGGAACGGCACGAATCGGGCACAAGGCCGGGCATCAGCCCTCGACACTGCCGCGGCGTCGACACCCAGCGTTAGGGGAAAGGGCCCCGCAGGACGCGGCCACCCCGCGCCCCTCTTCCCAGCGGCTCGGCGACGCCCCAGGCGCGGGGCTGGAGCCGGAGGTGAGTGGTCCCCGCCCGCAGGCCCGGCAGCCGGCGGCTCAGGGCAGCCGGGGTCGCGGCCGCTCCCCGGGGGCCCGTCCGCGCCCAGCCCGCGGGGCCGCGCCCACAGCCGGCGTCCGAGCGGCGGGTCCCGGCTCCGGGCCTCCGCGACCTCGGAGCGGCGGGGACAGCGCCCCGGCCGGCCCGCTCCCTCCGACGCCCCCCGGCCGGGAAAGTCCGGGAGCGGGCGCGGCCCGACTTCCTTCCCCGCCCGACGGCTGGTATCCACCCCGAGGCCGCGGCCCCCACGCCCGTCCCGCGGCCCCGGCCCGACCGCGCACCGAGCCCGCCGCCCGCCCGGGCCCACCTTCTCCCGCGGCGTCCGGCCCGCTCGCTCGGCTCCGCCTGTGTTCCGCGGCTCCCGCTCGGCCTGTCCCGAGAGCTGGCGTGGCCTCCAGGGCTCGGGCTCGGGCGCGGGCGCGGCGGCGGCGGCGGCTCCGGCTCCTCCTCCTCGCGGGCGGGAGGAGGAGACTCAGCGGCGCGGGGCCGCCTCCCGGCAGGAAACGACCCCCGCGGCACCGCCTCCCTGGCGCGGCGATCCCGCTCCTCAGGCAGCCGCCGCCGCCCTCTCCCACCGGAAGCGCATTCCTCCCGGGCCGCGTCAGCCGCGCCCGCGGGGCGGGGGAGGGGCCGGGGCCGCCGGGACAAAGGCGCCTCCAGGCTGGGCGGCCTTCGCGGTGCCTCAGTTTCCTTTGCCGCCCGGGGAGGGAGGGCAGGTGTGCGCGGCCCTGCGCGCCTTCACGCCTCCCGTGAGGGAATTCTGGAGCCGCCTCCTTGGCCGGCCTTAGGTGCTGCGTCCCCGAAGCCGCACGTCCGTCCGGCCCACGGCCCGTCCGGCTGGCCCGGGGCTGCCCGGCGTTGAACCCGGGAAGCCCTGCCTCCCGGGAGCCGCCTCAGTCCCCGGCAAGTCGAGACACTGAGTCGCTCACCGTGCAAGGCTTCGTGGGACCAAAACGTTTCCCTGCTGGAAGGGAAGCAGCTGAAGCCGATATTGTTTTTCTAGCGTGAGGATTTGCTTGACTTAAGTCTCTGAGAAAGGGGAAGACTTTAGGGAGGAGATGGGTGCCAAGGAAGGTGCAGGTGAGGGAAGTTTTACAGAAAAACTGCTGAGTTGGGGAGCCGCTTTTGTTAGGGTAACCTGGAGGTCCGTTTATGGGGAGCAGCGATGAGAAGGAAAAGGTTCATCCTTGATACAGTTTCTGTTCATCCTCACGTTTTTTGAGTAGGTGGACGGGGTAGGGGGGAGGGGGGCTGGAGAAGGAACATCTAAGAGAAGAGACACGTTCATTATGAGCATGGCTGGGCACATTTTGAGAAGAGGATTGAAACCTGTGCCAACCGGCATCATACCGAAACCCAGTAACTCAGAATATGCTTCTGGCGGGCTGCCATCCTCTTAGCAGAAAATGTGCATTGCCACGTGGTGAGCTGTAGCACCCTGTTGGGCGCAGAACTCGAATTATTAGACTTGTGGAACTGAGAAGTAGTGTTTCGTTTGGGGGAGATTAAAAGCTGTAATGCCCGTTTGGCTGCCAGTCTTAAATAAGAGAAAACAATCCCATCTATGGAAATTTTGGCCATTCCTCGCCAGCAAAATCTAATCGGTTGGTTAGATAATCTCTGGAAACCTCTAAAGAAATGAGAATGATTTTTCCCACTTCATGGATGACCAAACCTAAGAGACTAAATGATGTTTCCTTATTTGTGGAATCTAAAAAAAGGATACAGATGAACTTATTTACAAAACAGACTCACAGACATAGAAAACAATCCCATGGTTACCAAAGGGGAAGGGGGGGGAGGATAAATTAGGAGTTTGGGATGAACATATACACACTACTATATGTAAAACAGATAAACAACAAGAACCTACTGTGTAGCACAGGGAACTATATTCAATAATTTGTTAGAACTTATAATGGAAAAGAATATGTAATATGTATTATACTACATAATACATAATATATATGTAACTAAATTACTTTTCTGTATGATTTACAATGCAGTGTTAGTTTCAGGCGTACAGAAAAGTACTTTTAAAAAATAATGTTTCTATATTAATAACCCAATGTTGCTGCTGCCACCAGCCCTCAACATTCTTTTATTTAAAGGTACTGGTTATACCACTTCAAAATTGATCAGAACTGGCCTGGTCTCAGCATAGATTACAGTTCTAAAGGTAAAGCGTAATTTATTCATGCTTGGTTCACATTTGCACAACACTAAACTAAATTAGTTCAAAGGCAGTGTAATCATCCTTTTATCCCAGTGTCAAACAGTTTCAGGTCATACGATAGGGGCTCAGCTAATATTTGATAAATGAATAAATGGGTCTTTTTGCTCCCCTGCGACGACATCAGAGCATTTGGCTAAACTAAAGTGTGAGTAGCAATTCATGTACAGAAGCCATGAACTTTGAGGAAACAAGAAATTACAGAAACATCTTCTCTAAGAAAAGCAGTGATTGATCAGGAGTATGGCTCCACTTGTGATTTCACATAAATATTAGTCGATGGACAATTAGCTAACTATAAAATCTATGAGCATTCCATACAAAGGTTGGTCAGTTTTACCATGCTAAACAGGAAATCCTAGCAAGTAGGAATAGTGTAAGTCACATTGCTAAACCATGTCATGATAGAACATCTATTGGTATCTTGAATTTTAGACAAATCATACTTTACCTACTCTCTCTCCCAGTTATTATAAATTGTCTTATGCTATCTCATGTCATTATGTCAAATAATTAAAAGTTGACCTCTTCGTTAGTTTTGGCGTCTTACTACTACGTGCTCTTCAAGATAATATCTTTATTCACCTGCTATTTTCCATGGTAAATTTTCAAAGTTGCTCACCAGTGAAGACTGTATTGGATGCCCAAGTTCGTTTAAATCAGCGTTTAACCCCCATTTCTACTGATAATTAAAAGATAGGCTTACCTAAATGAAAGGAACCACTAGAAACCTGATTATCTCTTTCAGATAATGGGGTCACAGTTGATTAGTGATCTAGTATGTTGTTTTTAATCACATGATTATGGAATACAGAATTGGGAGTGAGAGTGAGTCAGTGTTAGCTTAGGAGTGGATAACTGTCTTTCTCTTGTACTTTGAACACTTTTGGGACTCAGCCTGTCAAATATTACCCTGTCCAGTAAGTCACAAATCATCCCATGGTAACTTGAAGCCTTTTCAATCTTTCAAGAGTGCAAATGCCTCTAAACAGTATAACATTTTACAGGCCAATATTTTATTTATAAATGATTCATTTATAAATGATTTTCCAATTTCAATAATCATATCACTTGGGCAAGACTCCATGGGGTTAGAGCAAAGGGTGAATACCTGTGTTGTGAGAACAGGAGGATACCCATGACCAAAATGTTTGGTCTTGACCACTGGCTGGCACATTCTGGCTCAACCCATACCAGATCAGTTTTAAATAAGCAGTGTGACTGTGTGTCCCAGTGTGCCCAAGATAACCCCAGTTTGTCTGTTGTCCAAGCATGATTATTAATGGCACCTCTTTTCGTTCTCAAAAGTAAACACTGATGTGGATGATAGATTATACCATCACCCTGTAAATGAAGAGTGTCCAGACAATAAGGAATTTAAAAAGTAAGTTTAGCAATTCAAAGGGGATGCATAGGGACACACTGCAAATGAGATCCCAGATTTGTAGGTGAAGGACAATTCCAACACTGATCATCAGGGAAAAAATTGTGTGGAGATGAGTGAAATGAATTAGGCAGTTTCTATGTGATAAAGATGCCCTACTAGGAGACTTAATGAAAGAAAACCCTTGAAAGTAGCGTGGCTGATCAACAGACTTGGGTTTTAAATACCATTGTAAAAGTGCACGATGGCTTTCAGAGCAGATTGATTGCTAGTGGCTAGGTAAGTCTTTGGCTATTTTTCTAAGAACTGTTTCTACAGAGTGATCTGGATATATTTTTCTCATCTGCCACCTCCAGCTAATTAGAATGTAAAGCCTTCTTTAAACATAAAAAAAAAAAAAAGGAGAAGAAAAAGATGAGCCGATGGGGTTAGAAGGAATAGAAGTCTCTGGTAATTCCCTATAATACATATGTGGATGTGCTTCTGAATCATAAATAACTTCATTTCTTTACCTAAGACACTAAATTCCCTCTATTAAAATGTGAATCTGTGTGCCCTAGCTTAAAAAAAAAAAAGCCCTGGGAATTATTAACATTTTGAAAACCAAGAAAGATTGAGACAGTCCTCCAGTTCCTCCTTTCTCAGTCTCCAAATACACAAATAACATACAAATAATCAAATATTGCAAAGAAACTGGAAGTTCATTTATTTTGCAACTTCTTATTTTTGTCTTTGGGGCTTTGATTGAGTGAATGCTGCTCCATACCCTGTTATAATTGCCAGAGGAACCATGCGTTTGCTACACAATCAGCAACTGTGTGTGTATGGTATGTGGCAATGTATTG
Source organism: Hippopotamus amphibius kiboko (assembly GCF_030028045.1). Classification (NCBI taxonomy): domain Eukaryota; kingdom Metazoa; phylum Chordata; class Mammalia; order Artiodactyla; family Hippopotamidae; genus Hippopotamus; species Hippopotamus amphibius. The sequence goes on along the minus strand of NC_080189.1, from coordinate 119,757,439 downwards.
GACTAGCTCATCCTACGGCTTTAGGTAACACTTTATTCCTTTGCATATTTAAAAGTAAGGTGGAAGGGACTTCCTAGGTGGCGCAGTGGTTTAGAGTCTGCCTGCCAATGCAGGGGACATGGGTTTGATCCCTGCTTGGGGAAGATCCCACATATCACAGAGCCACTAAGCCCATGCACCACAACTATTGAGCCTGCACTCTAGAGCCCATGAGCCACAACAGGAGGAGCCCGTGCACCACAGTGAAGAGTAGTGCCCACTCTCTATAACTAGAGAAAGCCTGTGTGTAGCAACGAAGACCCAACGCAGCAAATAAATTATTTATTTTTAAAAATACTAAAAAATAAAAAAAAGTAACGTGGAAAAGTGTCAGAACAGTCTGCCCTTCACATTTAGGGCTAGCCATTGAGTCTTTTCCTTTTCTAGATAGTTCATGGTTGCAGGGTTATGGCTCTGAATATGGGTCACGAATGAGGAAGCCTGCCTCAACTGTTCAGCTTCCTGTTTTCCATATATAGCGTCCATTTTTTCCTTGCTCAGTCCATGGAGTATTACCTCCACTGGGTGTGAGCATTCCCTGCCAGCTCTCAGATGCTGAACATTTTTAAGAGCCCAGAGGGAACGGTGTTTTTAGGCAGCTCTTTTCAGACACTGAGTTTCTTCAGCTGGAGAAGGGAATGTGCCGTCCCAAATAAGAATGAAGAATATGCCAAATATAAGCAGTTGAATACTGCTGGAGTTATTTTAGGAACCAGGGTCACTTAGTACAGGAAATGATGGTGCTACCAGCAAGCTATGGCTAGAGACTATAAAACAACTTTTTTCTCTTCTCATTTAACTACTTTTGAGTCTCTTGAGAAAATTTGGCAATTTGAATTAGGAGCAGCTTGATTTTAGGCCAGATTCATTAGGGAGTGGGACAAATAGGTTAGTTGAAAGGTGTGTTTGATTGGTTAGTAATACAGCCTTCCTCCCCCAAATTAATCCCCATAACATTTTGCCTCAGAGTTCTTGCTGTATGCCTATGTATGGGAAACGATGAATCCATGGATTCCCAAAACTATAGACACAATTTCACTTAAACATATAGATCTGCATTTTTGCAGATAATTCTGGTTTTAATGGGATCTTAATCCCAAAACATTAAGAATCAGTATTTTAAACACAGATATGATCGGTCCCTTTTATAGGCAAGGAGCCTAAACACATATATTTGTTATTGTGGCCCTAGAATCTTGACTTGTATACTAATTAGTCTTATCTAAAACAATGTTTTAAACATCAGATACACCTCCAAATATTTTGCAATAATATTTTCCCTGCAGTGTTATTTAAACTGTAGGAGGTAGAACAGAGAAAGTACAATCTTCTGTGATCAAGCCACATGACTAAATAGTGTGCTGTTTGTGTTTACTTTTCAAGGTAAAATAAATTTCAAAGAAAAACCAGAACATTTTATCTCAAATTTCCAACTTACATACTAGGACTTAAATACCTTCAAATTATATCTAAAAATCGCCCTGATTGAAAACTGTTGTAAATTTTTAATTAGATTGAGAACAGTTCTAAATTAATTTTAATTATACTTCCCAAGAATATTTTCCATTTAGTATTAAGAATATCAAGCCCTGTGGCTCTTCTCCTTTAGGATTTCTGCATTGTTGTTGGCTGATGTCATAGGCTTTTCGGTCTATGATCACAAGAATTCCCTATTTATAACTGCTTATGGCTGCCACATGCTTAAAATATCAGCTAAACTGTTTTTCCCTTAGTCAGAACATTAGCTATAGAAATGAAATTCTTCAATTAAAATTTCACCAGTAGGGAGAAAATATTTGCAAGAGACATATCTGAGAAAGGACTATTATCCAAAATATACAGAGAACTCGTAAAACATAATAATAAGAAAACAATCTGATTAACAAATGGGCCAAAGACTTTAACAGATACTTCACCAAAGCAGATATATGGAAGATAAATAAGCACAGGAAGAGATGCTCTACTTCATGTCTTTAGGGAATTTTAAATTAAAACAACGAGATACCACTACACACATACTAGAATGGCCAAAATCTGGAACACTGATACCACCAATGCTGGTGAGGATTTGGAGCAACAGGAACTCTCATTCATTGCTGGTGGATGTGCAAAATGGTGCAGCCACTTTGGAAGACAGTTTAGCAGTTTCTTACAAAATTAAACATACTCTTACCATACGATTTGGCAACCACCCTCCTTGGTATGTACCCAAAAGAGTTGAAAAAATGTCCACATAAAAGCCTGCACATGGATGTTTATACTGAGTTATTCATAATTGCCAAGACCTGGAAGCAACCAAGATGACTTTCAGTAAGTGACTGTTTAAATAAACCATGGTACATCCAGACAATGGGACGTTATTCAGAACTAAAAAGAAACAGCTGTCAAGCCATGAAAAGACACGGAGGAAACTTAAATGCATATTACTACTTGAAAGAAGGCAGTTTGAAAAGGCTACATCCTATACAATTCCAAGTGTGTGACATTCAGGACATGGCAAAATTGATTAAATAAATTCTCATATATCCATGGAATTAAATAACCACCAGCTTTAAAAAAGAATGAGTTAGACCTGAATGCGTTGATTATGGAAAGATATTTGATATATATTATGTGTGCATCAGGAACAAGATGAAGAACATATTATGTGTAATTCTTACATGCAGTGGTATTAGTATCATCCACATTTACAGGCAAGGGAACTGAGACAAGCGAGGTTACACTGAAAAACTGATAAGTAAAAGAACCAAGATTGGTATTCAGGCAGTCTGGCTCCAGAGACCAGATGTTTATTCACTGCACTTTACCATCTCTGATATCTTACATGATTTTACAGAGACATTGTCTGCCCTGTTCCAGCTCCACTGCGACTAGTCAGGTAAGTCTGTAATTCTGGAGGTCAGGAATAAAAAGTCAACCTGTTTACACATATAAGCCATGTTCTCCAATACCAGCATTTCCAATAATAATGAGACATCTGCATCTCCATCTATTTTACTCCTTGTCTACCTGTTAATTAAAATATATATATATAATATATATGCATATTATATTATTTTCTCAAGAAGGAAAGGATGACATAAGATTGTCATTGTTATATACCAATGTGAACAAGCATACAGGCATAGCTAAGATTGTTAAATCAAATTATTCCAATGTTGGTCAGTTACATATTTTTCATTAGAGGTCTTATATTCTATCTCTCTTAAGGGCAGTGACTGTATCAGATGTGTTTATATGTCTAACATAGTGCTTTACATGTATGATTATATTGCTTCTCTTTCATTAGAAATAAAATCACCACCTCATCTTAAACCATCTCCCCCTTGCCCACTATACTTTAGCTATATTTCCATGAATTCACCAAGCATGTTCCTATCTTGGAGTTTTTGTGCTTGTCATTCCCTCTACCTGAAGTGCTCTTCACATGGCTACTTCCTTCTTGTCAGTAAGATCGCAGCTTAACTATCACCTCTTTAGAAGGTCTTCCTACCCCTCAACCTAAAGTAGCCTCCCAGGCCCTCTCCTTCACATTGCCGTAGTTTAATTCTCTGCATGGCACCAGTCACTATCGGATATTTTTCTATTTATTTTTTCTTTGATAATTCTCTATCTTCTACTAAAGTGCAAACTCCAGAAGAGCAGCTACTTTGTCTGCCTAGCCCAGCTCCCAGAGGTGCCTGGAACAAGTAGAGAGCAGAGTCACTGAATGAATAAATAAGTACTTGCTCATTTTTTTGGCCATGCTGCGCAGCATGCGGTATCTTACTTCCCCAACCAGGGATCAAACCCATGCCCCCTGCAGGGGAAGCATGGAATATTAACCACTGGACCACCAGGGAAGTCCCAGTATCGTTCATTATTTATTCAGCAACTAGTATGATGATTATTTCAATACCATGCGAATATTACAAAGTAACATTAAAATAACATTTTTGAAAGCACTTGCTTACTGTAGCTTTCACTCTAAATCTTGCTATTAAAAATTCCATTTAATTCATGGTAAAAACACTCAACAAACTAGGGATAGAAGGAAACTACCTCAAGATAATAAAGACCATATATGAAAATCCCACAGCTAACACTGTTCTCAATTGTGAAAGGCTGGAGGTTTTTCCTCTAAGATCACAAACAAGATAGGGATGCTCATTTTCACCACTTCTATTCAATATAGTACTGGAAATCCTAGACAGAGCAATTGAGCAAGAGAGAAAAATAATAAAAGGCATCCAAATTAGAAAGGAAAACTAAAACTATGTTTTTAGAGGATGTGACCTAATTTGTAGACAACTCTAAAGATTACACACACACACACAGAGTTAGTTCTTTTCAGCAAAGTTGTAGGATATAAAATCAATACACAAAAATTAGTTGTGCTTGAATACACTAATAATGAACAATTCAAAAAGGAAATTAAAGAATCAATTCAATTTACAATAGCATCAAAAAAGAATAAAATACTCAGAAGTAACCTTAACCACGAAAGTGAAAGACTTGTACACTGAAAACTATAAAACGTTGCTGAAAGAAATGACAGAAAGACACAAATAAGTGGAGAAACATCTCATGTTCATGGACTGGAAGACTTAATATTGTTAACCAAAGTGATCTATAGATTCAGTGCAATCCCTATCAAAATCCCAATGACTTTTTTTTTTTTTTTGAAATAGTTATCCTAAATTCATATTGAATCTTAAGGGATCCAGAATAGCCAAAATAGTCTTGAAAAAGAAGAACAAATTTGGAGGTCTCACAACTTCCTGATTTTAAAACTGATCAGAAAACTGTAGTCATCAAAGCAGTGTGGGTACTGGCATAAAGATGGACAGAGAGACAAATGGAAAATAATAGAGAGCCCTAAATTCTCACATATATGCTCAAATGATTTTCAACAAGCATGTCAAGACTACTCAGTGGGGAAAGAACAATATCTTCAACAATCTCTTCAACCTCTGGGAAAACTGGATATCTACATGCAAATGCTGTATCCTTACCTTTCACCACATAAAACATTAACTCACAATGGGTCAAAGACCTAAACATAAGACCCAAAACTATAAAACTCTTAGAAGAAAACATAGGAGAAAAGCTTCATGACATTGGATTTGGCAACAATTTTTTGGATGTGACAACAAAAACACAGGCAACAAAAGTAAAAATAGCCAAATTGGACTACATCGGTATTAAAAGTTTCTGTGTAGCAAAGGATACAATGAACAGAATATAAAGGCAACCTATAGGATGGGAGAAAATATTTGCAAATCATATATCTGATAAGGGGGTAATATCCAGAATATGTAAAGAACTTCTACAACTCAACAACAAAAAAAGAAACAATGCAATAAAAAATGGGCAAAGGATTTGAACAGACATTTCTCCAAAGATGTACAAATGGCCAATCAGCATAGAAAATAATACTCAACATTACTAATCATTAGGAAATGCAAACAAAACCATGATGAGGGACTTCTTAGGTGGCGCAGTGGTTAATAATCCCCCTGCCAATGCAGGGGACACAGGTTCGAGCCCTGCTCCAGGAAGATCCCACATGCCGAGGAGCAGCTAAGCCCACGAGCCACAACTATTGACCCGTGTGGTGCAACTGCTGAAGCCCATGCGCCTAGAGCCTGTGCTCCACAATAGGAGAAGCCACCACAATGAGGAACCCACACACCACAATGAAGAGTAGCCCCTGCTCAGTACAACTAGGGAAAGCCAGTGTGCAGCAACAAAGACCCAATGCAGTCAATAAATAAATAAATAAATTTATATTAAAACACAGACACACACACAATGAGCTACCATTTTATACCCATTAAAACGGCTTCTGTAAAAATAAAAGTAATACAAAGTATAGGCTGAGGATGTGGAGAAATTGGAAACTTTGTGGCTATTGACAGGGATGTAAAATGGTGCAGCTGCTGTGGAAAAAGTATGGTGGGTTTTTTTGAAAAATGAAAATAGAATTACCATGTGATCTAGCAATTCTACTTCTGGGTACATACCTAAGAGAACTGAAAGCAGGGTCACCAAAAGATATTTGTACTCCCGTGTTCAAAGCAGCATTATTCACAATAGCCAAATGGCAGAAGCAATCCAAATGTCCATCCAAGGATAAATGGATAAACAAAACACGGTGTATAAATACAACGGGAATATTATTCAGTCTTAAAAAGGAAGCGAATGCTGACACATGCTACAACATGGATGAGCCTGAGAACATTATGCTAAGTGAAACGAGGCAGTCAAAAAAGACAAATATTACATGAGTCCACTTGCTTGAGGTACTTCGAATAGTCAAATTCACAGAGACACAAAGTAGAGGTGTGGTTGCTAGGGGCTAGGGGCTAGGAAAATGGAGAGTAGTAACCAAGAACAAATGGGTGTAGAGCTTCAGTTTTTCAAGATGAAGAGTATTCTGGAGATTGGGTGTACAACAATGTGAATGTACTTAATACTACTGAACTATACACTTAAAAATAGTGAAGATGGTAATTTTATGTTTTGTGTTTCACACAATTTTTAAAAATGCGTATTTCCTAGTTTATACACGGAAAAGACTTAGAAACAGATAGTAACCTAGAAGCAATGATCACCCTTAATGTACAAATTGTGGTCTACTGGAAATTCCCCACCTGTTAGGTGCTTGGAAAATGATTGATTCCAGACTTGGAACAGGAAATGTACAAGATGGATGGAGACTTTGCGTGTGTGTGTACGTGTGTGCCTGAAACCAAGGAAACTATCAGAATTAATTGATTCATATCAAAGGACATAGGAGGCAGATTGAAAAGAGATGGGACAATTTGAGCATTGAAGAGTAAAAATGACTGCAATTGATTTAAACACATTGAATATATAAGAATTCATGAGGTTTTTTTTTTCATTTATTTTGTAACTGAAAGTTTGTACCTCTTAATCTCTCTTTCCTACTTCTCTCCTTCCCCGACACCTTCCCCTGTGGCAACCATTCGTTTGTTCTCTGTATCTATAACTCTGTTTTTGTTTTGCCATGTTTGTTCATTTGTTTTGTTTTGCCTAGCTTCCACATATCAATGAAATCATACAGTATTTGTCTTTCTCTGTCTGAAATACTTAGCATAATACCCTCCAGGTCCAACTGTGTTATCAAAAATGGCAAGATTTCATTCTTTTTTGTGACTGAATAATATTCAGTTGTATATATACGCATCTTCTTTATCTATCCATCTATTGATGGACACTTAGTTTGCTTCCATATCTTGGCTACTGTAAATAATGCTGCAATGAATATAAGGGGTGCATCTATCTTAATGTTTTCATTTTCTTTGAATAAATACCCAGGAGTGGAATTGCTGGATCATATAGTAGTTCTATTTTTAACTTTTTGAAGAATCACCATACTGTTTTCCACAGTGGTTGCACCAATTTAAATTCCCACCAATAATGCACAAGGATTCCTTTTTCTCCATATCCTCCCCAACACTTGTTATTTGTTGTCTTTTTGATAATACCCACTCTGACAGGCGTGAGATGATATCTCATTGTGGTTTTGATTTGCATTTCCCTTATATTAGTGATGTTGAGCATCTTTTCATATGCCTGTTCCCACCTGTTTATCTTTCTTTGGAAAAATGTCTATTCAGGGCCTCTACCCATTTTTAAATCAGGTAGTTTGGGTTTTTGCTGTTGAGTTGTATCAGTTCTTTACATATTTTGGATATTAATCCTTATCATCAGATATATCACTTGCAAATATCTTCTCCCACTCAGCAGACTGCCTTTTCATTTTGTTGATAATTTCCTTCACTGTGCAAAAGTTTTTAGTTTGATGTAGTCTCATTTGTTTCTGTATTGTTTTGTTTTTGCTTTCATTTCCCTTGCTTGAAGAGATATATCCAAAAAAATATTGCTAAGATTGATGTTAAAGAGCATACTGCCTGTATTTTCTTCTAAAAGTTTTACTGTTTCAGGTCTTACATTTAAGTCTTTAATCTGTCTTGAATTTATTTTTGTGCATGGTGTGAGAAAGTAGTCCAGTTTGATACTTTTTTTTTAAGCTCTTTATTGCAATATAATTGCTTTCCACTGTTGTGCCAGTTTTTGCTGTGCACCAAAGTGAATCAACTATATTTATACATATATCCCCATGTCCCCTCCCTCCCACAACTCCCTCTCACCCTCCCTATCCCAGCCCTCTAAGTCATCTAAGTAGTCCAGTTTGTTACTTTTGCATGTGGCTGTCTAGTTTTCCCAATACCATTTATTGAAGAGGCTGTCTTTTCCCCACTGTATATTCTTGCCTTGATTGTCATAGATTAATTACCCATATGAGTGTGGGTTAATTTCTGGGCTCACTATTCTGTTCCATTGAGCTATGTGTCTGTTTTTGTGCCAGTACCATACTGTTTTGGTTACTGTAGCTCTGTAATATAGTTTGAAATCAGGGAGCATGATGCCTCCAGTTTTATTCTTCTTTCTTAATATTGTTTTGGTTATTCAGAGCCTTTTGTGTTTCTATACAAATTTCTTCTTATTCTATGAAAAATGCCACTGGTATTTTCATAGGGATTGCATTAAATCTGTAGATTACTTTGGGTAGTATAGTCATGTTAACAATATTAATTATTCCAATCCATGAGCATGGTATATCTTTTCATCTGTTTGTACTGTCTTCAATTTCTTTAATCAGTGTTTTATAGTTTTCCAAGTACAGGTCTTTTACCTCCTTAGTTAGATTTATTCCTAGGTATTTAATTCTTTTTTGTTGCATTTGTAATGAGCTCATTTTTAAGAAAGAAAAAACAGAAATGGTTAAAAAATAAACACAAAAAATTTAAAAACAACAACAACAACAAAAGGAAACCCTCTTTGGTCACCATTGGAGGTGGCCAGAGTACTAACTTCTTACTCTGGAAACTGGTAAGTAGAACAAAAGAATTAAGCATTTGTCCTACCTTTACTGTATGAATTGATTGGCAAAGTATCTATATTGATGTATTTGATTAAGCAAAGCTCTTCTTTACAGAAGAATGACAGCTCTCAATAACAACTATAGAAGTAATAATAAAAGTGAAAAAAATACTATTTGGCAATCTCTATTGAAATAATTGATTCTTCTAAAAGCTATTAGGTAAAGTTTGGTGTAGGGCTGCACAAGAGAAGGATTGGACTTCTCCCACCTGAATGATAGGTCATCTTAGCATCACTAAAACTCTGTCAACCAGATATGTGCTTCTTAATGTGATGCATTGTGTAGTACAAAGCACCATCTGTGGAATAGTTGTGCAGAAAGAAAGGAGCAGAATCCAACCAGGTATTTAGACCTCACTTTAAGTTAGTAGGAAATGCAAGAGATAGAGGAACAATTTAAATGACACCACAAGAAGACATCAAAAAACACCAGAATACTCTGCAGGACCACCTGGTTTTTACAAGTAAAAATCTTGAGAAGAAAACTTGAAGAGAAGAAAGATGTACCATGGTTCATAATATTAATCTCTGCTTTCATGTGTTTTTATAAATAGGGTTAAAATTATTAAGTTTTACAAATGCTGCATTATAAAATATATAGAAATTAAAATATACTCTAAAGTTTCAACATTTCAACAAGTAAAATTCCCTTCATATTCTTGGATTTCCTTCTAATCTTACTCTAACTTTCTGCCTTGGATGATTTGTCCACTGCACTTAATCTTTTCTATTGGTTTTCCCCAAATTGATGGAGACAAGAAAGAGTTTTAATTATAATTTAACCATAATCAGAATAAATAAAAATGAAAATGATAAGGAAGGCAGAACTTGTTAAAATTACACAGTTATAAAAATATAAATTGATCTCTTTATGTTCTTTTCCCCTTCAAACATAAACCTTTAATAACCATAAAAAATTGGAAACTATTTTTGAAAAGTAGCTACTTAAAAATAAATCCCCCTTTTCAGGAGAATAAACTCTGATGTTTCTAGGAAAAGACTTATTCTTCCAAATACCCTGGCTTTTGGAATGAAGCAAATCTAGTACAGCACCAACTGTAGTCTTACAGACATTAAATAATATTTGGTGATTATAATTACACCCTTTTTTTAAAAAACGAGATACTGTATGGTATATAGACTATGAGGTATGTTCACAACTTACTGTATAATTGTCCTCTAAAATGTTGAATTTCCTTTAAGGAGTGATTCTGAGTCAGTCAGAGATATAGTCAGTCTTAGGCAGTACAGAGGAGACTCATTTATTGGTAATCTGTGTGGATTGCTGACATTGTGTAAAACAGAATTAGTATCAAAAGCAGATTGGTATATTAGAAAATGAATCAGGGAAAAAAAATAATGAAAGCCCCAGAAAGAATAAATGACAACATTACCATAAGATAATTTACATAAACTCACGGTGGAAACCATTTGTCTACAGATTTGACAGATGGGTGAACAGTGACAGTGTAGAGTCACTGACAAATGTCAGTCTGAAAATGGCATGCCTACAGACTCCACGAGTATAGAAACTGCAGCCAAAGCATCCTATATTAATCAAGAAGATTATAGACAAGTTATCATTAATTTGAATTCAGTCTCTTAGAAATCCCATTCATGCATATCAAAATCTATTTTCAACAATAATCCTATATGTTTGATACCATATCAAAGTTTTTTCTGCCTCATATATTCACCTCCCGCTCCCACCCTCCCAAACAGTATTCAGCTGGGAAAAGAGAGGTAAAATGGAAGCTGCTAGTTTCCTGAAAAGTTATGGGGATGAATACATTGTTTTAAAATTTTAAGGAGGACCCCAAAGTACCCTGGTGGGCTGTTTCTGGGACAGAAAAGTCTTTCCTTGCCTATTACATTTTGCAAAACAGCATGACTTAGTACAAAGGCTTGCACTCTGATGTCAGACAGACCTAGAATCTCATTCTGATTTTTAATACTTCCTCCCTGAGCCTTAGCTTTTTCACCTGTTAAATGGAGATGTAATGACCTTCTTCTTAGGGTTCTTATGGACAATGAAGTAGATGACACAATATATAAAATGTAAAAGTTAAATGAAATACTATCTGTAATGAAAATAGTAGTGCTGGTACCTATTTGAACTCCCTTCCTTTAGAACATCTTAGAAGACCACACCTGTGAGCACCTTGGTTCCAGCCTCACTGGCCTGGCTGGGCAGGGCTCTGTACCCTCAACACTCAAGAGCTCCTAGTTGTCTTTGTCATGTAATTTCCTTAAGAGGCTGCTTAGATCCTTCTAAGGATGCCGTGTAAAGCACCCACTGCCTCACAGCAATCGCAAGAGTTCAGAGAAGGAGCCACAGGGAAGATTAAAGGATAGAAGGCTAAACACTAAGGGAAAAAATCAGAGCAAGTGGGATTCATGAACCAGAAAAAGTGAAGGCTGGTTACTACTGAGAATAACCTTCCAGTGCCACCGGGCTCTTATGTAAAGTAGAGCCACTCAAGCTTGTTCTTGGTGGCACTCTGAATAAAGCTCCCCCTGCCCTGGGGACCCACACCCTACTGACCCAAGTGGGCGTGGGAGGAGCAGGGCTTAAAGAGATTGGACTTGACTCTAACGAAGAAGCAAAAAATAGGAGAGAGGAGAGAAAAAGAGGAGGAGAAGATAGTACAGCAGGTTGGGATGGTAGTCTTTGCAGCTTAGAGCCGGCCTAAGCCAGGAGGGGAATCTGACCCCAGAGCTATCAGAAGTAACTGGTTGGTGTTAGCAGTTTAACATTTACAGTTTTCACTAGTTGTAGCAACTAGAATCAAAACTAGAGTCACTGGCACCTTTGCTGAGGTGAGAGGAGGATTCCTGAAGGCGAGCATTCAGGACTGAGTCAGCAGCCACAGCACACCGCAGCCTGAAACTTCTCTCTTTACCATCGAAAAGACTAATTTGAAGAAAAGGCAAAAAACCTTCGTTTGGGGTGAAAAAAATCTCCTGTCTCTAGGGAGGAAAAAAGTCAAATTTTGGTGGCTGTGAGAACAAAGAGGTCTAAGAAGGGATAGCTCTGGGACAGAAAATGGAAGTTTGCGCTAAATTAAATATCTGAATGTACAAGCAGGGTGTGTGTGTGTGTGTGTGTGTGGTAGGAGGCAGTTCTGTGGGGAAGCAGTAAAAGTGAACGTTCTAGTCAGGATAAACATTACTCTCAAGTGACAGAGAAAGCTTCAGGGATGATTGAACGCCTGGGGATTTTGCATGCCTATGCACAGAAAACACCTCACGCTTGAGGACCACGAAGTGCTTCAGCCCTGCCGGCACATCCAGACCATCCCAGACAACACACCCTGTGAAGTCCAAGTCCACTGCATTCCCACCCAGGGGGAGGTCCAGCTCTCCTGCTTCTCAGTGGAGAAATGCAATGTACACTCAGCCCTTGGATTCTGGTCAAATAAGACAAAGAATTGTTGAGTAGGAATTAGTCATTGCATAATCATCTCTGGAGAGCTTTACAAACAGGCTATATTCTTGTTTGCCACTTAATAGTTTAGATTATTCATACTTGAAGCCTGAGGACCATGCTACGTGATTTCTCATCCCTCTGTAGGCTTGAAGATTTTCAGAGCTACGGGTGCTCTTTCCCTTGGGCTATTAAAGAGAAAAATTGGGGCTAGCAACAGGCTGACAAAGCGGAAAGCAGATTTTTTTCAGATGTTACAAGAGATACTTAATGATGTTATTGTCATAAAAGATTACACATACTCGAGGCCACAGATTTTACAGCAAGATGACTAACCAGAGAGAGCCTGCAATGTAAATTAGAGCCGCCATCTCAAGCATGTTAAAATGCCTGCAGCTGGTCAATCAGGATGTTATGCAAAAATAGATGGGAAGGAAACAGCTTTTGTTACTATTCCATTTTGATTAGATTCTGATGTTACCAGTGTCGGGTTGGATATCTGTACTCACATTTTGAAATTTTGAACTTCCTGTAACTCACTGAAAATAAATTCCCTTTCCTCTTTTTTTATGTAATCGTAATGTCCTTTGTAAGAGAAGACTATTGCCTCTAGCTACAAGCAGATTTGCAGTTTGCTTTTGAGCTTTCGACATTGCCAGTGTAGAATTTAAATTTTTTTTCAACTCTAAATTTCATCATAAAATCTTTTACTCTGAATAGTGTTTTCCTAGTAAATGTTGATATAACATTTTATACTTTTTCAGCTTATTAGTCCACAGCAATTCTAATGATTTATAAAATTATTAAAAACTTTTTATGGATTTTGCTGTAGGTTCCCTTGGAAAGTGCAATCTTCAGTATTATTCTAGTTTTCTTCTCCTTAGAGGACTTCCGATAATGTTTTCTTTCACAGAAATGTGTACTGATAGCTCTTCTCTTTCTCAGTTTATCAAACTTGAAAGTCAAATATAAGGGGCAGAGAAACTGTACTAAACGTGAGGTTGGAAAGGGGGGCCAAAGAGTATGTGAGCCAACCCACAGAGAGGAAATGAAAGGGACAGGCAAAACTGAAGGTAGAAGAGACACACAGCAAGGCTCAAAGTGAAACAGCTGGAAGGTTAAAGGTGCTGTCTCTGCGTGAAAGGACCAAGGAAGGAGCAGAGAGCTTTCAAAGAGCTGCTCAGACCTGAGGTCTGTGGTTCCAACTTCGGAACTACCCCAAGGCCTCGTCATCGCCCAGGGGCTCAACGAGAGGTCTGCGCTCGATTCATGTTAGAGGCAAATGTCACACACATACATGTGCCTATACAAACAGAAAGGCAGAATCTGGCACGTTTCTAAGGTGCTGTTGATGATTTCTTTCTAGGAAGGGACTCTGGAATTAATAAGAAGTGTTGAGGGGTTTGTTCCCAGGCCCAGGAAAGGACTGCCCCCCAAATTTTTCAAACTGAAAATGAACTGTAGGATTCCAGCTTGTAATTTCCTCTTTGGATTTTTTAATACATGGATGTGTAAGAGTAATTTAATCCAAAAGAATTGATCAGATAGCCTGATTTATTCTACTTGAAACAAAAATACATTTTACCAGTCATCCATGTCATTAAGAAGTAAGTGCCTTTAAAATCTTGGTAGAGCTTCTCAGGGTACATAAACTTGCTTAGTGATTAGCCAAATTTCCTGGTAATACCAGAGCTTCTGTAAAGTAGATTTTTTTTTTTAATGTAGAGGTTCTGATATTGTAAGCACTGTAAATTCCAAATTATTTCATTGTATCCCTCCTGATATAATATAGGAAAATGTTATAATCCATCTTGGAAAAAAAATGGAAGTAAATATGAACAAATGGGGACTTCTCTTGTGGCACAGTGGTTAAGAATCTGCCTGTGAATGCAGGGGACATGGGTTTGATCCCTGGTCTGGGAAGATCCCACATGCTGTGGAGCAACTAAGCCTGTGTGCCACAACTACTGAAGCCCGTGTGCCCTAGAATCTGTGCTCCGCAACAAGAGAAGCCACTGCACTGAGAAGCCCGCGCACCACAACGAAGAGTAGCCCCTTGCTTGCCACAACTAGAGAAAGCCCACTTGCAGCAACGAAGACCCAACGCAGCCAAAAAAAAAAAAAAAAAAAAAATTAAAAATATATATATAAAGAAAATATGAACAAATGGAATTCTTATTTCCAAGAATCACTATTTTTATAAATCATGAGAGAACATTAACTGTTTGACGTTTATGTGCTTTTCATTTCATGAGTTTATGATTTAAAATTTGAAGCATAAAGTAGAGAAAAGAGTTCAGGGAATTTTCACCCTCTCATCACCAGAGTTAACAGTTACCAGGCTTCTTCTGCCTCTGATTCACTAATCCCTGGTTTTCCCTTTTTGGAAATATTTGGAAACAAAACCCAGCCGTTGAGAACCCAATTCATATACATTCTTTGGTGCAAATTTTTGAAAATATGGGCATTTTCTTTGCACAGTCACAGTGCCATTACTATACTCAATAAAAGTGACATTTTTAACAATTATTAAATATTTTTTTCTGAAATAATTGTAGATTCACAAGAAGTTGTAAAAAGATGTACAGAGAGTTTCTGTGTACCCTTCACCTAATTTTCCCTAATGGTAACATCTTGTATAATTATAGCACAATATCACAGCCAGGAAACAGACATTGGTACAATCCACAGAGCTTATTCAGATGTCACCAGTTTTATAGTCACTCATTTGTGTGTATGTACATATATAGTTCTGTGCTATTTTTATCACATTTGTACATTTGTGTAACCACCACAATCAAGATACAGAATTGTTCCATCACCACAAAGCTTCCTCATACCACCCCTTATATGCAAGCCACATGCATCCTAACAACACACAATTTTAATTTCTGCACACTTTCACTGTTATGGCCCTAGGAAAATATTATTGAACAAGCAAAAGTCCCTGCTCTATTGAAAAGAGACAGAAAATAGACAACTTTAAAAAACGAATACAGGCATATCTTGGGAATATTGCATGTTCAGTTCCAGACCACCACAATAAAGTGAACACTGAAATAAAAATTTAAAAAAAAAGTGACATTTTTTCTCCTTTACTTCAAATTTCCCTGGTTATGGCAAAAAGTGTGTATTTTTACAGTCAGTTTGTTTAAATCAGATCCCCAAATATCCTTTATTGCCTGTGGTTACTGTGTCCTGTAAGTCTTTCATAGTCTATAGCAATGTCTCTTCTCCATTTTTTCCCCTCAAGCCACCAGCTTGTTGAAAAAGCTAGGCCAGTTATCTTGTAGAAATATTTATTTTTAAAGTATACTGTTGGAAGGTTAAATAGTAACATAGGATCAACTAAACTCCTTGGTGCCTCACTAAATAAATAATTGAAGCCCTGGGAATTCCCTGGTGGTCCAGTGGTTAGGACTCAGCGATTCCATGGCCGTGGCCTGGGTTCAATCCCTGGTCAGGGAACTAAAATCCTGCAAGCTGCACAGTGTAGCCAAAAATAAATAAATAAATAAAAATAATTGAAGCCCTAATAGATTTTATTATCTCACCTGAAATTAACTCAGAGTTATTTATTTCACTCTAATTTACAAATGAAATAAAACAAAATAGGTCCCTTGTGAATTTGCCAAATTTATCTCCACTTTCCTCTTAGAATAAGATTCTCCCTTTGAGAGAGTGATACAGATTTAGAAATAAATGATACTATATGATTATTAGGCTTTAGGAAGTGTTCATATTTTTGTGAACTGGCAGATTAAACCGTGAGGGTATTATCCCCTAGTCATTGTTCTTACTTTATTATTATTGTTGCTCTTAACAATAGCTCTCTTCACAGACATAGAAAACAAACTTATGGTTACCAAAGGGGACAGGGTGGGGATAAACTAGGAGTTTGAGATTAACATAGACACACTACTGTATAAAAAATAAACAAGGACCTACTGTGTAGCACAGGTAACTATACTCAATACCTTGTAGTAACCCATAATAGAAAAGAATATATATGTAAAAATATATATAAGATATATCTATATATGTATAAAACTGAATCACTTTGCTGTACACCGCAAACTAACACAATGTTATAAACTAAATATACTCCAATAAAAAACAATAACAAAAATTCTCTAGCTCAGAGTAGATGTTAGAAATTTGCTAAGCACTTTTCATATATCATCTCCTTAAATCTTCAAAGGTGACATTGTTAATGCCATTTTATAGAAAGATTTCAACTCTGATTTGTGACTGAATGCTCGTAATCTGAACCACTTCACATCGTCCAGCTGCATGTGCTTTTTTATCATTTGCTTGTACCGCTTTACATGTTGTTCCATTAATGTTCCTTTTTCCCTGACTCAATTGTTTTAGAAGCTAAAACATTTCTTCTTCCCAGCCCTACACCATGACTTTTTCCTACTTGCTCTCTGATAATAAAGCTGACTTTGAGACTGTTAGAAAATGCCAACTCAACTAGTGGACAGTGATCAGTGTTATGATATTTTCAGTGTTTTAGACCACACAATATTCAATGTATTGATTTTTCCCCTCTCTGAATTGATGAACTTTGGCTTTTTATTTGACTGTCACATCATTTTTCTCCACTAGCTTATTTTTGTTTGAGACTTCACGCGGAAGTTTTCTTAGGTGTATCTTATCCAATAGAGATATTAACTTTCAGTATTGTAGCTTTCCATGTCACAATGAAAGATAAATATTTACATTAAGATTTCTTATCTGATATAATCTACAGAAAGTGTTTTACATATTTATTAACACATACTACTATATTAAGTAATATTTAATGTCTACTATTGGATATAATTTGATATAAACTTAAATTTAATATAAATCTGGATCCTTAGAGTTTACTTTTACTCTGAGTTTTTTGTTTTTTTTGTTTTTTGTTTTGGCTGCACTACGCGGCTTGTGGGATTTTAGTTCCCCAACCAGTGATAAAACCCAGGCTCCCTGCAGTGCAAGTACGGAGTCCTAACCACTAGACCGCCAGGGAATTCCCTACTCTGATATTTTAGACATGCCTCCACTGCTGTTTTCAAGAGGCCACTTTCCTTCATGATTTTGAGGATATTACTCAGGGCTAGAGTCATCAAACAAATCTTAGAGAGATGTTTATCATCTTCACATTTATGTTTTTTGGTGCTTCGACTGCAGCTTATGCCAGGTTCAATTAAATACCATGACCAAGGAGACGTCATCCTGTCTCATCAGCATCATGATTTAATCACTTAGATACTCATCAAGCCTTCAAATGGTGCCTGCAGATTGCTGATGTGGCTCAGCTACACTTCCTGGTTGTCCCATCACTGTATAGTGTAGGAATTGTCCTGGTAGGTAGGATTCCAGGACAGCTCCAGCTTCTCCCTCAGCTCCACTGGGACCTCTGTTCATCCTGCTTCTAAAGCTAAATGGATGATACCACCAACGGAGTGATTACACAGTTACTAAATATGTAATTTAACAGTGTTGTCTTAGGTTAACTTGGGCAGTGGTGGCAGAGCTATTTCACTTCTGAGCCACAGCTGAAATCCTGACCATACTGTACTCACTTTTAGACAGGCATGGTGATGCCCATACTGCTTCTGTTTAGTGACGTTCTAAGGTTGTCCTCACACTGAGCAAAACGGAACCACAGGCTGAGTTCAGAGTGCACTGGCCTTTGGCATGGCTCAGGGATTAGCCCAGGCTGGTCACTTACCCCTTTTAAAACATTACCAAAAAAAACTGGAGTTGTAGGATATATCTCCCAAGGAGCGACTCAGCTGCCCAGAAAGGTAGGGAGAAAATGGACTCACATGGGACACAGCTATGAATACTTGAGAGGCCTTGCTTGGGTCTCTCTATCCTTGTTTCTGGCACAGGCCAGGCATAGCACTCCTAAGGGGCTCCCAATTCTTCAGCGCTCACGACACACTAGGCGAGAATTTTATCCGCATTCTTTCACTTGATTTTTCATAACAATCGTGTGAAAAAAGTGGTAGGGTCCCAATTTTATCGATTATGAAATAAAAGCTTAAAGAAGAATGTATCTGAGGTCCACAAACTGCTAATGTCCTCAGTGAGGTTAGAACAGAAGTTGAGATCATTTAGGAGTGTTTGTAGCAATTTGACGTTGCTGAGATATTTCTACTGTATTTTGCAACAGTATCGGTCCACAATAGATTTGAAATAGCTGGAAAGAAAGGAAGGAGGGAAAGAAGGAAGGAAGGGGAGATGGAAAGAGGGAGGGAGGGAGGGAAGGAAGGAAGGAAGGAAGAAAGGAAAGAATTGATCCTCCCTTAAACAGCTTGAGAAATATGGGCTTAGACATTTAATGACTAGTCCAAAGTTGCACATCAGGTACATGTCAGAATCAAGATTTACACCCTCTCCTGGCTTCAAAGCCCTTGCTCTTTAGAATGACATTCTATTATCTCCAATTCCGTAATGGTGATGGTGAGTTAAGAAAGAAACAAACCAGCAATCTGATGAGAGTTTGTCATTAATTTTAGGAGATTCAGGAACTCAAACTTCAGAATCTGAAGGACTGAACAAAGAAGAGGCGATTTCATACCAAAGCCAAGCTTCTGGCTCCTGTATAGTCACCACCACCGTCATCTTTTTCACCATGGTTATCGTGGTTAGCATGAACTGAGAGCTGAGAGCCAACGATGGATTTATGTGTTTACCATGAATTATCCTGTGGTCCCAGGACAACTCAATGAGGCAGGCACTGTTTGGCTAGGCAGCAGCAGAGCCAGGATGCAAAGAGGATGTGCCTGACACCAAAGCCCAAGCATTTAACCACTATGTTCTACTTTTCCCACCTATCATGCATGACCAATTCGCCAGGATGTCTGGGGAGGCACTCGAGCTTGTTTGTGAATAATGGGGAGCCAGGGATCAGACTAACTGGGTTTGAATTTGGTTCAAGAGCTGTGTAATCTTAGACGTTTCTTCACCTCTCTGTGCTTCAGTTATCATGTCTGTAAAATGGGGATAAGACCTGCCTCAAAAGCTTACGATAAGGATTAAATTGTTTTAAATGCACAATGTTTGGCACATAGTATTCAATAAATTGTCGCTATTGGTAATATTGATGAAAATTATATATCAGTACTTTTTAGATTGACATAAGAGTAAAAAAAACATGGAGTATTATAGTTTGTGGATTTTGACTCTTGGTCAGACTTCACAAAATTTTGCTTTTCACAATAATGTGTGGCTTTATGGAGTTCCATCTAACATGCTACCTAAGAGCACAATTAACCTAGTACATCCTTTCTATTTGCTAAGCTGCCACAATCATTTTATTTTAGGTCTTCTCATTCGATTGAATCACTGCTCTTTTAAATATCGAAATAAGCAAATCTCAAAAAACACCAGGAAGCTGTTACTCCAAGGAAAGGAAATCATCATTTCTGCACTTGTTAATTACCGAGATATTTATGATTTCAGTTCTAAGAATGTAAGCCCCAGAAACCAATGCTTAGAACCCTGCCCTGTGCATAGTAGGTACTCAATAAATACCTGTGGAATAAATGCAACTTATTGGAGAACTCAGTCCCAGCAAGTTATCTTCCTTTCAGTCGTATTTAATTGTCTGCCATTAAAAATATGTACCATTAAGAGAAAAAAATCAACCTTTGCTGTTTTTCTACTAAAAAGCTGTCTCATGCTGCTTTTCTGTACTTATCTGCATGGAGCTGAAACGTGCAGCCCGAAGCTACAAGCCTGGGCTTCAGCTGAAGGTGTGTGCAGCGTTGCCACCTTGAATCTACGCCGCTTTCCTGCCCGCGGGGTGGGGAGAGCCGGCTGTGAACTGGTGCCCGGAGCGGCCGGCCCCTGAGTCACCGTTACATCGCCCTGAGTCAGGCTCTCCCCGCACCAGACCGGATGTCAGATCCTGCTGCTGCATCACTACGTGATGAGGCTCTGCGGGCAGACACTGCAGCGCTCGCCCCATTCCTTCAGCCCCTCCCAGCTCTGCAGTCTGCGCAGGAAAGGAGGGGTGCCGGCCGGGGGCAGGCCTTGCTCCTGAGCAGAACTTACTGCCTCGTTACCGCTCAGATCACCCCTTGACCTCCCGCTGATGACTCTGCAGCCCTCCCTGGCTTGCCTGCTTTTTCTACCCCTGCTGTACCGACCTCTCTCCATCT
This sequence comes from Hippopotamus amphibius kiboko, assembly GCF_030028045.1. NCBI lineage: Eukaryota > Metazoa > Chordata > Mammalia > Artiodactyla > Hippopotamidae > Hippopotamus > Hippopotamus amphibius. The sequence continues at coordinate 119,736,859 of NC_080189.1, read as the reverse complement.
CCTTACAAGGAGTCAAGACTCAGCAGTGCCTCTCTTCCAGCTTCACTGAAATTTCTCCGGTAATAGACTAAAGAAAGAAGTTTATGTTTGAGTTAAATAAAAAAAAAAAGGATTAATCCCAGTGACATGGTATGACTGTGTGACTCCACAAATCTTTGGCCCATAATTTCCTCACCTGTGAAATGCGAGGTTTGGACCAATATTTCTGGCACTGAGACCTGATGCCCTGAGAATCTGATTCCTTTGGTCTGGCTGGGGCCTGGAAAACTATATTCATAAAAACTCCCCATGTGGTTTGGATGGGCAACCAGGCTTGCCCATCATTGGACAAGGTCATTTCCAAGGTCCTTCTAACTCCAAAATTCTATGAATCAAGGTCTTTTTTCCCCCAATCAAGTCCCTGAGTCAAAAAAGGAATTTATTAACTGCATATGTTTTAGGTGGACCACAAAAAGGTGGAAAGATTTTATAATTTTATTTTGTTAAAAATGAAATGTTTATATCTTTTGTAAAAAACCAAGTTCAAATACCATATGATATCACTCATATGTGGAATCTAAAATACAACACAAATGAACATATCTATGAAACAAAAACAGACTCAGACGCAGAGAACAGACTTGTGGTTGCCAAAGGGGTGGGGTAGGGGAGGGAAGGATTGGGAATTTGGGATGAGCAGATGCAAACTAGTATATATGGGATGGATAAACAAGCTCCTACTGTATGCCACAGGGAACTATATTCAATATCCTGTAATAAACCATAATGGAAAAGAATATGAAAAAGAGTACATATGTATGTATATATATATACATATACACACACATATATATATATGTATGTATAACTGAGTCACTTTCCTGAACAGCAGAAATTAAATACAACATTGTAAATCAACTATACTTGAGTAAAATTTAAAAAAAAATTCACCTGGGCAACTGCAAAACTGTGTTTAAGTATGAAATTTGTAAGCATGAAACTTTATCCTGAAAATTCCAAACTAAACAGAACTCCCAAGTCAAAGCCCAGCGCTGTGGCCTCTCAGTGCCCGGGTAGGTCCAGGGTCCCAGGAGAGAATGCAGTCAGCTCGCTGGGCCAGCAGGGTTTGAGTTCTCCCATGTGGTTCACAGCCACAGCCGGTCAAGTTCATTTCGAGCAGCACTTCCTGCCTTGTTTGTGAGCTACCAACTGCATCAGGAAACAAAGTCTGTCAAATTAAAGTTTCTGGCTGAGCCTTTTGTTGAGAAAGCTACATTATCTATGACATCAGCAACAAGGCCAAAAGCGAGAAAATATGTATGAATCTATTCCCTCAAAAGTACTCAGAAAAAGGCAGGGAGGCCAGATGTTTCCTTTCTGAGTGACAAAGGGCCTGGGAACAATAGGTAGGAGAAACAACTTTGAAAGGTCCACTTGGACTGCTTTCTCAGTGCCTAGGGATGCCACCAAGTTCCAAGGGGACATTGCACCCTTGGATCCTAGGACAGGGCCTGGAGAATAACAGATACTCAAAAAATATTAAATAAATATATGGAGCAGACAGTTCTGATCATTGAAAGGCTGCTACCTGCTGAGAGTTAACTCAGGAAAAACTCTACAAAATTGCAAACTCAAAAAGGCAGAGATTAAGTCTTATTCATTTTATGGGGCTTGGCAAGATCATCAGTAAACCTTTGTTGAAATGAGTTGGCCAAGAGCTCTTTAGTTAGGGGGGAAAGTGAGGCAACATAGGAGCTGGTAGTAAAGGTTACAAAAATCTGTATGTATAATATGAATTATACATACAATTTTTTCTTGAACAATTAAGGGCATCTAACTGTCCATGGTAATACTTCAGTAAGAGAAATAGCACTTTTCAAGGTAATAGGTGTATGAACATTAACGTGATAGTTTTAGGACAAAACACGGCGTGATTTATAATAGTGAAAGTTTGAATTGCCCTAATTCAACAGGGAACTTGTTAAATAAAGTATGATGCCTTTGCGCAATTATATCTTTAGTTAAAGTCACGTTTTCAGAAACATTTAATGTCACGGGGAAATTTATATGTGTTGAATCAAAAAGATATGGTAGCAGAAAGTGTTGCTTCCTCCCCAGCCCATCTCCCGCCTCTTTCCCAACAAGGCAGCTTGGTTGAGGTTTCTACCCTCCCCTGCATAGCTGTGTGCTTCAGGGAGCAGCCCTGCCCTGGGAAGCCCATCACCGGGGGTCACCATGAATGCCCCTTGCAAGTGGTAGGTTGAGAAATGGATAGGTGTGAGGTCATTTCAGCCAGTGGGGTGGTTTGGGGAGGGGAAGAAGCTTCTGGAAAAGCTTTCCCCCATCTTGAAAAGAGACACAGGAAACCAACGTTCTGTTTCTACCAAACATTGGTGGGTCTGCACGTGATGTGTACACTGTGGCAGCCGCCATGCAGTGAGGCTGGGCTGAGCTGACACCAGGAGAAGGTGGGAAGGTGGGAAGGCCCAGATGGGGGAGGGGCAGCGTCTGATCTGCTGGTCCCTCAACCTTGGCTTCATCTGCTGTAGGTCAGTGGCCAAAAGTCAATTCATCAAATGCCCATCCACCATAATCAAGTCCCCATATGGCCAATCGGCTGAATTTACTCACTTATTTCAACTATTTAGATATTCAGATATAGTTGACTGATTTTCATTTAGTCTCCAAAATAGCACTCAAGGAATATTAAATTTGTTTTAGTTCCAGGTCCTCGTTGCTATAACTTAAGACTGACTTTTAATGAATTGTCCTGCTTAAGAAGTCACCTTATCTCTGGACTTATGGGAGCCAATTATTTCTGATTGTTTAGGGCAAATGAACATTGAGTCCTAGTCTTCTCTTACTTAAAAGCAAATTAACACATATATCATGGGGGAGGGGGGTTGGGAGAGAGAGAGAGAATTACCTCTCACTTATTTCTGAATTGTAGGAATGGGAATCTGGCTGATTTGTGCATTTATTATGTTTATCTTTGCACTTTTCTATGTTTCCCATTTTAAAAAATAATGAACATGTATACCTACATTCCATGAATAAAGTGGAAAACTATTCTTAAAAACTGGGTTAAGGGCTATACATGGTATAAATGCTAATCTCAGAGGGTCATAAGAGAATTGGCATCGACTTAAGCTTAGTAGAGTGGTGGGTGGGCAGGGACGGCTTCCCAAAGGAGAGACCTTTGACTTAATTCTGGAAGAATGAATATGCATAGGATGGGTTGGAGGTGGTGAGGGCAGAGGTGCTAACCTCTGACTCCATTGTTCCTGATCTGCTGGAGGAGGACCAGGGAAACACTTTCATAATATTCGGTGTCTCCTCTATGCCTTATGCTTTTCAAATATGCAATCTTCACCATCTCTCACCACCGCAACAATCTTGAAAGCAGGTATTATTATCTCCATTTTATAGAGGTAAGGACTGAAGCTCAAAAGCTCACACAATGAACAAATGCTGCAATTTTAACACAAGTCTGATGTTAAACATCACAAGCAGTAGCCCTCACAGATGAGCTGCCTCGGGGTGGGAAATCAGCACACGGAAGCAACCGTGTGCAGAGGAATGGATAAAGAAGAGGTGGTACGTGTACACCGTGGAATATTAGTCATAAGAAAGAATGAAATGTCATTTGCAGCAGCATGGATGGAACCAGAGATTATCATACTGAGTGAAGTAAGTCAGACAGAGAAAAAAGAAATATCATATGATATCACTTACATGTGGAATCTAAAAAAATGGTACAAATGAACGTATTTACAAGACAGAAATAGAGTCACAGGTGTAGAAAACAAACTTATGGTTACCAGGAGAGAAAGGGGGGAGGAGGGACCAATTGGGAGATTGGGATTGACATATACACACTACTATATATAAAACAGACAATAAGGACCTGCTGTATCGCACAGGAAACTCTACTCAATACTCTGTAATGACCTATACAGGAAAAGAATTTCTAAAAGGGTGGATATATATATGTACAACTGATTCACTTTGCTGTACAGCAGAAACTAACACAACATTGTAAAACAACTATACTCTAATAAAAATTGAAAAAAAAATTATAGGATGTTAGTGCTGCAGAGACCATTCAGATGTAGAATTGCTGTGATTGTGAGTAATGGAAACCCAATTCAAAGCACTTAACCAAAAGTGGAACATATTGCCTTATGTAGCAAGGAAGCCTGAAAAGAGTGGAACCAGCATCAGGCTTGGCTGTAGCCAGGGGTTAAGGCTGTGGACAGTACAGGAAATATTCCTCCTACAAAAGGAGAGAGTGTCCCAAGACTGCAGAGAGGGGACCGTAGGAAAGACGCCTCTGTGATGCCACTGACCACTCTCTGTCATTCCCAAATCTGAGGCCCCAGAGCAGCAGCTTCTCAAAGTCAACATGTAATTGAGGTCAAGGTGGTGCAAACACCCACCCAAAAATGTATGAAAAGAATCTGCATCATTTTGTTATTTGTCGTTTATGTATCACTGTTGTCTGTCTTTAAAAAAAATCTTATCGCCTAAGAAGTCTGGACACAGCTACTTGGTCTTTGTTTCCACAGACAGAGGAAAGGAACTCACATTTCCTGGCATCCAGCAGTAAAGCACACTAACCACAGGGTGACTTTCCAAGGTAAGGCTTTCATTAGCATTAGGCAGAATGCCTGTTTCTCAACCCAGTGCAGAATATTCATATTTTAGAACCTTTTGATTAAAGCATTGTTGCAAGAAAGGGGACCATCTATTTCTTTTTCCTCTATTTAATCCCTAGATCAGGAGTGGGCAATTTTTTTCCACAAAGGATCAAATAGAAAATGTTTTTGGCTTTGCAAACCATATGGTCTCTGTAGCAATGATTCAACTGCAGTCGTGGTGCAAAAGCAGCCATGGACAAGATGTAAACAAATGAGCATGGCTATGTTACAATAAAATTTCATCTTCAAAAACAGGAAGTGGGCTATATTTGGTTTGCAGGCCTTGGATTGCCAATCCCTGCCCTAGAGCACTGATTTTTTTTTAATTGCTGACTAAAAAGCACCGTTTTTAAAGTACCCATGACAGAGCAAAAGAATTTCACATTTTATACGGGTGTATTCTGTTTTAGGTGTTTTGATGATTATCAAAATAATCAGTCTGAAATAGGAATTATTGTTACCTGTTTTGTACTTCTGTTCATTTCGGAAGAGGAATAACCTTATCAAGACATGTAACTTAAACATTTTAAATAGAACTATTTTAATAGAAAAATAAATTTAATGTTCTAAAGCCTTGCGTTCCAAATGTAAATTTGATTAAGAGAAAGAACTATACAATCTGAACTCTGAGTAGATGAAGTGGTCATACATTTGAGGGACCAATAAATTATATTTTCCTTACTGTGAAGAGGAAACTGACTGATGAAAGAATAACTGCTATTTTAAGTCGCTAGACATTACTGCCCAGTGACAGATGTAGAATTCAAAACTTGTTTATACACTGTACTTGGCTTTTTACAAGATTGATAACACTTTATTTTCATAAATTAAAAATATGTAGACTAACATAAACTTTTAACATTTATTAATATACAGCTTTAAATGTACACACCGTCTTATTTAAACTTAAAAGAACTCTGTTTTGATTATTGCTAAGATCATTTTCTTATACCATGGCAAAAACATACTCAAAAATATAAGCTTAATTCACATGCATGTGGTAACGTCAGAAAGTAGGTACAGTGGGCATTATCATCCATACTTTCAGACATAACACAGCATCACGATTAGGGAGGTGACCTGATTCTTCTCAAGTCACACACTAATGACCAGCAGAGCTAGAACCAGAAACTGGATGTTTGGACTCCAACTCCATACTCTTGTACTCCACCTTATTTACCTAACTGCCCTCATTGACGTGGACTTTCCTAATCCTCGATTACTTTACAGAGCTAAAAAATTGAGTGAAAGAGCAAACTATTTTAATTTTCAGTTGCAACTTAGAACTATTTTTTGCAAATCACAACAAAAAAGTTTTAATATATATTTTGGGAAAATCACTTAAATTTGTAGAACAAAGTGGGTAGAGCTAGATATAGGGTTTCAACCTGCTCTGTGGCTACCTAAAAACTCAGGTGAACCTCAGGAGTCAGGAGTTTTTGAGTCTGCTTAAGTGTTCCACAATCTATGTCATGTTTTTGGCCCAACAGTGAAAACTGACTGTTCAAGAAGTCTATGTGCCAGTTTTAATATTTTATTTTGTTATATTAGTGAACTCTGTGGAATTTTATTTGAAAAAATATTACTTTGCTAAATAATTTACTAGGCTAAATCATTTTTCTTCGAGCTTTCATATTTTGTGATACTCTGATTTCAGAATCAAATATATATCTGAACGAGAAAAATATTCAGAGAGGAAAGCAAACAATTACATTGTTTTAAAAGGAAAGCAATTTTGATTATTGCCATACATTGATGATTTTGATAAAATGTATCCTGCATCTGACCTGCCATTAATAGTCTTCAAGCTATTCTATAGTTTTAGAATAACTTAAACACATAGTACATGCTTAACAAACACTAAACATTACTCGAATGAGTGAGCAAGTGATTTAAAGGTCTCAGGAGGGAGAGTGACCACAGCGCTAAGAGTTGTGCAAGAGCCAATGCAGCCACCTGGCTCTGGAAGCCAGGTTTGCATTCCCACTGCCCAGTGGTTTTTCCTTTTCTGAATGTTTTTTATTGTAGCAAAACATGCATGACATACAATGTACCATTTTAACTATTTGTAAGTGTACAGCTAAGCGGCATTAAGTATACACACATCAGTGCAACTACCACTCCTACCCACCACCACAACTTTTTCTTCTTCTCAAACTGAAACTCTACCCTTCAAACACTAACTCCCATTCTCCCCTCCTTCCCGGCCTTGTAAACTACTGTTCTACTTTCTGTCTCTATGAATGTAACTGTCTAGGTACCTGGTATAAGTGGAAAGATACAATATTTGTCCCTTTGTGTCTGGCTTATTTCACTTAACATATTGTCTGCAAGGTTCATCCATGTTGTAGCATGTGTCAGCAGTGCATGCCTTTTTAGGGCAGGATAACATTCCACTGTGTGCTATTATAAGTGTATATCACATTCTGTTTATCCATTCATCCATCAGTGGACACTGGGCTGTTTCCATCTTTTGGCTCTTGTGGCTAATGCTACTATGAACGTGGGTGCACCAGTATCTTTTCCAGTGCTCGCTTTTAATTCCTTTGGCTATATACCCAGAAGTGGAATTACTGGATCATATGGCCATTGTGTCCAATTTTGTGAGGAACTGCCGTGATGGATTTTGTAGCACGGCACCATTTCACATTCCCTTCGGCAAGGCACAAAGCTGCCAATTTCCCCATATCGTCATCAGCACTGGTTATTTCCTTCCTTCCTTCCTCCCTTCTTCCCTTCCCTCCTTTCCTTCCTTCTCTCCTTCTTTCCTTCCTTCTCTCTCCCTCTCTCTCCCCCCCTTCCCCACCCCCCCCCATTCCTTCCTTTCTTCTGTCTTTCTTTCTTTTCCTTTTTGGGTGTGGGCTGACTAGTTTTCAATCAAGTTAGAAGCTGAAGACGAAAGGAAACAAATGAGCATGGGAACCCAGTAACATTAAAGCAAAACCGAAGCAACTCAGAGACTCCCTCTAAGTAGCTGGTGTAGGGTCTCCTTGCCACATCCTGTTGTGGATATTCCCTCAGGATCTCAGTACACTAATAAGAAAGCAGAGGCACATGGATGACGTTATATGCCAAATGTGCTATGATTTCAATCTATTTGTTCTCTGGAGTCATAGATAGGATGTCTGGGTGAAATAACCTTAAAAAAAGTTATCTGGATACAATGTTTACTAAACTATTTTTCATTTAGACTCCAAAATAGATGGATTGCTTCCCAGACCCTTCTCCTGCACTAAGTATATTCTTGAGTTCCAAATGTACAGATGGCAATTTAAGGACGTAAAACAAAATCAAAGAATTCAGAAAAAAAAATTATGTATTCTTAGATCCAGAATATAATGTGTGAGTGGATGTTACATTACTCTATTTTTCCGAAATAAATGGAAACCTCCAATTCCAAGATTATCTAGGAGATCAGTGTCTAACACTTCCTTCAGTGTTCCCTTCCATCACCCTCGTGATTCACCTAAGCACCCCTCCTTGGGTTTCGGGTCCCTCAAAGGGCGATCTGTCTGATTCCTATACCCAGGAGAGCACGGTACTTACATCTGAACAATTTAGCATTGTCCTAGGTTCTCACTGCCAAGTGCAGTTTTGTTGCATATTTGTCGCCCTAAGGCAACAGATGTGGCTAGTCTACTTCACACAATACTGCTCTGTCTTGGTCCCCATCGTAGTCCTAGAGAGAATGAGCTTAGTTGAGTTGGCTCTGTGCTCAATCGAGCTGCCTCTTCAGTGAACACAGCTGCACACAGCCGTCGCTCCCGGGCACAGGCTTGGTGCCAGCCAGAGAGGCTGGGTTGGAAGGAACACGTAGCAACAGCTACATATGTGTTGAAGAAGCCAGCCTTCGCAAATCCTGTGGGGCTTAGCTTTAGTCTTGGTTACTGGTTTGGAAACCCATTTTCCTCAAGGTAATTTTTAAATAGACTTTGTTTCTTAGATCAACCAAAGTTTTAGGTTCTTAACAAAATTGAGCAGAAAGTACAGAGCGTTCCCCACCAGTGGTATCATACAGAATAGTTTCACTGGTCTAAGAGTCCTCTGTGGCTGCCTGTTCATCCCTCCCTCTCTCCTAACAACTGGTGACCACTATTTTTATGTCTCCATAGTTTTGCCTTTTCCAGAAGGTCATATAATTGGAATCATAGAGCACGTAGCCTCTTCCAACTAGTTTCTTTCACTTAGCAATATGCATTTAGGTTTCCCTCATGTCTTTTCGTGGCTTGAGAGCTCTTTTTTTCGTTTTTGGTACGTGGACATAAGTTTTCAACTCATCTGTGTAAGTACCAGAGTATGATTTCTGCATTATAAGGTAAGATTATATTTAGTTTTGTAAGAAACTGCCAAACTGTCTTCCAAAGTGGCTGTACCATTTTGCATTCCCACCAGCAATGAATGAGAATTCAAATGCTCCTTGTCAGCATTTGGTGGTATCAGTGTTTTGGATTTTGGCCATACTAACAGGTGTGTGTTGGTATCTCGTTTTTTTAATTTGCAGTTTCCCGATGACACACAATGTAGAAGATCTCTTCCTATGCTTATCTGCCATCCATACATCTTCTTTGGCGAGGTGTCTGTTCAGATCTTTTGCCCATTTTAAAATCTGTTTTTTTTTTTCTTTTTGTTGAGTTTTAACAGTTCTTTCTATATTTTGGGTAACAGTCCTTTATCAGATGTGTCTTATGAAATATTTTCTCCCTGGCTTCTCATTCTCTCCATGGTGTCTTTCGCAGGGTATCTTCAAAACAATTTTATTTCTGGAAACTCAGCGTTCTTCTGTGCCGCTGGACTTTGGTCTGGATCATGCTATTACTATTATTACCCAAACTACCCTCTCTGTCTTAAAATTCCCTCCCGAGAGGCTGTGTTCTTCTTACACAGATTGAACCATGTCATCCCTAATAATCGATTTTGGATGTCAGGGCTCTCAGGCCAACCTCTATGCAGTCACAAAAGGCTCTGTTATGTGCTAATCCATGATACGGCTGTCTGGACACCCTACATTTGCCTGAAAGGATCATATAAGTGATCCATGACAGGGCAAATATCAGATTTAAAAAATTTTTTTGATTAAAAAAAGAGTTGAAACTATACTGTATTGTACTGCAATGGTAGATACATGTCACGTATGCCGTGTCCGTGTATACATGTCAAATGCCAATTATGCATTAGGCAAAATCCACAGACTATATAATAGGAGTGAGTCCTAATGGAATCTATGGTCTTGGGTTAATAATCATATATCAATATTGGCTCATCAATTGTAACAGATGTACCACATTAAGTCAAGATGTTAATAACTGAGGATGCTGTGTGCTGCGGGGGCCCTACAGGGGTATTCCAGGACTCTCTGTACTTTATGCCCAATTTTCAGAAAACCTACAACTGCTCTAAAAAATGAAGTCTATTATTTAAAACAAATACACTGCCTCAACTTTATAAAGTGGTTTTATTTACATTTCAGATTAGTCGATTTGTTCGAAGAACATTTTTTAAGAAGGGAAACACAACAACAAAAAGTTAAAAACATCAGTTCATTTAGGTGGAAAGCTAATTACTTGCATAACAATGTAGTGTCTTAAACATATACCTCCCCCTCCTCCATTCTTTGGTAAAATGACTCAACTAACAGAGAAGGAGAAATTTCATCCCACCAATGGAAGCTACAACATATTCTTACATCCTTCAGGTTGTGGAAGGCAGAATTCTAAGAGGGTTCCCTAAGAGTCCCACCTCTGAGTATACACGGCTTGGATATTCCACTCCTTTTGAACTTGAAGGGGACCTTTGAACAGAAGGGTAGCTGCTCCCTTGATTAGATTATGTCAGATGGCAAATGATGATGGGATAGTCACTCCCCTGATTGCATGATGTTTTATAAGACACTCCTGTAGCAAGACTCTAAGGAGATTGCAGTCAGAGCAATGCACTCCTGCTGGCCTGGAAGCCTGCAAATAGCCACTTTGTGACCTGCCTTCAGTGGCCACGTGGCAGGAGACACAAGTGTCCTCAGGAACGAAGCACGGTGCCCAGCAAGAAAACAGAGGCCTCAGTCATACGGTTGCAAGGACCGAATTTGCTAAACACTTAATGAGCTTGGGAGAGGATCCAGAGCCTCACATGGGAACAGCAGCCGCCAACAACGTTGTAATTGTGGCCTGGGGGCACCTGAGCAGAGGACACGCCTGACCCATGCAAACTATGACAGAATACATGTGTGTCATTTTAAGCCATTAAGTTCATGGTCATTTGTTATGCAGCAACAGAAAACTAACACAGAGGCCAAACAGGGGAGAGTCAAGTTACAAGAAAGCCCTGTGGTCTTGCCCACCGCTCCTTGGGGAAACCCTTGGACTCCATGGTCAGAGCTGTGTTTGAGAGCATCCTCTCATTGGCCTAAATCCCTTCAGTTGGCCAGAGGAATAGCTCCAATCCTAGTTGGCCCCATGGACGCCTGCCTTGCGGAGAGGACTCAGCAGGCCAGCTGGCTTTCCACTTGCACATCCGAAAGGGAGCCACCTGCTCTATGCCCTCACCACCCACCTAAGAAGAGGCTCACTCACTCCTATTGCTCAAGGCTCAGACCATTTCCTCCTGGAAGACCCCAGAGCCAGAGCTAGGTGAGTGCTAAAGAGACTCACTCCAGCTAATACAAGTAAATAAGTTAGACATCAACAACACATCACTAACTACAGAAGTAGAATCTTCCAGTCAGAAGGGGAGCACCAAGATGACCATTTAGAGCAAAGGAACCTCTATGAAACAAGAACGAGGAGAGAGTTTGGAAGAAACATCCTAGTTCATGTTTACAATGAGATTTGAGAGGATAAGCATCCATGAAACAAACAAACCAACAAACTAGGTTTCCACCCAAAAGAAATGCTCTGGAAACAAAGAATTCTTCGACAAAAATTTTAAACCATAATTGCCAAAACAAAAATCTAAATAATGGTAGTGAGTAATATAATAGACAATCCCTGAATCTGAACGATATTGATAGAGTGTGCACACAAGAGAGATCATGAGAAAAGAAAGGTACCTTGGAGAACAGATTTAGAAGCCTAATCTAAAAACAATCAGGGTTCTAAATGCGGGGAAAAAGGAAGCAGTAGAGAATGTACGATCAATGAAACAATAGAAGGCAATTCTTCAGAGCTGTAGAAAGGACTGTGCCTGCCGATTGAAAATGTTCAATGACTAATGACAGCATTATTTTTCAAATATCTACTATCAAGAACCGTGAAGGGTGTGAGGTTTTAACAGTTACAAGTTAACAAGGAAAAGAATGACAACTCAGCATCATAGACGTTCAGAGATTCAGAATGTAATAGTATACCAACCATGTACATTTTTTGGACAATTACTTGTGAAAATATTTTAGTTAAATAAAATCTGAATCAGAGTAAGCCACAAGAAAGGAAAAGATATGATATACAAGAAAGGACACTCAGTAATAGAAATCCAATAAAACAGAATAAAATCCAAATCAATCTTGAGAAATGAAGTGTGATGCAATTAAAAGTAATCTTGAAAAAGAAGTCATATTGTAAGAAAATAATTATTAGAGCATCTGGAAAATTGGGCAGATTATTCAGTAAAACCTGGGGAAAGGAAAGAGGAAGGGAGGGAGGGAAAAGTAAAAGCTTGCAAAGGGGTTTGCATTGGGGTTGGAAGTCCAGGATATTGCTATAATTTGATGTTAGACATGTCTTTGGTAAAATATAATAGTGACCACCAGTAGAAGTCAAATAATACATAGAACTGCCTAGTCAATAAAGAGGAAAAAGATATAAAACCTGGTCTAAGGAAGGATGAATCCAGAGAGGAGGATAAAAGAGTAAATCTTAGAGGTTCTCATCAAAAGAAAAAAAATTGTAACTATGTGTCGTGATGGATGTTAATGAGACATTAAGTAGTCACGTTGCAGTATATACAATATCAAACACATTATATACAATATCAGATACAATATATACAATATCAAATACAATATATACAATATCAAATCATGTTGTATACCTGAAACTAATATAATGTTATATGTCAATATACCTCAATCAAAAAAAGAGAAAGAGAGAGGAGGAAAAAACAACAGGGGAGGGGGCCTTTCTGCAGTGATCCCTCATGGGACCTGGCTTCCACCACGCCCTTCCTAGCTCCCCTTCCAGAAGAGTTACCTGCACCAAAGGACGAAGCACTGGGTGTTAAAAGACGTGAACTAAAGGCTGACGTCACCTCACTCACCTTTTCTTTCCCCGTGTCTGGTGGGTAAAATGACTCGGCCCGATGACGCTCCGCAGGTTCTCTCTCACATGCACAACTGGGCAAGCTCACTGCTTGGGACTGTGGGAAAGTGAGAATCTCACCATTCAGACTTGGGCAGGAGCGGAGTGAGGGCATCTCCCACATCTCAGGTCTAAACCACATTCTGGAGAGAGCTTTTCCGGGGCTCGGTGTTTAGATACCCATGTAGCTAATAGTAAAGTGGGCACGGGTGTCCGTTTGCCTGCTGTGGAAAGCCGGGGGAATGGAAACTGATTGGCTGGATCAGCTGATACACTGGGGAGGGGTCTTTGATCATAATACCATGATGGTTAAACTGGTAAAACTCTGAACATATCTTAACAAGAACAACTTCAGCTGCAGAAACAGCAGCAACAGAAAATGGACCCTCATACAATTTAGTAGGTAGGTATGTAAGGGCTTTTGAGGAAAGGGAGAGAAAGGAAACTACAACATTTTTAAAGTCTGTTGACTTTGACCCAGAAATTCCTCTTACATAACTTACCTTTAGGGGAATCCTTGGTCACAGATGTGTAAGAGTTCAAAGATGTTCACCGCAGTATTTTCTGTAAAACGGGAAACATCACTGAGGGGAACCCTAAGACTTCATCAGGAGGAGACCAAACTGACAGACAGTTCTATCAGTCGATGGTTGCAGCCAATACAAAAAATGGGGTTGATTTATACATATTAATCTGTAAAGTTATATAAAATTCATTAAGTGAAGAAAGTCCATTGCAGAGCATTAGCTATGATCACATCTGTGTGTGTGTGTGTGTGTGTGTGTGTGTGTCTGTCTGTCTGTCTGTCTGTCTGTCTGTGAATTTATCCTTACAAAGAGGTCTGGCAGGATATTTCTGATCTCTCTGGTCTCTGGAGAGTGTGAGATTATAAGAGGTATTCACATTTTTCTTTTTTGCATTTCTGAACTGCTTGATTTTTCCATGACGAGAGTGTTAACTTCTGTTAAAGAAATGACAATCGATTTAGTGGGAAAGTATTATTTTTCTGGATATATTTGGAACTTTGCAAAAGTATTACTTTATGAAAGGAAACACTCACTGGGTAATTATTTGGTTTCCTATGAATCTTGCTCATTTAATTTTAGCAACATTATAGAGGTATTTTCCTTGTTGATTTGCACAGAATAGATACTCCCCTTCGCCCACCCTTTTTGGCCAATTTTATGGAATCCAAGAATAAACCCACGAGCTCATTCTGGTTATTTAGTAATGTCTAAATTTCCCATGTTACAGACATTATTTATCATCTGATAATATCACTATATACAATACAAAAAACCATATATTGATTATCAGATGATAATAGGCTGTGACAGAAAAGTTTAAAAAAAGAGAATATATTGCTTCCAAGAGGTTCAAAAGGCATAATGGGCATAATCACAGAAAAATTTAATAGAGTACTAAAAACTAAGTAGAGACAGATGTTATGACCATTTTATGAGTGGAAAACTGAGGTAGTCTGAGCTATGAACACACTGGCAAAATGGAAACGTTGGGAATAGATGTCAAAGCTTTTGATTCTTTTCCAGACATTCATCCCAAAGTCCCTTTCCACCTTTTGAAACCTTTCTAGTCAAAATTCCTGGTAGTTCTATTTTTTTAGTCTGCCGGTAGCAATTATGTCACGTACATCAAAGCAGTTACTGTCCACATCCTTAGTCATTTCGACTGGTCAGCAAGGTTGCCTTATATGTAATTTGCATTATTTTTTAACCACAGTAATTAGTGCTTCAGGTACAGAGATTTTGTCTTAGATCATCAACTGGACTCTATTTAGAATATTTTTTGTATTCTTTAAATAAAAAACAAGTACATGTAGGAAGAAGGTAGGAACTTATTTTTAAAAATCGAGGTTGAGAAAAGCTTCTTTCATTAGTTCTCCAGAATTTTAATAACTGTTTAACCTTTCCTGCAGTTAGATTTCCATTTGCAACACTTCCCTTTTCTCATCTGACTTTTGAATCACTTGCAAGACCTGACACCATCCCTTAGTAACACCGTGTGCGGAAGGGCAGGTTTCGTCCTGACCCTCCCCCCGCCTCCCAGTCACTCCTACTTAAGGCAAGTGACTCAGGCTTCTCCGGGGTTTTTCGCCAGGCAGTTTCTCTCTATATATGGTAATAATGCTCAACAGATCCGCGCGTGCTTCCCGGAGGAAAACTGGAGAGAGAAGTCACGTGAGCGCAACTGGAGACTGCGGTTGGCCTTTCCGCAGTGGAAAGGTGAGAGGCAAGGAGGAAAGACTTACCTCTCCCTGGAGCGACTGCACTGCACACTGCTCGCCCGGAGCCTCCAGCTTCCCCGGGCGCATCCCCAGCCCGCGCGGCGTCACCTGCGGTCCTCGGTCCCGGCCTGGGTCCCGGGTCCCGGTGCCCCCGCTACCGCGGTTCCTGAAGTGCTTACCCTCCCTCCCGTGATCTCACCGAATCGCGCAGGGCAGTTATCCTCGCTGGGTGGCTTTTCAAAGCGATTCCGAATTGGAGTCAGGTGTGACGTTCACTGTCATCTGCTTTCTACTAAGTTAAGTACAATTCTATGCAGAAGCAGAAGGATAAACTGAATGTCTCCCTTAAGCAACTTGGGGTTTCTCAGCCCTGGGGTGTCCGGGCTCTTTTGAAACGGTGGCAAAGGCTCTGGGATGATGATGCTCTTTGGCTTTTGGGAACAATCTAATTGCTGTTCACCCTGATCATAGCTTCCATCTGTATATTCCCATTGTGCCCTTCCCACTGGAAACAAGCCCCCCTCCAACTCTGCCCTGCAAAAATCAATCAATCAATTAATACTGTATAATAAGCAACATAGTCTCAAAAAGTATTCAATATAGTCTCACTTCATACTGTCATCAAGACCACTTTCATTATTTGTTCCCTCCGCTATTTCCTTCCCTGGGCAAAACCAAAGTCAATCAAACCAAAAACTTCAGAAAAACAAAGTGCAGGTACTCAGGTCTTAATAGGCTGAAAATCCTTCTCTCACTTTTTCATCAGAATGCAGATAGATGTAGGTATAAAAGTTTGCTTTTTCTTATGAGGTTAGAGGATAAAAGGAAATATGTGCGCCATAGTGCTCCGTGTTTCCATCCTGTTGTTTTATTTACTTTTTTGGAATGGGATGGGGAAAATGTAGTTATTGTCTGCCATCTAATGGACTGAGTTGGAATTGTGTCTTGCCAGAAAGGTCCAGTGGCTAAAATTCATACAAATAGTGCACTGATTCAGATAAAGAATGATGAATTCTACAAACAAGTCTACTTTCAAGCTTCCGAGTTCCACAGGTTAATAAAAATGAGTACTCTTGGTTGTAGGTTTTCCCCTTTCATCACTTTAAATAGATTGTGCCAGGCCCTTTCGGTCTGCAGAGTTTCTGCTGAAAAGTCAGCTGATAACCTCATGGGCGTTCCCTTGTGTGTTATTTGTTGCTTTTCCCTTGCTGCTTTTAGTTTTTTCTCTTTATATTTAACTTTTGTCATTTTGATTACAATGGGTCTTGACTGTATGGGACTCTCTGTGCTTCCTGGACTTTGGTGACTGTTTCCTTTCCCAGGTTAGGGAGCTTTTCAGCTGTTCTCTCTTCAAATATTGTCTTGGGCTCTTTCTCTTTCTCTTCTCCTTCTGGCACCCCTATAATGTGAAAAAAAAAAAAACAATGGAAAGGACACAATGATAAACATTTATTGCAAAGCTGGAGGGCAGGAGTTTATGTTAAATCAAGATGGAAAGAATCAAGAAAACCCCACTTACAGAACCTTGTGATGGACAGCTGTGTGCCGTGAGGAAAAATTGTCGTAAATGATTGCATTCACAATACTCTGGAGAGCAATGGCTTGAAATGACTGCCTAAGAAAACAAAGCAAAGAAAGTAGTCTCAGTCTAGACTGCCAGAGTGGACCTTCGGTCATCACCCAGGCTATACCTGTACATCCAGTGAATCATCTACGCTTTTCGGTTTTTTCCTTTATCGTGCTTCTGTTACCTGTTCATTTTTCTCTGTAACCACTTCTAAGAATGGGTAGTAGATCATTCTCCATATTCCTTTCCATCTTAGCTCTAACCAGCCTGTGTATTATTTGCCAGACTAATCTTCCTTCAACACTGGGTCACTATTGCTTCAAACTCCCCTGGAACCTTATTTCTCTTTCTTCCTCAATACCTCTTCCATCCGGTATTGCTGTTGCTTTAATCCGGTCTCATCCTACCCGTACAGTTTTTTTCCCTACTCTTGAACTTTTTGCCAGTCATTTCATGGCCCCTTAAATAACCCTGCTTCCTGTTCCCTTCAAGTTTTCTTTGACTCAGCTCCTCTCATGCATAACACCTGTCCTTCCCTCCGTGTGTGCAGCCAAATTCTCATCATTCGGGATCCAGTCCAGCTGTTGCCCCTCCGTGGACGCTCCTTACCTGTGAAGTTTTAGAGGAATTGGAGGTTCTATTCTGACACTGAGTCCTTGTGCAAATACTGTCCAATGGTTTACCATTATTTCTCAGGTTTGAGCCCCATCTCCTCCAAAATTTGTTGTGAAATACTCCAGGCCAGATATCTTTCTTACCCCTTTTCTACCCCCGCTCTGGCTCTACACTTGTGGGAACACTGGGAGCTCATAGGTACTTGATGGGCTTTCTTGAGCCTCAGCACAATTCTGCAAGGAAGAGGCAGCTGGTATGGTTATTCCCATTTTATGAATGAGGATGCCGAGGCCCAGAGCATTTGCAAGACTTGCTCTGGTCGATGACGGAGCCAGGGCAGGAGCACTGGGACCTCCTTCGTGTCTAGGGCTCCCTTTGGCACACCCTGCTGCCCTCGGACCCATGCTGATAGGTGAAGTCATGCCTTAAGCACTTCTTTACTTTCAGATAAAGAACTTAATTTTCTTACAGATAACTGACATGGGCTTATGTTGTAGGGAGCGGCCTGGCCACAGATTATCATTAGGGTGTGTAGTTGTGCCTCCTGCTTGGCAATTTCAGTTCTTTCTGGGTGGTTATGCCACATTTTCAGCCCACACCCATTTGTCCTGTTTGAAAACCACAAACTGGTTTTTGGGCGATTACAACATTTTTCAGCACAGCTTCTGATCAAGCGACTGATCTGCTTGTTTAAACCTTTAAACAACTGTGAACGTGACTGTCTCCTGCCCCTTCTCACGGATGAAAGGTTTCCCAGGGTGCCCAGGCTCACACTGTGTGCTAATTAAAATCAACTACTACCAGGCTGTCTTAGCCAGAGTCGTTAGGGAGTCAGGAGGATTTCTAGGTAGTTCCATCTCTGGCCACAGGATGGATTCATTTTCCATCCTGTGTGCATCTCCAGTGACTGGCCAGCGTGGAATCCCTCCACTGATGTGCTGGTGCTCATGGTCCTGGCTCGGCCTGAGAGCAAAGGGAACGTAGCGTAACTGGATGCAGCTGACCAGTTCAGAGAGATGGCATTGCTGAAATTTGTCCTTAAATATCTGAAGGATAAATGCTAACAAGATTGTTAAGCAATTCTACTGACAGAATAATTTTGTGTATTCATTGAACAAAAAGCAGTAGAGAGAGTCTTAGATTGTTTAAAGAAAATAAAAATATGCAGTCATAACAAGTGCCTTTTACAATTGCATGTCTAATGAAATGATCAGAACTTATCTAAAAGGGTCATGAAATGCAATATTATTACCTTTATTTTATGATAATACTGTTAACATATAAAGAAGATTAGTTGCCAACCAAGCTATAAAAAGCTTTGATACTTGTGGCAAGAAATTTTCAATTAAGAATTGGATCAAAAAGTTTAGGTTATATAGATGAATAAGTCAGATTTCTACTTAAAGCACAGAGCCTATAGTTGACAATACTGTATTGTATACTTAAGATTTTGCTAAGAGTGTAAACCTTAGGTTACACAAAAAATAATAAATAATGAGGGCAGGAGGAAACTTTCTGTGGTGATGGAGATGTTTCTGGCATAGATTGTGGTGATAGTTTCATGGGTGAATACTTATCTCCAAACTCATCAAGCTGGATACATACTAAACACATAAACTTTTTGTATCAATCATACATCAATAAAGTGTTGTGTGTTTTTTTTTTTAAATTACATCTGACTGGGAGCTTGCCATAAAACATACAGATGCAGCACACCTGAGAGGATCTCAGAACTATTACTACTGAAAACTGCCCGTATAGCAACGACATAACTTTTACAGAATGCAAAACATAATCAGAAACTTCATTTCCTTTGCCTTACCGGCAAACCAGCTATTCTGATGCCTGTCTTGCAGGCTTAGAAAGTCAAATGACGTCCAATTCGTACATGCCCCCTACTGTGGTGGGGGTGGGGGTGGGGGGCTTCGACCTGAAGCCACGCCATGTGACTTCACATCCATTAACTACCCAGATATCAGTAAGTTAAGATACAAACTCCATCATGATATAATATTGACTATTCAGCCCTTACAATGTGCTTACCTAAACTATTATTTTTCTAGTCATATGGAAATACGGATATTCCCAGAGCAAATTTCTAATGTGGCGCCTCGGAAAAAAAAAATCACTTAAAAATGCCTTGTACTATAAATTTCATTATGTGTGAGTTACCCAGATTGCATGACTTTTCCTATCACTTCACACAAAGCTTAGTTAATGAAGATGACAGAGGACTGGGATCACATCCATGACTTCTGACCCTTTTATAGGCCAAGAGCATCTGCAAAGCCACTTGCTAAGTACCTAGGATCAGAGCCCTAAGGCCCAGAATATCTAGTCAATCAATCTTGGATACAGTCATCACAAAACAATAAACCCAAGATGAGAGGTTGGAAAACACACTGGAGGCTTTTGCATATCTTTGATTCTTCCCAAAATTTATCAGACATTCTATTCCTTAAGCCCCAGATGCAAACCACATCTTTTCCTTTTAATGTGACAGATTTGCTCTGATAGATGATGTTGGCATCCCATGATATATTGGAACATCAGATTTCCTGCTGACAAAATCCTGGGTAAGTGTGTAGGACCAGGTCAACTTAGTAGAAAATTCTGTGTTGACTTTTCATGTCCAAGACTCTAGTTTCTGATTTCTTGAGTGCCTAGGGAAGGTTATTGCCATTGGAAATGAAAGCTTGATTGATTAGAACAGAGATGTACCTTTTAAAAGATTGAATTGCTGGCCTTAAAGGATCAGATTCAACTCTCGAGAGGGAGGCTGCCCTTATAATTCTTTTTTTCTCCAATAGGCAGTTGGGATTCTTTTTTTTTTTCTTTTTTTTTTCATGCCTTGAAATAGCAAATTGTGGACTACCATACCGTGTGAAGAGTCTTCTGTAAATTGTCCTTCAGACCTAGGTCTAGAAATTATAATCTATTAGTAGAAAACTAAAAAAATTGACACCATAAAGGCAAAGCAAGACATATTTTTTCACTTCAAACGAAGTCTGCAAAAGGGTGCTCTTAGTGGGAGTGGACATTCAGTTAGAAAAGTTAGAAATTGAAGAGCACTTAGCAATGGTCTTGCAGGCTGAGCTGGCACTCCATACCTCTGTCTAACTGTGGCTTCAGTGTGATTACACTCAGCTTCCTTGTGTCTGATTGGCGTGCCACACGGGGCTTGCGTTCTCTCCCCTCTCTTGAAGCAGGCATTAGGCTGCTGGTCTGGACCATTTCTATCTAGTTTAAGGGTGATCCCTGGGTTCAAGTCCCTTCCAAGTCAAGCTCTAAGTGGCTCCAAGGCAAAAATGAAACCTGATGTCTCAATGGGACACAGAAGCCGACTGGACACTAGGAACACTCAGAGGTGCTCTAGGTAGGGAATTATTCTGAGGCAGACCATCTCCCAACTCTTTATAAACTGGCACTTGCATAACACCATCAACCTATTGATAAGGTTATCTTTGCCTGTTGTAAATTACTTAATTTCTTCTGTGTTTATTAAAACCAAATAATGTCTATTCATAGTCAATTTAAAGTATTTTCCTATGAATGGTAGTCCAGTGGTTAGGATGCCACTTTCACTGCTGTGGCCTGGGTTCAATCCCTGGTTGGGGAACTAAGATCCCACGAGCCACCTGGCTCGGCCAAACAAATATACATATATTTCTATAAAAAGAAAGATTTTCTGTTTTTTAATGACATAAAATTCACTGTTTTAAAGTAAACAATTCTGTAGTTTTTAGTATTTTACAGTTTTGTACAACTATCAAACTAACTCTAGACCATCTCTAGGACACCCAAAAGAAAACCCATAGCTGTTAGCAGACAGCCCCAATTTCCCTCTCCCTCTAACCCCTGACAACCACTAATCTACCAAAAGTAGATTGGTGGTTGTAAATTACTTAATTTATATGGTTTTGATGAGATAGAATGTGCACATGTACACAACTCAGGAAGTATAGAGAACATGGTGAACTCTCCTTGCCTTCCTCCCCCACAGACCCAATTTCCCTCTCTGGTGACATGTTTTCACTCATTTCTTTATCCTTCCAGAGATAGTTGATGCCTACATCTGTGCACACACATACACAGCTTCCTATGTTACATGGGCATATATTGCATACAAATGGTTGTATTCTCTCCACTTTATTTTAAAAGCTAACAATTTGATTTTGAAGCTGCTTCAATTTTTAACTGCTGTATAGTATTCCATTTCATGGATGTGTTATAATGTATTCAATCAGTCACTGTTCACAGACTTTTAAATTGTTCCGCCTTTTTATATTACAAACAACTCTGCAGTAGACATCTTTGTACATACATCATTTACACATATATGAGTATATCTGCAGGATAAATTTCTTGAAGTGGATATGACAGGTCTTATTTTTGTCATAATTCATGGTATACATCTGTTTTTTATTAATGCTTCAATTTCTATCTTTCACTATATGGTCTGTGTTTTCCTTTTTGCTGATAATATGAAAAATTTTTAATTCTGTAGTTGTTTTCATAAAATATAGTATACTTAAAACCTGTTTCTTTGATCAGCTTTGACTCCTTACTTTATTAATGTTGAAATCACTAATCTCCACTTCCTCTCCCCAATATTCCCCCTACTAGCTAATTTTCTTTAACTTTTATTATTTTTCTTAATGTTTATTTTTAAATAAACTCATGTTAGCTGATATATCAGCTTTGATGTCTGGCTGTGAAAGATAAGGAACTCTCTAAACCTACATTACTTTTCTCTTTATATCCTCCTCTTCCTCTTAATTTTGTTATTTTAGAATATTTCCATTGTTAGGAAATCTTTGTTTTTCTTTGTTATCCAGTAGCTTTACTAGGATGTGTCTCAGTGTTGATAATTTGATGTTTTTTTGTTTTTCCCGGAATAAGATGTGCCATTTAAGATTTAGATTCAAATCTCCCATTAAGTCTGGATTTCATTAATATGTCTTCTGTATTTACCTTTTATCTCTAATCCATTCCTGCTCTTGTTTATTTCTATTTCACTTTCTTACTCTTGTCCACATTCCTTGCTCTGTTCTCAGCAGTATCCATTCTCCTTTGTGCTTCTTCCAAAGTTCTTCATATTTCTGTGAGGGTTTGTTTCATCTCCTAATGGGTCCTTATAATCCAACTTTAAACTCTTGTTTTATAAATCAATGGCTTGATGGACCTAGAGACTGTCATACAGAGTGAAGTGAGTCAGAAAGAGAAAAACAAATATCATATATTAACACATATATGCGGAATATAGAAAAACGGTATAAATCAACCGATTTGCAAGGCAGAAATAGAGACACAGATGTAGAGAACAAACATATGGACACCAAGTGGGGAAAGTGGGGGGGGGGGGGGTTGGGAGGGGATGAATTGGGAGATTGGAATTGCCGTGTACACATTACTAATGAGAAAAAAATAGCAAATTGTACACTTTAAATATATGCAGTTTATTGTATGTCAATTGTATCTCAATAAAAGTTCTTAAAGAAAAAAAATAAATCAATGGCTTCATTTCCTTTTGTGAATTCATGGTGATACACTTGATGCCATTTTTTGCCTGGTCTGTGGTGTAATTTATGGCAATGTTTTTTAATTTGTCATCACTCCCCCAACACACATTCTGTTTCTTTTTGTCTTTTCTCTTGCAGTATCTTTGTATACTACATTCCGTGATGATTCCATCTGGCTATCACTCATCCTCATTGGGATGGACATCCTGCACCAGCCATTGCAGGTAGTGCCTATGAGACAGGAGACAGAGCCCTGTAATCCATTGGAAATTCTTTCAGAATGGGCAGAGTTGGTCCAGGTATTTCAAATACAGATCAAACAAATATGTTCCTTACAATTTGTAAGGTGTCACTAGATTTTATAAGGATTGGTGAAGTGATTCTCTATTTGTCACCTTGTTTAACTTTACAAAGGGTATAAATTTCAATAACTCCAATCATTCAATAAATATTAAAGAATGCTATTTCTGCTCCTAGAGCTGTTATAGATTAATGGGGGTATGGAAATGACACCAATGACAGAATTTACCATTTATTTTGAAGTAGGATGTGCCAGGCACTGTATTAGGCATGTATTATCACATCAAATTCTTAAAACATTCATGTATTAACTTTGGTATTGTAATAAACAAGTTTAATATCTCTGTGGATTACAATAGCAAATATTGATTTCAGGCCCATTACATCAGGGCTGAGGGTCAGCTGAAGATCTGGCCTGTACTGGCCTCCAAACATCTTTTCATTCTGAAAACCAGATTGAGGCCACTCTCTGGGACAGCAAAGGGCTGGTGGAAACTTGCAATGCTTCTGGAATCATCTGTTCAGTCATGAGGAACACCCCATCCATTCCTGTCCCATTGTTCAAGCCACATAACCACACCCAAAGCCAGTGTGGTGAGCAAGCATATTATCTGCTGAGAAGGTTGGCCATGGCAGGCAGTGGACAAAAAGCCATGAACAAAGAATGCAGTCTGCCACAAATTGCTCCTCTGCCACAAGACACTTTCACCTCTCCCTAAGATATTCAAAACTACCAGGCACTGGGCTCAGAAGTCCAGAATCTGGGGCTACACATCATGTCTGCTTTCTGCCCTTCTTGAGTCAGAGACCTATGGACAGAATTGACAAGTTATCTGTCCCCTGATTCCCAAACACTCAAGACACAATGGTGGAGCAGGAACCCCTTATTAAAGAATGGGAAGAACGGGAGGTCCATGCCAGTCACTGGTTCACACAATTCCAATATTCCGCTGAGTGACTGCTGCAAGCTCCCCGACCATGATGATAGGGAATGCTCCTTGATTTGTTCCGGTTACATTTTCTGGGAGTCACCTCTAAGTCTGTGTTCTCCATGGTGCTTGATTCCACCTTCTGGACAGTTCTGCCTTTTCCATTATGCTCCTTGGTCTCTCCTGAAGTGGGTGTTAGAAAACATGCCATTTGTGGCTGAGAAGCTGTCTCAGACTGCTTCACACTTGTGGAAGACTGGGGACCCGTGCATTTTTTTGTGATTTGAATACTTATAGTCTCTTCTAATCCAGGCTGGTGGTGCTTTTGGTACTATCTCTCTACATAACTGCTTTCGTTTTTAATCAGTTGATCCCAGGAAGGTCCATGTAAGTCAATAGCCACACCCATAACTTCTCAAGAAATGCCTCCAAAAGTACTTTGATCTCATTAAAATTTGGATGACTGCAACTTACCCTCTTTTCCCAGAGACATTTTGTCAACTGAGATAATTTACTAGGGCCAGATAAATTTAATGAGCAGACTCAACAATGGGCATGTTGGATCTATGCACAATCCTCATCTTAATTTGAGACTCTTTTACCTGAGTGAAAGGAGAGTTTCAATTTTCAATCCTAAAAGTTCTGGAATTTCTGGACATTTGCAGCTCTGCTGGACTCATCCTGGCTCTGCTTCATGTGTTTTCTCATTCCAGAACCAGGCTGAAGGAGTAGCCACCACAGGAGACTTGATGGTCTCAGGGTTGGGGGGCAGAACATGAGGGCTGATGGGAACAAGCAATGCTTCTAAAAACCTCCACTCACATGAGACAAATGGCTCATCTGCTTATGGACATCTTGGCAAGTCACGTGGCCAAGCCCCAGTCAGTGGGATGAGGATGTCTACAGGGAAAACTAGAAAGGAGGAGAAGGAAATCAATTGTGAACAAATGATACAATCTCCATGCCTCATGAGGTAGATACGTTATAACTCTCTCAAGAGAGGAGGATGTTGAGGTACAGAGACCTTGAGTGCCTTGTCCAAGGTCCTAGAGTTCTTAGTGGTAGAGCCAAGATGTGATCCTAGCCAGTCTGACTCCAGGATGCTGAATCATTTTCCAGATGCCTCCTCTGGGAGTTCTCATTTTTGTGAACTACCCATACCATCTTGTCTAAATTTTCAGCAGGCTTTAATAAAAACAATTTTAGTAGAAGACTCAAATATGGCAATAATAAAGCTTTGTAAAATGACGTTACGGATTTCCTCAAGAAATAATTCATTAAATTGATGCCAGTTGTAACTTGTGAGATCATAAAGCTCAATGCAGGGATATTGAAAACATGAAGGTAATCCAATCACAGTGTGTTCAATGAACTCTCAGCCTCCTCTCTGAGCTGCTTTGCTACACTTTCACCCAGAACCTGAGAATATGAAAACCTAAGGTATCAGATCATGAAAAGAGTTCAAATTTGCGAAACTAACACGAATTTAGGACAAAACCTAAAAGACTTGTCATTATCAGCCTGAGTATCTGGATTCAGAGGGAATCCAGCTCTGGTTAAACAGCACGGCCAGGAGAACAGGGATTACAGCCACATGTTACAAGCCCATCACAGGCAAGTGCTGGAATTCCACATATGGTTTCCTTCTCATCCTTGACTCTCCATCCTTTGGCCACTCCCATTTCTTCAGAACTGGCTCAGATTTCTCTGGTAGAAGAATTTTCTGCAAATTGCATTTAGATTTATCTCCAGAGAGGCATGGAGCTTAGACCTATTACAGAGTGCAGCTCCCAAACACTCCCTAAATAAATATCTTTATATACTGATTAAATCAAATGAAAATGAAGTCAAGAGTGGCCTTGAGGAGAGGGTCATAAAAATACAACCAGCACCCTGAATGGTGTGTACGGTGTGGGAGGAGAAAGGGGAGAGGTGATTTGGTTTTATGGAGCCTGTCCTGCAGTGCCTTGTGGAGGTGGTCAACCAGGGCTGAAGGATGAGGGAAGCAGCACACACCTGTTGTCAACAAGTTAGAGTCAGAGAGAATGTGATGCAATGACCACGCTCGGGGAGTCGTTCTGGAGAAAAGCGAGAGGGTGCCCTTGGTGTTCGTCTGCACACTGGGATGGTCCATCTGGGCAAGCAGCTATTTTTGCCCTGAGAATTTCCTCACCCATTGAATTAGGAGAAGTGAACTACTATAATGGATGATCTTTGATATTCGGTAGCTTAACGGCCTAGAAAGGTTATATTTCCATCAGGTCCAATTGGGTATTTGGTGGATAGTCTTGCACACGGTGATTTCTGGGACCCACGATCCTTCCACCTAGTGAGCCTGCCATCTTTTGGAGTCTCAGAGTTCTCCACCTGAGGTTTCTAAGAGTAATATCTATTGTATTTGCCCACGTTTCCCCAGCCAGGACTGTCATATAGCTCTATTTAACTGTATGGGATACTGTGAAGTGTAGTCTTCCTGGGTACCTAAAGGGAAAATGAAAGGGTTTAAAGAACACACTATCCGATCCGTAGAGGTAAAACCGCTATAGGTAAGAATTAAGTGATATCCACACCCAGGAAGAAAAATGCCTCTGATAAGTCAAGGGGTTCTCTGCTCTTCACCAAAAGAAGTTTGGAGTCCTTGGCATCTGGTAGAGAGCCCTTCACAGTTCAGCTCCAACCCACCTTTCTGGTTTCACCTCTTACTGCTCCCGCCCAGCCCCCACCCTCCCTACCCCATGCATTTCACACTCTGGCCAGATCAGGCTACTGGCTATTCTTAGAATGTGTCACATATCTTCACACCTTTGGGCCTTTGCAAATGTTGTTTCCTGTCTGAAACACCCACTCTTCCCCTCCATCACACGAGCCAGCCCAGATATCTCTTCTGTATGAGCCCTTCCTTGGAATCCTTCCCCCAGGCCAAATTAATTACCACATTCTTCACGTTCCCACAACATCCTATATATCATTTTTTTTCTTTAAGAACTTTTATTGAGATACAATTGACACCTATATATTATTTTATTATAACTTACCACATTGCATCTCACTTGGGTATTTCCCCCCACTTTACAGTAGGTCTGTGTGTTTCTCCCTCTGTACTCTCAAATATGGGGGAAATACCTGAGTGAGATATACCCCCTGGCAGTCCCGAAGGGTATCAGGGTCTAACTGAAGAGGCTCTTACCAAATGTAAGTCAAGAATCAGTCAGAAATTTGAGATACAGTAAAAAGACTGCGTTTTATTTAAGAAAAGCTGTAAGCTATTTGGAAATGTGTTCTAGATGCATCATTTATCCCTCGGGAAGGAGAAAAGCTAAAAGAAAGCATAAGTGATACATTTCAGAGGCCAAGATAATCATGATATTGTGTTCTTTGCAGCCACAGTGTGGGTCAGGTACATGGAAAAGGATAAAACCAAGCTCAGTGAGAGTCTCTGATGAAATGCAATTATGACACATTTGCATGGAGGAAGCCTAAAGTTTTGGAGAATGCAGAAAAGAAATACGCTTATATTAACATTTCATCGCCTGGTCCTGATAAAGGGAGGCCTACCACGCGGAACATGTGAAGCTCGGAGCTGAGCCCTGCTGAGGTTACTCTGAATCCTTCTTTCCCTATAAATGAGCTTGAATTTCCACCTTACCAAAGTCAACAGAGACAGCTACAGTTCAAAAGAAACTTTCCATGACCAGAATGGATTGCAAGATAAAGAGGCATTTATAACTCTAGGCTTAGTAACTTTCAGGGTAAAATGAGTTCACCTTTTATTCAGAATTTTTATTTTCTGCCCTGCTCATTTCGTGGGCTTGTGCTCATACAAGCTTACAGCCTCTCTCCTTCTCTCTCCTGACTCTGATTCCCCACTGCCTCTGGCCAGACCTTCTAAGACAAACTTTTCTAGCAGTCAATGCCATGATTATTGCTCCCAGTCCTGTTAAAAATAGACCCTGTTCTGCTGCTTCAGTCCTTAAAGAATAAGAGATGAGGTCATTTTCTGCTTGGAGAGTAGATCCAGACTGTGAGTGATTGGCATGAGTGCATTCAATTGCCGAGGAAACAAGTGTTAAAACGGCTTCTCCCATCCTATTAAATATCCTTTTCATACATTGATCCACAGACATGTTTCCATTCTCATGACTGAATAGGCAACCCTGTAATTTGTCAGCTACATCCATTTTCCCCCACCCCCTGGCAACAGTTTCTTTTCAGTTTCTTCCAAGATTGTCTATTGTCTCCATAAGTTTCTGCCCAAGGTAAGTGATAGAAGGATGATCTTATGGAATTAAACAGCAAAAAGAAACAAGCACGTAATTTAACAAGACTTGCAGGCATGGCTGATGGGGTTCCTCCTGATTTTCCTGTGCTTCCTGACAATAGCTTAAAGTTACTAAAATTCCAACTTCAGAAATAATTTCTCGGCAAAACTGGGGCCAAGGCAGGGGGATGTACACAAAGAGAGAGAATTCAAAAATGAAAGCATGAACACTAGAAATAAGGAAAGTATAAATTAAATTTCTTTCAAGTCTTTCAGTTATTGCGTAACATATTAAACATAGGAGGTGTGGAAACCACAAAGCATGTTTACACCTGAGCAGGCTAGCTCTTAGCAAATACCCTAGTAGAGCATCAGGGTCAAGAAGGTAGCTTCAGCTTTAAGCCCCCAAGTTGGACAAATGATTACAGCTGTTGAGAGTGGAAAGGGAGGCAGAGTTTAGAGAGAACGGGGTCCTAATTCCAGCCTTAACTTTGAACATTTCCCTGACTTTGAACGAACAACTTCATTTCTTGGGACCTTAGTTTCTTCATCTGCAAATTGAGGAGATTGAATTATATGATTTCCAACATCACTTCTGATTCTAATGTTCCGTGCGTGCCATTTTCTAGTCCATATATCATATCATGTGGAAATTCAATTCCATTGCATCCCTGCCCCCAATTTACGTCACCAGAAAATGACAACAGTGAAATTAATCCCTTGTTGGCTTGTCTTAATATTTTCGATTCTGAAAGAGTCTGTGTGAAGCTGTGTATATGCATCCGTCTGGGGTACGCGTTGGCGTCGGATGTTCCATTCAGATTTGAAAGCCTTCAAGTAACCAGGTAAAGCCGTTGTGTTTAGGAGACTAAAAACCAGAGCAAAGAAACATAGTATTTTGCTTTCTCTCCTTTACTTTTTATTTTCTTCAAACGTCCCCTCCCCTTCTCTTACTTCTTTTTCAAAATTGGGGAGGACTCCTGTAGACCAGGCCTCTAGCACCGAGGTTCCACTGAAGCTGTAAGGATGGCCTTGGCCTTCCCAGGCAAGGTTGGGGTGGTTAACAGAAGAATGGGAAGCACCCCAGGCTGGGAACCAGGCTCACCTGGACCAGGGACAGCTGATGATGACACCAAAACAGTGAAGGAGCAGTTTGAGTTCTCAGGCCAGCAGACTTTTTATAGCTTCAGAAGTATCCTTAGCAAGATTCTTTAATGCTGCCTCCTCATTGTAGGGTTTGGAACTATTTTGGTGTTTGCTATCTAAAGTGCAAAAAAAAAAAAAAATCAGTTTTTCTTTGAACATATGCATTTGCAAAGTTTAGTCTTCCTCAACTTGGTTATTTGAACCTAGATGTGCTATACATTGCCCTATATGCATATTTCAAATAACAGACATTTTTCTTTAGTCTTACTTTTTATAAAAAAAGAGACAAATAATTTAAAACGTTCAAAACAGGAATTAAAAAAAATTCATGTTACAGATTCATTTTAATCCTCAAATTATCTTGTTTATACTACAGGATAAGATAGTTGGTCCACTAAACTTTAGCTGATTTTTTTTTCTTTTTCTTTTTTTTTTTGGCCATGCCACATGACTTGTAGAATCCTAGTTCCCCGACCAGGGATCCAAACCAGGCCCCCTGCAGTGGAAGCGTGGCGTCCTAACCACTGGACCTCCAGGGAATTCTCTTTAGCTGAGCTTTCTGTGTATGTCCAGCAGGGTGCTGTTAAGGACTGTGACACTTGTCCTAAGCTGACACTGGTGCTGGACATGAGACCTGGCTGGGGACCTGGAACAGGGCTCATCAGAAGTCGACTTGCTTGAGGTACCAAGGGCTGCTGGAAGCAAACCCAGCCTCAGGAAAGAGACAACCAGATTCACAGACTGAACCCAGTAACAAAGCCTAACGCACCAGTCGGAATAGGGAATTCTGTGTCTGTCACTCTGCATTCTTCTTGGCTGCTTTCCCATAAACTCACATCCCATGAAAAATCTTTCCCTAAACAAGGACTGCTTTCCTAAAAGCTCTCCTGAGACACTGGGGCACAAGGAACAGGACTCAGGGGCCCCAGTGCAATGAGATGATGGTCAGTGGACATGACAGCCTCCAGGGAAGGCAGACGTGATGGGGATGGGGTGGGGGGAGGGGGCAGCGCCCACGGCAAAGGCAGCGGTGCCTGTGGAAGTGCTTCGTGGAGGCAGCGTGGGAATCCACCGAGCAAGGTAAGGGGTAGGGTGCTCCGCAGAGGCTGGAGGCCACAAGAGGGAAATGTCAGTGAACCCTGCAGGCGCATCTGGAGGGCCTCAGAAATAGTTCGGGCAAGGGTACACGGAACGCGGGGAGCAAATGAGGCCAAGAAACAGCAAAAAATTAGTGACAGAGGATGAGATTTTAGTTTGCCCTCCTGGAGCTTGTACTCTGCTGGGGAAGACAAGACAGTCACACCTGAAAAATTAGGGAATGATAAGAACAGGATGTGATCAAGCACCACTGTGTCGTGAGAGTGCCTTCCACACTTTTGTGAAGGGCTGAGAAAGGGAGGCTCGGCCAGATTAAGTGACCAGCCCACGTTCACACAGTTAGTGAGGGGAGAGCTGAGTCAAGAGGGGATTGCGGACCCATCTGTTCCCCAAGAACAGTGGGAGCGGGAATGAGGTACTGCGGGTAGGCAACCTTGAGAGCCGAGGGGTTTGTGTGCAGTTCTGTAGGCAAGGGGAGCTCACTGGCACTGTTTCTGGAGAAAACCGCCAAGATAGTCATTGTAGTTGAGCTAATTAACCAGGAAGTAAGATGGGAGGAACAGGAAAATAGGAAAATAAAGGCAGTCTGCTAGAGTGGGTGGTTAGTGACCTAGGCCTTGTGTAATAAAGTGGAATGGCGAATTAAACATTTGAGAGGAAAAAACTGCAGGCCTTGGTGACTTGTTCTGAATGAGGACCAGGAAGCCTACTTAGACTTGGGAGACGCTCCTAGGAAATGCTGCCTTCTGTTTGGTGGGCCAGGTTCTGGCAAAGCTGGGCCAGAGGCCAGGACTCCCCGAGCTCATCAGACTGGATTTGAAGTCCAAGCTCAGAAATAAACTGTGAGAATGGGCCAGGAGATGGCATTGGGCAGGATCAGAAAGGCAGCGGTAAAGGACCCTCAGGGAACCTAGAGATCTGGCAAGTCCAATGGAGGGTGTGGGCAAAACAGGAGATTCTGTGGGCTGGAACCTGGGTGCCACAACATGGAGAAGCACAGAACTAAGATGAGGTCAGGAATTTCATTTGTCCTTCCTCCAGGCAAGGACACCAAGGGACACAATCCGTAACTAGTCTCTTAGAATTACAGCTCTAACTGAGCTGTGTTTTAGTGTAGTCTCAATCTTTGAAAGTGCTTAGGCTCTATCTTAGATGCCTGGTATCCCTCAGCTGGAATAGTCAATAAGTTACAATGCCCTAATTCTCATCTTGGAATAGTGTGTGTGTGTGTGTGTGTGTGTGTGTGTGTGTGTTCGTAAAATTGCCTAATGTTAAAATGTATCATTAATTTATTTTCCGGTGTCTAGGTTAGGCTATAACTATGTGATATATATCAAATGAATTTCATGGCTACAGTCCAAATGTAACAAATGAATCATTTAAAACTATCCACATATGGG
The DNA here is from genome assembly GCF_030028045.1 of Hippopotamus amphibius kiboko. Taxonomy (NCBI): domain Eukaryota; kingdom Metazoa; phylum Chordata; class Mammalia; order Artiodactyla; family Hippopotamidae; genus Hippopotamus; species Hippopotamus amphibius. The sequence goes on along the minus strand of NC_080189.1, from coordinate 119,704,812 downwards.
TGATGCCAAATTTTTCATTTTCTCCCATTTTATAAATGCATCATATCTCAGCTCGAAATCAATCTATTAACCTTGAAAACATTTTGAGCTGGAATGAAGGTCAGCAGTGAACTGTGCGACCTTCCACGTGGTATCAGTCATACTGGGCAATTATTATTGGCTTTGAGTCATGAGGAGTCAGCTGAGACAGGAATAGTAACGTGGTGGTTACCAATAAACCAGACTTCAGAGTCCAAAGGGAAAATAAAAGGCATGCAAAATCAGGCTTTTTAAACCTCAAATTTGTCTGCCACAAAGCTCCTACTTTTTAAAAACAAATCTGAACATCTTGGCAGCTATTCTGATGAATTACACATGAAATACTCTAGTAAAATCTTTGTTAGGAGATAAGGAATTCTGTTCAGTGGATTCGGAGGGCAACTGAAGATTAAAAAAAATGATGTGTCTGTCCCCTAAACCTGTGTGAGATAAGTCTGATGGATTTCCCAGGTGCCAGGGCTGGGGGCTGCAGTAAAATGGAAGGAACAAATCAGGCAGAAGCTAAGCAGAGTTATTTTAAAATTAAAGTTCCAATAAATGTCTCAACTAAAATTGCCTTAGGAATACATAAATGTATTACCCTCTGGATGAATTTTATACTGCATTATATTGGTTTTAACACAATATAAAATATAATAAAGATACATTTGGGTTCACAACATGAAAGAACGGTTAATGATTTGCCCATATGGGACATACGAAAATACTTCTCAAATTCTTCTGCTGTGCTGTATGAATAATCTACCGCCATACCACTAACAGTATGGAAACTTGGTACCATAAGTGGAACGTTGTTCATCTCAATTATTTGTTAGATATAACATAAAAATAGTGCCATCTTTACTGTAAAGGAACCTAACTTCATGGAACTGGAAAGTAATTGCAGTTGTATTATTTTAATTTAGAAATATTTCACATATGAACAATCATGTTTCACCTATAGTCCTTAAAATGTGTATAATTATATAATATTACTCACAGAAGAAAGTAAACACTAGATTTACCTCTAATGCCAAATGCCAGATATCTACTTCCAAATTGAATTGAGTTTTTAAGAGGTTGGTTTCCTAGTGTCTTAGCTTATGTTATTTTAAAGGAGAAACACATGAATTTACATTACATTAAAAATTAATATAAAAAGATAGTCAAACCACAACTATAAGTTGTGAAATTAGGAAACTTGCGACTGGAGATGAACCACTTCTGGCAGAACAATGGATAACAGAAAGTTACTTTCAGTAAACATACTCAATGATTTTTCCAGAGAAAGAAAGAAATTAGCAAAGACCTGCTGACCCTAAAAATTCTTCCAAGTGACCTAGAATCATGAGAATTTATCCAATTGAGTTAAGAGAGTTCCCAATTATATTGGGATTTAGAAACTTTGCAACCAATTGCTGGCAAATTGTTCCCCTTTCTTGTCTTTTGGTTTTTCTAACTCCTGCCTTATATCAGCTGGAAAACATTCTGAGTAGCTGTAGAAAAGGAATGGGTGGGCCCATCTGTATAGTTTCCACGTATCCCACTGAGCATTTAATATATCTCTAGGTTCACCGTAGGTGAATTCCTCTTGAATTAAAAATCCCCAGCCCAGTGGAACTCCTCAGAAAATGCAAGCAGTCTTCATTTCCAGAAAAGATCCAAATAAAGATCCTTGGAGGGGATTTCAGGAATAAGCAATGGATCTAAGCGATTGAAGCCACAAAATATATTGGTTTCCTGTCTAGGAAAAGATCCAGAGTCAAGGGCAACTATACAAACTTGCAAATATCTTTGAGTGTTACTGTAAAAGAGGACTGATTAATCCTGGGGTTCACCAGTGGGGGCCTTGAGCTGATATGGGTTTTGTCCCCACAGTTCTCAGAGACAGCATAGGGGATTAAATCGCAAACTTGTCTTGAGGTTAGTGTTTTACCAGGAGCATGTTTATAAAGACATATTAGAATTTACTTCTCGCCCTCCTTTGTGGCAAGTAACAATGTACATGTTTTGTTTAACCTCTTCAGTTGTTTGGAAATGTTTTGGTTTAACTAGGGAGTACTTTATTAATGGCAGTTCATCTCATAGCTCTGTTAATGACTTGGCCTAAGAACAAAATTAAACTTCCTGGATTTGATTTTTCTAAAACATATCCACCAAACGCAATTGCCCTTTCTGTCAAATAAGCACTTACTGGTGTGTAAGTCTGAAGTGATTTTTTTTTCCTCTCTCATTATGGTTGTTCCAAGACTCTTGACATTCTCTAAATCATCTTTCGCTGAGTACAAGAGGTCCATGAGGAAGTCAAGATCGATGACAGACTTCCTTGAATTTTAATGCAAATGTCTGTTCCTCTAATCAAACAAAGGTTAAAAAAGGAAATCAAATTAGCTTATTACAAAAGCCAGCATAACTGAACTGACAAGAAAAATGCTTTCTGCATGAAAAGCCCTTAATCAATACCTTAAATAAGCATGTCACTGGAAAGAAGGGTTCATATGTGGTCAGTCATAATCTGCAAATCAATATGCTCTTTTTAATAAATATTTGACTACAGCAGCTCAGTACGTATTGCCCATGAGTTTCTTTCTTTATACCAAAAGGAAACAAAATTACAGCATAAATGTAACGCTCAGGGCATAACCTAAACTGTGAGAGAATTCAAGGTTAGGGGCTATTTCACCCTTTAATCGTTGCATATTAAGCAGGGGAGAGATTCTCCTTAGTACCTTGTCTCAGATCCTAGTCCCCTATGTAATTTAGCTGTTCAAAGTAAAATAATGTCAGAATATAGATTACTTATTAGAGCTAGATCTAGGAGCAATGTTCCTATTCTAGACTTAGTTTGACTATCTGAAACTATTTAATCAAGTATTATACATGCAATATAACTTCAAATTTGTTTTTAATTCAAGCCTACAAAAATACAGTCATGTGATAGGTAACCTTCTATAAGTAAGTGTACTTTTATTGTATTCTGTCAGAACCATAATCAACTAATATCTAACAAGCACTTTCTGCATTCGGCAGCACCGTATGTGTTGAATTGTTAGCATTGCTACTAATGTGACCTGGAATCTTCCTCTCATTGGATGTTGACCTTGGGCATGATCACTTAATTTTCCATACTAGAAAGTATGCATATGAGTGCATGTCTACTTCAAAGGCCGTTTTGGAGATTTAGGGACATAATACATGTAAAGATGTTAACATAGGGCATGGCCCATTGTAAATGATAAACGGTAACTCACTAATAACTATTATTGAATCGTGATGGTGGGCAAATAAAGAAATAAAATTTAACGCACAATTCTGGTTCGAGCAGCTCAATAACACTCAGTAGAATTAAATAAAATATACCTTGGAACAACCTATCAGGCCATTGGAGATATTTAATCATAGTCTATAATTTTATCATATGTCTTTGATTTGCTTCCTTCCTCTTTTGCCATCAAATGAGATCGTGGAAAAACATGTTTTTAAAAAAATTTTCCTTAATAATAATTATTATTATAATAATTTTTAAAGACCTCATAATAGCTTATTAGAGAAGTCCGAATAACCAAAATAAGCAAAGGGTATAGACATTGTTCTGAAGATTCTGCATAGAAAGTTACTTTAAACACTGAATACACAGTTTTTCTTCCTTTACCCCTCTTCCTTGAGAGAGAATTTTTTTATTCTTTCACAGGAATTTCTTTCATAAAGAAGTTTTACAAAGCACTTTCCTTCAAAAACCTTGGATTGCTTACCCTTGATATGCATGATCAACAAAGATATAAAATTTATTTCCTCCTACCCTTGAAAAGATATATACTATTCTCATCTTTCTGAGATAATTTTGAAGTGGTTTCTGCATAAAGTAGGAGGTCTTTCTCTAAGTATCAAGAAATCAGACAAGGAAAGCCCAGGGTAAACTTACACATCGGAAGTCCACCACCTGGCAAGGCCAGGAGGCCTCTTACTGCTGGTGCTACGGTTATTCATTTAATTATTCTTAGGTGACCATATCAAGATTTCTAGACAGTATTCTTGGGGCTAAGTGCTTGGAATGTTCGCACTATATAAGTTAATGTAAAACCAGTGTCCTTGAATACAAGAGATAGTGTTCCAGTGAATTATAAAATATGTTAATTAAAATACAATGTTTTTTAATGGGACTCTTTCTTGATCTATTAAGATACCTAATTTAGGGCCATGTATACATTGGCACTATGACTTTTTAAATGATGAAAAGTAATGATGGTGCAATAATTTCTAGTTTACAAAATGCTCTATTTAATCATTTTCATGTTTATTATCTGATTTAACTCTCACAGCTATCCTGTGAAATAGGTATTATTTTTCACATTTTACAGAATAGGAAAATGGACCTATGAGAGTTCAAGCATGTGTCCAAGTTATATAGCTAGAAAATTATCAGAACAAGATTTTAACCTCGACCCCTTAGTTCCAAATGTTTCATTCTTTCCCGTTACATAACACAGATAAAAATTTCCCAACTTTTAAAAATATTTGAGAAGGCTAAACATCTCAGAGATCAAAGATAGAAATGAATGATGCAATTGTGAGCTTATGATTTTCAAGTAACAATATATTATACTTTCATGTGCTATATGATTTTGAGGTAAAATCCTTGCTTCAACATACAAGCATTTGAGGCCCATATGTTTACATACAGATGTTCTATTTCTACTTTGAAACTATAGGGATCGGGACCGTGAGTAGAAAAATATACATTGTTCAGGAGCAAACTTCCTATAATAAAGTATTTTGGGAGTAATCATGATGTTCAGGACTTTAGCATTTCCAATTGTCTTGTAAATTTAAGATGCTCCCAAGTAATGAAGGGTGACCTGTTGAAACTGGCAGATTAGATATCAAGTAGTTAGATTTGTTCCAGAGCTTATCGACTTCTGAGCAACAACTGCAAGCTTAGTCCCATTTGGGATGAGTCCTGTTTGCTTTCAAGACTCTAATTTCGGTAAGTCAAGGTCATCTCACTTAGCCTATGTTCTTTAAAACACATGCACCTCCCAGAAGGGCACTGCTTTCTTTAGCACAGGGCACAATAAAAGAATTATTACTATTTGGAGTTCTTATTATGAGATGCCAGAGAGAGGGCATGCACCTATTCATAGATTTGGCTGTAGAAATGGAGCTGTTCTGATGTCAAGGATAGAATTAGATAGTGCTTCAAATATCTGGGTGCTGGGCATGGTGCCGAGAGAGCAGAAAGGAAATGAGTGAGCTGAACTCTGTCCGGCCTCTGGGCTTCCAGACAATGAGGAGGAAGTGTATGCATGTGAATGGCGGAATTAGTTGTGGAATTAGTTGAAGGCCTCCATTAATCAATAAACAATAAATAGCTGTTGATTCCCTCGTAGGTGCATGACAGCATGTTCAAGACTATGAGAGATAGATGTACACAATAAGACAGAAACTCCTATCCTCAAGGGGTGTATAATCTCATGAGGACATGCAATATATTAAAAAGCAATCAATGATATTCCCCAGTTAAGGTGTTTGAAGTCAAGGGACAGAAAGGACAATCCCAGTGGGGGAGATGAGGGCAAACATTTATTGAACTCGGTTGGGTGGCATGTGGGTGGACGGTAGAAATAAAGGGTAGTCCTGAGGAGGAAATTCACAAAGGAGGGGAAATTACATGAGTCTGGTTTGCGGGGCTGGAGAGAAAAAGGTTCAGAGGGAGAAAGAAAAGTCTGGGATGTTAGGATGAAACCCGTCTGTGGAAGCTACAGGCTGAAAACCTGCAGTTCAGGATGTAGACAACAGAGTGTCACAAGCCATTTCTGATGGGCAGGTGCCGGCTAAGGGGATGCACCAGAGTGGCTGAGCTGGTGGTGACTCATGTGAGAAGAGGGGCGACTGGGACCCGAGGCTGGAGGTAAGGGAGCCTGCCAGGAGGTGCAGCGATAACCCAAGGCCATTTCTGCATCATTCACATGAAGGAAGCCAGAGATGTCATATGTATCCAAGGTTCTCAGCACAGGGGCAAGTGACCAAACCGTCAAGAAACTTGTGAGGACAAATGGTGGCTGAGCCCTCGCGTGGGAAGAACAGCAGTTAGGTGAATGGTGGCCTGGGGTGGGAGAGGGTTGTGGGCTAAGAAAGGGAGAGGGGGCGAGAACAAATTCCTAGCTGTACCTTCTTTTCTTCTCAAGAGGGATTCCTGTCAACCCCATTGCTATCATGAGGCAAGAAAGCCAGCCCGAAGCTGCAAGGTTAGGTTACCCTAGGGCAGCTCGGGAGCCCGGTGCGGATGGGAGGTCAGTAGTTGACTACAGGAGGTTGACAGGTCTGGAAATTTCCACACCGCCCCCAAGGGCAAGGCCATTATCACAGAGACAGAAGATGTCACATTTGTTCTGTATCCTGATTGTGGTGGTGATTGCACGAATGTACATGATAAAATGACACTGAACAGTACAGACCCTGTACACCTATGTCTGTTGCCTGTTGCTTTTTTTTTTTTTTTAATACATTGTTCTCTAGTTACCTAAGATACAATCAATGGGCGAAACTGAGTGAAAGGTACACAGGACCTCTCTATATTGTCTATGCAACTTCCTGTGAATCTATAATTATTTCAAAATAAAAAGTAAAAGAAAAATTACAGATTTTTTTTTTTTAGTAAAAAATTCAGATTACAATTCTAGCAGTTCTCTGAGCAGAGCCTCTTCCCCAAGGGACAGAAACTAGATCCAAGGTTTTCATCTCCTCTAGGTAGACATTACTAGCTGAAGCAACTGTTAGTCCTAAAAGGATAAAAGATAGTCACAGGGGAAATGGTTAGGGATGTGAGGAGTATAAGCTAAATGGAAGACAGGCAACCAATGGGCAGGACTTGCCCAGAGGAAGCAGAATTACATGTGAAGCAGACCAAGAATGTAAAATAAACACAATTAACATCACCAGAGAGGTATGGGAGAGCATTGAACAAGCAGTTATAAAGAAGAAGTTATTTGAAAATATAATTGTCAAAATGAGGGATTTAGTGGACAGTTGAATAGCAGAACTGATACAGCTGAGGAATAAATAAGATGAAAGATCTCAAAAAGCTCTCCTAAAAGCATCAGGAAGGGATAAAAAGAGAGATTAAGAGGGTAGCTAAGCTATAGGAAGTAGAAACAGTATAGAAATGACATGTGTGTAAACGGAGACCCAGAAACAGTGAAAAGGCAAATGGAGATGAAATATTTGAAGGTATACTGACAAATATTTTCTAAAATTAAAACGGTCAATTGCAGTGGGGGAGGGGGTTGGGATGGGATGGATTGAGAGGTTGAGACTGCCATATATACATTAATATGTATACAACAGATGACTAATGAGGAAAAAGTATCAAATTGTACACTAAATATATGCAGTTTATTGTATGTCAATTATATCTCAATAAAACTCTTCTTAAAAGAAAAAAACCAATCAGTTGGGATTAAAACTCTGGAAGCCTAGCTCCTAAATGTGGGCCTTTAGCTGCTCACTTTCTGCTTGGAACATCAACAGGCAACTTTGAACTAGGAGAGAATTCATCAAGGCTCTGGATAGGAGGTGGGTAGTGTTTCACCGCATCTGCAATAACTGACTAGCATGTAGAAGAAAAGATAGATTTATGATAGCAACACAAGTTATATCTCAGAATTAACCATGAGGGGAAAAAATGAACCATGATAGGTCATAAAATAAGAACTACTTCTTAAAAGGCTTGGCTTGGAAATCATTTCTGTGGGGTTTAGTCCTGAAAGAGGTTGGAAAACTATTGTTGGTTGAAATCTTCAGCCAACAGTAGTCATCTAAATGAAATCGAAACCCAGCTATTTCTAAATATCTGTCTGAATTATGTTACTAGTTTATCAATTTTATCGTTGTCTCTTCTTATCTGAAAAAAAATGGATGGAAGTGCAGATTTGATCAGCAGCGTGAAATCAGAACCAGGGCTCAGGCAGGCCACTTCTAGTGATGCTTAGTCATATTTGAAATCCCCCACAGGCAGCCTCTCCTCTAAGGCAGCGGTTGGTGAGGCCCTAGCATAGTGATTTCCTGCATGAGAGTACTTGGCAAAGATACTGCCAAGTGCCAAATGCAAAATACACAACTACGCATGTGTATGCAAATAGAGGGCAGAACTTAACCTAGAACTTAAGAAAAAATATGATGGAGCTCAAATGCAATTGACTAGAGGTTCTTGAATGTAGAAGACCTGGTGGGATGCTTGAAGGAGTACTGACTGTCCTTGCTTCTCTTTTCTGTTGTGTTGTGGACTCTGCATCCATGGAGATGCCTGGTGCTTGAATAATGTTTAATAAAGCATGTTTATACTCATAGCCTCTTGTCTTCTTAGCAGTCCTGCAATGATTTCTTTTATGTGAAAACAAAGTTGGAGATTCTAGAACAGTCCTGTCATTTTGTGGGTGAGGAAAGAGACCCAGAAAAGAGAAATCACTTGTCCAAGTTTACAAGGGCAGGTGGTAGTCAAGACAGAACTTAAACCTACAGAACCTGAACCCACATTCCAGCAATGTCTTCTCAAATCGTGCCTTTCCTATTCTTGGGGGCACTGTGGAAGGGAGTGTATGGAGAGGAGGTGGACGGTGCTTGTGGAAAAGGGGGGGGGGTGTTTGGGCAGAGGGAAAGTTCTAGGTCAGTTGAGTGTAAAACATTAGGGGCATATTATGCCCAGGGCATTGTCGTAGGCATGGGAACACTACTCCTGTCCTGGAGGAGTTCCCATTTCCTAGCCCCTCTTCCTGGTTTGGAGTTCTGCCTTTATTTCCCTAGACTAGCCAGTGAAACCGTTAGCATCACCCTTACCATTTATGCTGTAATCCGTGGGCTTCTGGACGGTGGAGGTTGAGTCTTCTTCCCTTGGGTTCACCCAGCCCTGCGGGATTGCTCGGCCGAGGAAGGTTCCCAGGGTCTTATGCAGCAGGGCAGCCCAGGGAAGGGAACAGAAAGTGCCAGTGATGGTTCTGGGTGACTCAAGAGCACACACTTTCCCTGAAGCCTGCTTCTGATTGGTGGATGTCCTTACCTTTCCTCAAGCTGGGGATTCTTTGCCTCTACAGGATTCTTCAGCTCTCCCCAGAAGTGATGGGAAAACGTGGCCACTGGCCATCTATCTGCAAGCTCTCCAGAGCCGCGGTAAGAAGACGAAGGTGCTTTGCCTGTGACATTTCAGCGGCTCCTATCCCAGGTGAACCTCCAGTAAAGACGGGAGTTCCTGCCGGGGTTCCAAGGGGACCTGAGCCAGAGCTAGCGGTCCGCTTGCAGTTTCCTGGGGTGGGGAAGGGGCTGGGGCAGGGGTTCAATGTCACACATGACCTTCACCTGTACCCTCCTCCTTTCCCAAGAAAGCTTCGTGAAGGGGCCTGGGCCGTACGTGCTAGAAACAGGGATTAATGGCAATTTGAGCCCCTCTTTCCTGGTCTCCAGGCCCCTGCTAAGGGCGAGTCTGAAGGCTCCTAGGCTCAGCACGCCCGCCTTCCCCTTGGAGTCCTGGTTGGGCCCCCGAGCGTGGTCTGTGGGAGGCCTGATTTCCATCCTCAGGCTGTTTCCTCCACTCTCGCCCTGGGGGACGCAGGAATCCTCTCAGCACCATGTTTTATATAGTGTCATGTATAACAGAAACACATTTTTACGGCATTGGAAAAAATACAAAAGGTGGTTGTGCCACTTTATTCAGCAGAGAGAGCTAAATAAACATGTTTAATATTTTTTTCAGTGAGCCATTCCCATGATCTGTTTTCCTGACTGCAAAATATCAAATATTGTTAAGGAATTATAAATAGAATGCGAATCAATCTGTGGCACTGCCTTACACAGGCTCTTTAAATCCCAGTAATGATTTAATAGGCAACCATGCCCAGTGCACCTGCCCCAGTGAAGTGCAGTGATTTCCCCTGCTGAGTGGTGAGTGATTCCTTCCCCTGATCCAACCGGGCTCTGCAGTTCTTTTTTTTCTCTCCTTGTTACTGATCCTCCACATCTTTCCAGTAGCTTATGTTTATCTTGTGCATTAGATATGCCTCTGGTGATTTTCTTTCTGCCTTGTTTTGCTGGGGCCGTGTCTGGAAATGTGATCAGGCAAAGGGTGAATAGCCGCACAGAAGTGTCCTGCTTTCCAACTGAGCCAAGGGTTGCGAGGACCTCAGGGGCTTCCTCCATGAATGCAACACGCAGCCAGTTTTGCTGCTAAAGCATAATTCAGGACCTAATTTGTAATGGAGAAATAATTTGTATCTGGTGAATAAATAATATCATAACAGGACTGAATTCCACACATTTTTTTCCTTTCGTATTTTTTTGTGTTAAAGGCAGAATGCAGAAAAAAAGTCTCGTTGAAGCAAGCACAAGAACTCCAGGCTTGCTCACTGGGTGGGCTGATACAGGATCCCAGGATTGGTGACTAGGTATGGAAGGTTTCTAATCTGTTCAGGTTCTGCTCTTCAGAATCATCTTGGAAACTCTCTCAACCAAATCAATTGATATGAGCATGGTTAGGGAAATGATTTGGTTGTAAACAAAATATCCAAGCTCTGGCTGATTAGATCCTGTGCTTAGATTTCCTTTGTTACCCAAATGATGCTGGCTTGAGCCTCAGCTTATGTATGAAGAACCTGTATGCTCCCAAGACAGAGCGGGTCCCCTGATGCTGTGTGCTGTGTGCTCTGGACGGGTCCTTGTGTTCTCAGGCAGCATCTTCTCAGAGAGCAGTGGTACCAGCGCCTCTACTGCTCCTGGCCGTTGCTCTGGGCGTTGATTCTTCACGGCCTCCACCTGTGCAGGCTCCGCCGTGGCTCCAGAACTGGTCCTCGTCCACGGATTGCCCCCAGGACAGTTGATGCCCGGCTATCATGAGGCACAGGGAGAGAGGAGACATTTTGCCTGCAGCCCAGTCTAAGTTCCACTCCTGAGCCCTTGGTTCCTGCCCCAGAATTTACTCTTTTCAATAATTAACAAGAGGAATACCCACTTCCCACAGAGATGTCCCTTTCTTACACACAGGTGTGTAATGGCTTGATATCAGTCTATTCTGGGTTATTTATTCATTAGTAATATCTTTTACAACAGTTGATACCAACTCCACATTGGCTTGCCAAGCCCCCGCCAGGCACTTACCACCGACTCTCTTCCAGTAGGAAGAATGTTCTGGCAAGAAACACAGTTTCTTTCTATCTTCTGCTAGGTCTCCAACCTAGATTTCCCACAATTTCCAGAGCACACCGCCCTCTGAAGTTACAGAGCTGAGAGACACTGCAGATACCCTTTTTTCAATATCCCATCCCCACCCTATCCCCCATCCCACCAAAAGGCAAGAAATTCTTCAATGGCTTTGGCTCAATTAATTCTAGCAATGTTTCAACTCTTCAAACAAATTATCTTCTCACAGTTAAAACTGAGTTCATGTCAATGGTTACATCCAAGTACTAGGAAAAATAATAGAGTACATTCTTTTAGATCCATTAAATTAAAGGAACACTGAGAGATTTTTTCCAAACAAGGGCCAGTCTTTAAAAAGGTGAATGTACATCTCCAAACTCTTTATAGATAGAAATTCTTTGTAGCTTAGAATGGTTCCTTTTTCCAGATTCTAACCACCAAGTTCCAAAACAAATAAGAATACAAACTTTGATAAATCACTATGCAAAGAACTTAATTAATAAGAGAAAAAAAATTCCACGTAGGTTGTTAAACACTTTTTTCCTACTCAGATTACTTGATGAATCTGAATTAAAAGAAAAGGAATCAGATCCAAGGGGTTAGTGTGTAGGGATGAGCTGGGAGAAAAACCTAAATATATACTGAGCACCGGTTGTGTTCAGTGCTGTGCTAGGTAATTTACACATGATATTTTATTCTATTCTTCAATCATCCTTTGACTTAGCTAATATTATAGCCACTTGATGGATGAGAATAAAATACAGGTTCAGGGATATTAAATATCCTGTGCAAGGCCACATAACTTGTTTGTAAGAGTGGAGCCTGGATTCAACCAGGTCTGTAAGATTCTAAATCCCTTCTCTTCCATGACCACTTTAAACTTAGAGCGTATGTTCATCAAGCTATGGAAGCCTGGTGGGATTCCCTTCTCCATCCTGGACGTTTGCATACACTTTGTTGGACAAAACAAATGTGACCCTGTGCCTTGGCCAATTAAGACAAGTAATTCATTCATTTGAGTTCTTAGGATGTGTCACACACTGTGGTGACTGCAGGCACAGAAGCCAATGTTGGTGGGGGAAGTCATTTCTGCACAAAGCACTTCTAACTCTCCTGAAGTAACACTTCATCTCTGGCTGCCGACCCCACCTCCACACCAGGTGCCCGGAGTAAAGACACAGGGTTGCCGCCTTGGATCATTTTGGGCATTAAGAGAACTTGAACGTGAAGAAGACTCACTCCCAGGATTAGTCACTATTTTCCACATTCTCACCATCTTCCTGTAACTCTGTGTAATTGACTGTGGGTTTTTAATTGTAGGAGGGTACATTTTTAATCAGGAGAATATAGTCACGGATAAAAGGAGGTGAAGGAAGAGATTTACGAGGCTTTCAGGAAACGTACAGGAAAATCCCCTAAAAAGTCGGCATTTGTTATTCTTAGTATTGACTTGTTAAAAGTGAATCTCATTACCTTTGTTTTATCTGGCATGTTTATAGAAAATGTTTATTTATTAATGAATTTTCCTAAAGCAAATGTAACAGACACATAAGGGCACGTTCACAATCACTTAGCTATATGGCTGTGTATATTTATTACTGGTCTTTAGAGACCATTCAGAAATGGAGGGTTCCAGGAAAGCAACCAAAAAGCATTCAACTCTTTAGAATGCACGCATCCCATGAATCATTTATTCAAAGGATTAAGAAGCAAATGTATTTCGAAGTTTGTCTGTGATCAAAAATAATCCTCCTCAGCATCCTTCCCAGAACTGACTGGAACAATGTTCTTTTCCTTCCAAGAGACACATGTAGCTCTGAGGCCCTGGTACAAATAGGTGTCAGGGTTTGCTCTCCATCAGCCTGATCCGGTCACGTGAGAGGGTGGAGGAGGCCCATCTTATTATCTTCTTTCTTGGATCCTTGCACTTCCACTCTTATGGGTGTGGTGGGCATCACTGAAGTCTGTAAGTGACACCTGAAGGAGCAGGTGGCATCACCTGTGCAACCCAGTCATATGAGCTGAGACCATCACATCACAGAGTGATCTGCAGGCCGTTTCATTACCAGCTCCCTTATTCTACAGATTTGGAAACTGAGGCCCAGAAAAGGTCACGGACTTGCCCATGGTCACCTGGTAGTTACCAGAAAAGCGAAGACTCTGATTTAGGGCTTTTCACCATTCCATGCTGAGCTGGAGGATGTCAGGGACTTCATCCAATCTAAATTTCTGTCCCCTTAAGTCTACACACGAAAGAGAAGCCACCACATACTGGGTCTGAAACTCTGAGTATGCCAGGCACCTCCGGGGGTGGATCAGTAACACGTCATCAGAAACCCCAGGAAGAAGGGAAGAACACATGTTTGAATGAGATATATTCATAAAGAGTAAACACATAGTGCACACTGATCATGGAGAGAGTACACTGCAGCAAGGTATAATCAGGGTTTCTTGCCTTAAAAATCACAGGTTGAGGATTTAGGGCTCTGGCATCCACAGCGGCCCTTCAGCCCTGCTTCACTGACGAGCAACGCTGCAGAAGGAGGAGCCTGTGTTTTCTGGGTGCTGGGGTCTGACGGTAGGTCTGGTCTGCTCCAAGCTGTGATCTTTCTGCTCTCATTTTTTCTTTTTTCCTTTTTTTTTTTTTTTTAGGCTGGGGCCAACACAGATATTCCCATGAGGCCCTGATGTTTCCACACGTGTGCGGGTTCCTGAAGCTGTTCTCCTTTTCTTCCCTTTATAAATTCTGATAAGGTAGCAGTTCAGGTCATCCGATATCCACCTCTTACTGTCCCAGAAGCTAAGGACGGCTGAAAAGGAGACACAGCAAAATGGAACCCTTGGGCTGAATCTGACTGGCAGACATATTTCAGTTGCCTTGAACAGTATGTAAAATATTTTGAGAAGATATTTGAAAGCCAATGGCCTCATATGAAAACCTGGATTTGGGGTGTGTCTCTTTAAATAAAAAAAAAAAAATCAGCTGATGGGGCCACAATGGGCCCCGGTTCCCCGTGGTGAAATTGTCAAGGTCTGAGCCCTGTGGACCACCCATGCACTCTCGTACTGAAGCAGGCCATGCATCTCCACTGCAGGCATCTGGGTTTGCAACCCTTACTGAAGAGGAAATAATAAAAGCCACTAGATTGGATCTCCATCAGAAATCATGTATTCTTTCATTCACCCACTTACAAATATTGTTGAACCCCAACTCTATGCCAGAGCCTGTTCTAATATTGGGGGAAAGCACAGTGAAGCAGATAGACAAGGTTCCTACAACGGAACCTATAATCTAGGAGGGGAAAGCATTAAGCGAAGAATAATCACATAGGAGAAGCCAAAGACGCTGAACTGTCCTTGCGGACAATTTGAACAGAGTGACCTGATGGTGACTTCAGAGAGGAAACCAGGGAGGCTTCTCTCAGGAGCTGCTGTCTGAGATCCGAAGAGAGAGGAGGGGTTAACCGTGCAGTTAGCAGGGAGACAGGGGTCCAGCTGGTGTAGAGGCTCCAGGCTTGTTCAGTATCTGAAGGAAGGCCCATGCGTCCAGAGAGTGTGGACAAGAGGAGGAGGTGGGGAGGCTGGCGGGAGCCAGGCAGTGAGATCTGATTTTAGTCTAAGTTGGATGCAAACCACTGGAGGATTTTATACAGGAGAATAATGTTATCTGCTTCAAGTAACTACTTCTGAATGTGTAAGTTTCTATTTCAAAACAGAGAAATTAAATCCTGCATCTAAAAGAGGTTAGTACTTCTTAAGATGCTTCAGTTTTCCTAAAAGGAATGACAAATTCTGTGTAAAAATGCATTCATTTCCTGGGGCTGCCATAACAAATGACCACAGATTTGGTGGCTTTAAACAACAGAGATGAATTCTTACAGTTCTGGAGGCTTAAAAGTTCAATGTCTGCTTCACGAGACTTAAACCAAAGTGTGGGCAGGGCTGGGCTCCCTCCAGAGGCTCTGGGGGAGAATCTTCTCCCTGCCTTGACTTGTGGCCACAGAAGCAGACCCCGAGACAAAGATCTGATGCAGGCAGTTTACTTGGGTGGTGATTCCAGAAGGCACTGGTAGGGGAGTGGGGACGTGAGACGGGGGAAGGAAGCCAACGTGTTATTGGGGAGAATGCCGCTACGGGCTCCGTCCTGTGACTATGGACTGTCAGGCATTGGCTGAGGGCCACTGCGGGAGGCACGAGCTCCCCAGCACATCTGCAAGGCCCCGGGCCAGCTGGAGGCCAGAGAAGCCCTCAGCACGGAATGGAAGGAGGTTGCATTCAGGAGCTGTAGGGCTGGCACACACGGGAGTGAATGTGGAGGAGCTACAGGCAGGACCTGACATCTGCTGTAGTCAACAGTGTTTTTAAGATTTCTCTCGAGTCTGTTTCATTTTATATTTAAAACTAGTGGGGCTTCCTGGGTGGCGCCGTGGTTAAGAACCCGCCTACCAATGCAGGGGACACAGGTTCGATCCCTGCTCCGGGAAGATCCCACATGCCATGGAGCAACTAAGCCCGTGTGCCAAAACAAACAAACAACAACAAAAAAACTAGTGGATTTATTTCTAAAAAGATGTCTTAAAGAGACAAGGTGAGAAAGTTTATAAATATGCTATTAAATAGATGGTCTCTTTCACATTTACATTTATCAGTGGCAACAGAGAGCATTTAATTTAAAATCTTTCAGTGTTCTGACTATTAAGTGGGTGTGAGCATGGATCTAGTAGGTTCTTACCTATTAGGTACATCTAAGCATGTCCTTATCAGGCATTAGGTGTTGTGAGCATGTAAAATAGAACAAGATTTGGCCCCCTTGCTCAAGGAGCTTAGAATTAGTGGGCAAGATAGAGACGCACAAAGCATTTTCACAATAGCCGCTGCCGCCGCAGTACAGGCTCGTGACATTGAAGACTCATTCTTTCATTCGTCAGTTACTTCTCACGGCAGTGCTGTCCCAGGTATGCACGGCACAGGGGTACACAGGGCAGAGGAGAACTCACATTTGTGTGTGGAATTCCTTAGCGTGATACTTCAATTCGCTCACCCTCTGTCTCTCCTGCCTCATTTCCTGCCACCTCCTTCAAGGTTTTGCTGCGTAAGCAACACGACAAGTCATGGACTGTTTGGTCCGAGCGTACAGAGCTTGTGAATGGCAGGGGCAGGTCAGACAGAGCCTGTGTGATCCCTGCAGCCAAGCTTTATGCTCTTACTGCCACACTCGCTGGAGATGAGGTCATGTCAATGGACAGAAATATTTTCAGTGGTTTGTTTACAACATTTTCTCTTTTGACAACATAGTAGGCTGAATAACGCCCCCCCCAACCCCCCCCCCCCCCCACCACCCAGAGATGTCTACAATCTAAGCCCTGGGACCTGGTGTATGTTACCTTATATGGCAAAAGGAACTTTGCAGATGTGACCAATTTGAGGGTACCGAGATGGGGAGGTTGCCCTGGATTATCTGGGTGGGCCCTATATAACCATAAGGGTCTTTATAAGAGGGAGGCAGGAGGTCAGAGGGGAGAAAAGATGCTTTGCTGTGGGCTTTAAAGATGAAGGAGGCAGACATGAAGCAAAAGATGCAGATTCAGGCAGCAGCTGGAAGCTGGAAAGGGAGAGGAAAGGAATTCTGCCCTGGAACATCCAGAAGGTACCTAGCCCCATGGACCTATTTCAGACTCCTGACCTCTGTGACCATAAGATAATAAAACTGTTGTTTGAAGTCACTAAGTTAGTGGTAATTTGGGTACAGATGGTGTAGCAGAAAGGTGTCCTGTTCTGTATAATGCCAGCTTTGGGCCAGCTTATCCCCAGGGCCCTCTCTAGCCCAGAGTCCTCCGCCCAGGATGGGGAGGATGCGTCACGGCCTGCAGTCCTGACTGGGCATGTTTGGAGCTGAGGATCCCAGGAGCTAACCCAGGGAACAGATGCTTTCAGGGATCAGTCTGAAACGCAAGCGGAATTTTACTGGCAGCCTCTTAAAAGCACATGACTCACTCAGAAATACAACATTTGGTCGATGACTATGTCAGATTTTCAGGTAAATTTAATCAATGGACAACCACTATTTTATTTTTCTCCAAGCCTGAATCTCATATTATATTTCCTTCCATTAGCCTTGATATAAAGTGGCAGTTGATAGCACGCCACACTGACAGGCCCTCCTGGGCATAATCTAGGAGTTACCTTAAATCACTTATTCACCGCATGATTCATAGCTTGTAGAGGAGCAGGTAGTCACCGAGTATTTCAATAGAAAGCTAAATCACAGGGCACTCGAAATCTTCTATTTCAGTTATTTAATCCACTTTAATTAATTAAAGGCATTTGACTGCCTCTCAGACTTTCAAATCACAACAACATGCAGTGTTTGTTCTTAGCAGGATGAAGGGCAAGAGGCGGGTGATTCCTGGGGGGCAGGGGTGGGATGATGGTGTGTGATTTCGGTCCCCAGAGGCTAGCCCTGGCGGTGTGCTCCCACTTGGGGCACTGTCTTGCTTTCATGCAGGGGGTGATGCAAATCATTTTAGGTTAACAGATGTTGCTTGATTATCTAGTAAATGTCAGGCTAGTCACTACAGGTATAAAGACGAATAAGGCTCAGAACCCGCTCTGTGATGAGAAGTTTTAATTCAGGGAATGTCTCTGAAGTTTCTGAATTATTTTTCATTGATGAGTTATTTTGGTTTAGAAACACTGGTGAAGAGAAAACCAGCAGTGACTTATGAGGCTGGTTTCTAGTAATTCCTTACTTACAGGAGGCTGGCAAGATAGGTTCTGAGACGGCGAAGGAAGCAGACCTGGAGGTTTTTCCTGGTCACTGGAAGGCACTGCGACGGGAGGGATTGTCAAGGTGGCAGAACCCCGTCACTTGAGGTCTGGGAGAGCAGTTCGGGGGTCCTTGCAGAGCGTTAGATTCCTCTTGGGCACCATCTAGCTCATGACAAAGTGCAGTCTGAGAATCTGAGAAGGAACTACATTAGACCAATAGCAAATCCAGCTATGAATGGAAAATTCTGTGTTGGGCCCAATTGAGAGTAAAATGCAAACACAACACAGAGGAAGACAAAGCAGACGTGTGTCAGCAACTGAGCCAAGGGTGTGGCGGACTTTCCCCAGGGTTGCTTTACGCGGCACACGGCAAGGTGCCCTGTACCTGGTCCTGTTCTTGCAGCGTGTGAACTCTTTGGCTTGGCCACATGGGTCTTCCCCTGGGATAGGGTCCCAGAATTAGTGAGAACAATGAGATGCAAAAAGATTGAATCCCCCTGTTGCCTCTTGTCCCCCCTGGGGTTCGTTCGGGTCACAGAGCAGCAGCCAGTTTACCACCCGCACGGTGAGAGTAACATGCACCAAGAGCAGTGGTCCTTGTGATGCATGGGACTCGGCATTGTGGGGTTGGTGACGTAAAGGTGGCTCTGTCCTGAGAGAGTTTTACTGTCCATTTAGGGATGCTCCAAGTCCCTGTAAAGATCACTATATGCGAGTTTGAAAGCTCAACATCCATCAATGGTTACAATCAGTCCTGCAAGTATTGAGGGCAGGGGCTTGGCCTTTGTGGAAGAAATGGGCCTTGGGCTGAATTTTGAAAGCACAAACCAGTAGTCCTTGGGCTGATGACTAGCGGAACTCTGCACACCTCTTTTTGGGTGTGATTTGTACACTAGATGCTTACTAGCGAGGGAGTATAGTGTTGACAGTCCACGGAGGACAGAACTGTATTCAAGTCACCGCCCCAGCTTCACTGTTTCCTACCTTTATGGACAAAGTATGAAGTGTCTCTCAGCCTCAGTGAGAGAATAAAATAGAATAATAAAATAAAAACATAATAAAATAATAAAAGAGAACAATACTTATCTCAACGTGTTTTTATAAAGATGAAACAAAAATCTATGTAGGGTGCCTAACTCAGTCTGAAAATTAGTCTGTTAGGGTAATGGTTAAGTGGCCGTGACAAAGACTTCCAAAGCTATGCTGTTTCAAGAAAAAAGACATTAATGTCTTTCTCAAGTTCATTGATCCCTAGTGGTGGCTGGAGTTGGTGGGGTATCTTGAGATCACCCAAACTGATCCTCTTGGTTTCACAAAGCCATGTTCTTCGACTAAATTTAACTTCTCAGGTATTGAATAAGTCTCTATCTCTATGTATAGAGGCTTTTAACTCTGAGGAGCTCTAGGTATTTTTTTCCACCCAAATAATCCCACGAATGCTGGGATCTATTCTAGAATACCTGAAGTGGTCAGATCTGGGCCCAGGGTTAGGAAGACTTTGAGGTGGTTAGAAGAGAAGCCATTTAAGTCCGTCATCAAAAAGTGGGGCTGGGAGGAAGGGAAGCCCACTGAGACACTGAGAAACAGTGAAAGAGGACTCACTGACATTCTTGCACTCATGGCAGGAAAACACCTTGTCATGTTATTATGAGCTACTTAATGTTCCAGACCTTGAACTTCAAGATGCACGGTGATCATCTGGGGAGCCTAATTAAAATTCCCATCTCCAGAGATGCCAGCTCAATTGATCTGGTGGGCAGAAATGTACATTTTTAATAAGTACCCCAGGAGGTTCTGATGCCAGTGATCCCAGGACCTCAATTTAAGAAACACTGTCTTATGGGCTTCCCAGGTGGCGCAGTGGTTCAGAATCTGCCTGCCAATGCAGGGGACACGGGTTCCAGCCCTGGGCCGGGCAGATCCCGCATGCTGCAAAGCAACTAAGTCTGTGTGCCACGACTACTAGGCCTGTCCTCTAGAGCTTGCGAGCCACAACTATTGATTGAGCCCACATGCCACAACTACTGAAGCACACACACCTAGAGCCTGTGCTCCACAACAAGAGAAGCCACCGCAATGAGAAGCCCACGCACCACAACAAAGAGTAGCCCCCACTATCCACAACTAGAGAAAGCCTGTGCGCAGCAACGAAGACCCAATGCAGCCAATAAATAAATAAATAAATGTATATATAAAAAACAAGAAACTGTCTCAGATTAACTTTTCAGAAAACTTTAAGATATTTCTATTTTCATCCAAATAATAGCTGCCTGTTACACTTACTGTTGGTGGTTTATTTTGTCACTTAGCCCAGGTTCTCATTGATGACGTATATGCCCAAGGATCAAGGGCCCATGAGGAACCAGGGGCAGCTTCGTTAATCGTGACAACATCTTGTATCCCAGCACTGACCTTCTGTAGAAGCTGGCCTGGATGATGTGCTTTCTACTGGAGCCAAAGTCTGGCCTCTGATTTCTTCCTCTCTGAATTTCTGCCTATCTCATCTCTTCCCTTTCCCTCCGCAATAAATAACAAGCGGGACACAATGACAACAATACGAGGCAAAGGCTACTAGTCACACACACTAGTGACCTAGAAGGAGAGCAAGACAGCAAGAGAATAATCTGGGTTGTAAAGCTAAAACTGTAGCCAAAGGCAACAGATTTCAAACCATTAAAGAGGAATCTTAAGATGATGAGAAAAACGTTCTGTGCAAGTGACTCTAAGGGGTTAACTTTAACTTGTGATGCATAATGTCACTCATGTGCAGGGTTAATGACCAGAACTGGCCAGTCTAGGTCCCTTAGTTTATGGCGAGGCCAGGAGACACCAGAGGAGATGGTCAGGCCTCCTGTCCCAGGGCAGATGATGATGCTCTTCCTTTTTTTCATACCAGCAGCTGGAACCCAGAAAATGCAAGAAAGATAA
This sequence comes from Hippopotamus amphibius kiboko, assembly GCF_030028045.1. NCBI lineage: Eukaryota > Metazoa > Chordata > Mammalia > Artiodactyla > Hippopotamidae > Hippopotamus > Hippopotamus amphibius. The sequence goes on along the minus strand of NC_080189.1, from coordinate 119,683,917 downwards.
AAGCCATGCTCGGCAAGGGAACGGATCTTTCCCACAGCAGCCCTGGCCCATGAGCATCCGGCTTTCACAGAGGAGACCAGGGCAAGGAAGAGAGGGGAAAAGGATCCACAGGGGACCAGAGCTGGCTCCTGTTTAAGAGTCTGAAATAAGATGCTGGGGATGAAGACACTGACCTTTAACTTCTTGTTCCTTCTCTTCCTTTCTCTTGTTTTTCTTTCCCTTTCCTCTCTTCCTCTCTTGCTGTTTCTTCTTTTTCAAAAATCAAACAAGAATTTCTCATAAAGACCAACCTTAAGAGAAGATCAAGGAAGTTGTGTTGTTCATCTCTCTCCTCTTTCTTGTAACAGGAGCGGGGCAGGTGCACAGCTGTCAGCCAGTGACCCTTAGCTCAGCCATTGGTCAGCATGGCAGTGGCCCCTTCCCCCAGGCGAGTGACCATTAGCAGCCCCGCTCAGGCACTGGCTGGCACCTCAGTGGGCCCCTCCCCTTCCCCTTCCTCTCCCTCTGTATAAAAGGAGCCCTAATTGGGACTGAGGGAAGATGGTTTTTTGAGACTCTAGTCTGCCACCTTCTTGGTCTGCTAGCTTTCCGATGAAAGCCGCTATTCCTTGCCCCAATGACTCGCCCCCCGATTTACTGGCCTGTCGCCCAGCAGCGTGAGCTGGGGCTTGGGGACACTCTTGCATTCTGATAGGAGCCCCTCGTTCTGACACACACTCTTTCTGACACAGAAACTGGCGCTGTGCTGAGCGCACAGCAGGAGCTTTGCTAAGCCTCAAGGTCAGATGCAGGCAGAGCTCAGAGAGGCTCTTCCCCGATGGGTAACGGCTCTCCCAAGATGAAGCAGCTGTTGCGTGAGGGGATGTGCAGTGTGCCTTCCCTGCCCCACACTTCCCCTCACTTGGACCACACACCCACCCCTGGAGGGCTTCTTTCCTCTGAACTCCCTGGCATGGGCGTCTTTATAGGATGGCTGTGTCCTGACAGTGACCACAGCCCTCACTCCAACTCTGCCTCATCCTCGCTACAACGAGCCAGGCTCCCACCCCTACCCCACGGCCTTGGGATCTGACTTGAGCTTTACATCTTTGGGCTGAGCAGTGATCCGGCTTCCCTGGTTACAAGGTTGAAATAGGACTCTTCTGACCAAGTGATATGGGGGTGCTGTCCCTCCTTAAGATGAAGGATGGTGTGTTAGTCTGCTAGGGCTGCCGTAACAAAGTAGCACAAACTGGGTGGCTTAAGCAACAGGAATTTATCATCTCACAGTTCTGGAGACCAGAAGTCTAAGGTCAGGGTGTCAGCAGCATTGCTTCCTTCTTAGAACCGTAAGGAGAGTCTGTCTGCTCCATGCCTCTCTTCTAGCTTCTGCCTGTTTGCTGGCAACCTTTGCACGTGTGGATGAACCACCCTGATCTCTGCCTTCATGATCTGTTCTTCATGTGTATCTCTGTCCGAATTTCCCATTTTCATAAGGACATCAGTCATATTGGATCAGGGGTCCATGATCGCATCCTAACCAGTTACATCTCTAATGATTCTGTTTCCAAATAAGGTCATATTCTGAGGCACCAGGGGTCAGGACTTCAAGATCTTTTGGGGGACATAAATTCACCCTGTAATAGATGGTGACTTTTCTGTCACTTGTGTGTATTAGGCCCCTTACCAGGGATGACACTGGAGTGAAGTGAGACACTCATTTGTCACTAAATTTAGGGAGTGCAAAATAGCTCAGCAATCAAGATAAATAACATCTTACTAATATGTTAAAAAATTAAGGGCTTCCTAGGTGGTGCCGTGGTTAAGAATCCGCCTGCCAATGCAGGGGACATGGGTTCAAGCCCTGCTCCAGGATGATCCCACATGCTGCAGAGCAACTAAGCCCGTGAGCCACAACTATTGAGCCCGTGTGCCACAACTACTGAAGCCTGTGTGCCCTAGAATCCGTGCTCTGCAACAAGAGAAGCCACTGCACTGAGAAGCCTGTGCACCAAAGAGTAGCCCCTGCTTGCCGCAGCTAGAGAAAGCCTGCACGCAGCAACGAAGACCCAACATAGCCAATCAATCAATAAATTTATTAAAAAATTAAAATTAATAAAAAATTCCATAATGAACAAAACATCAACATTTTGAATAAAGGCAGCCACTGACCCCGCTTGCCTGTTGCGGCCTCATCCCATCTCTTCCTGCTCCTGACACTCTCTCCAAGGCCTCACGCCCTCCAAGGCCTCACGCCCTCCTCCAAGGCCTCTCTTTACCCTTGAATATAATTTCATGAAATTTAGAACACAACTGAAGACACTTTTTTGGATTGTGGAATTCAAAGGCTCCTTTAACACTAGGATTGAACCTTATTTGTGTCTCACTTCAGTAATTCTCTGCCAAGTTCTTTCCACGTCTCTCAGACTATATGTTTAATTAGAATACCTTGATTTCTCAGACTCTCTTTAAACCCTTCTTGGAGGGGGTTTCTGCGTCAGGCTGGTGTCACCTGGCCCTGTCAGTGTTCCTTAGCCTTTGTTGTTTTGTTTTCTTTAAATACCCAACGATGGCACACCCGGGACTCTCTCTCCTTCCCTGGCCTCCTCCAGGGGTGGACTGGGTCTCTCTGGACGTTCATTTCTCCTGACTTTCAGGGAAAGGGCAAATCTGGGGCAGGGTGATGAAGTAGCAACGTCCCCCAGACTCACCAAACTCACCCACACGCATGCGAGCTGGAGAGTAGAGAAACCTCCCCAATGCCAGGGAAAGAAGGTTAGCATTGAGCCTCTTTCAGGGGCAGCCTAGGCTGAGCCATTTTGCCAAAGTGATAGAAAAAGGCAACAGTAGCAGGCAAGTAAGTGTTACGGTGAGAGCAAGACAATCCTTGTGCCCACCGCACAGTCTGTGACCCACCTTCTCACGGACGCATCTGGCAGATGAAGTGGGACATGTGGACAGTCCACTCTCTGTTCCTAGACCCTCCCAGCCTCCTCCTGCAACCCTGCTTTTCCTCCTGTCACCTGTGTGACCCCCGACTTCATTCTGACATCTTTTCGTAGCACAGTCCCCAGCACACACGTGGACACGCCTATACCAAATTCACTCGCCGGCCACCTAATTCGGTAGCTGAGGATACTTCTTTAAGCCCTTATTTCTTTAGCGAACTGCAAATATCGACCAGGCTAGTTTCTGGGGTTATATGGAGGGGGGAGGATGTTCTCTGCCGTGAATTTCTTTTTTTTTAATGCCATCCACTAATACCCTACGTGTTACAGCCTCTGGGAAGATGCCTCTTCCAATGTGTCAGTGTGCACAAGCCAGCACAGGACTTGGCACCCAGCTGGCGCTTAATAAATCCTAGCTCTAAATTACACGCCCAATAAAGAAAATCGAGGAATCATTTTGCTTAAGAATAAGGAGGTTTTGCAGGGCCAACATTTGGGGAATTGTACTGTATTTCAGTATCAAGAAGGCCAACAGCTAGGAGGCCTCAAGGCGTGGGGACCAGACCCTGGAGCTGGAAGTAAGGATTGCTAAGAGCCAACTGCAGCTCTGCTCCTGGTGACTAGTTCACAAGGAACTTAAACTCTCTAGGTCTCAGTTCCCTCATGAGTAAGACGGGAGGATGGGCACGGATGGTGACTTTCCACTCTTAAGTCCGTGACACTTTGCTTGCTTCTGTTCCTGGATGACGGGACACCCTGGAAGAAGCCGCTTCCTTTGTAAGTCAGCAAATTGGAGTGAAAGTGATTCTTTGTAAAGGTCGGTGCTGCCGCCGGTCACAGTTCTCGTGAACTCAATAAACAGTGCACTAATCTGGAAACAGCGGCTTTTCAGAGATGGTGTTTAAGTCATCCAACTGGGGAAAAACAGAAGACAAGAAATAACTGTAAAATGCTTTCAGGGAGACAGAAGATGGTGGAAACAGAAGCCGTGCTCTTTATGGAATCAAAAACAGTTGCACAGCTATTTGTACCTAAATGATTATCTTTACTTTTACGCCTTGCTTTTTTTTTTTTTTTTTTCTTTCTTAAGAGCAAGGGAACTAGGAAAGGGATACATTTCTTCAGAAGTCAAAGAGAAAGAAAGTGACACATTGGGTGGAGCCGGCGGCCTGTCTGCTTTCCCTTGGGCGGCGAGCTCACTGCGACCCAATTCAGCAGCTCTGGGAGGTTTGCGGGGGAGACCCTGGTGCAGTCTCTTCCCATTAGTTTCCGTGGAAGCAGGACTGGCTGGGAGAAATTGGCTCAGTGGTACATCCGTGGTTATATTACACAACAGCTGTGGAAATGATTAAACTAACAGAGAGACAAATGGCTCGGGAGTGAAACAAGTTAGCAGCTCTGGAAACTCAGCAACAGTACATCGGGTCTTTTCCCTGGATTAGGACGCCGGTCCCTAAATGAGCATCCTCACTGCAGTAAATGTGGCTTCACCACCTCCCTTTTTTCAAAGGCTTATTTTCCTTTTGCTGTGAGAGCTCACGGTACACTGCCCGTTAGAGCCCATCTTATTCCATCTCTTTCCTCTTCTGCCTGGGGCCAGGCGCCTGTTTGTACCATCACCCCAGACACACACATTCCCCTGTGTGTGGCCTCAAACACACACACACTCATGTGCACACCCTCTCTCACTCTCCACACACGCACACGCCCCACTCACGTGTAAACACACACTCTTACCCTCACGTATGCACACGTTCCTGAGATTCCTGGGTGATCACCTCCTGAAGCTGGGCTCTGGTGGTCAGGCCACTCTCCAAATTTTTTCCCATGCTCCGAGGTCGCTGAAGCTGAAAGCTGAGAGTTTCCAGTGTTCGTAAGTGTAACTGGTTATTAAATGCCGTGACCTTGGTGAAGAACGTGCATGAAGTGGTTTTATTTTTTTTCCTCCAAACATGACTTTCCAAGATGCTTTGTTGACTCTCATTTCCTTCTCTTAGTGATAAAACCCATGGCTTGTCAGGTATCCAAAAAATGTGGTCCGGCCAGATGAAAACGTGGTGTATTATCTGCTTTAGGGCTCATGTCACTCCCTCCCTTTCCCTGAGAGCCTCACAGCGTGGAGGGGCTGGAGGAGAGGAGGGGTCCTGGCTGGCCTTTTCATCTCTCTCACCTTCTGTTTCTCGCAGGTGTGGCTGAGATGGAGGGGGTGACGGGCTTGGAGAAAAGAGCACACGTTTTTATTTAGCTGTGGCTGTGGCTGTTTCCTCCCGGCTTCTGATGGCCCCAGGTGGAGGTATGGGGGGGATGACTGGGGGCGCGCGTGGTGGGGGTGCTGAGGAGGGTGATGCACCGCCCCCACCTGCAGCTGCCGGACGTGGGAGCCCTGTGTGACCCCACGTCGTCTGCCTGCACCCTCGGCCCCTTCTTCCTCTGCACACCCGTGGCCAGCGGGGCTCTCGGATGCTGTCCTGGGAAGCCTGCTCAAAACCCACCACGTGCTGCAGTGATCCCAGGTGGCTCACACATTCCGGCCATGCCAAGGGGGTGGGGGGGCAAACCTCACTATTGACACCCCCTAACCATCCTGCGGTCTCCCTCTGAAAGGCAGTAAAGCAGCTCGGCAAGTCTGCTGTAGCAGAGCTCATCCAACTGAGGAAAAGCACCCAGTAACTCTTCTGGCATTCACACTTATCCTTCACAAATGAGCCTCTGGGAGCCCACCCAGGCTTGGCTTTTGGGAGGCCGAATTGTAGGAGAGCCCCGAGATCCCGGGCCCTGGGAGTACATCAGGCACCATCACCGAGACTGTGAATATGATGGTTTACCCCCATGATGAGGTCATGTTCTACACACAGTTTCCTTTAGGAAAGGGAGAGTATTGAAGTGGGCCTGACCTAATCAGGGGAGTGCTTAGATGGGCTTGGGCTCCTCCTGGAAACAGGCTCGAAGTGTGAGAGGGACTGCACCTGGGGGCTCTGCTGCTGGCTTTGAAGATGGAGGGGCTACACGGTGACGAAGGTGTGTGGCCTCTCAGAGCGGCCCTGGCTGATGGTAAGGAAACAGGGGCCTCGGTCCTGCAGCTGCAAGGACCTGAGTTCTGACACAACCAGGCGAGCTAAGAGAAGCTGGAGCATCGGGTGAGATCATAGCCAGCCCATACCTTGATTTCAGCCCGTGAGAGCCTGAGCAGAGAACCATGCCTGGGCCTCTGACCTACAGAACTGGGAACTCGTGAACTTCTGCATTTTTAAGCCACTACGTTTGTGATGATTTGTTACAAAACAAGAGAAAACAAACAGTGGAAAAGAGGGAGGAGAGACTCCAGTGCCCTTCACGAAGCCAGCAACTCCTGGTTCCAGCTACAGGAGTTGTTTTGCAAATGCACACTGGAGGCAGCTGGTGGGTTGATGGTAGCAGAGTCAAGGAGTCCCAGAGAAACACCTGGCTGCCGCTGGGGTCAGCTCTCTTTAGAATGGGGCACTTAACACTACTATTTTCAACTCTGGAATTTAGCTGCAAGTTCCAGACGACAGAAGAAGTTCTGTTCGACACCCTGCTTGCTATCTAGGGGAGAGGTGGTGGTCCCGGTAGCTCCTTCCCCGTATAACTCTTATGTTGAGGAAGTGCGACTCCAGGGTGTAATTATTAACCAATGGTATTTTTGTCTCCCTTTGTTCTGTGGAGCTAATTGGTCTCTTGCTCCTGGATGACCATGAATTTTATGGTTACCTTCAGGTAATAAAAGGTCATCCAATCAGTAATTAAGATGGCTAATTTAGAGTAATAGCCAAAACTTTCAACTTCATTCAAGGTGACAGCTGCACCTCTCTCATAGCTGCTGCGGCTGGTTATGTGCAGAGGGAGGGAGGAGGTAGCTGACTTCTCAGTTCTTCTCCAACCTGTACTTTGGCCCACCTGCCCCCCCACTCTGGTTTCTTAGTCTGTGAAGTTAGAGGAGAGAAGAGAGGAAAAGGAAAGGAATGTTCCAGGCTTGTCTTTACTGCAGGTCAAAGATTCCCAGTGTAGAAGCCATCTATGAAGAACCACAAAGACCCCACAGAAATCAGCTGTACACTCTGCCAAACCCAGAGAGTAAGAGACCAGCCCGACAGCCCCAGCTCCCTTCCCTCTCTGTCTTCGCTTTATTTACTCTACCCAGGCTTCCCCAGCTTTTCCATGCTCCTATCCTACCTATTACCTAATTTCTATCTTCTCTTCCTCTTCCCCTTTGAGTGTGGGTGTTTCTCAACCTTCTGCCTTTGTCTTTCTTCTGTTTTTCATGCCTCCCCACATCTGCCTCACCCCACCCAGGGCTTCAGCTCTTGCGAGTGGATGATGTTCCAACCCTCTCCATCCCCTGAGCTCTAGTTCTGTGCTGCCCATGATCTGCGGGGAATCTTGATTTCTAATGTTCCCCACGTCTCAAAGCAAAGTCATGTTCCCCTCCCTCTGACGTCCTTGTTTTTCTCAGCTGCACCTCTGTTCCTCATCCGTCCAGGCTACCGGTCACTGTCCGCTGTGCCCCTTTGCATCAAATCCACTGTCAGGTCCTCACATTCTGCCTTCAAAATAGCTTTTGAGTCGGTTTCCTCTTCTCCATCACAGCTTCTTCGCCGCAGTTCCACCACTCAGAGTTAATAACTGCTCACATTTTGGTGCATATTTTTCCAGCCTTTTTTTCCTATCAATATATTAAAGAAGTAAATATTGGTACATTTTTATAGAGTAGGATCATACTCTTCACATGGTTCTGTGGAACTCATTCTTCCCACTTAATGTGCTGTGACCCTCTTTCTAAATCACTTCCTATTCACCCACAATATTTTGCAAATACTATGGCTGTTGAGGACTTGGGGTTTTGCCATGGCCTTTTTCTCCTTTTTAGTTAATGGTGACCTAAATTCCCATGGAAGAGGGAAGACAAGAAAACTGGGGTTAACATGTGACAAATCCTGTCCCTGGTGAACCAGAATCTCTAGGAACAGGGTGCTGCATTAGGTGGACCAGGATGTTGCCTGACTTAGAATGAATGTTTGACAAGCGCTTGTGGAATAGGTGCAGGTGATGTGGGAGGCAGGACAGGAGGCAGGGATGCAGGGCCTGGCCAGGTTGACCAGAGCTGTCACCAAGCCTGGGCCAGGACAGGTCAGGGGGCCACTCCCCAAGGCTGGCGGAACTTCGATGAAGTCGCCCGGCTAGACTTGTGTTCCTCCCTTTGCGGTGGAGAGGCAGCCAGTGACCTGCGAAAACGGATTCCAGTCTGGGGTTTTCCCAGGAAGCGGGATTTTCGGTGCTAAAACAGACCGGTTCCAGGAAACCAGGACAGCTGATCACCCTGCTCAGTGAGTCCCACCCCGGGTTCAAATCCTCTAAAAGATAGGGATTGATTCCAGTAGATTTGAAACCACCATCCCACCCCTGCAGGGACCTTCAGTGTGGCGTCTGAAAGGAGAGTTACATCTTCCAGCCAGAATGAGAAAAATAAATGTCAATCATTTTTATGCTCTGTTATTTTGGATTCTCTGTCATTAGCAGCCAAACCTAATTCCTATTGATACGACTGTATAAAAGTACTACTAATTAAATTCATTTGCATAAACTCACCAGTTTTATTCTTAGTGTGATGTGTAATAATGAAGTATGTACCCCAAAGTACCATTATAAGTTTTATTTGATTACAGCACAGAACTGAGTTTATAGATACACTTAGCTTCTCTCAATAGCTTTTTGATTATATAGTACAGTGGTCCACTGACAACTTAAAAACCATGGGAGGACATGTATTCCTTCCAGTATGTGAATGGAGGCCCAGGGCACCAGGCCCCACTATTGAGTGAGAATAAATAGTGGAACCTCTTTTGAACAGAGTCTGAGAAATGACATTAACATACTCCTCATGGCCAAAGTGTATTTTTTTTTCAGCCTTTACTGCATGCTGTTTTTAGAGACATGGTATGACCTTTGGCCTATCTGCATCTGTGAAATAATAAGCCATTCCTTAAATCAAGATTCTGTTGCATCACAAATGTTTGGAGACGGTTTTCAAAATTATTATTCTAGGGCTGGTCTGCTTCCCTTCTTTCTCTTAAATAATCTGCTTTAGGCATTCAAAGGGTCTACTCATCCTAGGACATGACTATAGCTAATTTGCTGAGAGCCTCTGAACATATCCCAAGCCTGCTTAAGACATCTGCTGAGAAGTTAAATCATTTTAAGTGGAGGAATTAGGCTAATGTTTTCTGCTAGGGGAAAAACTGTGAATCTTGGTATTCCACACAAGACTTTTAATGGGGGAAACGAATTATGCTACAGATATACAAAAGAAAAATAAATCTATCTTATTTTACTAGGAACTTGACACTTTTATTTAGAAAATTTATATTTCTGAATGCTTCCTTCATACGTTACAGATGCATTTCAAATGTTACTCAGGTTAATAGTCTATGCCTTAAAAACAGATCAGGGTGAAAGTAGGGATTGGGGCCACTTGGAAGTAAGAAAGAAAGAAGAGAGGATTTATCTAATGATAAGATGCATCAAAGCGCATAACAAATCTTTTTCTTGCAAAAGCAGACAAATTCTGATCTGCCTGAACAATTCTGAATAGAGAAATATCCCTTGCAAATTACTTTTGCATCACCACTTACCTCCCCCGTTAACACGGAAAATCTAAATGGGAATTTTATATAATGGACCATCATCCACAATAGATCAGGGATGCATGCACATTTCAGGGATGCATGAACCGCCCTGTACGTTCCACGTTGACTGCCATTCGCTAGGCACCAGAATAAACTGGTGAGTTGAGATTATTGGCTGGAGGTAACGTGGGGAATCCTAGCTCAGAGGAGAAAAGGCAGCTATGAGGTCGATTCTGATTGGTTTTCAAATAAGTGCTGTCGTGGGGCTCATGGTGCTAAGAGATTTGGTTTTGAACTAAAAAGGCAGAGTTACCCATCTCATTCACTCCTGGGCCCGAGTGAAAGCCGAGTTATACACACGATCATTCACCTGTATTTACTATGCACCAACCCCCTGCAATCCATTTTCCCAGGAAGTAGCTGCAGAAGCGTAGGGCACCACCACCTCTGGCTGCAGACAACCCACCTGTAACATTATGTTAAAACATAAATCAGTGTCTTCGAACAGAAATGAAACCTGTCCTCCTAATCTAATTGCTCTTTTTCTTCTCTGCTATTAGCTCTCTCTCTCTCTTTTCTGAATCTCAGTCTCCTGACATGGAATTCCATAAACTGAGATATTTAGGTAAAATATGAGGAAACTGTGTCTTTTCAAAAGTGTGTGTTCTTTTGGGTGGTTGACTTCTTCACATTGCCAAACCACTATGAGCAAGGGTGGATGAGGGCTCAGCCAGCTGCTCTAGGCTGTTCCGGGATGTAGGATCTGATCAGCCTCCTGTGTGTGTGTGTGGCCAGGAGGCCAGGCCCGTGGATGTGAGTCCAGTCCTGCTGTATCAGACTCTGGGACTGCTTAGGGAATCTGTTAGCTCATCTACGAAATAACGAAGCAGAAAGAATGGGAACCACTGGCTGAGTCCCTTGTCATTGTGAATAAGCATCAAGTCCTCCCTCTGTGCCAGGTAGCATTATTATTCTTCATAATGTCTAGCTGGGGAAGGTTGGTGCCAGGGAAGTTGAATCTTCCTCTCAGAGAGGGCACCCCCGTGTGACAATGAGCTCATTCTTCCAGGGGTGGATTCTCTTAGTATTTGCTTCCTGATAGTGATTCACGGGCCTGAATACCTGTGACCCCGTGGTCCTCCTTCTGGCTGGATTTCTCTGCTTGGCTCATTTAGAATGCAGAATTTCATCTTGAGAGAAAGTGCAGCATTTATTTTCCTTTACTTCCCCTCCCCAGGGTGACTGCAGGGGGGCAGGCTTCAGTGGCTACAGCTAGTTTGCACCGCTACTATATTTATCCAAAGTAGACTAGAAAATGCGCAACACGCCCCACGCCCACCCTCCCCACAGAAGATCTATCAGAAAAAGTAAAGTTCGTATCACCCTTAGAAAGAGCTTACATTGTTTTGTTTTGCTTGCGGTTTCTCATTTCCTGAGACTTTGAGAAAGTTTGACCTAGCTTTTCTTTTTTTTTCCTTTTTAATATATTTTATTGGAAGGAGAGAAGGTTCTTGTCACTAAGCAACCTGAATAGAGAAACTGCGCGTGGTTGTTGTATAAACAGGGCAACAATGAAAATAAAGAACTAAAATCCTGACCTTTTTCAGTTCCTTCACACACCAGCCGGAAATGCCAGCCCAATGTCTGAACATGTGAATATGACGGGAGGGACACCATGCACACCCTGAACTTGACCTTCACAAGCAGAAGGGAGAATGCTGGTATACCAGTTGTTTTATGAGAATGGCCAGCATTATTTTTATCAGTAGCTTGGAGGCACACCATACATGTAATCTCTGCTTGATTTCAGGATTTTGTTCTCTGGTTCAATTTCAAAAGGCTACTTGACTACTTGACTACTTTGTGTCTGTAATTGAAAATTTTGTCTGGCATTGTTTTTCAGGCCAGGGAGGTACTTAAAGACTGAGAGACATGTGGGCCTGATTTTCTTATTTAACAGATGAACAAAGGGAGAGTTTAATTGATTTGTCAGCGTCACCACACTGAACAAGCCCCCAGGATGCCACTAGAATTCACTTCTATTAATACGCAAACTTGGAGAGCCTAAGTAACAAATTAGTCTTTTTTCCGAAATGGGTGGTAAAATTTTGACATACGAACAACAACAAAAAAGACTTTAATCTGATATTCATTCCATAAATACTTATTGAGTGGTCATCATATACTGGTAGAAATAACTAGTAGAAATAAAATCTTTTGAGTTCTTAGCTTGGCCTTTGGGGAGAAGACTTCTCTCCTTTGATTCAACACATAGTCATTTCCATTCACTCATTCATGAAGTGAGTTATTCATTCACCCAACAGATGTGTTATTGGGCACATACTATAGGCTAGGTACTGAATTGGGACCTGAGATTACAAAGATTTTGAATCAGTCTCTACTTCAGGGAGCTCAAAACCAAATGAGGGAGGGTCAGATCATTTTGATTTGATGGGCAACATTAGAGCAATGTGTAGGATGTTCTGAAAGCACAAAAAATGTGTTTCTCGTGCAGTCCCAGGATGGGATGATGATTTGGGAGTGCCTTTTGGAAGAGGCGATCTGAGTTGGGTCTTATCAGAGGGAGTTATCTATGCAGATATTGAAAGGATAGGATAGGAAAAGGTATCCTGGACTGAGAGTTCAGCACACACAGAAGCTGCCAAGTAGGAAACGGTGTGCTGTGTGTATGGGCACCCTGGTGTTGGAGAGCTAGAGAGACAGAATAGGGCAGTTGCTGAAAGCCTCCTCTGTCTTCACTTCACACAGAGATTCTGGCTGAAGAAAGCTCTGTCTCTGTATTTCAGTGATTGCCAAGCGGGGGAAAAGGACAGAGGAGAATTACACACTGGCTCTTCAATCTCCTGCTCATATCTCACTAGTCGAAGCAAGTCATGTGGCCATGCCCAGCTCCCAAGGAGACAGGAGAGTGCGGTCCTCTTATTTGCATAGAAGGAGGAGAAACTGAACAGATGTGATGACCATATCAAGTGATGTTATCAGAAAAATTAAAAAATTAAAGCTACTCCATTTGATGGGTGTGATCCATTTTTTTATCTGGTCCACCGTAGTAGTCTGCCACAAAAAGTAACTTCATTTTCTTCCTTGGGTCATAGTTCCAAGTAATTCATTTTGGAAGGCACACAAGAGAAACTCCTGCGCAGAATAAAAAAAATTTTTTTTGATGTGACTAGTTTGCCCAAAGTGATCATCTGATTCCACCTGTTTTATAAACTGTGTTCATACTATCTTACTAGAACTTTGGGACTGTGGTCTCCCATTCTTCATGCATCTACAAAAGGATATCCATGCACATCCAGCTCCTCTGTGATAAGGATGAGATACACACTGATACCTACATATCTGGCAGGGGGTGGTTATTATTGCCCAATACTGATGAGAAAGTCAGTGGAGCCAAGTATACTGCGTGCCCATCGCTTTCCTCAGAGAGATCACAGCCTGGATCAAGCAGGATTCGTCAGAACCTGAAGGCTTGTGTTATTGTGAGTGGCCCCCGGAGAACTGCTTCTTCTGAGGGGCACTTTGCTGCAATGCCATAGCCTAGATGGAGGGGCCGAGGAGGAGGAGGCTGTTGTAAGGATGTAGGCCTGTGAAACTCACGATGTCTGCTTTAAGAATGCTGTCCTGCTTAGAAGGACCCCTCCCACTTCCTGGGGGAAAGCTGTACTTCCCCAGAGCAGTGGTTTGCTTTTACTGTCATGGACACTGTGAATTGCCCTGTGCCTGCAGCTACTGGAGAACACAGCAGCCACCTTGCAGCCGAACGGCGCCGTGAAGAATTCACCATGGAACGCACACTCTCATCACCCCGGTTCCACTGACGCCACTCGCCTCCTTTCCTTTCTTCTGTTCTTCCCTATGTTAGTTTCTGTTGCCCTGTATTGTATACTTGTTCTTGAAATCCTTTTTGAAAAAAAAAAAAAGGTGGAGGGAAAAAGCCTTATGTCTTATAATTGACCTCCATCTTGCTGAGGGTGAAATTAAAAGTAATTCAGCCTCTTTCAGTTAAAAATAATCCTTCTTTGGGACATAGTTTGTATTTCCAAGTACAGATTTACACTGAGGGATGTTTCTCTCATCTAAAGTGATCTCTCTCTCTCTCATCTTTCCTCAAATGGTGCCTAAGAGCAGGAAGAAGTTGTGGGGGTGGGTGGGAGAAGTGGGTGTTTACTTTTGTGTGTGTTTGCATGCGTGCGTACGTGTGTGCGTGCATGCGTGTGTATGCGTGTGTGTGTGCACAATGAATACAGATGGCGTGGTATTGAGTCAGAAGCGTCTGTGAATAATCCAGGAAGCAGCTGGCTGTCTGACTTGAAAGTCCAACACGTTCTGATGAGGCCTTCTTATCTTGATTTCTGAACTAATCTGATTCTGATTACCGTGGGGGTTTACCAGTGGAGGAAAGAGGCTGCCATCTTTATAGCACCAGTTCATCTCGAAGAGGATCAGGGTTTTTCCAACCTCCGAATGGAGCCCTTTTTCTCTGCCTCTCATTTTCAGGTCACTGATCCATATCTCAAAGCTTTAGAATACACTTGTTGGTGAAAGACGTTTTAAAGATAAAAATACCAGATGAGTTAAAAATTATCTGCCCTCTGGCTGTAGAATTTACAGAAGTTTTAACATAACCGGAGTGTGGATAATTTTTGACTCACCTTCGTACTTTCAGGTTAACACACATTAACAAGTCAGCACAGAACGGTTTGAATTCCTGGGGAAAACTGACCAAACTGGGCAGCATTCAGGGTGAGTCTGGACACAGGCTTGTTGGTGAGGGGCTGCCCCTTCTCCACAGCCAGGGGTCAGAATTACTTGGTTCAAAAGGGACAATTTGAGAAAAGGACGAAGGAAGGGATGGAAGGGAAAGGCAAAAGTTGCCAATTCTGTTGGGGTTCTGAGGATGGTGACTGATCCTAGGGACTGCTCTTTGGGTGAAATTGGGAGGTTTTTTTGGCAGGAAGATGTGTGCCCCGAGACAGAGAGAAGGGGGATATTATACCTGAGGGATACAGCACCGTGTGAGAGCCAACTCTTGGAGGCATCCACGCTCCATCACTTTCTCCAAGTACCATATCTGCTTTCCCTTTCAGTCCCCGTCTGAGCCAGACTCGCTCCGTAGGAGCAGGGTCGACTACCTCTGGTCTTTTGGCAAGTGGTTTCCACCAAGTCATAGCGATTCTCATGTCTGGAGCCGTCATACGACGAGACATTCTGTAAAGAGTTTGCTCATTATTTACTGAGCCTGTCAAAGTGTTGGCCGCCTCCAGGGCTCTTGGGGGAGCACACACTTGCCAGAGTACTTCCAGGAGAAAGACAAGCAAGAGATAAAATTTGCTACTCATTTTCAGGACTGTCACGGGGAGCACATTTTCTGTTTGCTCCCTTTCTGTTAAGGCTCTGGGTACAGGGAAAATACCATTAAGAAATAAATGTAACATTAGGGTGTCCTAGCCCGGGTGTTACGAATTGTGTGTTCTGTGCAAAATATAAATGTTGTCTCTTTGTTTGTGTGTTTTTTAGGTAATGACTTAATCCCCCACATCCTGTGTTAATAGCAGGCCTAATATCTTCCTCTTGAGCTTTACCCCCTGAGCCTTAAGTGTGACAAATCTCAGAGGGTTTTGGACAGATTGCCTTTGATTCTCACAGCCACACAGGCTTGCTGTGGAAAGCTGGTCCTCTCCAGGAGGAGCTGCAATGCTGGTCCATTTTGCAATGAGGTCCTGGTGGCCCAGATCCCTGTATGGGCTGTCCTGGACCTTCCAGGACCATGACCCCATTGTTGTCAACGCTGGAACAAGGCTACCCCACACTTCGGCCCTCCAGGTTGTGATTCTCCCTGTTTGGCTCATTTAGTAACCAGCTCCCGAGTACCAGCTCCCCCAGGAACACAGTTCAGGACGGATTGGGCATCTATCCTTTTCACATGCCTTCTTTACCTCCACCAGGGAGCCACTCTCACAGGGCCTTCACTAAACGAGAAATTCAATTTCTGGGGATGCAACAGGGCCTGAGACAGACACGGCTGTCTTCTTAGGGCAATCCAGGGAGTGGCTGGGGTTCCAGAGGTAGAGGTGAGAAAAGAAATGGGTCGAAAGCAGGCAAACCTGTGCAACACCAACATGGCAGGGATGGGCAAGGGAAGACAAAACTTGGAATAAGACTGCAAGGTACAACAGTGTAAAGCAATTATACTCTAATAAATAGCTGAAAAAAAAAGGTATAGGAGAAAATTTAAGAGGTAGGAGGGTGTAGGAAAAAAATGAAAAGAATATGGTCTATCTAAAGGAAATGTTATGCTTTAAAAAGGAAGAATGGCCAATATTGATAAACACTGCAGAGGGCCTGAGATTAGGACAAAAAAACACCCGTTGCATCGTTGCATTTCACAATAAGGAGGTCATGGGTGCAAACCCTGATAAGAATAGTTTTCAAGGAAGAGTGCGGTGGTAGCTACTCAAGGAGTAAGTGGAAGGTGAAGGAATGGACATAGTGAGTACTGATGCTTCCTTGGGTTTTCTGTGGAAGGGAGAATAGAAACAGAATGATGGATGGAAGAGGATACAATGTTAAGTAGGGTTTCCGTTTGATGTTTGCTCCTTAAGATGGGAGTGCCTGCAGTACTTTCAATGCTAATGGAAGAGAGTCAAGTGAGGTACGGATGCAGGAGGGAGAATGATTAATAAACAGGGCTCTGGCCTCTGAGAAGGACCTGCGATTGGGAATGGATGTGCAAGGCGGAGATTCACTTATGGAAGAGGAAGCATGTCTTTCTTTGTAACAGGAAGGAAGAAGAAGAAGCTTGTACATTTGATGCATGGAAGCTGAGGCAGTTTCAACGCTTCAGCAAACAGGAGACAAAGTTACATGCTGAGATTGAGTGGTCGGAGGAAGGGCTCCATTTATGACACAAATGTGGTTAATTTGGACCCCAAAGCAGAGGCCTGTGAATGATCTTTCTCCACTGAGTCTAGGTCTCGTCAGAGGGCGAGATGGTTTATCCTGAGCCTTCTCTTTGGATCCGTGAGACAAGTTCCAAATCCCATGTTCGTTCTCTGACTCTCCCGTGTCACACATACATGAGATAAGAAATACACTGGACTTTTTACTTAGTAAATGCAGCCTGAAAACCATTTATAGGACACCTCTAATGAGCCAGGATTGGGGATATGAAAGGAGTAATTAATGTCTCTAACTTCAAGGATCTTGTCCCCCTAGTGACATAAAATGCATTTCAAAGGGAAGCCGACTTTTTAGGATTGACTTTTAGATTATCTGCTGTCTTTGGATATCTGGTTCAAGATTACTTTCGACAAATAAAAATGGTAAGTAATAGCTTCTTTGGGAATACTGTGCTCTATTAATATGAGCAAACCAGCACAAAATTAATTTAATGAATTTACATAATAATTAATAATGAAACCTCTACTTTAGCGCTTTAGCTTTCAAAATGCTCTATATTTAACGTTGCCCTTTATATTATACAGACATTTTCAGATACATTATTTTAATACTTTAATTTATACATTATTTAATAACCATAGCATCAATACTTAAAATTGATTCTTAATACTTCCCATTGGAAGAGAAGGGAGGGGTTAAAAAGCTAACATTTATTTTGTACCAGTAATGTGCCAGGCATCTTACATATATTATTTTATTTAATCTTTACAAAACTCCGTCATGCTGGTATTAGCCCCATTTTATAGCTAGAGAAGTAGAGGCACAGATCTGGATGAAGTCCAGTTAGCTGGGGGGATGGGGGTAGATGTCTGGGATTCAAACTCAGGTCTGCTGATGCTACAGCCTTTATAGCTTGCACTGTGTAATGTTTTCTTAGGGGTGTATTAAAATAACCTCCTGCATCTTTGCAGCCACTCTCTGAAATGGGTAAGAGCACCAAAAAGGTAAGAGTCTCATCCCAGATGGGGGCCAGGTGGGCCTCCGGCTTTCAGCCTGGCACCCTTTCCCCTCACCCACCTCTACTGTGACTACACACTGAACATGACTGTCACCCCACTGGGCATTACCTCTCAGGAGGGCCTCGAGGGTCTGACCTCAGGGAGCAGGTTGGTCCCGGGAGAATTTGACTGTCTGGCTTGTTAAGTTTATAGCATCTGGACTCTTGCTGCGTTTTTGTGCTTGACAGACACTAACATTCAAACTTTCTTCATTTCTTACAAAACAAACAGGTGAGTCAAGAGAAAAAACAAATGAGAGAGGTTTGTTAAGGGTTGGGGAGATACTGACAGATTGTGGAATTTCAGGAAGAGTCAAAGTGATAAATGATCTGAATGACAGATTCATGAGGGGAAAATGTAAAAACAACAATAATAATGATAAACAAAAACAAGCCAAATTTCTGTACATTTCTTGACCACGACGGCGAGGAAGTGTGGTCCTTTCTGAGGCCAAGTGCTAGCAGTTTCAAGGCCTGAGCTGTACAACAAATAATTGTGAAATGATATTTTGATTGAACATTAAAAGAGGCTCACCTGAAACCTGAGGGGACAGACTAATCTAATAAACTGGTCTTAAAACGCTAAACGGATCATACCCCCTCACAGGAGGCTTTTCGCTCCACAACAAATTACCATTAATTGGAGTGCCCCTACTTTAAAATAGGTGACAATTCTGGCATCAGCTGAGCTGACGTCTGGCCTGTGCTGGCCCTGGACCACAGGGTGAAGGCATACACTCCCCACCTGAAGATCTTCGTTTGTCCTTCCCAGTTTCCAAGCCTCCTTAGGGGTCTGGGCTCCTTACTCTGTCCCATCAGGGCCCCCGGGCTGGGCTGTCTCTTGAATATTTGCAGCACTCTCCTTTCAAATATAATTCTATCCTGTTATGTTTCCCTTAATTTTCCTTCACAATGAATAGCAATCCATCTCCCTTCCAGGTCAGTAATATCTCACTCATCCAGAAATATTTACATTTTAAACAAGCACCTTTACCTGCCCTCTACTTTGCGAAGGAATCAAAGCCTTAACCTGAAAAAACAGTTTCAAAGGGGAGACTATCTTGATTTCTCCCACACTGGCTTTCTTAAGGACAAACCTCAGCCTCTGAGGTCCCTCATACTGAATTAGTGTCACAAACAAAAGGGCTGCAGGACATTTATATTCCCCGAGATACCAAACTTCCAATACACTCTTAAAACCTACAAGTGGCTCTTTGTTAACAAGTAGTTTGTTAAACAGAGCTTTTTTTTAAATATAAATTTATTTATTTATTTATTGGTTGTGTTGGGTCTTCGTTGCTGCACACAGGCTTTCGCTAGTTGCAGCGAGCAGGGGCTACACTTCATTGTGGTGCGGGGGCTCCTCACTGCGGCGGCTTCTCTTGTTGTGGAGCATGGGCTCTAGGTGTGTGGGCTTCAGTAGTTGCAGCACACAGGCTCAATAGTTGTGGTGCACGGGCTTAGTTGCTCTGTGGCATGTGGGATCTTCCTGGACCAGGGCTCGAACCCATGTCCCCTGCATTGACAGGCAGATTCTTAACCACTGCATCACCTAGGAAGTGTGACAGAACTCATTTTTTAAAAAATAAATTTATTTATTTATTTATTTATTTCATTGGCTGTGTTGGGTCTTCGTTGCTGTACACGGGCTTTCTCTAGTTGAGGCGAGTGGGGGCTACTCTTCATTGTGGTGCATGGGCTTCTCATTGCAGTGGCCTCTCTTGTTGCAGAGCACTGGCTCTAGGCGCATGGGCTTCAGTAGTTGCAGCACATGGGCTCAACAGTTGTGGCTCACAGGCTCTAGAGCGCAGGCTCAATAGTTGTGGCGCATGGGCTTAGCTGCTCCGCGGCATGTGGTATCTTCCTGGGGCAGGGATCGAACCTGTGTCCCCTGCATTGGCAGGTGGGTTCTTACCCACTGCGCCACGTAGGACGTCCCCAGAGCTCATTTTTAATGCATTATTTTTTACATTACTTTCCTCCAGGAACTAGAATAAGCTCATTCCAGTCATCTCATGAATTTAAAAGAGATAATAATACATTTAGAAAATATGCAGAATTAAGTATTTTTACTAGTTCACATATTGTCCCCATCTCTGAGTTATGCTTTTCTCGACAAAGAATAAATGTTACTATGGAAACACATGTTGCATTGCAACCAAACACAAATTTGAGAAAAAGATCTATCCACAGTATACTTTCAGGGCTTTTGGTTTTATGTAAGAGAAACAAATTCTGCTTGACTTAAGCTGGAGTGCAATTGGTTAGATGATGCTGGGGAGCTCTCGAGACCCATGGAGAGACTCGGGAACTGAATGGCAGGAAACCAAGGGAAGCTGGGTGTCAGGAGCCACGTAAGGCCAGGCTCCAGTGCAAACTGGCTGGGCTTTCTGGATGCTCCTGCTGCCCAGCACTGCCACGCAGACACTGGGGCCACCCTGGAACCCCAGCAGAACCTCGTCCGTGGACCCTGGGCCTGCCCAAGTCAGTGCTTCTCTACTCTGCTCTCATCATTGACTTCAGTTTTAAAACCCACCTGGCTGATCCCAGGCCACCTGCTTGTACCTTGTGGCCAGGATGTGAGGAAATGGGAGAGTTGTCCCTTTCAGTTTCAGTAATGAGAGCTGGGCCCGCTTCCCACTGACACCTAACTGGGGAATTCCCTAGATACACAAACAGATCTTCTTAATGCTGGATATCTGAAAATACAGTAACAGAAACTTAAATCTAACTAAAGCCAACACTCAACACCCCTGAAGGTAAAATTCTCAAGCAAGTGCAGCCAAATTTGGGTTCTTTCAATAATTAACCCAGATTTCAACTTCCTTCATGGAGATGAACCTGAATATCTCTACCTTGTGTACTTTGGGGGCATTCTGGCTGTTTTTGCAAGGGAGGCAATTCCATAAAGTACAGGGCACATGTGAAATGGGATTCATAGGGGGATTTCCCAGGTGGAGCAGTGGTTAAGAATCCACCAGCCATGCCAATGCAGGGGACACGGGTTCAATCCCTGGTCCAGGAAGATCCCACATGCCTCGGAGCAACTAAGCCCATGCACCACAACTACTGAGCCTGCGCTCTAGAGCCTGCAAGACGCAACTACTGAGCTCGTGTGCCACAACTACTGAAGCCTGCATGCCTAGAGCCTGTGCTCCACAACAAGAGAAGCCACTGCACAGAGAAGCCTGAGTGCCGCAACGAAGAGTAACTCCTGCTCACCACAACTAGAGAAAGCCCGCGCATAGCAACTAAGACTCAATGCAGCCAGTAAATAAATAAATAAAATTAAAAAAAAAAAAGAAAGAAATGGGAGTCATAGGGAAAGAGCAAGCAGGCTGTCTTAAAGGATAAGATCAAATTCTTATATTTAAAAATTTTCCTCTGGAATATTATGCAAAATGTTAAATAATGCTAGATAGGGTGAAGTACAGATTTGGACTAAAATGTATACACAGTACAATTTCTTTATGATAAAGGGAATTTTTTCTGTTATATCAATAGAGAGGAAATTTGGAGCATATATACTTGGATACATAATTTCAACAAATCGTTGAAATTCAGTAAGGATCTTCATGATGGAGTTTTGTTCTCCAGATTAAATTATATAAGTAAATTATCATATATACATTTGATACATGATTTAATTTATTCTACAGCATAATATATGTTACATTTTAATATATAGTATATAAAATAATCATCTATAATACATAACATATAATTCTACTTTAAACATAATATATACTATGTATAATAACATAATATACACACCACAGTAGAGCACAGAGTTTGTCTTATTTCTCCTTTTGCTTAATTTCTCTCTTTACCTCTTATTTGTTTGCTCATTTTGAAATTCATTGTTGCAGTTAATAGACTAAATATTATTACTTGTTAAACAAACGATTAGAGAGAGGGTTAAATTAATATTTTTAATGATTTATTTGGAGTCTCTTTTTGTAATTGTGCTCTGTTTCTGCCAGTGTAATGAGGAAACTGAAAGTTGGCTGGATATCATTTTAAGCTGCTATCCACTCTCATTTCCCCATTTTATTTTTATAAGACTATTTCATTGGCTATTTCAAGACATTAGGTAGATACATTTAATTAAATCATCAATGAGTGGTCAGAGTAAGAACAGTAGGAAGCAGAAGAAGAGAGTTTAAAAGATTCTCCAAAAAAGGAGAGATATGGAAGAATGGGTTGGAAAATTAATTGGTGACATTTATTTTGCAACTGAAATTCTGAACCTCTTAATCTCCCTCACCTATTTCTTTCTTCCCCCCAACACCCTCCCCTCTGGCAACCACCTGTTTATTCTCTGTATCTATGACTCTGTTTCTGTTTTGTTATGTTGGTTCATTTGCTTTGTTTTTTAGATTCTACATATAAGTGAAATCATGTGGTATTTGTCTTTCTCTGTCTGACTTATTTCACTTAGCATAATACCCTCAGATCCACTCATGCTGTTGCAAAAGGCAAGATTTTCTTCTTTTTTTGTGGCTGAGTAATATTCTATTGCATGTATATGTGTATCTATTTATCTATCTATCTATCTATCTATCTATCTATCTATCCATATCACATCTTTTTTACCCATTCATCCATCTATGGACACTTAGGTTGCTTCCATAACTTGGCTATAATAAATAATAGGGGTACATACATCTTTTCAAATTAATGTTTTTGTTTAGTTTGGAAAAATACCCAGAAGTGGAATCACTGGATCATATGGTAGCTCTACTTTTGAAATTTTTTGAGGAACCTCTGTATTGCACCAATTTACATTCCCACCAACAGTGCATGGGGATTTCCTCTTCTCCACAACCTCGCCAACACTTGCTATTTGTTACCTTTTTGATGATAGCCATTCTGACACATGTGAGGTGATATCTCAATAAGGTTTTGATTTGAATTTCCCTGTTGATTAGCGATATTGAGCATCTATTTGTGTGCCATCTCTATGTCTCCTTTGGAAGAATGTCTATTCAGATCCTCTGCCCATTTTTAAATTGGGTGTTTGTTTCTGATGCTGAGTTGTACGAATTCTTTGCATACTTTGTATGACTTTTTTACAAGACTGGCATCATTCTCCATTCTTTACTGGAAATGGTCCCTACCTACCTATATGTACAGAGAGGGGATCTGCAGACCCACTTTATATCAGATCTACTTTATAGAGAAGCACTTCATAACAACTTCTACCCAACATCACATTCCACAGAGCGTGGGAGAGCCAGTGCAGTGGGGTACCTGCCCTCCCAAGGAGTGAATGCATGTATGTATGCATTTGGAATCCATTTATGCATAAATCGTAGGAGAGGACACGATCATACAATGCTCACGATTATGGGCTGTGGAGTCTGAGAGCCCTGGGTGAAAATCACAGCCCCACCATGTCCTAGGTATGTACCCATGAGCAAATGATCCAGCCTCTCTAAACCCCTGAATACCCATGCACACCAAGGGGAGGAGTCACGGTACTTATCTCCCAGAACTCTTGGAAAGAGTGCACAAGTGAAAAGTTGTTAGTATGCTGCACGTCATGAAGTCATTATTATAATTGGAATATGGTTGTTAACCCTTATATGCTCTATAGTTTTATAAAAACTTTCAATTGTTTTCTCATTTGATCTTCACTACAGCCTACGTTGTAGACATCTTTAGTATTACTCTTTCATACATTTTATAAAAATTCTTTAAGCTCACGAACATTGAAATAATTGATTAAGGTCCCTCAGGCTAGTAGTTGGTGGGACAGGGGTTTTAAATAAGATATTCATAGTTTAGGACATTGTCCTGGACTGTTGTCAACCAGTTTTTTGGTCTCCATTGCAATACTTTTTCACCTAACTCATCTTTTAAGTATAAATGGATTTGAATATGCTCCTATTTTCTGTGATGTAGAAGCTTAATGTCACTATATTTTGGTGTCTCAGTTACACATCTCATGTGGGTAAACACTGGAACTTCTGAATTAAAATAGAACTTTAGATCTTGTAATTTAATAACGGAGAGTCTGAAGGCATGGTTATTTCTTTTAAAAAATGCTACACTGATGAACCATTGAAGCACAATAAACTTACGTGTATAAAGTGTACCTGTATGTATACACACATGAATCATCAGCGCCTCCAAGATAAGGGACATTTTCATCACCCCCAGGGTTTCCAGGGTCACCCTTTCCTGTTTCCTCCCCCATCTTCAGGCAACCTCTGATCTGCTTGATATCACTGTAGACACGTTTGTAGTTTCTAGAACTTTATGTAAGTGAATCTACAACATTACTTTTTTTGGTCTGGTTTCTTTACTCAGCATAATTATTTTGAGATTCACCCTTGTTTCCACACACATAAGCAGCCCACTCTTTCTCATTGCCCAAAGCCTACTCCCATAGGGATGTCTACAATCATTTACCTATTGTTCTATCATTGGATATTTGAAATGTTTCTTGTTTGGGCTACTACAAAGAAAGCTACTATGGACATTGGTCTACAAGTCTTTGTGTGGTTACGTGATTACATTTCTTCCCCTAGGAGTCAAATGGCTAGGTTACATGGCTGGGTAGGTATGTGTTTATGTAAGAAACTGCCGCACTGTTTTCCAAGGTGGTTTTACCACTTTCCATTCCTACCAGCAGCGGACGACAGTTTCAGTTTCTCCACACTTTTTGCCAACACTTCGTAGGTCAGTCTTTAATTTTAGCCATTCTAGTGGGTGGTCATAGTATCTCCCTGTGGTTTTAACTTGCATTTCCCTAATGACTGATGAGTATCTTTCATGTACCTAAATGCCATCTGTCTATCTTCTTTTTCAAATTGGGCTCTTTGTCTTCTTATTGAATTATAAGGCTTCTTTCTATAGCCCCGATACAAATCTTTTGCAGGGGAATGTTTTGCAAATAGTGTTTTCCCAGATTGTGACTTGCTTTTCACTTGCACGACAGGAGGCACAGGAATTTCACCCTGAGCTCTTTTACTCTCAGGACTCCCCATTCTTTGCCCTCAACCTGGTTGCCCACCGCCTGTCTAGACACGGCTACGACGGAGTCCTTGGTTCACCACCTCTGCTTCCCAGGCTGGACCTTCTCCAATCCTTCACAGTGGTTGTGCCCTTGCTGTTCCATCCCCTTTGTGCCCTGTGTCCATCTGCAAGCACAGAGGCCAGGCCTGACTGGGTGCTGAGATAAGTGACACATTCTGGGAGCTTTCCCCGCACGGAATCACAGACTTCAGGGGAGTAACTGCATTCACTCAAGGCCCCAGCCCAAATACAGCCACGTAGGGACAAAACCAAATGCTGACTAGTTTCTGATGTTGGTGAAGAGTGTAGTCATTCTTACTCACTTATCAACCAGCCGCTGCGGGTAAGGACCCTCCTTATGATTCTGTAAGGACCTTCCCCATGATTCTAATGGTCTTGAAAGAGAATCTAAACAGCTGACCACAGATTTCTGAAGACTGATACTGCATGCTAATTCCATGACCTGGACAGAGCCTGGCTAGTGTGGTTAAAGAAGATACAAGTGTTGCTCTTAGATAGGAAAGCCCCACTATTCAGTTCAGCACATGTTCTGAGATGGGTGGCATCACCATTCAACATGAGCTATTTCCCACGGATCTGGGCCTTTGGGCTCCTCCTTGAGAACACTACATCTGAATTTCTTTCTATGACTTATACGCCTTTCAGTATTCTAGCTTCCTTCTGATTTGACATAATTATTAAAGGGAAGTCATTTATAACGTTTCAAGAATATCAACCTGCTGACTATTTTGTGCCCGAATTTCAGGTGTCCTGAGCGTAGATACGGAATCTCAAATGGGGAGAACAAATGTCGGTTCTGGGTAATTGCAACTGCGGGTTCAATTAGTCCCCAGGCCCAACCAAGAAATTCCAAGTGAATTCCAAGAAATTCCATGTCCAGGAATTTCTTGGAATTCACTTCCTAGGCTTGTCCTCCCACCCGCCCCTTCTGAGTGTTAATTCTAAATACAACCTTCCTTATATAAGATAAATAAGTACTAGGGCTGCAGTGTACAACGTGATAAACACAATGAACCCTGCTGTGTTGTGCATGAAAGTTGTTAAGAGAGTAAGTCCTAAGAGTTCTCATCACAAGGAAAGTTTTCTTCCCTATGTCTTTACTGTTGCATCTATATGAGATGATGTGTGTCCACTAAACTTACTGAGGTAATCATCTCATGATGTGTATGAATCACATCATTATGGTGTACACCTTACACTTATACAATGCTGTATGTCAGTTACAGTGTATCTTTTTTAAAATAAGTTTATTTATTTATCTATTTATTTACTGGCTGCGCTGGGTCTTCATTGCTGCAGACAGGCTTTCTGTAGTTGTGGCGAGCGGGGGCCACTCTTCATTGTGGTGTGTGGACTTCTCATTGCCGTGTCTTCTGCTGTTGTGGAGCACCAGCTCTAGGCACATGGGCTTCAGTAGTTGTGGCACACGGGCTCAATAGTTGTGGCTCACGGGCTCTAGAGCGCAGGCTCAGTAGTTGTGGAGCACGGGCTTGGTTGCTCCACGGCATGTGGGATCCTCCTGGGGCAGGGATCAAACCCGTGTCCCCAGCATTGGCAGGCAGATTCTAAACCAAGGCCCCACCAGGGAAGTCCCAATTATATCCTAATGAAATTGGAAGAAACAAACACAGCAGTTGCCTCCTCAGGACAGATCCTTGGTGCTTTTTCTCAGTGGTGGGAAAATTTGAGAGAGTAATAGAGAAGGCTCAACCCCTGCTTTGTTGCCCTACAGCCTGTTCCGCAATCGCTATGCCTGGAAGGCACTGGGCGTGTCCTGTGGGGACAAGTTCCCCCTTGTTCCCACAAGGTGTCCAGCAGGGGACAGTCATCTGCAGCCAGTCCCTGAGTCATGGCTCACACTCACTCTCGCCTTTCTCTCTGTACAGTTAAACAGTCAACTGTTCCCTGCCACCTGGACGCTGCACACTGGCAAATCATGGAACCGACAAAATTTCTATTTTTAGTTTCTTATTTCAAAAAAACCCCACGTGGGACACCATTATCATCAAGTGTAGTTTCTTTTTTAAAACAGAAACTCTGTTCTTTCTGTTTCCAACCCTCCATCGATGTCTACTCCACGGTTGAATCAAGGTGACCTCTGCCCTGTTTCATCCTATAGAAATGAGCCGGTTTTCCTGACCACTTCAGCTGTGCATTTTATGGTGAACTTCAGGTTCTAAGACAGGCCTTTTGAAGAAATGAGTAACTGAAGAGAGACAGACTTAAAGAAAAAGCTAGTGTTTGGCTTCCTGAAGGGAGAGAGCTTTAACTTAAAAGGGTGTGAATCATAGGGAAGGCTGGTGATAAACACAGGGAGTCCGCAGGAAGGAGTCTTGGAAGGTTTTGAAGGTAAATTCCAATTAGAAGATAAAAGAGAACAAAACCTATTGCTAAAACAAGGTGGTGTGATGATCTTTGCAGCTGGGAACATGATTAGAATGCAGAGGTGATAATAAAACACGAGTGGGGGAGGGAAACTTTAAAGAGCCGGATGAATAAAGAGGTAAGGTAAAATATTTTAAATCACGTGTAATGAGCTTGAGATAGAAAAAGCCAAAAAGCAGAACTGAAAAGCGCCGAGAGGAAAGAAGTTAAATACACCTCTTCCCTATAATGAAGGGGGGGATGGGAAGAGACAGGAGGATGCTTCTCAACAAAGGGCAGCTGTGAGGGCAGTCAAGGCGTGATGGTCCAGCAGGAGGGAGGTGGAAGGGCATGGGCTCCCCTCATGCCTTGCCTCCCCTCCCCTCCCTGCTGTAGCTGCTTCTCAAGTCATTCTTAGCCACAGCCTCCCTGAATCCTAACGCACATCGCTGTGCGCGGAGCTGTGGCTGACAGTCCAGTGTGCAGACGGATGCCCTGACATGCCACTGACTGATCACCTACTGGTTTAGTACTTAATCATACCAGGCAGCATAAGCCACTTCATCTTTAAGGTGAATGCGGTTTGTTTCACCAGCCGGATTGTAAGCACTGTGAGGACATGGATGACAGTCTCTCCATCTTTGCTTTTCCTACCGCACCCAACCAATTGCTATAAAAACAAAAACCATACAGGATGGAGAACTCTGTCCCATAGCTGTTAGAGTTTCTAAAGGATCTTTAGGCAAAAGACCATCAGATGTGGGGGGCCATCTCCAGGAATTCTGCGGTCCTCCTACTGATCCTGATCATCTCACGTGTTCCAAGGACGGAATAACCATCAACACAGCTCTGGGCTCCCATTTTTGCATCTAACCAGCACATGAGTTGTTGCTGTTTTTCTAAGTGAGAGAGGGACCGAGAGGCCACCTTGTCTACACCCTTCTCATTGGGGATGGTCAGCTGTGTCTCCGATTGATGGGTTCACGTCGCAGAGGAACAGAGGGGGAAGGCGGGCGCCATCACCTGATGGGGTGCTCTGGACTTATGTCTGAACCTGGGCTCCTGGCAGATGAGTTTTCCCATCCTTGGGATTTAATAGGGATTTTTCACTTAGCAGTTTAGATAAGAAGCGTGCTGGGAAGAGCCAATCATGCGCTGGCTAAACTACACAGAAACAGGTGGTGGATGACATATGTGACATTCAGATGTGTTTTCCTGTGTAACTGGCAGTTCCTCTTCATTAGGACCCGGGTCAGCACTCTGAATGATCAGGTTTCTCTCCAGGTTCACGGCTTGGTCTCGGCCCTGAATATTCTGATCTTGGATTTTTGCTTCCCTAATTCTTGAATCTCATGCAGCCCTTCCTGCTTTTCATATGAGGGCCTTTATTAGCTCAATGCCTCTTCAAAGTGGTATCGGTCCTGGCGGCATCGCTACGATGCCGCAACTGTGGATGCAGATGAGTTCTCTTTGCGCTATTCCATTCCCTGCCTTGACTCTTACTCATTCAGCTGTTTAAGTTCTGAACCACAGCACAGACTCGGGTAATTGCTGGGACAGTGGTAGGGACTGTTGTAGGAAGAAAGTTTGTCTTAATCAGAGCTGAGGACTTCCTAGGCGGCACAGTGGTTAAGAATCCGCCTGCCAATGCAGGGGACACGGGTTCGACCCCTGCCCCAGGAGGATACCACAAGCTGCGGAGCAACTAAGCCCATGCACCACAACTATTGAGCCTGCGCTCTACAGCCTGTGAGCCACAACTATTGAGCCCATGTGCCGCAACTACTGGAGCCCACGTGCCTAGAGACCATGCTCCGCAACAAGAGAAGCCACCGCGATGAGGAGCCCGCGCACCACAGTGAAGAGTAGCATCCCCCCCCGCCCCCCGCAACCAGAGAGAGCCCATGTGCAGCAACGAAGACCCAACACAGCCAATTAAAAAAAAAAAAAAATCAGAGCTGAACTTAAAATGATGGATAGGATTTAGAGAGGTGGAAAGGAAGAAGATACAAAACATCCTTCTCAGGGTTGCAAGTGGACTGCAATCAGAAAGACTGTAATGAAGAGACAGGAAAAGCAGCCTGGGTTTGGGCTGTGGGTGAGCTAAACGCTAGGGGGAGGATTTGGCCATCTTCCCCCTACTGTGACAGCCGGGGGAATGGGGAGCTGGGGACTGGAGTGATAAACGCTTAGGACGAAGATGACAGTGAATTGCTTCTTTAAATCCAACACCACACTGGTACCTGTTAGAAAGCTTATATGGCCCAGAAGGAGGGCACTCAGACCACAGCTAGTCAACCAGCAAGAACCAGAGAAAAGTCTGTGAAGATGAAGTGCATAGGAGCTTAGGAGTTCCTGCTGAAACTGCTCCCTGCACTGGATAGAAACTTAACATTCTGTATACAATTCCTATGTCAGTTTCCTCAAAGTAGAAAAACAAAACCCATCCGTTCCAGACCCCGGTGAATTCTGTGCACCACAATCAAATAGCATCCTGGCAAAGGGAAATGACTCCTGGGGTTTGTGCCTACTAATGGCTTTAAATTCTTACGGGGCCCACTTAGCTTTGGGGAAGACCTATTGGCTTTTGGAAACACATACTGCAGTGATTTGGCTCAAAGAAAGAAAAGCCTTCTGAGAATTCTAGAATTTTCTTCAGCTTGGCATCTGTTCTAAGTAAATGGAGGTGTGATATAGAAGTGATGTAACCTCATACTCATCCCTTAGAAGATGGCAATCAAAACATTATGTTTCACGATTTAGTCTAGGTTCTCTGAAACCCCTGTGCAGATCCTGCTACAGCGGCAGAATGAATGGTTTGTGTTGGAACCTGCAGGGAGGAGAGAGGAGGGAGTCTGGGCTCTGATATCAGACGGCCTGAGCTTGTTCTGCATCCTCCCTTTAGTTTAGGTGCCTCTGTGACTTTCCAGGAGTCCGTGTCCCTTTTCCAAAAGTACTTGTTAGGAGGATTCACTGGATGGAGCTTTGAAGTATGTGTTCAATAACTATACCAATTACTTGGAGACCTATCAATACTTTCTTAGCAAAGCCCTTCCTGAAAGAGGACTTTTTTTTTTTTTTTAAAGCTCTTTATTGGAATATAATTGCTTTACACTCTTATACCAGGACTTGCTTTGAACAAGCAATTTAATCAATGGGAAACATTTTGTACAAACTGGGGATTTAACAAATTCCCAGGTTATCGAATGGCATAGGATACTTTGATGGAGTTGCAAGAAAATGTGTAGGGAGGTAGCACAGCCTGGCTGGATAGCTGGTACAGTGAAAATTCCACAGTCCTTTGGAAATAGGAAGTAGGGTCCTTACAGCTCATCATCATGTATCCGGGAGGGTTTTAAAATTCCCAGGAAGGTTCAGGGGAGGGAATGGCTATTAATGTACCTGACCCCAGGCGACCCTGGCCTAGGAAGTTTGCAACAGCCTTCCAGTTGGATGGGCCAGAAGGTCATTTTTAAATAGGAAAGGCGCTCACATGGGAACTGGTTAGGAAAGCATGTGGTCATTGCCATTCTGAATTCTTCTGGAAAGAGCACAGAGAAGTTGAAACTTTTAAATGAGGGTTGCAAGTTTCAGAAGTTAAGCCAGTTTCTGCTCCTGGGAACCCAAGCCGAAGATCCAGGAAGTAAGAGAAAGAAATCAAGAAGAAAGCTGGAACAATTGACTGGGTTTTGGTGCAGTCTATTGTGCCAGTGCTAGGCTCTATCCTTCCCTTAGTATCCTTGCAAGTTTTCTCTCCAGTTTTCTTCCAGGAGTCTTCCTACAGGTTTGAGATTGAGGCATGTTGTTACCAATGGACCAATAGTAGTAGCTGTCTATCCTGCACCAGGTGTCTCATATATTATCTCAATACATCCTCTCAATCAATCTTCACAGTAACCTTGTAAGGAAGAGATGAGAACATTCATTTCACAGATGAGGAATCTGAGACTCAGAGATGGTAAGCAATTTGTTTAAAATCACACAGCTCAGACATAGTAGGTTGAAATTCAAACACAGTTGTACCAGAGTACAATGCCTATACACTTTCCCTTATTTATTTTAGGATCTCAGAGGAGGAAAGGGGAACAGTTTATGTCAGAGGAGCTCATTTGTCTGAAAAGCATCTAAGAATATGTTTTACTGCACTCATTTCTAAAGCTTTGTCTGTTCACAGAGGGCTCCAAACACAGTTAACTGGGTGCTACTTTCCTGCATGGAAAATAACTAGAGCAGCTCTTCAAAACCACCTGAAACATAGATAACTTTAGGGATGGAACTTGAAATGGCTTGTGGTTACCAGTAAGCAAGGTAAATAAAACAGTGAAGTTCATTAGTACGGAGAAGAGAGAGAGAGAGCTTTTGAAACATAATGTTCCAGACTTAGGAAGGTCCAGGAAGGCAGGATTACTTGTAATCCCCTTGGGGATTTCAGCCAGCCATTCGTGGCTACAACACAGTCAGTTGTAGGGGAGGTTTCAGATCTGTGTGCATGTACACTTTTGAAGAATAAGTGGTTTATTTGCAGAAAGATGCCCCAATGTACAGAGGAGCCAATTTCTATTTGGAGCTGAAACAGTTATATAGAAATGGCCATAATTTAGTCCATTCACGACGTAGGCAGAACCTGCCTGTATCAAATTAGATGTTCACGTTTCTTCTCTATTTTATTTCTGTATTTAGTTTATTCCCTTCCAAAGATGTGTGACCAAAAGATTGTAAAAAAGCAGAGGAAGAAAGAAAGATATGTCTCTTCTCTGTATGCATTTTATCAGCACAGCCTCAGCTTGAGAACCCTTGGGGAAAGCCTTTCAAGACAGGCAGAATGATGTCCTTCCTGCCACAACATAATTTCCCAGCTGCCAAGGGAAAACTACATATTGTACCCTAAACAACAACCAAGAGAGAATAGATAATACTCATTCCCCAAGGGCACTGACTGCAGCTTCCCGCAGAAAGGGCTGTAGAAACGATCTTGAAATTACTATTAACTCTGTATTTGAAGAGAGACACAATGGTTCCTGTCCTTACTTACTGGAATGACTGTACTGCTTTTTTGCAGGTGAGTCTCCATTTTTATTTAACAAACTGTAGCACACGTGGCCTAAGGCATGGGCACAGCCAGAGTGGAGCAGATCACATCTGAGTGGGAAGAAACGTCTGCAGAGGGGTTCAGATTTCTTTTTGGTCCTCCTCCCAAGATGTCCATATAAGTGCAAAAATCCTGGGATGGCCACAGCAATAAGTGTGAAAACCACATGTTTTGATGCAATACAAATCTACACAATTCTTATCCAGAAGCTTATAAGAAACACGTGCCACTTTCTTAGAAGCACCCAACTGAAAGCAAGTGTAGCCTGGAAAGGCTTCTCTTGCTTTTCCCAGTACTCAGAAATGCTGTGTGACCCAATCCCTCAGGCAGCTGCTGTGTGAGAACTGAAATCTCCCTTTCTTTCTTTTTTCTTTGTAAGAACCACACAGCCGACATCCTCGGGGCTTCTGCAAGCTGGCACTGAGCGGCCCTGCCCCCTTACGCCTCCTTAAAGGACACCCTGGAGAAGGACTCACAGCCCAGCCTTGGCAGGCACCGCCCCCATCCCCCACCCCCAAGACTTCCACTCTCCCTGCCAGAGGGTTATGCGAAAAACCCAGAAGTGGTTAGCACTATTTTTATCAAAGGCAAATAGAAAATAATAATTTCCTCAGGATACACATCCTCTCAAAAAAGAAAAAAAAATGTCTTGTTTTGACAGAGAAAGGAAATGGATAAAGAGAGTCAGTTTAGAGTCCTCTTCGTGTCTACGTTATCAACTCTCCTCCCACCGAAGCCAAGAGATTCTAACACTTGAAAGGGGTCTCCTGAGC
Source organism: Hippopotamus amphibius kiboko (assembly GCF_030028045.1). Lineage (NCBI taxonomy): Eukaryota > Metazoa > Chordata > Mammalia > Artiodactyla > Hippopotamidae > Hippopotamus > Hippopotamus amphibius. The sequence goes on along the minus strand of NC_080189.1, from coordinate 119,651,098 downwards.
TGGTTCAGTGCTTTCCTCACAGCTTTGATCCCAGCAGATAAGCAGCTACCTAATTTCCAAGTGCCAAAAGGGGAGACCACCCAGCCTCCCATGGCACCTGGCTCTGGTGTTTAACAGCCCTCACCGTCAGGAGATGCTTCCTGGGGCGACAGTAGCCACCTCCTCACCCCTCACCCCCCATGTTGTACTTTGCCTCTGCTTTCTCCCGACGTGTCCTCCGATCGCCTGTGTGTCAAGGTCCTTTATAAGCTTGATGACTCAGAGTCCATCGTTTCTATGCCTCCCTTTTCCAGACCCAAATGAGAAAATGTTCTTTAACGTCTCCTTTGTGGTCCTAGTTTCTCAGCTGTGCTTTTGGCTTGCCTCTGAACCCTGCCACATCCCACTCTTCCTCTCCTGAAGAGATGCTGCCACTATGGGAAGATCACCCTGGGGTGCCCCGTGCTCCAATTTTCAGATTTGTATTTCAGGTCCAGAAATAGCTCAGTTAACTCAGGGTCACAATGGAATTTTTTTGACTAGCTCCTAAAAATAGTACTGGGAAAAAATATTTCTCAATTGTGGGTACCTGTGGGAAATTAAAAATTCCGCCCTGTCCCCCACAGAATGTGTTAAAAATAAACAGAAGGCCCAAATCATCTATATTCTGCTCTAAATTTTGGTTGGGTAAAAAAGAATGAAATATTGCCATTTGCAGCAGCATGGATGGACCTGGAGATTATCATACTAAGTGAAGTAAGTCAGACAGAGACAAATATCATATGATATCACTTATTTGTGGAATCTAAAAAAAAAAGATACAAATGAATTTATTTACAAAACCGAAACAGTCACAGACATAGAAAACAATCTATGGTTACCAAAGAGGAAGCGGGGTGGGGGTGGGGTGGGGGGGGTGGCATAAATTAGGAGTTTGGGATTAGCAGATACACATCGCTATATATAAAACAGATAAACAACAAGGACCTACTGTATAGCACAGGGAACTACATTCAATACCTTGTAATAACCTAAAATGGAAAAGAATGTGAAAAAGAATATACATATATACATATGTACAACGAATCACTTTACTGTACACCTGAAAATAACACATTACAAATCAACTACACTTTAATTAAAAAATTGAAAGAAAAAAAAAGAAGCTGGGTTTTTGAAGGTGAAGAATAGTTATGGAGGAATCAGCATCAAATAAAAAAATCATCCATATCTTCATATCTTGTCCTAGAGATATTAATGTGAGAGACACAATTTATTATCCTGACATGTTAAAATTTGACATAAACAGGTAGCCAGATGGATGAGTCCAGTTAAACAGGAGGAAAGAAACAAAATAGTTGCTGAAGAGTTGTGGAAAGTTCCATGGAACTCTTAGTGTTTTTCATTAATCACTAGCTAAAGCCCAATGGTTGCCCACATACATAGCTATTCTGGAGATGTGCCAGGCCCCTTACCCAGGTCTGAACTACATCAGGGGGTTACTGACTCAGGAATTTACATTCTATGAAATTTGCTTCTGCATGGACTCAACAACTGCTTGGCATTAACTTGTCACACGTAAAGGATAAATTACTGCCGTGCCAAAGACATCCTTTATGCATGTCAGTTTCAGCTCTTGGTTGGATCCTCCCACTCTAGAAATGAACCAGTAAGACCATTCCAGATTTTCCAAGCATCTTAAATAAAGGAAATTCCAGCTCACCATGTGAAATCCTCTTGCAGAGAAAAAGAAATATGGCCCAAGCTGGTGACTTATTCTAATAGCTTGAAAATTCAGAAAAAAGTAGAAGGATCGTGGTTGTAAAGAAAATTGGCAATTAATTCATGAGTCAGAGTGCACTCAAAATGTTCTCTTCGGAGGTTTAACTAAAGTATGATAGCACATAGGTTGTTGACATATTGCTATTCTAAAAAATAGGGAGTCCCCTGGTGGTCCAGTGTTGAGGACTTGGCACTTTCACTGCCGTGGCCCAGGTTCAATTCCTGGTACTAAGATCCTGCAAGCCATGTGGCGCAGCCAAAAAAGTTAAAAAATTAAAAAACAAACAAAAAAAAACATTGGTTACCTTTTCAGAACATTTACTTCCATGGAATAGAAAATGTAAGCTGTTATCTAATTAATTCTTATGAGTGAAATCTGGTTGGTAGGGAGTTGGTTAAACAGGTTATCACCAGTTACAAACGGATAAAAGTGAAAGAAATTTAAGAGTCTTTCTAAGGTCACAAATGACTCAGTGCTGGGGTGATTAATTCACACCCACGCAGCAGTGAGGGGACTAACAGCCTATTCGTCTTCCCAAATATATTATCTAGAAGCCCTCTTCTGGACCCAAGGCTCATGAGGGTTTTCTGACGTCTTTTGTTTCCTACTGCTAGATGCTGAAGTTATTCAACCGAGAAGATAAAATCACAGACTGTAAGGGCTGAGCAAATCTTGGAGAGAGTTCAATCCAGCTTTCCCCTTTCTGTAGACAAGGCAAATTAGGCCTCTGCAAGATTATCAAAAACCAGGTGTAATTCATGACTACAACACGCGTCTTCTGGCTCCCCTGTTACACCAACTGAAAGCAGCAGTGACCTTGATTTCATCCACGGAGTCATGAGACAAAGTCCATTTAGGCCGGGATGGCTCTTTTCTTCTCACGCTCAACACTGCTTGTGCCTATTTTGGTGCTGTTAAAAATGTTCATCAACTGTACACAAGGTACCCTGTGTTTCTTCTGGTAAATCAGAAGTAGTTTTTACATTGTATTTGGGGACAGATTTCATCTACTAGCGTAAAACATTATCATAAATTTTCAATTTGCTCCCCCACCCCGCCCCGAGACATTCCACCCTGCCTGTTGTAGGCAACTGTTCGCAAAGAAATAGGCACCATGTGAAAAAGTCATTACTGCCTTGCCTAAGGAATGAAACAGATCCTATCAGCATGTCTAAGCTTTTGCAGATAACAAGAGAGCAACGCCCTGGCTTACTAAGAATACTGCTGCAGAGTTTTTTTGGTTTTTTTTTTTACCTTTTGAAAATTCATTCTAGTCTAATGATTAGGAATGGGTGAAAGTGAGTTAAGTACTGCCTGACAGTTGGCTCAATCGAAGCTCTGTAATATCACCTCTCCTGGTCTTCTTTGATATAGAACCAGCCATCTGTATCGACGGCTTCTCTGCCTCTTTAATAAGTTGTAAATTGAGTAACATAATTCTTCCCGTGTCCAAGGCTAGTCAGCCAAAATACTGTGTTCAGAAATTGGCTGGCTGTGTGTTATAACTTGTCTGTCATCACTTTCTTTCATTATAGTCCTGTGGTTGGTTTTTGGCGACTGTATGGAGCTATTCACTAGAGGGTCACTTAATTTGGGTGTGTGCTACACGTTAATCTGTGCTCATGTTAGACCGAAATGCCACATTCCACAGCTGTCTCCATACAATCACCAAGCATGGAAAAGGATCAGTTTGGGGGTTTGCCAAGGCTCCTTCTACAAGACTTCTCTTTTTACAATTGATAAGATTGATCAAATCTTTCAACTTTTGTCTGTTGTGCTATTATTTCACAGAAATGACCTATTATTGAGTGTTGTAGTTTATTCTCCTTTTCCTTGTGAATATATCTGAAAAGAACACTTACAAGATATAAGTCCAGTGAAAGAAAGGCCTTTCCTGTGGATTGGCCTTTTCCAGAAATGAAGTGGACAACCTTTTAAAGAGAGGATGCTTGGTCGTGGAAGTATTTATAAAGAGAACGGATTTCCATGTTAACTGGAAGGTTGAAATAGATACTTTCTAAAACTCCTTCTGAAGCTAAGATTTGTTGAAACTATAACTCAGTTCAATGTAGGGGAGCCTAGGGAAGCTTAATAATATAAATGGAAGATTTTTTGTTTTTGTTGCTGAGTCATGTGGGATAAGGGTTTTTGTTTTGGAACAAGAGCAGGGCAATTTAGTTTGTATGGCGTATGAGAAATTATCTTAAACTGGGACACACATCACAGATCCTTCTGTAAGAGCAGCCCGAGACTGGTTTAGCGTCTTCTAAGGAAGGAGGTACCACTGTATAAGTCCAGGCAAAGGTAAGATGCACCAGATATACAGATCATCTCCCCAAACATTTATGAGGCAGCTCTTTTCTCGAGCCAGTGAAAACAGGTAACCACTGCATCTTTGGGTTGATGTGGTAAACAACTCAGGCATCCGCTGATAGACCGTATCTGCGGGCTCACAGTTGAAGTCAACCGTGCAGGGAGGAGGGACACAGAGGAAATGCAGTTTCATTTCCCAGTAACTCCCCTGACCTGAATTAAGGTGGGAGCTGAGGAGAACATCTGTAAAAATAGCACCATGCAAACTTCAGAAGGACGGGGCCATGCCCATGTCACAGCACCTTGAGTCTCAAACACTTTCTGGTTATTGTACAATATGGGTGAAAACTCTTCAGGATGAATCGTGGTTCTAGAATTTTAGATATATACCCACACACACTCACAACACACACCCCAATTTATTATAACGAAGCTATGTGACATCTACCAGCCTGAACACAAAGACATTGGCAACTGCATGGAAAGAAAAAATCCAAACGTTCATTCTCAGAGAATCATCGTTGATGGACTTGATCTCTGTCCATCTTCACTATAATTACAGGACAACTTTGAGCTTATCAAAGCCTCTCAGAGTATCACCACTGAGATTTTTCTCTAAGCCTTCACAAATACAGTGATTAATAAAGCAGTTTCAAAGGACTATAATCATGGGCTATGATTCACATGACTAAATTATCATTAATACCAAATAACCAAAATAATTTCTATATGGACATGTGGTCATGTAGAAAGTGGTGGGAGTACTGCTGAGCTTCAAGAGAAGCCTGAAATGTAATCACTCTCCTATATTTGTGTGGTCCTGATTACATGTACTGTGAACAGAGGGCAAGTCCTTCACCATTGTGAGCCTCAGTTTTCTGATCTGTGAAATGGGGACGCTCATGCAGACCCTATCTTCTTTTTCTTTTTTTAATTAAAAAAAATTAATTTATTTATTGGCTGGATTGGGTCTTCATCGCTGTGCACAGGCTTTCCCTCGTTGTGGCAGGTGGGGGCTGCTCTTCCTTGCGGTGCGTGGGCTTCTCATTGTGGTGGCTTCTCATGGCAGAGCACAGGCTCTAGGTGCACGGGCTTCAGTAGTTGCAGCATGTGGGCTCAACAGTTGTGGCTCGAGGGCTTTAGAGCACAGGCTTTGTGGTTTTGGCACACAGGCGTAGTGGCTCCATGGCATGTGGGATCTTCCCGGCCCAGAGATGGAACCCGTGTCCCCTGCATTGGCAGGCAGATTCTTAACCACTGCACCACCAGGGAAATCCCAGGCACTATCCTCTTTTAGAGGCTTGTGAAGCTGGTAATCAATTATCATTTGCCTCCTTGCCGGTGGCTTGTCAGAAAGTCAGGTACTGTGAGAGAAGCTAGCATCTGCGCGGTAGAGTGAATGACCAAGCACGCTTTTATGCACAGCACTACAGGCATCCCAGCCCTCCCCTGACTCGAGCGCTGCAGAATGCCCCGCGTCCACTGAGCCATGGCCAGCCCTACCGGGAGCGAGCCCACCAAATGCAAACATCCGGAGGGTTCCGACTCTCAAGTGTCTTACAGAAAATAGAGCCAGGAGCTCCATCTGGCACTCCATTTGCTAAATGTCCCATGGATGTCAAATACCGAGAAATGTGGCTGTTTAAAATCCCAGGGAATAAGACTTCCGCTCAGCAGCTTTCTAATGGACACGCACCACACTCTGTGAAGCAGGAGCCCTCCGCTGCGTGGTCTGGTCACGGGGATTGCATGCCAGCCCCACCCCCTCTTCCCTGGCGCTGCGAGGGACAGAGATGCCCTGCTGAGGATGACGGGCAGGTCGGCTTTAGCAGCATGTTAATACGCGGCGCGCCGACAGAGGGCAGTGTTGCACGCCTGCAAAAGCCCACGCTCGGCCGCCTAACAAGACCACCTAAGTTTAAGCACTTATCTCCCGTCCTCCTGCAACTCCAGCACCAGTTTAATAACGAACAGGAGCAATTAAAGCAACTACGCCACGAAATAGATGGCTTCTGGTCAAAGCTCATTATTGCTACATCACCACTTTGATACTATAATTCATCATTATTCCTCACCAGTACTTTTCTGCAGAAGGCCATATCTATGAGCCTTACTCTTTGGAAGACAGATGCAGAGAGGCTAACTGCATGGCATGAGTCGTTCAGCCCAGAACCACGCAGAGCTAGAAAAAATACTCGGGGTTTCTGCATTATGCTGAGGAGGTCTCAAAATGCTGCTTTAAAAATGTTGCTTTGCTGTCTTTGAATGAAAACCACCCATGGCCTTCCTTTGCTCTTGATTAATTGGGAATGGTTGTCTGGCTTAGCGAGTCACTGGGACTTCACAGATGGGACCCCTTTCCCTACCATCCCCTATCTGCCATTTATCTCAGTTACAGTTGATGCCTGATAACCAAACCAGCTCATGAAGCCCATTCTGCAGCCCAAGGAAGGGGTTAGAGGGGGATGGGAAACATATGTAATCAAGCCAAACAGTGAAAACTGATTCAGGTGATGAGGGGTATCCAAGTCTCACCCTTCGGTGTTTCCTCCCCGCTACGAGATAACTGAGAACAGCTTGTCCAGAGCTCGGGAGCTGTCAGATCTTTCTCTCTTGCACTCTCCCACCATCGACCCCTGACTCCTACAGAATCTCATTTTGCATCCCACATTCTGAAAGCATTGAATCACTTTTTGGCTAAGCACATGTTGGCTTTGGTGTCACCTACAGACACAGCTTTGCTGCTTTGAGGCCTGGTGACACGTTCTCTTATGTAATGTGCTGGCAGTCGAGTAAGACTCACAGCTTCCTTGTCATGTGAGAAGTGTCATCTCTAAAGTGGTGACTCGTTCTTGCAAAATGGCATTGATAAACTGATAAGTGGAATCAGCTGACAAACAGCACAGTAAACGTGCAGGCTCCTCTCATGGCCAACTTATCTCTAAAACACCGTTAGGCAAAAGAAGGCTTTCTGGCCTTCGTAAGTGCCGTTGTGTATCTCGAAACGACAGAGTAAAATAAGGATTTGCAGTTAAACCTTGCCGGTAAATGTGCACTTATCGCTTGTCGCAATGGGATCGCCTGGGGCATACGGGTCAGGCCTCACGCTGGTACACCAGCAAGCAGAGGTATCTGGTTTGGGGCTGCGAAAATTTTCTCTCTCTGGTGGCAGCTCTGTCTGGCACCTCTTTCAACCACCTAGAAAAGACTGTTGGCCCGCAGATAGACAAGTGTTACTTTCGCTCTTACTAAGCGCTGTGCCAGTCTTGGGGCAGTCGGAAAGGGTGGAGGAAAGCATGGTACTTTGATGGCTCTGGCCTGGTCTAAAGTGACACACCCAAGTCTGAAGGGTTTGTACCCACATCCTTTCCACTGCAGCTGGGTTGCTGGTGGCAGTCAACTTTGCAAGATCTGTCGGATGCAGTGCCAACTAGAACTCAACTGGATCTCGATATAAATGGGCCACATGCTAGAGGGATTCAGAAACCACTAGAAAACCATTTGGCCCAAAGTCTGAACAAGTTTCTCTGATCCAAAATGGCACCTTGCATCCAGGTGCCTTGGATGCAGCCAACTGTTTCATTGCAAGATATCATCAAAACATCAGACACAAAAGAACTCTCAAGGCTGACGTAGTCCAACCGCACAGCTCACTTTATGCACAAGGACACCGAGGTTCAGGGAAGTGTAAAGACGTGCCCCCAGGTTGAGGCAATGGGCGGTAGAGAACAGACTCTGCTTCCAGAGTCAGAGGTTCAAGTGTGACTCCGCCAGTTGCCCCTCTGAGACTTGCAGTACTCTTTGTTACCTTTCGAGCCGTTGAGAAGATGACACAGACCAGCACGATCATTTCCGTGTGCCTCAGCATTGCCTGCAAGACTTGATAGACGTGCCAATTCCAGACTCCCTGCCAACCCTCCAGCAGAGGTTCAGAATCAGGTTTCCATGGGTCTGTCTTTGAGGAGCATGGTGGAGACAGATACGATCTTTGCTGTCTCAGCATGGCATAGCATCCCGCTGGGTCTCTTCACTCTGTTTTCTGGGTGTGACCCTGAGAATGTAGCCTCACTTCACTAAGCAGGAATAATGGTTGGCTCCCCCCACCTTCCATTCCATCGCCACCCCTCCTCCCTTTGGTCTATTCGGGATAGAGGCATACACAGCCTGTCTAGCTGCTTGCCTTATGAAGGCCTCCAGAAGGTCTGACCTTGAGAGTAAATGTGAACTCATGCTGTCTTCGTGGAGCATGGACCATTATGTCATGACTTGCCTGTTATGTTCTATCACAGTGGGACTTCCATCCAAGTGTCTTGTTGATGAAGATGTTACATGGTACCCATGAAATCCTGGTGCTTCTCCGTGGTCTAACACTTAACATTGTCCATGTAATAGAACGCGTTGGTAATTGGTATTTAAGGACAAATGCATGTACATTTTTTAGGCCATCCCAGTGGTACTCAATATATTTTTATTTCTGATTCTGACCATAACAAATTTTCTACCTTTCTTCTAGAACTAGAAAGATTAAAGTCAATGACAGCAATGAGAAGATCATTCACTATGTGGTTTCTGTTGTGCCTACAATTTGAGTTATTTATGTTTAAAATGACATACTTCAAAATAGTTCGACACTGTCCAAATACTTGATAAAGACCCAGAATTTCTTTTTTAAAAATGTTCTGACTTTGTTTATTGAAAAGACAAAATTATAATCAAGGAAAATTGAAGAGAAAATAATCTGCTATTTAAGCATGTCCGATGACTGTATTCTTTTCAGTTGCCTTTCTGTCCTTGTTTATAGACTTGCAACTCAAAGAGGTTTGTTTTCTAGTCTCAGCTCAGCTATCAGCAAGTATGATCCCGGGGAAGGAGCTTAACTTTAATAAGTAAGAATAAATGTCCACCTCACTCATGTCACGGGGTGGGTATGGGAATCCGGGGCTCATACAGTTGAAGATGGTTTGCATATTATAAAGTGCCTTAAATACCAAAAGGATTGTTATTTTGATCAAATGCTCTCATTTCATGACGGTGTTCTTCATCTCTTTAAAAAGCTGTTGGCATCTGTTTTTAAAGGATGACGAATACAAGGTAAAAATGAAGAAAGATGAAAGGATCTGCAAAGATTTCAGCATATTTGACCCAAAGAAGAAAAAGCTGAAAAGCTTCTTAATATCTTCAAGGATGTGAAGTCCTATGATAAAGCGTGAGTGGGAACCAGCTGTTACCCATCTATTCAGAAATCAAATAAAGAAGTTATGGGCTTCATTCTGAAGAGGGCATTTAAGTTTTCTTAAGATCAATTTCCTGACTGTAGGGATTTTTAGCAACTGGAAAGGGCTAGCATAGCATGAGCTCCCTATCTTGTGTCTTGGAGAACGTTATCTTTGTCTATTGTCATGCACAACATACCCCAAAACTTCATGGTGTGAAACAAGCAAGCACAGTTTTATGATGCTCCTGGATTCTGTGGGTCAGAGATTCAGACAGGGCACAGGATGGTTTGTGTCTGCTCCATGGTGGCTGGGGCCTCAGTGGGGAAGATTTAGAAGTCTGGCAGGAACTTATATGATGGGGCTGGAATCATCTGTAGGTGTCTTCACTCACATATCTAACGTCTGGGGCCACGTGGGGCATCTCTCTCTATGTCCAGCTGAGATGTCTCTAGGTGGTCACTGCATTGGCTTCTCCAACAGGGCAACCTTGGGGTGGCTGGACATCTTACACGTGGCTCTGGGCTCCAAGAACAAATGCGAAAGCTGCATGGCTTTAAAATCACACAAGTGTCACTTCTGCTCAACTAGGATGGTAGAAGTAGTCAGAATTGCATCCAGATTCAAGGGGAGGGAATGCTGACGTTACTTTTCAATGGAGGACTACTGAAGAATCTGCATCTATGTTTGGAAAACTACCACAAAGAAATGGACTGTAATTCATTTCTTTGTTCAACCAACCAACATTTCGTAAGCACAGATACCAGGTTCTGGGCTGGGAGAACTAAGAAGAACTTAGCACAACCCTGCCAGCCTAGAGGAGTCCCTGGGCTGGTGGTGGTGAAGAAGGGAGCAGAGTCAAGGTGATAAACTTGGGGAGGGACTCTGTGAAGCCCACTCAGGTTTTCTGCCACAAAGAGCCTTCTCTGCGGGACTGAACGCTCAAGGGGAAAATTCCTAGTCCTTCTGAATCCAACCAAGCTACAAGTAGTTTTTCAATTTGTTTTTATTTCTAGCCTTGGGCTTGTGCTTTCTGGGTTTCACAATCCAGGGATCCCTAATATCTGGCAGTAAGTCCCATTCTAAATGTAAACAGATGGAGAAAGTGCCAGTCTGGCCCCGCAGAATGCGTTCTAAGGCAATAACATGCTGACACTGGTTGGGCAAATGCAGCTGCATTAAACAACTCTGTTTGCTGAACCCTTTCCCGGAGGACCCAGAAGCTTCACACTGGGGAGGAACACAGCTAATGCCTCTCACAGGGTCCACCAGGGAAGGGCTAGGCAGCTCCATCTCACTTCAGCAGACATTTGTACAGCAAACGAAAGCCCTGTCGGTGAGCTTTCAGGGGAATACACCAGCTTAGCCGTAGTGACTTTTAATTATTTCTTTTATGTTCTCCAGCTTTTTGCAGGGCAGATAATATAATGAAGCCACCTCAAACCGAACGCCTGCTGCCACCACTTAAAATACCTTCATGACTGAGATGGGCCCCATTGACTCAGAATCAGATTTCAATTTGTTCTGTTTCTCCCCCATTCTGCCTCCTTGGCACAGAGATGCTCAGTTCACCTTCCAGCCCAGAAGCAGGCCTTCTGTGTTTTGCTTTCCCTGGTTATGGCCGGGGGCGGTAACATGCCATTGCTGGTGGTGAGGGGTGTCTGTCCAGAGCATCACTTACCCAAAATCTCTCCCTCTGGCTGAACAAAATGTCCACCAGTAACTAATGTGCCGTCTCCATAGTCTTGTGGCACGGTTGCCTCTAGAAGGCTCATAAAAGTCAAATGTGCCCTGGTTACGTGGATTAACTCATGAACAACTGTGGCCATAATAATCAACATGTATTGAGCACATAGTGTGTGCTTGGCTGACCTCTTTTCTTGCAATATCTCATAAAATCCCTGCTGTATGGGACTTCCCTGGTGGTCCAGTGGTTAAGAATCCACCTTCCAATGCCGGGGACGCGGGTTCGATTTCCTGGTCGGGGAACTAAGATCCCACGTGTCACAGGGCAGCTAAGCCCGTGTGCCACAACTACTGAGTTTGAGCCCCTCAACTAGAGAGCCTGCGTGCCGCAACTAGAGAGCCCATGCACCCTGGAGCCTGTGTGCCACAATTAGAGAAGAGAAAACCAGCATGACACAACTAGAGAGAAGCCCTTACGCCGCAACAAAGAGCCTGTGTGCCGCAATGAAAGATCTCCCATGCCGCAACTAAGACCTGATGCATCCAAAAAAAAAATTAAAAAAAATTAAATAAATTAAAAAAAAAATCCCTGCTGTATGAGTGACAACTTGATGAGTCAGTCACTTCTGTTATCCTTGTTTCATACATAAGAGCACTGGGACTTGGGAGGTTGCATAGTTTGCCCCACGTACCACGGATACGTTATCAGAGCCGGGATTTGAACCCACGTCTGTCTTTCTCCAAAAGTTTGGGAGTTTGGGATACCTGATGGGTCTGTGTTGATGGTGTGGGCTGGGGGAGGAGAAAGAACATAGTGTGCTTCCTTAGGGACACACTCAGGACACTAAGGAGGTGCAAAAATAGACTGTGGGGGATGCTCAGCATAAATCTAGACACAGCATTTATTTATTTTTAATAAATTTATTTATTTATTGGCTGTGTTGGGTCTTTGTTGCTGCACACAGGCTTTCTCTAGTTGTGGCAAGCGGGGGGCACTCTTCATTGTGGTGTGTGGGCTCATTTTGGTGGCTTCTCTTGTTGTGGAGCATGGGCTCTAGGCACACGGGGTTCAGTAGGTGCAACACACAGGCTCAGTACTTGTGGCTCAAGGGCTCTAGAGCGCAGGGGCTTAGTTGCTCTGTGGCATGTGGGATCTTCCCGGAGCAGGGATGGAACCCGTGTCCCCTGAATTGGCAGGCGGATTCTTAACCACTGCACCACCAGGGAAGTTCCACATGGAGGATTTATTGAACACCTTCTATGTGTAGGTGTACAGTGAAGTCAGGAGTAGTGCACAGGGACCAGCAGGAGTCACTTATGAGAGGCAGGATGGAGTCCTCTTGTCAGCCTCAAGAACGACAGTGTGGGTGCTTTCTCCCCTGGAAGACCTAACCACCCTGGGGTTAACCAAGCTGCTTAGAGATCCCAGTCCCCGGGGCTCCACAGTGGACCTCCCAGACAGCTGAAACCCCAGTCCCCCTGACTCAGCCCCTGAAGTCACAGAAGGTGTCCGTAATGTTTGTGCGTAGCAGGTGAAAGAAATAAGAAGCACAAGCAGGACCGCAGAGCCCCAGGGGCAGCGACCTTCTGCAGAGCGTCCTGGAAACCAACAACAGCCTCCGATGGGAGCGGCAGGAGCTTTGCTGCAGACCCAGTGGACACGGAGCAGCTGCGCCCTCAGAATGCTGTCATCCTGTTGTTCCTGATGGACGGGAAGTACTTTCCTCCAGTGAGCACTTAGGGAGGACCGAGAGAATCAATGGAGCAAGGGGGCTTGGAGGTGCGGGAGAAATCACACATATTTTATAGTGCAGAATCAAATGGGAAAGGCAAAGCGATTCCTTTTTCAAATGGAAGTGGTGGAGACTCAATTTCATTTAAGATGAATAGGCGCACTGCCCAGTCATCAGAGCTTGGAGACAAAGCAAGATGAACAGCCGAGATGCTGAAGCACCGAAACAGAGCTGGGACATCCAGGGCTGCAGGGAGGCGTTTGGGCATCAAACCTCCTCCTTCATATCATAGGTTCCTGGAAAGTATGGAGAAGCTGGGACATTATTTTCAAAGCAGCAGGAAGAATCCGGTACCGCTTATAAGGTTACTTATATAATGTGAATAACGATGCCCCAGCAGAGTCTCTGTCCTGGTGAGCTTGCCTGGAACAACAACACTAGGGCTGAGGTGTGGGTGCCGATGAGGGGAGGAATCCTGTGCGGTGGCCTCATTCTTCCCCTGCCCTCGGCGGGGGCCACCTGCCTGGATCATTCCAGAGCGCTGAGCATCTAGGCTGTTTGCAGAGATCGGCAGGGACAGATAACTCTCTCTTCCTTTGGGAACGTCCTTTCATGCGTAATAGCCTCTGAAGGCAAATGGAAGGTGATTTTCCAGGCCATTCCCTTTGCTTGGTCTATTTCCAAACACTGTTTCTCAGCCTCCACTTCCTGCTCGTTTCGAGGAAAGGAGAGCATGGTGGTACTTCCTTTATCCAATGGCCTGTTTCTCCTTTTGAGGTCTGACACATCCTTAGGAAGTCAGTTCAGAATTTACAGTCAGGGCAAGAGTGGGATCAGCGCATCCTTTGGGAAAGGGAGGCGGATAGGGTGTAGTGACCATCGGGGCTTTCCCTGCGCACAGGAAACACCCCCATTCTGCTCACCCTTTCTTCCCACAAACTATCCACAGATCTGTGTTGTCACATCCTGCGTGTTGGTCCTGCCCTGGGCAGCATGAGGAACAGGAGGTAAGCTCATGTTTCCTGCCTGCCAGGCATGTGCAGACTTCCCATTTTGTCTCTTGCCCTCATCGTTCTAGCCTGTGCCCAGCTCTCGGCTGTGCTCAGGCCTGTGAGGGAGCTGGGCTGTCGGCACTGCCCCCTGCACCTCCAGAAAGGAGGAGCATCAATCAGGTGACCCTTGACCTCGGGGCAGCAGGCCTATTTGGGAGTCACTTAGGAAGAACAATTAGCGAGCAAAGCAAGACTGAATATGTCCTTCCAGGGTCCCTCTGCCCCATGATGACTGCCCGGAGGACTTTCCCTTTTTCAATCACATGCGTTACGAACCTCACATCCCTCTCGCCTGCAGGAGTTCTGTTGTGACCCCAAAGGGTGGGGGGAAGTTCGATGCCAGAGGCTCTGCAGTTTCTGGTGTTTTGTGTCACCTGCAGGTCCTGGACATCACCTTGTCACCTGTGGGGACTCCTCCATCAGTGCTGCTGGCCACCTATGGCACAAAGCTCAGGACAGGGATGCCCATTCCTTCAGGTTCGGTCAACCCAGAAAACCTCCACCATCCGCCACTCAACTGAAAAGCAAATGAAACAAAACACTGGCCTCTCCCTCCAAAAATCACACTCAGTCCCAGGAAGTAACGGACACGTGGGGCTGGATTGTTGGAGGAGATGATGTCACCTCCCTCCTAGCTGCCTTGTTCCGCTTTGTTTTTTTGAAGGACATGGGAGATTCTTGGTTATGACCACAAAAAGAGAGGAAACGTACCACTATGGTGACCAGAATCAACTTTCCCCTGCTTTTCCCCAGTGTCTTCCACCTGCCGGCTGAGCGCTCCTGTGCCAGGGGGCCCGTGGCATTCACAACACACGTGTCCCTGGGAGGGTGGGCATGGACGCAGGGAGGTCTGGTCCCCACGCAGACATGGCTGCAGCAACGGACATGGGGAGAGCAGTTCACTCATTTATAAAATGGGCCCCCCCGTTTCTAGCAGGAGCTCATGTGTGCACAGTGCCTGGGACGGGGTGGCGCTCAGTTCCTGGGGTTTCCTTTCCTGCAGGGGCAGCACTGGGGTCCCTGCTTCCTGGGGGTCCTGAGCCACCTCCCATGGTGCACATTCCCACAGGTGGTCAGCAGGCCGCAGGCCACTGCCAGGGACACGAAAGCATCCCCTCTCCCAAGACTGCATTTTCTCCTTCTGCCCCCTTTCTTCATTCTTCCCTTTTTCTCTTCTCGCTCCCTTCCCCTGCACAGTCAATTCTTCCCCATTCCCCCCAGTTTTTTTGGAACCGAGAGACCTGGCATGCCACCAACTCTTTGTGACCTTAGAAGAGGCCTTCACCCGCTTGGGATTCACGTCCACGTGTGTGGAAGCAGGAGGCTGGACCATGGCTTGGGAAGACAACCTCGGGGCTGATCTCGTGGACATGTTGACCTAGGGTCCTGAGTCTTCTCCAAACTGCCCTCCCAGCCTAGGCAGGGTGGCTGCTGGGAGACCCCACGGACCCCAGGCTCCATTCACCAAACCATCTAACCACGAAAGTCAGCGCTAATTGCATGATGTTTCTCTCCTGCTCACTGAAGGAAAGCAGTTGCTAATCCAAGCTGCTGAGGCAGTGTTTTCTCTCTGTCATGACCAGACCGTGTGTCATCCTCTGCGAGGGCACACCTTGGCCAGTGTTGGGGCGTGACCTTAGCCTAGCTCCCCGCTTTGCCTCACCATCTGAACTGAGACAAACAGGAGCCATATAAGGGCTGCGGGGCCAATGAAGTAATGTCTGAAAGCGTTTGGGGGATCTTTGGGTTTCCCACAACGTTTTTCTTTCTAATTCCAGGAGACTGTCTCTTTAAAAAAAAAAACAAAAACAAGGCCATTTGGGAGGGGTGAATTTAAATGAGCTGTGCACAGTAATCCCATTGTCATGCTGTAGTTGAATCCACAATCCCTGGCAGAGCCCAAATGTAATCACTTTCACTATTTAACACAAAAATTGTTTTTCTCATCTCCACCCGGATGTGGAAATGGTTTTCTTATACGGTTTTAAAAAATATGCTTCAACTCGAGGATGGAAGATGCCTTAGAGGACTGGGATGGGGAGGATGGGGGGGAGTCGAGGGAGGGAGGGAATACGGGGATATGTGTATAAAAACAGACCATTGAACTTGGTGTACCCCCCCAAAAAAAAAATATGCTCCAGGTCTTGCCTTCAACTTCCGGGAATCACTGCATCCCCATCAGTTAGCTGCAAAAAGCCTGACCCAGCCTGGCCTTAGAGGATGCTCCTGCAGGATGCAGGTCTGGGCTCAAACTGGGATTTTTCAACCCTGGGCAAGTTTCAGCAAAGTAGGGTTGGGACGATGGTAATGCTCTCCTGATTAATCTCCTGCACAAAAGCCTGAACAGGAAGTTAACATGGATTTCTTAGATGCTGCCGAGGCTTAAGAGCCTTGGTTTTAGTGAGAATTTCAGATGCAAGGTCTGCCAGGGGCATTTGCCATCAGGACCGTGACCTAATCATACTGATTTTCCTTTACTGTCCACAAGAACCTGGGCAATGAGGCAGATGCCACCAGTGAATTTTCCAAATCTTCCGTAGGCCTCCAACCACGTGAATTTGTTCCTGTGGAAAGTGTGGGGCTCCTTGGAAAGCCTCAGGATGTGAAGGATGTGTGGATCTTGGTATCTTACCAGCCAAGCCTGGTCAGCAGGCAGCAGGATCCAGAGCACGTGTTGGGGATTCTTGGAACTGAGGCCTCAGATCAAACAGGATTATTGCGTTGAGCTTAATATGAGAACTGCCAATATTCAACCATTTTTTAACTTATTAAAAATGGCAGTGTCATATGGCTTGACCTAATGTGTGACCCTTGACACTTGATTGTGACCTTTCTCTTTTACGGTGGCAGAAATACCCATTGTGGCATTTAGAATGAAATCCTACTCAGGCTCAAAGGTCCTGGCTGATTCATAATGCATCTTCAAGCCCAAGTGACCTTAGTCCCGTAACCTCCCCTCACGATTTCCCACCACCCCAATCAGAGCTACTCTCTCCATCCTGGGGTTCTGCTGACACTTGGCTAACAGTGCTTATGAAACATACACCTTTAACTATAGCTATTTGTATTCATGAATGTCCATTAAAATTACAAATTTTCTGAGGATGTGGTCCATCACACATATCTTTGCTTCTCCTAGATGCCTTTCCACATAGTAGGCACTATTAATTATTTATTGGTTGGCTACCTGAATCTCGATGCTTTTACTAATGTAGCAAAATTGATTACTACCAGTCCAGCTCTTTCAAAATTTACAACAGGGCTATAGTTTTTGCTTCATGTAACAAAAATGATTACAGTCGTTTATATTAGGATTAAAAAGATGGTTGCCTTTTTAATCTCATGAACCACATAGCATTTCCATGGTGTGCACAAATGCATTTTCCTTTGTGTTGACATGATTTAGAGAACACTAAGAGCTGACCAGTTTTCCCAATCCTGCTGTGTCTCCCCTGGGGTGGGGGTGAGGGGTCCCAAGGGGTACAAAAGGATGTTAAAACTACCTAAACACGTGGAACCAGACCACGTGCCTGACTGCTGCACGTGACCGGAAATCGAGGACCGGGAGCTTCCAGAGCAACAGGCCTCCAATGAACGGGCCATCACTCACCCTCCCTCCCCGCCCCACTCCTGCCCACTGCTCCCCTCCTGTGTGCCCTGACTCCACGAGTGGCTCTGATGTTCTTCCAGATGTGGAAACTACAAGCCCCGGAGGCCAAGTGCACCACCCTCCCGCCTGTCACCTCACCAATCCCGGCACCTCACTGGCCACCTCTGCGTCCCTCGGTTGCGTCTCCTGCTGCCGCCCAGATGCCAGGTTACCCCGGTTCGTTCCTGGTCTCCGGCGGGCTGTGCTGCTGCCCCTCCTGCCTCCTTCCGCTCCTGCACCAGGGTGAGCTTTATGAACTCCGCTTCTGATCGTGTCGCTCCCCCTGCTTCAAGTCCTTCCTGCAAGTCACGCAAGCCCTTCTCTATCCAGTCCGGCCTCCCTCTCGGGAACCCTAGTCCACCAGGGACCCTCCCTCTGAGCCGCTCGTCGGAGTCCTGTCTCCTCTGAGTCACGTTTCCTGTTCGCTCTGAATGGTCAGCTCACACCCTCCTCGTGGCCAGCTCCTACTGAACCGTGGGACTCAACTCAAGGACGCCTCCGTCATTCCCTCCACCAGGCTGGGAGCAACGCCCCCTCCCTGGATCCCACAGCACTGAGCTTACCTCCAGCAGAGAAAGGGGGGCCTTCAATGCAGAAGCAGCTTATCTTAGCTGTGACAATGTGTCTCCTCTGCTTCGCTTACTTGACGTTACCTGATGCACAGATTCTTATTCTGGGTCTGTTTTCTTGGACAGGACAGTGACTGATGATAAAGATCCAGCTCTAGTTCTTGATGGGCTAATCCTAACCTTGAGTATTTCTGTATGTGGCCTGTTACAATGGGCATGAATTTATAGGCGACACAGGCAGACACAGAGCCTTTTTAGTTAATTGAATAAAAACGCCCCACACCACTGCCATCCTGCCCCCTTGGAAATAAAATACAAACGGAGGAGAAATATGATGTGCTGGTCACTGAAGGTGAATCTCCTGAGGTTTCAGAGTCGGGATCTAGTGACTGAATAAAGGAAGGAATAAACCCTCCCACTGTCACAGAGGACTCAGCTCTGGCTGTGAGCAAGGGGCAAAGCCACCCATCTTTATCAGATGCCAAATCTTTATCACAAACAATGAGCGGCAGGCAAAATCTCACTTTCCCCGGGGATCAAAATGTCATCCTCCCTCTGCGCACTCAGCGTGGCCACCTCCTTCCTAAGGGAGGACATGGGAATAGGGAGCTTTGAGTGCCACCTGGATGAGGCCTGAGCCTTAAACAAGGTGATGAAAACCCAAACCTGGGGCCTGTGCCCGGAACATGGCAGTGTCTGTGACTCATCCCACTCGTGCAGGTTTAGTCATTTCAAGGTGAAGGTGTGCCAGTTCACCACCCAGTAATATTTTCCACTCAACGCTCACCAATAAACAGGAGATAACCAGTCATCTCTGGATTGTGCTCAGAGCTCCAGCTCTGAGGCTCAGACAGCTCAGAGGGACCAGAAGTGGCAGAGCAGGCCCTTCCCTCCAGCCCGTCTGCCAACTTACCCACCCCCCCAGGGCACGTCGACCGCCAGTGCAGCCTCTTGGCATTGAGCTGAAATTGGGGGCTTTTACATATTCAATGGGTTTCAGAGTTTAAAGAGTGGTACATAAATGAAATAATATTTTTCAAAACCAGGTGACTTTGTTCTACTGGGCGAAACTGAACTTAGAGGCCAGGATTCAAGTGTGATGAAATCTCTGAAGCCATGGGAAGAGCGCTTTACGTTGAAGAGCGTTAACGGCAGACACCAGAGGCTCGGCGCAGACAGGCCAGGGCTCGCAGAGGCTGTGTCCAGAGGAGGCAGCAGCCAGGTGGGGCTTTGAGGGTCCTGGGCTAAACACGGCACAGCCGCTGTGAGGACAGTTCATGCTGCAAATTCAAGCATAGGTGGGGGAGGCAGAACAGAAAGGTGGGGTGGGGGTGGGGGTCTGGCTGCTCATTGGTTCCGTCACAGCTTGAGCCCAGCCTCCCTCCCACACACAAGTGTTCCCATCCAGAGAGACTGAAACTAATCAAAGCTATTTGCAGCAATGTGCCAAGCCGCAGAGAGGATGCAGTCCAGAGCACAGACCCACGCTGATGCGTGTGTGCAGTGAACTGCCCGGTAGGAGAGTAGCAAAATGGGAGGGTTCTGAAGAGAAAGCCTGTGAATGTGAAATGGGGAGCTGACTCGGATGCGACATGACAGGAGACAGGTGTGCTCCGCCGGTGAACTCAGCAATCTGCAGCACACTCCCCGAACACTGACCAAAAAAGGATAAATCAACCCAAGCGTTCACAACCTCCCCTGCTTTCCATTAAGCAATGTATTAAAAATTTAAAATAAGAGTGCCTGTCTCCTATACTTCCTCTTTGTTGGAAGATGCAGCGAAATGACCAAGGGGCTGGAGGTGGGGGGTAGGGGGTGGGGGTGGGGAGGTGACAGAGCAGGGAAGGAATACACGGCTTCATTCGCAGCCATTAATGGGTACTCACCTATGCTCTGATTTATCCTTTTTTGGAAAGTGTTTACATTCATATGTGATTCTAATAAAAACCCTGGAGATGGCTACTTCTAATATCCTTTTTGCAGATGAGGGACAATTGAAGGTAGCTAAGTGAGTCACGCTACATCACACGCTAGGAAAGTCCAAAACAGATCTCAAACCACAGTCCCAGGCTCCAAACCCAATGCTCTCACCTCTGAAATATACTCTCTTTCTTTAGAAAATCAAACATACAGATTGGGGGGTGGGGGTAAGACTTTTCCAAGGTTATTTGGTTCCCCACGTTCATGCTACCATATTGTGCCATCTGTAGGGTAGAGGTTAGTTCCCCTACAATTTGAAGTCCCTCTGTCTTGGAGAAGTTGTGGACAGGACTTGGGGACAGATTGCCAGGTTCCTGGGCCGCTGGGTGGGAGGTGAGAAGACACGTAGACGCCAGTGTTGGAATACTCGCACAGCGGCACTTGATAGGCATTTGCTATGGCCCAGACCCTTAGACATAAGCACTTGTGAAATGGGGGCCGTGGCTGGGGGTGTGAACACCCAGAGACACAATCCGGGGCTCAGGGAAGCCCCACTCTCATCAGGAAGGCCAGCTGGGGAGCCAGGGCTGCTCCCACACCCGGCCCCCGGCCCCCGGCCCCCGGCCCCCTCCTCGCTGAGGATCTCTGGGCTGGGCATGCACATTCTTTACACACCAGGCATCATCCTGATGGTCCCTCAGGGTGGGGGAGTCCTGCGGGTGAACACACAATGCCGTGGGAGGACCAAGGGGGAACAGCTTGCCCACCCCGAGGGGAGGAGAGAAGAGTGCAGAGAACCAGGGGAGTTGCGTCATTCACTCATTCACTCATTCGCTCATTCATGCAAGGGCCTGTGATGTGTCAGCCCCTCCTCTGGTGCTGGGGCTAAGGCGGTGCACAAAACAGAAAGGCAATCCCTGTTCTCGTGGAGATGATGCACCCTGATCTCCCTGAAGAGCATCCAGCCTGGTGGAGAGGTAGGAGGGGGGCAGGGGAAGGGTGTTCTTTTATCTATCTACAGAGTGGCAGACCCAAGGTGCAACTCAGGCCTTCCGGCCCCCACGATGTGCTGCTACACCAGGGAGACCAGCTGGGACCCTGGCAGAAACTGCAGGGACGCTGGCACCAAGTGCTGTGACTCTACGTTTGGTCCTTCTGTTATCTTTCCCTTCCTAACAGAGGTTTCTGGGGGAGGCAAGGGTGACAAACGCACCCATTTTTCAATCAGCACTTTTAGCCTCAGTTCCAGGACTACCAAGTAGAGGTATTCATCCACACAAATAACACAACGCCCCTAAGGAATTTAAGATATTTTAGAAACGGCAATCAAATCTGTAACATAAGGCAAAGCAGAGCATAACAACAACAAAGAACCCCAAAAGTTGTATAACCATTTTTTATTATGCAAAGATGCAATTAAGAACCAGATCTTGACAAATATACAAAGAAAGGGCCTAGAGTTTATCACTGTATTATTTTCAGAACAAACTCTAAGAGCAAATATACATATTTCAGGGGATTTAATATGTATGATATTTCAGACCAAGACTGAAATTCCTGTATTAACAAGAAATCACCATCCTCAGCTAGAGGAGTGGAGCAGGGAATAAACTGGTACTTTCCAGCTATTTCTATCTTTCAATTCTAAACTGGTTACAGGAAAGAATACAATTTGTGAGGGAAACTCAGCCACAGCTTGGTCTTCAGAGGGAAACTGAGATACACACATACTTACCCATGGTTACTTCCTTTTCGAAAAGCAAGAAAACAAACCCCAAGTGCTTGAAGTGGTAACAACGGTTGGTTTTATTCAGCTGATAGCAATTTGTCCTTTCATAGGTAGAAGACGCAAACACAGGGCTGCGGTGTAGGACTTCCTTTTCCGTGATGGGCAGGTCCCTGGATTTCTTTTCACTGACTGCCGCTCCTGACACCTGCCGGCCGACCACTCAGCCCCCAAGAGCTTCACTGCAGCTCAGTGCGGCTTCC
The DNA here is from genome assembly GCF_030028045.1 of Hippopotamus amphibius kiboko. NCBI lineage: Eukaryota > Metazoa > Chordata > Mammalia > Artiodactyla > Hippopotamidae > Hippopotamus > Hippopotamus amphibius. Next base: position 119,629,212 of record NC_080189.1, on the reverse strand, counting down.
ACGGTCATGACCTGAACCTTGTCATCCACAGCGTGTTCTGCAGCTTGCATCTTAACCTCCCTGTCCCCTCCGTCCTTCCTCCTCTTCCTCCCAATATTCCTCCTCCGCATGTTCAGCAGAAGCCCCAGCCTTCAGATGCCTCCTTTGCCTCCATCTGTCAACCTGCCCTCCATCCCTGGTCAGGAGACAGACTCCTCATCCATCACCTAAGCCTCCCTCATCTTGCACTGCATTTCTGTCTTTAGAATACGCTTTCCCTCTCTCACTGCTCTACTAGTCTGGGTCCAATTCAAGGAGATCAAGGTACATCATCTCCACGAGAACAGGGATTGCTTATCTGTTTTGTGCACCACCTTAGTCCCAGCACCCAGAAGAGCGGCTGGCATATCATAGGCCCTTGTATGAATGAATGAATGAGTGAAAGACTCAACTCCCCTGATTCCCTGTACTCTTCTCTCCTCCCCTCGGGGTGGGCAAGCTGTTCCCTCTTGGTCCTCCCACGGCATTGTGTGTTCACTCCAGGACTCCCCCACCCTGAGGGACCATCAGGATGATGCCTGGTGTGTAAAGAATGTGCATGCCCAGCCCAGAGATCCTCAGCGAGGAGGGGGCCGGGGACCGGGTGTGGGAGCAGCCCTGGCTCCCCAGCTGGTCTTCCTGATTAGAGTGGGGCTTCCTTGAGCCCAGGGGGTGTGTCTATGGGTGTTTGCATCCCCCAGACATGATCCTGGTTCAGTAAGTGCTTCTAAACAGAGTCCAGGAGTGATACCCAGTCCTGTGCCCTGGAGTGAGGGTCTGCCTCTGGGAACCACGCTCTAGAAGGCTTCATCCTTCCTTTCCCATGTGACTTCAAGACTAACACTTCTAGTTAGTTCCAGTCAGGGTGTGGAGGGTCACATTTGAAACCTGTTGTAACTCGAAGGCATCAGAGCATCACTCAGCTGTGTGCCTGGGAGGCCCTGGGCCTGGGAGGCCCTGGGCCTGGACCGATGAGGCCTGCACCAGGCCTCATCCCTGAGCTACATTCCCCTTCATCTGATTTGCTAGAGAATCTGCATCTGTCAAGGCTCTCAGCCCATTTGCTTCTGGCTGATTCTCCTATTTGCCCAGCAGTCGAGGGAGTGGAAATAGGACCTGGGTCTGCAGGAGCAGAGGGGGCAGCACTGGTGCGTGGGCTACCTAGCAAGACCCCGGCTCCACCCCCACCTATTTTCCAGGCTGACTGGGTTGTCGGAAGTGGGGAAATGGCCTTCCCTAGCCCTGGGGGCTCAGCGTGGCCACCCTCTGCTCCCAGCTCTGTGCAGCAGGAAAGCAGACCAGGCCCCGCTCCAAAGCTAAGAAGACAGAGGGTCTTGTCAACAGGGGTTGCCTTTAGCAAGGACATTAAAGGATAGGGATGGGTGAAAAAAGGTTTTGTGGATTGACAAAGCCTTCAAAACCCCCAAATCAGTTAGGAGCTGGTGAAAGAGGAGGAGGTTGAGAGCTAGCAATTGGCTTTTGGCACCTGAGTCTCCCGAGTGAGCACAGGCAGCAAAAGCCTTTATGGTTTCTCCAAGGTCAGCAGTGAGGATGCAGCCAAAGGGGGAGGGAGCTGCTGATGGAGGAGGTGGGAGGGGAAGGAGGAGGGAGGGGATGGAAAGGAAAGGGGAGGGGCCGGGCAGAGTGACAAAACCCAGGCAAGTCTGCTCCCAGGGGCCAGGCTCTGGAAAACAACTTTGGAAACATTAGCCCACAAGATCTCCATTGAAGACATTAAGTCCAGGGGCCCAAGGGGACCCATTGAAGAGAGGAGGCCAGAGCAGGGATCGCAGAGGCTGAGCCGTTCTGTGAAATCAGAACAGCTTGAGCCAAAACAACTCATGAAGAGATACGGGATTAAACCAAGCTCAGAACCACGTTAAGATGAGGGAATCGCTAGCATTCTTGAGGTCCCCATAGGAAGAGGTTTGTTCAACTTAGGAATGAGCTGTGAAAAGCAGAATTCCACTCTGGGGGTCTCTGTTGAAGCGTAAAAACCAAAAACTCTCCCACCGGCCATTTGGGAAAACGGCACATGATCGCATTTCTTCTGTTCCAGGGCTGGCAACGCAGAGCGAACCCCACATTCCTTTGTTTGTGATCGCACCCCAAAGAGCCAGGGAGTTGTCAGGGTAGGGGATTCGAAATTCACTGATAAAGTGAGTTCCTACTGGAATTCAAAAAGCAAACATGAACCAGGGGTATTTTTATTGTACTTTTCCATCTAGTGGTAAAGCTTTTTCATCTTGGATTGGATTCCAATTGCTCCCTGGGCAGTTTTGAAAAAGTAAAAATAAAAATGCAGCAGAGAAGTCTTCATGCAGCTATAAGTAATAGAGGTGAAGATACCATCAGGAAGGAAGCTGTGGGGGGATGTGGGGCAGGTCCCTGGGTGCCTGGAGGATGCACGGGTCAGATATCAGGTCAGGGGCACCGATATCTTATGCTGAACATTCAAAAAGTTACTTCCTAGCACATTAAGGTTCACAACAAGAATCCCCACCCAGGGTGTCAGGGACAGAAACTGAAGCCCCAGCAGAATTTCTCCAAATGTGCTTTAGGTGAGGAAGTGAATTTTAATACTAGGCAGAGGGTCAGGCCTTTGGGGGTGTCTCAGAATCCAGAAATGCTGAGAGAGACCCTCTGAAGCTTATCCTCCACCTCCTGTAGCACCGACCCCTGTTCATATATAAACACGAGCCAGTAGTCTCTGCTTTTGTGTTCCCAAAGTATCGGAACCAATGCTATAGGACATTGCATTATTATCTGGGAGGAATTGGTGGCCAATAGCCCTTCAGAACCAGGGAAGTAGGATGCTTCTTGTCAATGGAGAGCATAAGAAATGAGCACTAGACTTGCATCCCTGAGCCCGTGGGGAAGCGGCTGGATACTGGGGGGCAGGTGATGCTCTGAACTTCTGATTTTCTTAGCCCTTTATCTGGCACTAAAGCCCGTGGGAGTCAAAGATCTATCCCCCCAAACTGAAAGGTGGCAAAGACATCAATATGGTCCACTCTTAAAGGTCCACATGTGATGGTTTCAGCTTCACCACCCAAGGTTGCCTCTGGAATGAAGCTTAGAGAGCCACTCTGGTGACCTGAGTTGGTTTCCTTCTAAGGAGCATGGTTGTTCCTTCCCTCTGTGTCCTGGGCTAGTGCTGCCCTTGTCATTGAGGGGTTGAGGAAGAGGAATAAGACTGGTGGCTTCCTACCCTTCCTTTGTCTTCTGCCTAAACTTCACCCAGAAGATATGAAGTTTGTCAGCACTGTCCTTCTGATAATACACAGATGTATGTATTGGTGTGCAGATAATTGGACAGAAACCCAAGTGACATCAGTTAGTGTTACTCAATTGGGGAAAGAGAGGAGTAGAAGATTTGGGACAGACTAGAAAAAATGAAATGAGTGAGTTAGGGTAATTCTAGATTAAATTAAAACAAAGATGAACTCTTAAATTTTATTGTCTTCACACAACAGAAATTTATTTCTATCCCCGACCAGTTCGATGCAGGTATTTGAGTGACATCACAGTGTGGCTGTCAGGGCACTTGGCTCCTCTCAGTTGTGGTCCAACTGTCTCCAGGGCCTTGGGGAGAGAGAGTGTATGGACAAGGTATCCTGAGTTCTTGAATGCCTCCTATCGAAAGTGACACACATCGTCTCCACTCACATTCCTGTTCCAGTTCTTTACTGATGCATAGCAAATCAACCCAAACTTAGTGGCTTACAACAACAACAGCATTCGTTTTGCTCGTGAACTTGCAATTTGAACAGGGTTCAGTGGGGACAGCTTGTTTCTGCTCCATTTGGTGTCTCCTGGGATGGCTTGAAGGCTGAGGGCTGGAGTCGTTGGCCAACTCACCCTCCTCTATTGAAGAATGGCATCTGCGGGTACATCAACTATGGCTATAGCCAGAACATCTACACTTGAACTTTCCATGCGGTTGCTGGGCTGCTTCACAGCCTGGTGCCTGGGTTCCCAGGGTGAGTGTTCCAAGACGACTGGACAGAAGCTGTATTGCTGTTTATGACTTGGCTTGCTAAAGCCTCACGAGTCTACCCAGATGGAAGGATGAGGACATAGGCCCCACGGCTTGACACAGGAGTGCAGCATCACATTGTAAGACATGTGATGTGGGTCCTCTTGCTGTGGCTGTCTTCAGATAACACAATCGGCCACAGTTCCATCAGTGAGAATCAGTCTCATGAGGCCATCTAGATGCAAGACGAGTTTAGGAAAGACAGCCGTAGTTAGGCAGCCGCTTCAAAGTGAAAATGATGGCAGGAAAGACCATTTGGGTTGTAGCTAGCAGGCCAAATGCAATAAGGAGCTTTTTCATGTCATGAATGGGCCCACTGTAATGCTCACGGGTCCGGGTGAACAGAGACATCTGCAGGGACACTTTGTGGCGTGCTGGCAGAGAAAGCAGAGCCATGCTGTGAGCGTTTGAGATTCTGCTTAGGGAGAAAGTGTGACCATGTGCTGCCCAGGCGGTGTCCTGACACTTTCCATCTTTAACACAGCCCAGCGGAACCAGCCAGGCTAGACAGACCTGGGCTCCGCTGAGCAGCTGCAGAAACTTGGCAAGTGGGACACCTGGTCACAGGCTCTGCCCTCCCCTGCTGTTCTCCCTGCTCATCCTCTGGCCCCTTTATTCATAGAGCTGCTCTGATTTCCTGTGGAAGTAAAGCACCGCAGTGATGCAAGGAAGGCTCTAAAACATTCATTCAACCGTGTATTTCACAGATTTAATGAGCACCTACCATGTGCTAGGCTTTGTGCTGAGCCCTGGAGAAACACTGTGAACTAGATTGACAGGAGGCAGGGGGACCCTGCCGCAGATTTTGTGCCTGGTTTCACGTGGACTCTGGTGTGAGTGAGCTGTGCTCAGAAAGACAGGTGGGTGGGTCACAAAGAGTCTGTGACTTCCTCAGCAGACTGGTGGCGGGTCAATTAACCTAATTTAACCGCCTAACTGGTAAACTACATGCTCCCCGTGTCAGATGTGTAAATCAATGCTGACAGATGACATGATAGGGAGATCCTTGCTGTACACTTATCTAGGGGCAATTAATTATAGCAGTCTGGAATGGCATTTGTGCCTTGAAATAGGGAGGCAGCTGAAGAAATTCTGTATGTACTGCTGCAACTAATTTGCATTTAATTGTAATCGGCATTCATTTAGGGTCCTGGCAGCTGAGCTGCTCTGCGTGTCAGCCAGACACCTCAGCAGATCACGAAGTTATCCTCTTGAGTGTTTCAGGGACGTTGACTGCATTTGTAACAAGTGGCATTTTGGCATCCAAGAAGCATCCTTCCTCGGAAACGAGACAAACCATGAAAGAAATGTCAAAATCTGGAATGGAGAAAAACACTGGGTGCTTTTGGAAAGGCTTCTGCCCACCCACTCTTGAAAAAAAAAATCCCAGATCTTCTTTTATCTACCCTTTCAGCTATAGCAGTAGAGCTAAAGCATGTTTTGCTAAATTGGCAGAGAATGAGTGGTATTTAACAAAGAACACATCAAATGTGGGACAACTTCATAGGAAGGGCTTAGCAGGAAAAATAAAGACAACAAGAGCCCAAGCCCTTGCTGGTTTTGATGCCTTTCAGGGAAGAAGACTTCATTGGCCATTGAGGGAGATTAATTGTTGTTTTTCTAGGAAGTTGGAAGCCACAGGACAGGATGTGCCTCATTTGAGTGTATAAGAAGTGGTCATAAAATCAAAAAACTTACGCACATTCAAAAGCAGGGTGTCTGCATTCAGTTGTATGCTGTCCCTTTCTAAGTACTTATCGTGGGTGGCTCTAGACTTAAACTGACTGTGTCATTACTCAAAACATTCTTGGAATTCCTTTTCAGAAGCTGAAGCATATTCTCCTTAAATACTTCAGCTCTAAAATAATTTAGAGCCAAATCTGGGGAGTAAGATAGACATGCAGGCTGAGTGCCACATTTAATAGACAGGTGTGTGTGTGTGTGTGTGTGTGTGTGTGTGTGAGAGAGAGACACATGCAGTGAGAATTCTTTTCTTCCGTGGAATTTAAGCAGGCTCTGAAGCTGTTTCTTGAGGAGTGCTACTCCACTCGTTTGAAAGATACGGGCATTGCTGGAAGATGTCTATGGCCTATCATCTCCCATGCTTATTAGGCTGTGGGATCCTTTCTTTATATATCTTTATTAACAGCCCATGTAACCACTGTTCCTCAAACCGTCCTTTGGGAAATGCTAAACTACAGCAATCACAAGGGAAAGGACACACAGGAATACTCAAGAAGGCAGAAGGGACTGCAGGTGAGACAAGCTAAATTGACCTCTTTTTTCTCTCCCAATGTGCCAGCAAAGGAATACAAAAGATAAATTCTCAAAGACCAAAGAAGACAACAGTGGGTGAAGGATTGCAATACATTCCTGGGGAATGAGAAGCCCACAGAGGTGGCAAAGGCTTAGGAAAGTAGAGGGAGCTAAAACCTAGATTCCTGAGATGAGATACTATAGAAAGGTGAGCTGATTTGCACCCAGGGAGGCTCAGAACTGGGAGGTACAAGATACTGCTTTGAGATACAGTTTGTGGATGAGATGCTATTATAGGTTGAATGCTTGTGTTCTCCCCAAATTCATATGTTGCAACTCTAACCCCCTGATGTGATGGTATTAGGAGGTGGGGCCTTTGGGAAGGTCATGAGGGTGGAGCCCTCCCCAATGGGATTAGTGCCCTCACAAGAGTCACAATGGGGGGACTTCACTGGTGGTACAGTGGTTAAGAATCTGCCTGCCAATGCAGTGGACACACATTTAATTCCCACTCCAGGAAGATCCCACATGCCGCAGAGCAATGAAGCCTGTGCACCACAACTACTGAGCCTGCACTCTAGAAACTGAGAGCCACAACTCTTGAGCCCATGTGCCACAGCTACTGAAGCCTGTATGCCTAGAGCCCATGCTCCACAACAAGAGAAGCCACAGGTATGAGAAGCCCGCGCACTACAATGAAGAGCAGCCCCTGCTCTCAGCAACTAGAAAAAGCCTGCACACAGCAACGAAGACCCAAGACAGACAATAAATAAATAAATTTATTTGAAAAAAAAAAGTCACAAGGAAGCTGCCTTTTCCTCTGCTCTCTACTAGGTGAGGAAGACACAACAAGACGTCAGTAGTCTCACCAGAACCTGAGCATCTGGCACCCTGATCTCGGATGTGCAGCTTCCAGAACTGTGAGGAATTAACTTCGGTTGTGTATAAGCCACTTGGTCTATGGTACCCTGTTTCAACAGCCTGAGCAGACTGAGAAAGTTGCCATAATAGGAAAGCAGGTCGAACGTCTACGTGAAGAAAGCTTACATCCCAGGCAGGTTTCCTTCTCTCATGCCCCCCTTCCATCAAGAACTAGAACTAGATGTTCATTCTTCTTTGGGGAAACTGAAGATGAGAGGCTTCAATTCCAGGACATCAGACAACGATACAGGGGGTGGGCAATGGAGAATGACACACCTGAGAACGAGGAGATTAAGTAAATGCATTTATAATGTATGATGGCCTCAAATATCCCCTCCCCCGATCCTGCTTCTATAGGACTACTAGCCAGATGTCCCCAACGCAGGAGGTCAGATGATAGAAATTTCCTCTATGGAGGAATCTGAGGGCCCCAGTGAAATGCCTGTGTGTACTGACATTTGGGAATTCTTCCCTTAGAAAGGCTGGATTGCCGTTTCATCATGTTAGAGTAAAGCCCATTATTTTGTTCTGGCCATCATCACTCACGCCAAGTAAGACCCCAACAAGCTTTTAGTATCTCACCTTTAAATCTGAAAAAACTGCTAAAGCTTGGCGAGCATTTAAGGAAAACCTCCATCATGAAGGGGAAAATCCAAAAAAACCCAGAAATAGAGACACTAAAGAAAACAAAGATAATGTAGGGAACAGAAGTAAATGTAAAAATCAAACAAACAAACTTGCCATTAATATACTTGCAAGATAAGAGATGATTTTGTATCCATGAAACTAGGATACATCACTGTTAAAAAGGGAATGAGACTCACACCAAAAGCACAGGTAGCAAAAGGGAGAAAAATAGATAAATTGGACTTTATCAAAAATTCTGTGTATCAAAGGACACTATCAGTGAAAAGACAACCCACAGAATGCGGGGAATATTTGCAAATCACATACCTGATAAGGATTAATATCCAGAATATGTAAAGAACTCAAAACTCAACAACAAAAAAACCAAACAACCCAGTTGGAAAATGGGCAAAGTTCTTCAGTAGGCATTTCTCCAAAAAAGATATACAAATGGCCAATGAGCACATGAAAAGTTATCTAACAATGCAAATCAAAACCACAATGTGGGGACTTCCCTGGTGGCCCAGTGGGTAAGACTCTGTGCTCCCAACACAGGGGACCCAGGTTCGATCACTGGTCGGAGAACTAGATCCTGCATGCATGCTGCAACTGTAGAGTCTACACGCCACAACTAAGAAGCCTATATACCACAATGAAGAAGCCTGCATGCCACAACTAAGACCTGACATCAGCCAAAGTAAATAAATAAATAAATAAATATTAGGGAAAAAACCCCACAATGTTATACTATTTCAAACCTGTTAGGAGGGCTCTTACTTTTTTTTTTTTAAATCAGAAAATAACAAGTATCGGTGAGGATGTGGAGAAATCGGGCCTCCTGTGCATACAGAAGGTAAAATGATGCTGCCACTGTGGAGAATATCACGGCAGTTCCCACCAATTAAACAGAATTAGCATGTGATCCAGCATTCACTTTGGATATAGACTCCTGACGCGTGAAAGCAGAGACTTAAACATGTTTGCACACCAACATGTACAACGATATTTGTACACCAATGTTCACAGCAGCATTACTCACAACAGCCAAAGGTAGAAACAACCCAAATGTTCATTGACAGTTGAATGGATAAACAAAATGTGGATATCCATACAATGGAGTCTCTCTCAGCCTGAAAAAGGAATGACATTCTGATACTTGCTACAACATGGAAACTATTATGTTAGGTGATGTAATAAGCCAGGCACAAAAGAATGAATATTGTCTGATTCCACTTATATGAGGTACCAGGATGTAGAATGGTCGTTGCCCAGGGCTGTTGGGTGGTGGGGTGGGGGGATGAATGGGGAGTTATTGTTTAGTGGGGATAGAGCTTCAGTGTAGGATGATATGAAAGTTCTGGATATGGATAGCGCTGGTGGTTGTACAGCACCGTGAATGTACTTGATGCCACTGAACTGCACATTTAAAAATGGTCAAAATGGAAAATGTTGATGTTACATGTATTTTACCATAATTTAAAAAAAAAGAAAAAGGGAAAAAATAAGGACAAGAAAGAGACCGTGGAAATTAAAACCAGGATACCTCTTCTAACGTTTTATTTGAAAAATTAGAGGATAGGAAATATTCCAGAAAAAAAAAAAAGGACAAATGAAGAAGTAGAAATCAGAAAGTTCTATATCTACTTCACAGAAGTTCCAGAAACAGAAAAAAAGAGTGAATGGAGTGCATAGGATTATGAAAGGATTAATACAAGAGAATTTCCCAGAACTAAAGGGCACAATATTGTCCAGATCATTAGGGCCCATGATGTGCTGAGCAGGCTGAAGAAAGACCTGCATAGAGCACAGCATCGAGAAACTCGGGTAATAAAATGACGCTAAAAGAAACACGTCAGAAAACACGTCACACACAGAGGACTGAAATGGGGACTGCACTGGTGTCTCCACAGTGACACTGAGAGCCTGGAGACATGGATCAGTGCTTTCCATGTGCCCAGGGAAAATGATTTCCAACCTAAAATTCTAGGCTCAGGCAAACTTGATAATAATGTGCGGGTAACCTTGTTGCAGGCTGCACTGAATTCTTGTAAGATTATTTGCTCCTCTAAAAATAGAACTACCATATGACCCAGCAACACCACTACTGGGCATATACCTTGAGAAAACCATAATTCAAAAGGATACATGTACCACAATGTTCACTGCAGCACTATTTACAATAGCCAAGACATGGAAGCAACCTAAATGTCCATCAACACACAAACGGATAAAGAAGATGTAGTATATAGTTTCCATAATATACAATGGAATATTACTTAAGCTATATAAAAGAATGAAATTGAGTTATTCGTAGTGAGGTGGAGGGACCTAGAGACTGTTATACAGAGTGAAGTAAGTCAGAAAGAGAAAAACGAATACTGTAAGCTAACGCATATATATGGAATCTAGACAATTTGTACTAATGAACAGAGAGGCAGAGCAGGAATAAAGACGCAGATGTAGAGAACAGACTAGAGGACACGGGAGCCGGGTGGAAACTGGGACATGGTGAGAGAGTAGCATTGACATATATACACCACCAAAGGTAAACTAGATGGCTAGTGGGAAGCTGCTGCATAACACAGGGAGATAAGCTCTGTCCTTTGTGATGACCTAGAGGGGTGGGATAGGGAGGGTGGGAGGGAGGCTCAAGAGGGAGGAGACATGGGGATATATGTATAGATATAGCTGAGTCACTTTGTTGTACAGCAGAAACTAGCACAACATTGTAAAGCGATTACACTCCAATAAAGATGTATTAAAGGGACTTCATAGGTGGTGCAGTGATTAAGAATCTGCCTGCCAATGCACGGGATATGGGTTTGATCCCTCCAGGAAGATCTCAGATGCCTTGGAGCAACTAAGCCCCGTGCACCACAACTATTGAGCCTGCACTCTAGAGCCCGTGAGCCACAACTATTGACCCTGTGTGCCACAACTACTGAAGCCCATGTGCCTAGAGCCTGTGCTCCACAACAAGAGAAGCCACCACAATGAGGAGCCCATGCACCACAACGAAGAGTAGCCCCCACTTGCTGCAACTAGAGAAAGCCCGTGTGCAGCAACAAAGACCTAATACAGCCAAATAAAGAACATTTATTAAAAAAAAAAAAAAAGATGTATTAAAAAAAAAAGCTTATTTGTTTCTTAAGGCCCTGCTCTGGAGGCCTGTCAGACTAAGAAAGGGTCTTTGCCATCGAACACTTTATAAAAAACGTTTTTGTCCCTTTTTCTTAAATTTCAGCTTCATGGCATATAGAATTGTAAGAATTTAGAGTGCACATCATGGCGATCTGATGTGTGGGTACCTGGTGTCATCGGCTCCTAGGACAGCATGAGAGTCTGTCACAGCAGGGGAGGAGTCCAGAGAAGTGACAAGTGACTCAGCTTCCTTTCTTTATTCTCCCAGTTTTGAGACACTGTGTCCTTGGCCTCTGACTTCCTGTTTCTTGGTTTACTCTCTCCTTTGGCAGGAGTACATCCTCCAATAGCTTCCTAGGGAAATGGAAAATTTGAGGCCTTAGGTACCATCAAAGTCTTTGTTCTACACTGAAATTTACTGCACAGTAAATAATCTAAGAAACAGAGGACCCCAAAGTAGAGCAGTCCAATGTCGACTTAAAAAAAATGCGTATGTGAGAGTTACGAGTTAAGTTTTATTTGGGGCAAAATGAGGACTGCAGCGCGGGAGACAGCATCCCAGATAGCTCTGAGAACCTGTTTCAAAGAGGCGAGGGGAAGATTAGTATATATATAATCTTGGCAAAGGAGGAGTACATGCAATCAAACACATATTTTTTAGGGGGTTTCTGCTCGTCACGAGGAGCAGACATCACTATGTAGGGATATAGTGCTTTTCTAGATATGAGGAGATGCAAAGCTTGGGCTCGTAAAGTCAGCTCCTGAAAACATCTAATTATCTGAAGACCTGTTCTGTCTGCCCATTTTCCAAAGCACAGAGTGCCTCATTCCTGGTCTCCACCCTGAATTCTCTTCGGGGGATGCTGAAGGTCAGCAGCTGCAGCAGCAGGTATGATTTAATCCTTGTAGCAGAGGTAGATGGCAAGTGCCCATGGCAAGTGCCAATTTATAGCTGACACCAAGGAAGACAGGTGCTCAGTTAGGCATCTCCCAGGGAGCCCGGGCTATGTCCTAACAGAACTGTGTGTGTGGGGGGGGGGGGGGGGGATGGTTAAGTGTATGACAGGAGCACGTATACACTTGTGACAGAATTACTGAAATATCTGCAGAGAAATTGGGATCCATACAGAGAAAACCGGGCAAATGAATTGAATGGGGTAATTATTAACACCGGGAAAAGAACTGTATGGGAAGGGAGTGTTGACCTGTGTGCTAAAGGGCTCAGTAGTGAATGGTAATTGTATACTAATGCCCAATTGGCTACTGATATAACTCAATACTGTGATAACCCTGCGTTGGGAGGGTGGAGGAAGGCAGCAGGGATACGGGGCGTGAGAGGTAAGTTCTTACATACCACGGTGGGATTTAATAGTTCATGTCCAAATTGACAAACCAAGAATTAGAAATAGTAATATATTATTTAGAAATGTGACTCTAAATACTTGAGGGAAATCGAAAGAGCTGATTGTAGTTAACTCTGGGGACCATACCTAGATCGTTTGATTGGATTTTTTTTTGAAAGCCATGTATGATGCAAATATCTGTTTGATAAAAAATATAAATTAACCAGAGTGTTCTCAGTTTATGAAAATTTATGAAATACAAAAGTCTTTTGAAAGATAAGGTTGTGGTGACTTGCATATTAAAATCAGAGATAGGCTTGTATGGGTTGAGCCTCCTAAAGACTTCAACTGACTGCTCTTGTGTGGAGGTGATTCACAGGGGCCCATGGTGCACAGGTGACTGTCACAGCCCAGGAAAATCACAGTCCCCTCAGCAGTTCATTCTGGGAATTTGAAATGTATCATCAATAAGCTCTGTTATTCTCTTCTCATCCACTTTTTACCTCTGAAGTTGCAGGATCACATAGGGTAGTTCAGGTATCTGACTGTTGAAGGGATCAAGCCGATTGCAAAGATGGCACCAGGTACCTGGTAATTCTGATAGCAAGCCTCCTAATTATTCAATTAAATGCACACTTATTTAATTCCTACTCTATTGAAGGCATGATCTTTGGGCTAAACAAATATGAGCAAGTTACCTGATTTCAAGGGAGAGATGGATACGGTTACTCATAACACCAAAGCTAGACATTTAAAATATTTTAATAGACAAATAGGGAAGAAAGTTAATTTTTAAAAAGTGCTATAGAGACAATGTCTCAGCCTGGTTTCCTGGAAAACAGAGCCTGACGCAAAGCTTATGTGCCAGTACCTAGGGGTGCTCTCCCAGGGAGGGCCTTGCCTGGAACAGTCCACAGGTGTGTGTGTTTGGGGGCGGGTTGGCAAGATATTTCTCTGATGGCTCTTGCCTGTCTTACTTCTCATTCGTCTAAGTTTGCTCTGGGTGGGACACCAGCTGCCCTGCCAGCCTTGGAGCAGGTGAGATCCTACACTGTACAGGGAGCAGCCTCAGAGTCTGGAAGGGATGGGAGAAGCAGGACCTCCAGGGAGGTGCTGCTCAGGTGTGGCCAAGGACTGGGCGCCAGACTCTGCACTGAGCTATCAGCTGAGGGTGGGGACGTGGAGAGTGGACCAGGGTGGGGGATGCAAGAAAACCTGGCTCAATGCAATAAAGTGTATTTCTTTGTCCACTGCTAAGCAATCCTGTCCTCTGAGATGTAACCACTGTAAACAGCTTAGCTTGCAAATATTAACAATTTTGATTGTTGGTCAGGAAGTGTGATGTCATTTCTTTTTCTTTTCCTTTCTAAATAAAGGAAAACAAAATCTCTCTCAGATCAGGGCAAATAGTCTTGGCAGATGGGTTTACTGGAAGACTGTAAGCTCCCTGAGTGTCTTTTTCCCTGTAGTCATGGCACTCAGGAAATGTTGGTTGAGTGGACAAGTGAATCCATACATTCCCATTGATTTATTAGATGAGCAGAACTTATGGAAAAAAAAAATTACATCATCTGGATCAACTGTTCTCAAACCTTAGTGTCCCCAGGATGCAAATTTGCATTTTTTTTAAGTAAGTTCTCAAGGTGATCCAGGTGCAGGTGGTTTGTGGACCAAAATAAGAGCAACACTGCTGAAACCTTCTGGGGATTTGTGGCTGTATGGATGAGACCTATAGAAATAGATCACGCTTTATGTTTACTTGCAGCAAGGGCCACACCTAGAGGACACAGCTGCAGGCACCGCACTTTCCTTCCTAGCCGAGAGAGGCTGGAGTGGCATTTTCTACAGAAAAGGGAACTTGATCACAATGGTAACAAACAACTTGTAAACGCGTAGGTGTAGAACTGTCTAAACAGTGTGGCCCCAGCAGTGCCAAGAGTCCCATTTCTCTCCCTAATAACCCCATCCCCTAGGATTGAATTTCATAAGCATTTATTAGGCACTGACTTTACACCAGGCCCTGTGCTTGGTTCTGGAGACAAAAGGTGTTTGACATAAAGCTGTTCAAGTCTTAAAAGCTTCCCCTGCGCCTGCACTTCCTTTGGGTAAAAATGCAACCTGTGAATCCAGTGGCCAGATCCGTGCCTGTGAAATGAACAACGGTGAGCAGGTGAAGGCTGCTAAGGTGTGAACCTGGGGAACCACTTTTGCTCATTGATGGCAGTTTCTAACATCCTAGACGGTGAGACTGTTTGATTCACTTCAGAGGGAATGCACAGCTGCTCTTGCCTGGAGGCTCCAAGCCTGTGGGTCACTTTGACACAGGGAAGCAACCTTGGTGTCCAAACCAGGCGATAAGACATTTGAAGACAACATTCCACAGTTATCTCAACTTGGCAGTTTCCAAGGAAACAGGACTCCAAGTCCACTTCTTGGCACTGCTGGTAATCAGACAGTGATGTTCCCAACAAAACCTAAATAAAACAAGTTTCTGATGGGATCTGGCCGAGGTCACACAGGGTGCCTCCTAGGGAAATACCACAGCTGGGAAATGATGGGTGACCTCCCTCCTTGGAGCGATTACTGCTTTTCTTACCTAATGACAATGTTCCCAATGACTCCATCAGCCTCACTTCATCCTCCTCTCCCTGAGTGATGACTACTGCTCCCTGGCTTTCTAAGCTGCCTGCAGCACGGCAGCCTCTAATGCAGAGAGGCTCCCTCTTCCCCAGTCCCTCTTAAAAATCATCCTATATCAGCCCCAACTCCCTCTTGATGAGCTGCCCCATTTCTCCTGTGGTGTTTGTTGACCCTCGGTGTAGCAAGTTTTCAACCTAAATTTGCTCGGCTGCAGGTGTATCCCTGGTGGTCTTTATCTGATGGGCTTTATCAAAGGGCAAGGGTTGGCAAAAATGGGATTCTTTCCCTCCCCATGGTGCACTGGTAAATGTTTTACAGGATCTCAGAAAAGGAAGAAAAAGAAAAAAACACTGATTTCTAGTGTTTGCCCATTCGTGTGGTGTAAACATTCCCACTCTGGTCAGTTTCAAGCTACTGATATGACTTCACCCAACACTGAGTTGGGAAGAGCCATACGTGATCAGCTTTCAGGGGGTCGGTACCAGTGCGCTCCAGCACATTTCTGCCACTTTCTCACTAGTCTTCCTCAAGCAACAACATTTTTTCTTTTTCTCATTAAGCTTCCCAGAATTTGTTTCTCAGTGGAGTAGCTTATGATTTTTTTCTTTCCCTGCCTCTGTGTGTGGAATCTAGCACCTGGCTGATTTGTAAGCAAGTCCTGAGGAAGGTCGTAACTGAAATAGAAACTCACTGACAGCGAGCTTGTGTATAAAAGTGGGCAAAGAGCAAAGAACCCAGGGTTTCAGAGACCAGTAAATACACAATCCTATCTCAGTATGTCACGGTCAGTTGCTTCACTGAAGGTGATTTCCTGGCAAAGGCAGAGGGCAAACGATTTTGTCCTGGAGGAGAGTGACACCACCTCTTAGATAGCAACACCAGTTCATCTTATACTTTGGCCTGGCCTTAATCTACCAAACCTACAGCGAGACCTGCCTTTCTTTTTCTCCCCTACAAAGAAAACGATCTTTGTAGAATACCCATGGAGTAATTATAGATAATGGTCCACGATCTGGCAGCTTACAAGTTCGGCCACTTGGCTGAGAAATGAATTCCCTATCTGCTACTACAAGACCTCATTATGTGCTGTACTGGTGAATTGATAATGAAAAGACTTAAAAAGTGTCTGATAGGAGAAGAAGCTCCTTTCTTAGCCTGACTGGCCTCCAGAGCAGGGCCCTAGGGAACTCAATGTAAATTTCAAACAAGATTCCCAGCAGCTTCTTATCAACCCCTTGGAACGATGGGAACATGGGAACTGTGAAAAGCCCACAAAAGATGGAAATACCATAGTTAAAGGGGAAAAAAGCAAAAGAGAGAGAGAGAGAGCTTTTCAATTTGGTGAAGAGAAATAAAATGGTTTAAGGTAGGCTGAGAAGACTGAACTTTTCTAAAAAGGCATAAGCCCTTTTGACAAAGACTGCAAAGAAAATAGATCTCATTTTAAGTCAGTACTTTGCTCAACAGATCTATGCAGTATCTTGTGCTGAGGATACCAAAATGAAGTTCACTGTCTACTGAAGGAGAAAAGTATTTGAGCTAGCCACTTGCTTCTTTGCTCTCAGATCCAATCTTAGACCCTTCCCTGAAAGTTGAGAAACGGCATATCCCAGGCTCTCTGAGCCCCTGGCTTCAGATCATGTTCAAGGTAGTAGGATGAGCAGCAGGAGAGTGCAGAATGGGTGTTAGGGAGATGCCAGGATAGCCATCCTCCTCTTTCTTTGCTTTGGGTGGTGACCCAGGGGTGCCAGCTTCCATGGACCAGATCTGTCCAGGTAGCCTTGGCTTCTGGGCTCTGATAGAAGCTCCTTTTCCCTTTGTTCTTCCAACCCAAGGAGGTAGCTAGCAGCTGTCCAGTGTAATTAAAATCTGCATTGCCTCATTGTCCCCTCTTGGGCTTGTCAACTTTCTCAACACCTCTGTCACCAGTTTATTGCATTGAATTCCTCCTGTTGAACTTCCTGGAATGACCTTGATTTTATTGTGTGCAGGTTGACCAATACAGAAAATAAACAAATAGTTATGAAGTTCATGTGATGTTGCTAGAAATGGTCTGTGCACAGTGCTCTGGGGACCTAGATGGTGGCTCTTTCTCACTTGTGGGGACTAGGAAGGCTTATACTAAGTGGGAACTTTGAGCTGCAGCTCCAAAAATGAGTTATAAGTTCCATGGCAATCAGTCAAGGAGGAGGAAGCAGAGGAGAGAGAGTATTGTTTGCAAAAAGTGTGGCAGGGTGACAGAAGATGGAGTTTTGGAGGGATGTCAAATAATCAAAAACCATTGAAGAATGGGTCAAGCACAAAACTGAAACAGGAGGGAAGCAGCAGGGCAGAATCTCTGAAAGAATGACATAGCCTGAGGACACGACATAAACTGATTAGAACCAAATGGGTCCAAGATGATGGACAAGTCGACTTCCACTAGACAAGCTGAGCCTCAGTATACGCTCATTGTAACACATCAGCAGCTAAATGACACACCCACAGGTGCCATGACAATTCCAAGGCTAGACCATAAGGATCAAAGAGTGGGCAGTGGCCCAATTCCTGGGAATCCCCACCCTTTCCCCAAAATAGCTGTAATACTCCTCCCACTCACTAGCCTATGAAATTATCCACCCCTATAAAAACTGACAACCCCCATACCCTGGTGCCTTTCTCACCTTCTGAGATGGTCCACACTCTGTCTGTGGAGTGTGTTTCTCTCTAAATGAATCCACATCTTACCTATCAATTTGTCTCTCGCTGAATTCTTTCTGCCATGAGACATCAAGAACCTGAGCCTCAGTAAGTCCAGACACCAGGTGAGTGATTCTAAATTAAAAGACCATGGGTTCAAGTCCCAGTCAGGGTTTTGTCTGGGTTTGAGTCCCGGCACCTGGATTCAAGTCCCAATCTGAGGTGCACAGTTTCAAAATGAGTAGCCTGGATGGAGGCTGACCATTCGGATTCTAGTTTCTACGACTGCAGATGTCACTCCTGCCACAGAAGCCTTCAATTCCCCAGGACTCAGGATGGGAGCAATCACCTGGGAAACAGCAGGAAAAGTCAGTACTGTGTGCTGACTCCATTCACTCTACCGACGCAAAGGACAATTTGCCTAGTGGGCACGCACTGGGAGAACTTTAAACTGTGCTTAATGTGACACCTATGTTGCCTAAAGTCTCCAAACTGCAAGGCACTCTTGTTGAAAATCACAAAGTGACCTTCTGGAAGATTCACCTGTTTGCCTCCATTCTCTCAGGGGGTGGGGCGGTGTGGAGAAGCAGAGG
The DNA here is from genome assembly GCF_030028045.1 of Hippopotamus amphibius kiboko. Classification (NCBI taxonomy): domain Eukaryota; kingdom Metazoa; phylum Chordata; class Mammalia; order Artiodactyla; family Hippopotamidae; genus Hippopotamus; species Hippopotamus amphibius. The sequence goes on along the minus strand of NC_080189.1, from coordinate 119,610,955 downwards.
GAAAATCCCCAAGTTGCTGCTTGCAAACAGCCCAGAGCACATCTGTTAAGCTTTTTCTTTTGATCTCAACACAAATATGTCTAAAATTTAACTGTTACTCCCTCCCCAAATATACACATGCCCAAGGCAACTGGGGCCTTTCTGCTGGGGGCGGTTACAGTTTCCAGTTTGGGAAACAAATGTTGAAGACTGCCTCCATGATTAAAGCAGAAGGGTCCTCTTGCCTTCAAGGATGATATTCACATCTCTATGCCACAATGCACCTTTCTCTCCCAGCAGAGCAAATTTTCGAAGATGCTTCCCCTCACTTATGACTAAATTCTTCCACACGACCAGGTGAGGCAAATGGAGAGGGCGTAATTACTTGCCCAAGGCTTCTGATAGACTCCTGTCACGACCAGGGATGGCATCCAGGTCTCTGTTTTTGGTGGGAACACTCTCTAGTCCTTGTGGGGATGGGGTGGCTCTTGTCATAGCAAGTTTATGTGCTGTAAGAGCTCCAGGGCCAACATTCCACAATAAACACAGAAGTGACTGGGTTGGCTCTGGTTCTCCCTTAGGCTACATTTAGGAGGCAACGTTCAAAGAGAGATGTTCAACCTACGACAACACCTCCAAGGTTTTCCTTTCTCACTACCAACCGCTTGATCCCAAGAGAAATGCCCTTCTGACCCCTACTGGCTGTGGTGGCACACACGCCGAGCAAACGTAGAGAATCATTTCAGAGCTGATGTCAGAGTACTCTCCTAAACACTCTCCCGCTATGATTGGATGAGAAGGTTAAACATAGGCAAGGTTGACTCAGTTCTGATTAAACAGGCTGGGAAGACAGAAACAAATAATCACCCTGCATGTAGCAATAATGGAGCAACAAGGTAAATGTTAAGGCAGAGGCTTGCTATCAATATTTAACTAGCAGATTAATGTACAGAGGATGCACTTTGGAGAATACAAGGGTGACCAGAGAGGCAGAAATGGCTCAATTATGATACATTGTCACAGTCAGGGAAGAGGAAAGGGCTGTCTGCTTTGTTTAACCTGAGGTTACCAACGCACAGCAGAGGTAATCAAGGGTGATTAAGCAGGGGGATGATGATGTGAGATAATTCCAGGCTCATTAACATAAAGAATTTGTTGAGAGAACAGAATAGAGAACATGCTGTAAATTCTGGTCTAGAGTTCTTCCCCATGATTCCTGTACATCCATGTCTCCCTCATCAATAATTCTCTTAGGTTTTCTTGGTCCTTTATTTGCTCAACTAGGACAAAGGATCTTAAGGACCACTTCACATCTTGGGGCAATGCTTCCAACCATAACTTAGCCTAATGTTCCTGTAAGCAAATCTATTTCTTAGTCTATTATTCCGTAACCACTTCTCAGAATGGGGAAATTGTCAAAGTATTACACACCAAATATTTTTCATGGGTAAATAAGTGTGGGGCCTTCTGAATTAAAGATTAAAGTGTGTGTCAGCATATCAAAGCAGCTGGGATTCTTAAAGAGAGATGTAGTTGTATATAGCATTTCCTGAAAACATTAGTCCCGCAGAATCCTTTTTAGGGAAGTATCTTAAATATCTAAGATTCCGTGGAAGACTTAGTGAAGGACTTTTCTCTCCTGTTTGTCCTCCTCAATCAGCCCACCAATTTCAGTTTCTCTGTTCCCTCTACAACATTTCGTCCCTCCTTTCTTCCTGTATGGGGTGAGATGGCCACCAGCTGGTTTTCTGAGGATCTTTGTACCAGGAGTGAAAATGCCTGAGTCATCATCTGGAGATCCCACCCTCCAGTGTGCAAGGCAACTGCACATTCCAGAGCCTTCCCCAGTGCAGTGAACACATGGACATACTTTATCTTAGAAGTCAGAATAACATGCAGACACTTTGGCACCTAATAAATTAAACAAAACAAAACAAAACATTGTTCCTCAACAGGAAATGACAAATTTCAATCCCACTGGGATTGCATCATATTCTGACACCACTTCTCTAATGAAACGTGAACTAATGAAACGTGAACCTCTAGGGTGCCAGGAACTCAGATGATCACGTCTCCATGATTTAATATTACAAGATACCTGAATGTTCTCCTGTCTCCCTCTGAAATTTTGTTCTCCACAGTTGTTAGTTGAGTCTCACTAACAACTTCTCCAGGAGCTGCACAGAAACAGGGATACTTGGTCCTTGAGACAGGGATTCATGCACCAGGAGATTAAAACAAATGAGAGAGAATTTCAGGGGTCAGGTTTCTGTGTAGAAGGAACTGTGTTTCATTTTACCTTGGCCACTATGGATCTGGATGAATTCTGCCAGTAATTCTATTTTCAAAAGTACTTTGCTCTTGAAGCACGCACGAGCCTCCTAGATAGCTTCCTCCATGAGAGGGCAGACAGCAGCATCAGGCAATATCAGCAGTATTGCATCTGTGGCACTGAAAACCACAGCCACAGAAAGATAGAGAAAATGAAAAAGTAGAGGACTTTGTACCAGATGAAGGGACAGGATAAAACCCCAGAAAAGCAAGTAAATGAAGAGGAGATAGGCACCCTTCCAGAAAAAGAATTCAGAATAATGATAGTGAAGATGATCCAGGACTTTGAAAAAAGACTGGATACAAAGATCGAAAAGTTTACCAAAGACCTAGAAGAATTAAAGAGCAAACAAACAGAGATATGCAACACAATAACGGAAATGAAAAATACACTAGAAGGAACCAATACCAGATTAACTGAGGCAGAAGGACAAATAAGTGACCTGGAAGACAGAATGGTGATCATCACTGATGTGGAAAAGAATAAAGAAAAAAGAATGAAAAGAACTGAAGACAGCCTAAGAGACCTCTGGGACAATGTTAAACACACCAACATTCACATTATAGGGTTCCCAGAAGGAGAAGAGAGAGAGAAAGGACCCGAGAAAATACTGGAAGAGATTATAGTTGAAAACTTCCCTAACATGGGAAAGGAAATAGCTACCCAAGTGCAGGAAGCGCAGAGAGTCCCAGGCAAGATAAACCCAAGGAGAAAGATGCCAAGACATATAGTAGTCAAACTGACAAAAATTAAAGACAGAGAAAAGTTATTAAAAGCAACAAGGGAAAAACGACAAATAACATACAAGGGAACTCCCATAAGGGTAACAGCTGATTTCTCAGCAGAAACTCTGCAAGCCAGAAGGGATTGACATGATATATTTAAAGTGATGAAAGGGAAGAACCTACAACCAAGAATACTCTACCCAATAAGGATCTCATTCAGATTCGACAGAGAAATCAAAAGCTTTACAGACAAGCAACAGCTAAGAGAATTCAGCACCACCAAACCAGCCCTACAACAAATGCTAAAGGAACTTCTCTAAGCAGGAAACATAAGAGAAGAAAAGGACCTACAGAAACAAAAACAAAACAATTAAGAAAATGGTAATAGGAACATACATATCGATAATTAGCTTGAATGTAAATGGATTAAATGCACCAACCAAAAGACACAGACTGGCTGAATGGATACCACAACAAGACCCACATATATGCTGTCTACAAGAGACCCACTTCAGACCTAGGGACACAGACTGAAAGTGAGAGGATGGAAAAAGATATTCCATGCAAATGGAAATCAAAAGAAAGCTGGAGGAGCAATACTCATATCAGATAAAATAAACTTTAAAATAAAAAATGTTACAAGAGACAAGAAAGGACATTACATAAAGATCAAGGGATCAATCCAAGAAGAGGAGATAACAATTATAAATATATATGCACCCAATACAGGAGCACTTCAATACATAAGGCAAATGCTAACAACTATGAAAGAGGAAATGCAAGGCAGAAATAGAGACACAGATGTAGAGAACAAACATATGGACACCAAGTGGGGAAAGTGGGAAGGGTTGGGAGGGAATGAATTGGGAGATTGGGCTACCAAATTGTACACTCTAAATATATGCTGTTCATTTTCTGTTAACTGTATCTCAGTAAAAGTTCTTAAAAAAAATAAAAGTACTTTGCTCTTTATTAAGTTATCTATTAAACCTGTAATGATGCTAGTTTGTTCAGTAATTTGGCTTAAATTTGAAAGCTCTATTTCTGTCATATCCTGTAATTTTATTTTCTGTTTTTGTTTATTCATGTTCTATATATAACATCAAGTAATTGTAAGTCTCTTTTGTTTCTTGATTTATGTTTTCTTCTAGATTGTGTTACTTCTTTTTCTGTGATGTTTTTGTGTTTTCTATTTGCTTGGTGCCAAGATGTTTCTTCTTATCTTGTTTATGCTTGGACCACTCAGCCTGGACCTTCTCTTTGCTCTGATATATTCATAGAATGGCTAATTCTTGACTTTCTTCCCACTATATTTGACCTGTAATGTGAGAAAATGAGAAAGGAAGAAGGGAAGATCATCTTGGTTGGTGTGCAGTCTTTGTTAGTATATCTGGGCTCAGATTTAAGATTTGTTAAGTGTTCTAAATTAGACATCTAATCAGGTACTAGATGTGATACTGGTTTAGCTACAAAGGCCAAAACAGCAGTGATTTAAATAATATAGAAATTTGTATTTCTCTTATGTAACTAATTGAACATAAGCCATCTGGGTTGGTGGCACAGACACATCGGGGATCCTGAATTCTTCTATCTGGTTGTCAAGCTTTCTATGCATTATGGTGGCACTCGGCTCTTACTGGCATAACCACCTGTAGTCAGTGTGAGGGGAAAAAGAGCAAGGAAAGGGCATAATTACTTTTTTAAAAGACAGGAACCTGAGGTTTCAAGCATCACTTCCTCTCCCCTATGACTGGCAAGAACATAGTCACATGGCCACAGAGTAGCAAGGGGGGCTGGGAAATGCAGTCTTTCTCCTGGGAAGTCAGATGGGAAGGTGAAATTTGGGGATTCTATTACTAAAGGAAGAAATTGGAGAATGAGTTGGCTTTGCAGCACCAGATTTCCCATCACTTAATGGGGGGGATGTAGCTCCTACCCAGGATGGGGGTGCTCTTAGGCTTCCGATGGCTCCCCAATTCAAAGAGTTTCATGGAAACCCCTTCTCCCCATCCCACCAATTTCCCCTTTTGCGGGGGGGGGGGGGATAAAATAGTTTTCAATAGTTTCCACTTTTCCTCATTCAAGAAAAAGGAAAAGATGGGAATATCCTCTCAGTTTGTATATCTCAAGGTTTGGTACTATTAGTGAGCATCCTTGGGATTTCTTTGACCCACATGTGTGTGTCCTCCTGGGTGGGGGTGAGAGGCAGAATCAGGTGAGAAGCCAGGCTGTGCTGTACCTCCCTGTTGCTCCTGGCTGCTCTAGAGTTTTCTGTTTGTTTGGTTTTAGGTTTTGAAGTTTATTGAAGTAGGTTGTAGTCATTACCATGTTTAATTATTTTTTTGATTTTTTTTTTTTGCTATATTAATCTCATTTTCACAGTTATCAGAAGAGGGAAAGTTAGTGACGGGGTTTTTTTTTTCTTAATTACTGTTTTTCTCTATTTTCTCTTTTACTATTTATAAATCCCCTCCCAGCATTCCCTATTTCCCTCTCTGCTTAATTTTCTTCATTGCGCTTATGTGATGCAGTTAAAACACTATTCACTTTTTTAACTAAAAAGCTCCATAGTCTATCTCATTCATTTTCTGTCTTCCTGTATTTCCTCAACTTTTCCATTTCGCTATTGTACTTGTTTTTCTAGCCATGCTCCAATTTTATCATTTTAAAAGTATCACGTTTGTATATAAAATGAAATTTGGGGAGAAAGGAAAACACAGATTTACACTTAATCTATCTTTTTGAACAGAAGCAGGGCCAAAGCTAGGATTCTGGAGAACTTTCAGTTATCCTCAAGCAATACCACTGAGGAAGAGGTCTGCTTTGCTAACTGATCCTGTGGTAGCCCAACTGTGTTGGTAAAATTTACCTCTGCTGTTGACATCCCACAAGCTAAACTTATATGCCATTTTCAACCAGGTATCTAGAAAGTTCATTTCCCCACAATTGCTGGGAGATAGGCTTCTATGAGACCATGGATGATTTATCACTTAATAAATCCTATAAGGTGAGGATAAGTTCCAAACTTAGTGTCAATGTTTCATATTATGAAAACATTACCTCTCTCTTTGATTACTTTGTCATAGTACCAGCACAAACATTTGAAAATTAGCAGACATATTACAATGAGGATAATAATCAAAATGCATCTTTGTATTATTATTCTCTGAATTTTTTTCCTTAATGGTTAAAGCGGACATACCATGTATGTTTAATAGGCCACAAACAGGCTGTCTGGGTTAGCCTAAAGTTCAAATTAAATCATGTATAAGCCAGAATGACTTCCCGATACTTCAATATGTGAAAATTTCTTCCATCATTTTCCCCTTTTAATTCCAAATCTTCCCATAGAAAGCACTGATAATCAACATTTTTTCCAGCATTGGAAAGAAGTAATTGAACCAAGAAACAAGTAATTGAACTGTTATACCAGCATCGTTAAAAAATATTTTTAAGTAAACATCCCTGAAACATAATTACTCCAAAAGTGTTTATCCAAAAGCTTTTAACCCATTTATCTCTATTTTATTACTTATGACAATATCACGCATAGACATATGTGCCTCCAGGCAGACAGAGATCACAGAGCTTTATCTTAAAATTTTTCCGTTAATCAAATATTTTCATACAGAGCTTATTTGTCTATTAATAACAGTTGGAATAAGTCAAACTTACAGACTTCAGTTTAAAATATCTTTCCTGGGACTTCCCTGGTGGCGCAGTGGTTTAGAATCTGCCTGCTAGTGCAGGGGATGTGAGCTCGATCCCTGCTCCAGGAAGATCCCACATGCCGCAGAGCAGCTAAGCCCATGTGCCACAACTACTGAGCCTGTGCTCTAGAGCCCGTGAGCTGCAACTATTGAGCCTGTGTGCCGCAACTACTGAAGCCCACGCACCTAGAGCCAGAGCTCTGCAACAAGAGAAGCCACGGCAATGAGAAGCCACGGCAATGAGAAGCCCGTGCACTGCAATGAAGAGTAGCCCCGACTCGCCGCAACTAGAGAAAGCCTGTGCACAGCAACAAAGACCCAACGCAGCCAATAAACAAACAAATAAATTTATTAAAAAAAGAAATCTTTCCTCCTCTCGCACCCCCCCCGCCCGCCCCCGCAGCTTTAAGTTCTACTAATTAAACTGAGACTGAAGTCTCAGGCAAAGTAGGCTGTTTTTGTATTTCAAGGGCACTGTATGAGTTAACGTCAAGTTTTTTACTAGCAACTTCTGTTCTCTTAGAGTCAGAATTCTGAAGTCTTTTTTTTTTTTTTTTAATCAAGTCAGCTTTTTCTAACTGTATATGCAAAAAGACCCAGTTTTGGAATTTCAAAAGAGTTTCATCTTAACCAGTTTTCTCCAGAATCTAAAGAATACTGTTGCCATACATTGTTAAAAAAATGATCTTTCTTTCTCTTTAGTCATAATCTCATAGCTGAAATTTTTCTAATGAATTGAACCTGAATTTCTCATTTTACAAAAGACAACAAAGATACCAATCACACAAATGGAATATGCATTCACACACCAGAACACAGGACTGTCACAAATCCTCCAAGATGACCAATACGGAGTCCCAAACAAATACTTCCTCAACACCAACTGTCCTCGACGTCAGACACACATCTGAAGAACCAAATGGCAAAATGCCTAGACCACACACTCAATGCTCACAAGTGAACCTCAATATCAGACATGCCAGAACCAACTGGAAAGATGCCCGATAGCGCTTTGTGCTCACAAATGCTCCTCGACATCAGACAGACGTCGGAACCAACTGGCAAAATACCCAAATAGCACTTCGTGCTCAAAAGCGAAGTTAGCCCGGCTGCGCACCAGTGGACTTACTGGGTCTTGGAGCTCGTCAGCTTGTCCAGAGGGATGTTTCCGTTCCACCGAGGAAAAGCGTGCATTGACAGCCAGGGCCGAGCGGGGGAGAAACAGGGAGGATCCCCGAAACAAATGGTTTCGGCAGCTGCTAGGAACGTCCCCCCAAAGACCCCTCTTGGGGCCAGCGAGTCATGAGCAGCGGCTCCTCACCGCCACGCTCGTGCGTCGTCATGGCGACGGCTCTGCTCAGGGAGCCCCCTCCCCCCCAGCCAGATATCGCGAGAGCTCAAGAGCCCCACGTTGGGATCCAAAAACTGTACTTAAAGTGGGGTCCGGCTGCTCCCAGCTCAAAAGCCACTGAAGAGTCAAGGTTGGTGGAAAGGAAGGTTTGCTTTATTTTGGAGGCCAGCAACCTGGCCGGGGAGGGGGCAGACTCCTGTCCAAAGGCCGACTCCCCCCACTGACAATCAGTGGGCAAGAGCTTTTATAGACAGAGGGAGGGGGCTACATGCAGAAACAGCACAGTCAGCTCCGACAGTCATCTTGAAGTTGGTCCTGCGGTGGTCTGATCAGTGTCATCTTGATTGTTCTAAGTGCAGTTGATCTTCAGGTCCATGGTCGAATTGTTCCCATTTTTTTGAGGCCCGTTTTCAGAATTGCGGCAGCTTATATCATGGCTACAGCCTGGTCATCATGTAGTTAACTTCTTCCACCTGGTGGGGGTTTCAGCATCTATAAGACAGCTCACAGGATGTGGCTCAGAATATTATCTATAGCCCTTGAGGAGGAACTAAAGGTTCCTGACTTTGCTTAATGACTAAACTACTATTATTTGGTCTCGTTTGACTATTTTCCTTTGTCTTTGTATTTTCTCACTTCTCTGATTAAACTTATTGTTTGGCTAAAGTTTTTCCACAGACAAAAGGCAGGCTGAGGACATGGGGGACAAGGACCATAGGGTCCTTCTCTGTTTCAGTAGAGTGTGAAAGAAATGTCTTTTAAGAAAAAAATCTTTACATATGAACCCTCCGAGTTCTTGCCCCTGAACAAACTTCTGATAGGTTAAACCTGCCTCTAAACTTCCTTTAGTCAACAGATATTTATTTAGCACCTACCGTGTGCCAGGAACTATTCTGTGTGCTGTGGAAACTGCAGTGAACTAAACAGACGAAAGTCACTGCCCTCATGGAATTTGCATTCTATTAGTGTAGATGGATAATAAAATAAATGAGTAAGGTATATAGTAAACACAAAGGTGATGATTTCTGTGGAAGGAAATAAACTAGGGAGCGGAGATGGATAGGACTCTGGGTAGAATTCTTATGTTTTGGACACAAACATTTCCCCATCTCCCATTTGGATAGCTGAGATGTATGACAACTTCACAAATGACTAAATAGTACTAAAATGACTAAATACTAAGCTGCTAATTGTTAAGGGAAATTCAAGTAGAAATACACAGGACATACTTGAAGTATAAAAAAGTGGGCTCCCAAGACTCACGAAACCTGTCCCCTTTCACACACTGCCTCCTGACCTCCCTGTCTCTGGACACAAAGATCTGAAATTACACCACAGACCCTTAGTCCAGGTTCCGCCCGTCGTCTCCCTTGACCTGTGCCGGCATGCAGGAGGCCCCTCGCAAGCCAACATTCAGGAGTCTCGTCTTTGATGTGAGACGTCTCATCTCGTTTGCCCGCTCCCCCTACGGTACTCCTCTCCCTGAGCTGTGATTGGTTTCCAGCCTGATGGGCCCCTCACCGCCCCAGGTGATGGGGGTCATGAGTGATCTTGTCCGCCTTCTACGGCAGGACTGTGGCTTTGCCCTTGTGGGTTGTGTCAGTGACACCCACCTCTTACTGAATGTACATGTGCTCCCCCCGCTTTTATCAGAGCCCTCACAGTTTGCTGGGGCCATGGGTCGGTCCCAGGCTGCAGCACTGAAGAAGCAGTGAACAACTTTCTAGTCTTCTCTGGCACAGAGGCTAGAAGCCCCACGCTCTGGCTGGTATTACAGCAAGAGGCGGAACAACCCAGATCCTTGAATAGAACTGCCCTGCAGAGCTACCGGACCCACAGTAGACTCCGTGTAGGTAAAACATACACCTTTATGTGAGTCGCTACAGTTTGGAGTTTATTTCTTACCCCAGCACAGCCAAGCTGACTAATACCCAGCCTGATAGACAAGTGAGATCGTAGCACTGGGCATTCCAAAGCCTTCCGATAACACTTGACATTTGGCAACAAGGAGACCATTCCTTCACACGGAGGAAGCTGTGTGGAGCAGCGTCTCAGATCACAAACGCTGGGTTAGGCAGAACTGGGTTTGAATCTTGCAAATACTACTTAATAACTGGTTGTGAGGCATGAGTCATATTTCTCAGCCTTTCTGAACCTCCGTTTTTGTAACCTCAAATCATAAGGTTGTTTTAAGGGTTAATGGGAACATCTAGTAAAGTTTGGTACACAGTAAACATACAGAAAATCGTAGTGGTCGTGAGGATAAGGAGTGAAGATGTTTACATAGAGTAGATTCAACAACGTGCCCGCCAGTTAGCTGAAGCACACACATCTGACATCCGAGCTCTGGGTGCTTAGGGAACAGGGGAAAAAACCAGGCTGGTGTCCCAGCCTGGACCCCTTCAACCCCCTAAACTTTCTAATAAATACATGAAAATAAAGGGATGATTTGGTACTTGGATGATGGAAGGAGTATTTCTTCTTATAATTCACAGGAACTTACGTAACTTAAATATATATAAAAAGTTGACCCAAGAAAAATTATGTTGAAGACTCCAGATATAAGGTCTTCTTAGATTGAGGGCATAAATCACAGCAGAAATTTTGAAAATGATCTGAGGGTAATGATTGAATCTGCTTTAAATATATCACATATTCAAAGTCAAGAAGCACTTTAATCAACATTGAAATTTTTCAGAAGTTGGATGAAATTAGAGCAATGATAGCCTAATAAGCTGTGGGATGGTTTCCCAACAGGATTACATCAAGATCATTAGTGCTGCCTAGCACTACATCTCTGCAAGATGATGATGGGGCCTTAAAGAAGGGTGATAAATTAACTCATGTCAAAAGTGATGGGCAGGGGAGATGCTCAAATCACTGAAAGAAGCAGCACAGGGACCAGGACCTGCTCTCCATCCTGGCAAGTCGTCTCATTCAAGCTGCCCAAGGGTGAGACTCAGTTGTACCATCACCAGACAGCAGGTCCATTTCAATCCAACATTCTGCCAGAGCAAGTGACTTTCCAACACCAATAGCAGGGCAGTGATGAAATTAAGTACTGGCTCTGAATGTTACACATTTATTGAACTCCTATATCATAATAGGTACCATTCCATTAGATGTGGAGATGAGAGACAATCTTTTTATATAGAAAAACCTTCTCTCAGGAGTCAACGTTGCACAACGAAATTCTATTATCTGATAATTTCTCATTTGTAATAAGGGCCCTAAGGAACAAGATTAGAAATTACTGAAGAAAGATTAAATTGGGTTCAGCCTAGTTTTACCATCAGGATTTTTTTTTCTTCAAATCTTTATTGACGTATTATTGCTTTACAATGTTGTGCAGTTTCTGCTGTACAACAAAGTGAATCAGCTGTATTTATACATATATTCCCATATCCCCTCCCTTTTGAGCCTTCCTTCCATCCTCCCTATTCCACCCCTCTAGGTCATCACCGAGCATCGAGTGGATCTCCCTGTGCTATGCAGCAGCTTCCCGCTAGCCGTCTGTTTTACATGCAGTAGTGTGTATATGTCAGTGCTACTCTCTCACTCCATCCCAGCTTCCCCTTCCCCCAACTCCCACCCTGTGTCCTCAAGTCCGTTCTCTACATCTGCATCTTTATTCTTGCCCTGCCGCTAGTTTCATCAGTACCATTTTTTTTTAGATTCCATATATATGCGTTAGCATACAGTATTTGTTTTTCTCTTTCTGGCTTAATTCACTCTGTATCACAGACTCTAGGTCCATCCACCTCACTACAAATAACTCAGTTTTGCTCCTTTTTATGGCAGAATAATATTCCTTTGTGCCACATCTTCTTTATCTACTCATCTGTTGATGGACGTTTAGGTTGCTTCCATGTCCTGGCTATTGTAAATAGTGCTGCAATGGACCTTGTGGTACATGTATCTTTTTGAATTATACCATCAGGATTTTAACATCCTTGGAAAGTAGTGTGTGATGACTGTGGCATCTTCTTTTGAACAAGAGGATTTGGCTTTTCACAAATTGGTCCTCCCCCTTGATCCCTGACCACACTATAATGAGTAACAGAGTGTTCGCTTTGCTCTAGAGCACCAAGTGACCCACTTCACAAGCATTATCTCTTCCTCTCAGAAAAGTCCAGATGTAGGGCCCTCACCAGCAATCAGGCAGGATGGCTACAACGTGTTTCTGGGCTAAGTGAGTGGAATTTCCAGTATCCTAATTCTACTTTCTGTTTTCCAGGCTGCATTGTGCTCAGACTCTTCTGTAAAGTGCTTTGTGAAACCCGCAGGGATGTGTTTTGTGTCTTTGAGTGTCCCGAAAGCATAAGGCAGACTCTGGGACACCTGGCTTAGTGTACCTGCAGGTGGGGAAAGGTGCTTCTCAGACCTGAATGGATGGGCAGACAGGCCATCTGGGGATCTTGTTAAAATGACTCAGCAGGTCTGGGGTGTGGCGTTTCTAACAGGCCTCCAGGTGATGCTGTTGCTGCTGGTTCTTCAGTAGCCAGGCCCTCTGTGAGCATCTCTCAAGATCATGCAGGGCTATGGCGTGGTAGGAGGAATGGAGGAGGAGATGAGACCGGATACATCCTAGACTCATCCTCAGCTTGCCTGAACTCTGGAGTCCTCATTTATAAAGTGGAATAATGACACACCTTAGCTCCCAGAGCTGTTATGAAAATAGAATGCTCTCAATATAAAGAAGTATAGTGTCATCACCATAGAAGATTCCCAAGGAGTTTAATCCTTCTCTCCTAAAATGATAGAGTTGGTTCATGGAAGCTTTATTGCTACTAAGAAGTGACATGCATGTGATAACAGGATGCTCTTGTCTGTATCATCTTGCAATGTTTCTTTGGAACATTAAAAAAATGCCAGAGATCATCCTGGTCTCGCTTGCTTCTTGGTGCTAAGTTCTACTTGGTTTGGGCCTCCCTTCCCTCCAGCTTCTCAACCCCTGAGCTGAAAAGCTGCTTAAGATCCCTTCGTGGATAGAGTTTAGGGAAATAGAGATAATTCTTGGCAGAACTGCTTTTTAATGCAACACAACAGCTCTGATTATCATTGGGAAGCAGAAACATGATGGAATGTTACAAAATCCATCTGATTTGCAAAAAGATAAAGTGCAATCCAGCCCAAGTGGTGATTAATATGTTAGCTGGGAAGACAGGAGATGGACCGATAAATAATTTTCATTTTTTAAGTTAAATGTTTCAATCCTCATGACATATTTAATTCTTGATTTGGGGAAGAATTATACAGTGATTTAGCTCATTAAACCCAGGAAGAAAAGCCTAGCTTAGCAGCTAACTAGGGATAAAAAATGGATGAAAATCATCTATGGTTAAGGTTTCTCAAACAATGAAACAGAGAAGATTAATCTATGGCCCTTAGCGTTCTTCTGGATTAATTCTGATAGACTCCTTGTAAATCATCATGTTTTCTGGCAACACCCATGAACATAAATAGAATTTAAGTTCAGTCAAGTGATTACCTAACTCTGGCTCGAATCTGGCTCCTTTCTCTAAGCAGAGAGACCTAAAACTCCACTGAGTAGGGAAAATGTCCTCTTCTTAGTTAAATCTTAGAAGATGCCAAAGGTGTCAGTGTCCAGAGAGAAGAAGGAATGTTGATTCACTGGGAAGAGCTGTGCAGAGCAGTCCACCCTCACGGAACTCTTGTGCTTCAGAATTTAGTTTTCCTATAATCAGAGGAAGGTAAAGAAAGAACTGTTGGCACGTGGATGGGGGGGATGAGGGGTGGTCAAGTGTGTTGTAACATGCTTTCTTGAGGGTCTACTCTACTCTACTCTAAGTGTGGAGCCAAAGCTCTACATTTCTCTTGTCTTTGTTTACTATTATTATTATCACTACTATTATTTTGGTCCCAAATGGAATCAAAATTTTCCTAAGAATTACCAAGTAGCCAGTTGCAATGCCATACTCAACTTCGCCCTTTAACGAAATTTAGCATAGCTTCATGCATAAATACGGTCAGCTTTATTATCTATTTTCTACAAGAACAAAACTTACCAACAGATATTTGGGAATTTCATTTAAAAAACTTTACTAAATGGAATATAGAACCATTTGACACAAGATTTGAAGTTTAAAAATTTCCATTTATAAAGTCAAATTCTTTATACCTTATCTTGACAAGTGTCCAATTTGGTTTGATATTCTACTTTCAGGAAATGTCTTCTTAATCTTCCGTCCTTATTAGGATATTATTTTTAAAAGAGAACTTAAAAAAATCTTGAAAGTTATTTGATGCAGGAATAATACCAATTTCTTTAATTATAACAAAGCTAATATAATAAAAGCCATCAGGTTTGGGATATTTTATGAAAATGTTTAATTCAACTGTTTCTTTGGAATGTAGTAGTCATAGTTTGGAATTTAAGTTACAGTTCAGTTCTATGTGGTTTTTTATGCAACTCAGTGTCTGAGAATACAAATGTCATTTAAAGTTAAGGCTTCGCTGTTCATTTTGAAACAACAATTTACAAGTGTCATATTGTCATAGAAAATAAAAATTTCTGTAAAAAAAATTTGCACAAAATTTTGTGATGGTACAAAACATGAAGCAACAATATACCAGTAAAATGAAAACATTTTACTACAGAAAGTTTTATAGATCTCAATAAAGAAAAAAATACGTTATTTTACACCTTTTAAAATTACGAAACAATCTAAAACAATATAAACTGAACATTTTGTAACACTGCCTTTACAAATTAATAACTTTATAAACATATAATTTTTAAATATATTTATCAGTGCAAGATACTTTAAAATTTAAAGTTGCAGTATCATTTTTCCTTGGCTGAGGACAACTTTAAGTCTGTTGCCTTAAAAAAAAAAAATCAAGTCAATGCTTTCGTCCTGGTATGATTATAACTGCTGAATGGATTCCTCTGGGGATACGAATCTATGCTTCTTTCATAGTGATCGATACTTTCCTGGAAACAAAAGGCATTCTCAATTCAATTAGACCAGGATGAGTGGACTTTCCCCTCCATGATGCAAATGTGACTCCCACAGACGTATTTGAGTGAGACCTACAGCAGTGCGGGAAGGGAGGAAGTTCTTGTGTACATCATGTCACGGCACAAATACACAGAAAACAACCAAAGCGTCTTTGGGTTAATTCACATGCTGCCTGATAAGATATTTACTTCTCTGTGCCGTTGGAAGCTTAGGTCTTGCCAGCCCCAAGGCAGGCTTTTTTTTGGTGTGTGAGTCATTGGAAGTTTCTAGAAGCATTCATTCAAGTCTCTGTTTTTTCAAGGTTGCTGCTGAATGAATTTTTAAAACATTTGTTTTGCCTTTATTTGTTTTCTTCCCCTCTCTTATCTTAAAATACTTCATCCGCAGGCACCAGGATTTACTGTTGCTTTCTTAAATTAACTGTTCTTTCTTCTACTTCCCTCATCTGACTCAATACCAAAACAAGAAGGTTCTTCCGGGTCATTTTTGTGTATTTGGATATAAAAATCTCCTATTTTTGGATTTGGGGAGAATTTTATTCCTTCGGGTCTCACTTGAAAGCCAACTAGAATTATTTTTCTTCCCTCAACTTACCACTGTTTCTATTAAATGCAAACATTTCTATCAACGATCATTTTGATTGGAATAGACAGACAAACGGCTTTAGGAAAAAAGATACTGTCACTTTAACCAGTTAACAAGGAAACCAAAGTTAGACTTTGGAGGGCAAAGTTAGGAATTTCCCTTATTTATTTATTTTCCAACATAAAGTCTAGTAAAAGTGTTTGCCATTACCAGCAGGTTAAAGCTGCAAGTTTCTTTTCTGGACAATGGCAAATGCTTAAATCCTAAGAGAGAAAAAAGACAAGAGAGAGAGGAGAGAAAGTGTTTACATTTGAAAATACATTCCATATGAAAGAACAGTGAGAGAGAGTATTGCAGCTTTATACAAAAGGGTCAAGAGACATGAAATTGAACTACGGAAAAAGCAGAACAATTAAGCCACGTTGCCATATCTTCGGAGCCCTTGCCTTCCCGGAGGCTGACATCTCACACTAAAATATACTTTCTTCTTAGTCAGTGGGCCACCAGGGTTTGATTCAAGAGGAGGGCTTTCCTCAGAGAGAAACAGGGTGGGTTAATGTAACACAATGAGAACCAGTACAAACAAAAAGGCACTTGAGAGGACGTAGACCAGCCAGTGCCAAGGATTCTTCGTGGCAGTTGTCAGCATCACACCCAGTTGCCAGCAGTGTTTGGTGACGGCACAGTTTTCTGTATGGAGTTCACAGCACGAGGTTGAGTACAACACTGGAAAACATCGAGGAAATCTGACGGTATTGCTTCGTAAACAGAGCTGACACACTAGACTGGTACTGAGGCTACGGTACTTTAACAGAAAACATCCTACTCCTTCTTTGCCTATGCATGACGCGGACAGGCGATTATACACAAGGCCAGCTTCAGGAGTCCACTGAAATGCAGTTATTCGAATATATTCTGGGCACTGGGCTGCAGGTAGCATGTCCGTCAAAAGGGCCCCACCGAATACACTTGGTGCCAGCATCTTGGATTTTGCACAGTTTCCGAAAAGAATCCAGAAGAGGAAGAGAGAGAAGGGAAAGGGGAGTCCAGATGAATTACTATGTCAATCATACTTGGTCTCAACACCAGCATTTGATTATTCAAACGAAACCAACAGAAAAAAGCTGACTGTACAGGATTCCGATTGTTAACACAGCTAAGTCGTTCATGTCTGTCGGCCAAACTCATCGAAGCTCCTGAGAAAACCTGGCTTGGCGTCATCAACGCGCTTCCCAGCCTGAACAGTGAAAGATCAGCCGGTCCCCAGCTCAAGCTCTGTCCTCCACTCCACTCTCCCGCTTGCCTGGTCACCTCCGTCTGCCTTCATGCCTCCGAGTATGTACTCTGTGGATTCAGTTTGTCTTTTTTCAACTTCACGCCATCCACGAGTTCGAAGTTATAATTCTCCAGGGCAGATAAGTTTCTTTCAGACATCCCGTTGTGCCAACAGGCACAGTACAGCACGACCCCGCAGACAGCGCCCAGGAGGACGCCCAGGGCACTCATGGCGATGATGGTGATGAGGATGGGGTCCAGGGTCTTCAACACGTTGCCCGGCTTCCTGGAGATGTTCTCATCACCTTCTTCCGTGCCTTGGTATCCTGGGGTGCTCCCTGGGGAGAGAAACGAAATTGGCTCCGTGAGCCCTTGCCAACACACCAGACGGGAATAGACAGAGAAATGGAGAAGAAGGAAAGGGAAAGGACTGAAGCACATGTCCAGGCTGGGCTGTCCTCCCCCAAGAGCCTGCAGGGCATTTCTGCAGTGGGGTTTGGCTCTCCCATCGCTAAGAAACACCAGCGTTTATGTTTGACTCAGTGTTGGGAATTGAA
Source organism: Hippopotamus amphibius kiboko (assembly GCF_030028045.1). Lineage (NCBI taxonomy): Eukaryota > Metazoa > Chordata > Mammalia > Artiodactyla > Hippopotamidae > Hippopotamus > Hippopotamus amphibius. The sequence continues at coordinate 119,593,455 of NC_080189.1, read as the reverse complement.
GCGTGGGAGGGAAGGGTACTGGGGCATTGGTGCTGTGGTTCTGACAGAAAGCTTAGCACATGGAAACCACTGATTCTGGGTAAAGAGTGAGGGTTAGGTTCTAATCTAATTCAGATTTCATGCAGCCCGCCATCTGTGAGATTGTAATCTGTGTTTATCGTCCTTGGCCAGATATGAGGTCTGTAAGCTTTGCAAAATGCTTTGTTACACATTTGTCTAGTGGGGGATTTAAACATTCTTGGTGCATTTACCTGATTCTAAAACCGGGCATGAGGAGCCCTCCCCCAAAGCTGCCCTTCTGTGCGGTGGTGCTGCCACACGTCAAATCTTCGTTTCCCCCTGAGTCGACGGTGGTTTCACTCAAGAAGGAGAGAGTTTTCAGAAAAAAACGAGGGCATGCCTGCTGATGACATTTAAAATGGCTTATGGCTGCAATCTAGAAGCTGGGTCTGCACTGTGCTGAATAGAACACATTTAATAACCAGCATCTTTGCAGCCCTGGTGGTTTCACTGGAGACGGTCACACAGCTCTGCACTCAGGCACTGGGGAAATGTTTTCTTTAGAGTGGAACATGAAAAATTACTAACATGGGAGTTTTGAGCCTCATTACCGGGTACTAGAAATGAGACTAAAATGTCAATGTACAACAGGCCTGGTGTTTACTTAATGGTGTCCTGATCAACAAGGATTCCAATCAAAGAAAACTAAAAATATGAGATGCGAGTCCCTAAACAGAGGGAAACAAGCCATGAGGACACATTAATATTTGCTCCCTCGATGCAACATTGTTTTGAAACAACCTCTAATAAAGTTTACTTCCTGGTGTGGACTATGTAACTAAGCTAAATGAGCCACGTGTTAATATTACCAACTGCATATACGGTGCCATCTTTGTTTGTCCCTATCAAGTCCAAGTCTGGCTATAGTAGGTCTACATTTCTTTCTTTCTTTTTTTAACAATAAACTGCATATATTTAAAGTATACAATTTGATATATTTTTTCTTATTAGAAATGTATATATGGCAATCCCAATCTCCCAATTCATCCCACCCCAACCCCGCCCTGCTTTCTCCACTTAGGTCCACATTTCTAACGGCAACAGGTGCTGATGCTGATGGACAAGGTACAGAACTGCTGGCAGCAGCTGTGAATAATGCTGGGACCAGTGTCCAACACCTGCCACTGCTGGCAGGAGGCGTGGAGACTTCTGGGAATAAAATACCATCAGGCAAGGCCTAACTCCAACCAAATGTCTTGCATTGGATCACAAAGCTGTGTTCAACGAAAACACACGTTTTCGAGTTAATCAGTCCGAAGTCCAAGGCTACCACCTAACTAGCTGTGTTACTTAAGGCCAAACCAGTGCTCTGATTTTCAGTCTCCTCCTCTGTAGAATGGGGATAAATATACTCAGAGAGCAGCTGTGAGGACTGAATAAGATACCTTATGTAAAGTGATTGGAACATACTGGCTCCTTGATAAACCCTCACCAGCATCATCGTCATTAATGCTGTGATCATTGTTGCAAAACGAGGGTTTCAGTAGAGGAGGCTGGGAATAGATGGTCCGAACAAAGCAGATTATCACAATTTGGGCTCTCATTCTTTAAAGATTGTATCTGGGTTGGTTTCAAGTTATTCTATGAAAATTATTGCACAAGAATTTGGGTGGGTTTCAAATTATTACATGAAAATTATTGCAGGTCTTCGGGTAACAAACAGTCTTCACTAGTTTCCATAGTTATAAAATGAGAGTGTTTCACATCATTGTCCTCTGAGCCCCTCTTCCAGCTCAGGCAGGGAAGGGCCAGGGTGGCACACATCCCCAGGGCTCACCCCCTTACACAGGCTGAGCTCCCAAGTCTGCAGAGGGCACTCTGACAACAGCCTAGGCACAGTACCATGGACATGGGTGTTTATTTCATGTGAACTGCTTTGATACACCAGTGCACCAGAGTTCCAGAAAGCTTCTTCATAAATACAATGAAAGCTACAATAAAATGTTTTAAATGTCGGTCAACAAGGCAAATTTACCTGTTTCATCGATTTTACTTTCTGGGTTCTTTTTATCCAGGTCTGCCGGTTCTGACAAGTCAAACAAAATTGAAAAAGGTATTTGAACTACCAATCAAATACAATACACACAAACTACATAAACCCTTACACACACACACACACACACACACACACACACACACACACACACACACACACACACCCCACTAGTGGCTCTACTGGGTTTTCTTTGGAATTTTTAGTATAATTCGACCCCACCAAGTAACTGGAGAGCTACAGAGAGGCAGTGTTAAGTGACTAGGGAATTGGTGTCAGATCTAAATCCAGGAAGCACTGCTGGAGCAGAGTGTTTTGTCTTAGGAGAAGAGCAGGGTGGAGGGAAATGGTTTTGGCATTTGGAGTGTAGGGAAATCTGGTTAGAATAGAAAACAGAAGTGGGGTTTCACATATGGCTACCATCCTGTGCTTTTGTAGATGACTGCTTCCTAAGTGCTAGTCGGTTTCCCATATAGTATGTCAGCTCATTAAGGCCAGAGACTGTGTCCTGTCTCTTACCAAAAAAAAAAAAAAAAAAGTGTCCAGAGGGAGTGGAGTCCTGGTATCACTTATGGTTCTGAGTAGAGGACAAGGACCTGGCTCACGGCTATGTCCCCAGCATTTAGAACAGTGTCCAGAACATGTCCAGTGCCTCGATAACTGTTTGTTATATTAATGCATAAATAATTAATAAAGAGCTGATCATTTCCTACCATCCATGGCTAAATATTCAAGGAAATATATCTGCTGAATAATCATCGAATTATCTTTGACACCTCTGCATTGCTACAGCAACACAAAGTTTTAATGGTGCTTTAGCTGTGATTTTCTGAGTATAATGCCCAGCAGTAAACACAGCTAAGGAGATGAGTCACATCAAAACAAAAAGGCTCACGGGCTTGTCTTAGCTTCTATGCTTTCACTGTAGCACTGGGATGCTGCTTTGCACATAGGAGGTGGTCAGTGAAAACCCGTTGAACCAAATTGAATGAATTTCTTTGTTTCAGTTGGTGGAGTTTGCTCTCCCATTCCAAAAACATCACCATCAACCTTCTCATCTTGGAATCAGAGAGCAAGTCGTACATGCCCTGTGTAACTATATGAAATATACATTTTAGCAACTGTGTAGATGTGGATGTGGGGAACTTGTAAAGTAGTTGCAACTTAAATATTAAGCCATCGCCTTCTGTGAAGGTCTGCTAAGTGCTGTGGCATGAAATAGATTTCCTTACATAATATGAAGAAGCAGACCTTTATTCACTGCTCTCTTTTCCCCCCAATTTCTTCAATTGACCCTATCAAATTATTGCCACTTTAGGGATTACATACATCCAATATATTGAATAATAAAAGCTTTGTAAATTGCTGAAATGACCAAAAACCCATTATAGCCAACAGGCCTCCTTTGTCTTAAATTTGCCCAATAGGCTTATTCCATTTTGTTATAATTAACATCCTATTATATAATGATATATAACAAAAGTTTAAGTGTAGCAAATGGAGCTTAAGACTAATTACTGTGCTATTACATTGCCATTAGTGATGCTATTTATAATTATATATCAAGAACTGGAAATATGAATTGGTTTTCTATGTCAGACTCTTATTCATATATACCAGACTGATAAAATCCATAAACTCTGAAATACTAGGCAAAATCTTTAAATTTCCTTTATTCTTTTGCATCATTTCAACTGTCTTTAGATTCAGAAACCTACATTTGTAACAGAGTGAAGAATGATGGTGTCTATGATTAATTCACAATGCAATCTTCATTAAATCCACTGTGATCAAAAATTTCAAAGCCCTGCTGTTTTGTTTACACACCGAGATATTTGGAATTACCCAGGTGTCTGAGTTTTCTACTTTTCATCACATGCTTAGGCACGGCATACACAGCCTGGAAATTATGAGTTTCTTCTTTGCTATGATCTTTGGTTTGCAGTTATTTGTGTAGTTTTATGGGTACCAATGAGACATTCGAAGTGAACCAGGTTAGATAACTGGGCAGCCAAAGGTAGACTGACCTGGCTTTATGCCCTGTTGCACCAGAACATGCATTCTATAGGATGCCCTTATAACCCCCGTTAAAATTCGAGGTCTAAATAAGCACAACAAAGACCATTCCATGGAAAGACTCATGCTCTGGGCAAGCACTGCATTGGTTTCTACAGCAACCCATACTTACTTGCGCAGTCCTCTTGAGGGATGTGGTTATTGATGCTAATATCATCCACCGCAATCCCGCCAAGGTTGCCTTTTCCGATTTCACCCTCAAAAATCACCTAACAAAATGAGATTATTTTCACAGTATTTAAATGTTGGGTTCCAAATAACAGTGTTTTCAAATGCCTGTTCAACTCAAGTAACAGCACGTAAATGAAATTCATGAGAGGGACTTCCTAGGTGGCGCAGTGGTTAAGAATCTGCCTGCCAATGCAGGGGACAAGGGTTTGATCCCTGCTCCAGGAAGATCCCACATGCCATGGAGCAACTAAGCCCATGTGTCATAACTACTGAGCCTGTGCTCTAGAGCCCAAGAGTCACAACTATTGAGCCCATGTGCCACAACTACTAAAGCCCACTTGCCTAGAGCCCGTGCAATGAGAACAAGAGAAGCCACTGAAACGAGGAGCCCATGCACCACAACAAAGAGTAGCTCCTGCTCACTACTAGAGAAAGCCTGTGTGCAGCAACGAAGACCCAACACAGCCAATAAATAAATAAACAAATAAATTTATTAAAAAAATTTAAAAAGAATGAAATTCATGAGATTTTGCCTGAGTACGAGATCTGCTCTTCAATCCATATTATCCGCTTGGGGATGGCATAAAACTTCTCCTCACACTCTCTTTATTGGATACAGAATTTAAAATTGAAAAAAAAGCAGCAAATCAAAGGACTGTTCATTGTGACAGCCCCAAATAATTATAGAGTAGCATTTCCCCTTCTTTCTCAGCAATCAGTCCTCTGCCTGTAATCTAGGAGACCGTGAAATACGCTACTGAGATTATCATCATTGCAGCAGTATCTCAGGTTCATGAAACACCTGAAATAATTTTTGGAATGATTCCCGCATCTCATTTGCATAACTTTCAAATATTATCTCAGCGCCCCCCAAAGCAGCTGCCCACCCTGACCTAGGGAAGGGGGCCCACCTGGTAAAGTTTCAGAGATTTGTGGAGCAGGACACGCCCCTCTTTCCAGTGGTCCCCTTGGTGTCCGATGGCCATCCAGACCAACTGGTCATACTCCTCTGGCTTCTGGTAGCGCAGTTTGACCCTCAGCGTGCCCACGTGTGAACCAGACATGTGATACCAGAAGGTCATGCAGTGAGCGGAGTTCTGGGAATAAACCACAGGGCTCACCAGGCGAGCCACCTTGCCCTTCTGGTTTTCGTCAGCTTGGGAGTAGATGAAGTTGCCATCTCCTGCTGTGACAAAAAGCTGTGTTAGGGAGAGTGGCCAAACGGGTGAACCTTTGTCTCCTTTCTATCAAGTTCTGCTACTCAAACTTTCTCTCCTGGGCTGAGCACCAGAACCCAATCGTGCAGTGGAAGGGGAAGTGGGCACTGGTTGGAAACCTCATTGGCACTGAAGGGTCTGCTCGTAGCTTCTGTGAAAGGACATTTGTGCGGGAGGCTGTAAACAACACTTGTCTGATACCACTTATTCTGAAGGCACTGTCACATGGACCCAGGCTAAGACTGGTGTTGGTCTCTGCACCACTGCAAGCAGATCGATGTACAGGAAGACCTATCTTCTACACAGTCTTAAAGACAGCTTCAGTGGCACATACGTGAACACAGACAGTAAATGGAAACATTTAGACCTATCCTTGTTTATTTATCATTGGAGCAGGAGGACTTCTGGTTGATGATGCTGTCGTCACTAAAACTGCTTGATGATAATAAAGCTGCAGTTTGTGCAAATAATCTGGTAATCATTTTTTATTCCCAAATTCTGATTCTTTTCCCCTAGTTTATTTTAAAGGCTTATAAATTCCTTAAATACACCTGAGAGCTTGAAACTCAACTGTGAGCCCCACTCCTGTTTGATGTGCGCTTCTGGTTTCAGAAGAGGCAAGGCTGCATTTCTGAGGCTTATGAGAACGTGTCACTTTTGCAACGGAGATGCTTGCTGAGCTTGCAGGACTAACTCCCAGCTCTGCTGTTAACGACCCCCAGTGGGAGGACTGCCTCCTGTCACCACCTGGTCCAAACACACAACTCGTGTTTCACTGTTTGCTCTGCAAATAGAAATGCTACTCTAACACCGCACCTGATGAAAGTGTGGATCTGATGCTGAGCCTCCGTGGGCAGCAGGATGTTCTGTGTGCTGCCCCAGAGGCTGGTGTGTTTGGGAGATACTCTTTCACTGTGTTTGGGAGACACATCCTAAGTCAGCAGCATCCAGGTGGAGTGGATGTGTCCTCAACCTCTTTGCTCCCTCACCTGACTGCTTGTCTGAGGTGGGACCCAAGTACCCTTAATAAAACCAGTGGGCGGGATAATGAAAGGAGGTAGAAATAAAAACCAGAGCCCCAGCAGTATGTGTGATGCCCTCCGTCTCTGTGGTGTCCCCTGGACCACCAGGCAGACTCGGTCACCCCTGGGGTTTGTTTCCTCCCACTGATTTACCAAATGATGCTCATCTGTCCATGTGACAGTGTCACCTCACTCAGCCCACCAAGACGGGCAGGTGAGACATGCCCCCACCTTGCCTCTGCCCCCCTGGTCTCCTATGTTATGGAGAAGAGTGAAGTTGAGGATGCTTAGCTTAAATGGTCCCTGAGCCAGGCCCGCTTCTCTGCCCCTTTCTGTGCTGTCTTCTGCCACCGCTGCTCCCCCTGCCGTTGGAGACCCGCATCCCACTGCATTGGAGCTGTTTCCCACCCGGAACCAGACGGTGAGTACCTCCCTCCTTTACACCTGAATCTCCAGTGCCCCTCACAGCATCTGCCACGTACATGGGTGGCTCGATAGCATGTGTGCAACGAACCAGGGGAAGATGCGGGTTTCGGGAATCCTCCGTAAGGAGGGACATAGCTTCATTGCTAGAGGCCAAATGCAGAAAACCAAGTGGGATTACTCTGATAAATTCAAAATCAGGCTGCTGGCTATTGTACCCAGGTAGTGTTCATTTTCAGAAATCTCCATGTCTGATTTGCAAAGTGCCGCACACGACCTGCGGCAGGCTGTGTGCGTGTGTCCTGTATGTGAGGCTCTTTTCACCCACACTTTTTCATGTTAACAAGGTCCTGCCTTTCAGATGTCGGGCTCACCCATCTCTCTCGGCACATGATTGTGCATCTAGTGCTGCGGGATTCTTTCTGGTCTGGGCGGACCTGGTACGACCGCCCGGTAAGTCGGGGCGTCTGGGAGGACAAAAGAGACAAATCCTTCTGAAGGAATCGCACTTCCCAGCCGTTAATCTAAGACAAGCCCGCCTTTTCTGACACTCCAACACATAAAGTGCTGATATTTTTCCTTTCGGGGGTTTTATCACAGTTCTGGGTCGAGAACTCTCTCTCCGTGTTCTCAGTTAGCACTGTGCTTCTGCAAGCCTTTTAGCTTTTGTCTCTGGCTAACATAGCTTTTAACCTCCTTTGAATGTCAGATCCTACTGAGCCATTTTGCTTCACTTTGCATCAATTTTTCCACTATTACTGCCTTCATTTCAGCTAATTGCATTTGGTTAATTTGATGCCATTTCTATGTACAGTGCCATTTACAGTCAAAGTATTTTAAGTTTTCTAAAACTGCTTGTCTTAAGATTCAATTGAAAGTGTCTCAGAATTGAAGGAGTCCAATTTTATCCAATTTCCTTGTCATTCTTATTAGGAAAGGAGGTAGCGGTGATGGAAAGAGGCCTATTCAACCTACTTAATGGTTGTATTCACTGGGGAAAAAGTGAACAACAAAGTGGGAAAGGCATGAAGTACCCTTTGCCCATCCGTCAGCCCCCTGGCCCGCTCATCCCAAGCACAAGCATAGGGGAACCTCGGCTTAATGAGATTTCTCAGCATCAACTAATGACCCTCTGGGATCTCTTTTGGGACCCACGACTTGGGGAAGCAGTCCTGTCAGTATCACTGATTAGGGCAGAAGTTTGTGGGTTGGGTGTTTGTGTGTGTGTGTGTGAGTACATGCTTTTTTTTTTTTTTTTTGCAGGTCACTGATGGTTCTTTATTCCATATCTCAAGTTGGGTGACAAAATGGCTAGGAGGAAAACAGGATGGCAGTGGGTAAAAGTTTCCTAGAGTGGCTGACAGCTCCCTGTGCACCCAACCCTAATTAATCTTAGAAGGAAAGTAAGACAGGAAGAGAGGTGGGTTGTGAGCTGGGGTGTGGGGAGGTTTTTACTTGCTCAGAGGGAATGGGCTAGATTTACAATCTTCCTTGTGAGAACAAGATTTCTACCCCTGCCCCAATCCACTTCCACTTCAAGGGTCAAGAGAGTAAGTATTAGGCTCACTTATTATTTCTTTAGCTGTAAAATAAGTGAGATGACACCATCTGTCTGGCCTTGCTTCCAAACAATTCAGAGTCAGGATGCTAGAGATAAAACAAGATTCCTAGGATTTGAAGTTGGGTTATATACAGAGAGGGTTCATTTTACTATTTCCTTTCTACTTCTGAATATGTTTGAAATTTCCCATGAAAAAAGTTCAGAAAAAGTAGAAAACAGGTACTAATTCACACACACTGATTTGCCCAGTTTGCTATTTTTCAGAGGGGCTGATCAATTGCCAAATTTAACCATCATTCTCTATGAAGTGGCTTAAGGGAATCTCTACTAGGTAAGGACAGCTTGTTAATTCCAGAAAATAAAAGCAAAAGTGAATGCTCTGTAGTATTTTCTAAACCTGCTAAACTCAGAGACCCCAGCAACCCTCCGCAGTAGCACTTTCTCTAACTCAAAGAAATGAGACCACAGTGAACCCTCTGTTACCTGTGTGATCCTGAATCGGTCCCGTCTTGCTGGTCAACACACTCCATTTGAGCTGCACGTGATTGTCATGTTCCCAGTGACAGAACGTCTTGTGAGAACCCCAGCCAAACTCACAGTTAAAACCATATGTTGGAAACTCTTCAGTGGGTGGAGAGGAAAAAAATAGAGACAAGCAGAGAAAGACACATTTAATCATTTAGGTAAGAAAGGTCCTTAATTCGTTCATGGAAAGCATGATTTATGTAACTCTGTGCCTGTTCAAAAATTCTGGGAAAGCCACAAAATCCTGAATTACCAAGAAACTCAAAAGATGCATGGAGATGTCCAAATGTTTGCAACATCACATTTACTTTTTTTTTTTTTTTAAAATCCAGCTCAAAAAAGATTATGGACTGCCTGTCAAATTGGTACATAAAATTTCCAGGAAGGTTACTTTCCAAAGCATGTATATTACATCTGTAGCATTCTCTCCAATTCTACAATATTTAATATGAAAGACGCTCTGCTCTTGGGGATGAATCATATAAAATGATATCCACCAATGAAAAGAATCTTAATTAGAGCTTGACCTATGAACCTCAAAAGTCTAGAAACGTGACTTGGCTGAATATCTTACCCTGGAGGTTATCTGTATTCTCACCACATCAGCTTATGCTTCACGTTCTTACTGGCGAATCTCTGAAGCATTTCGTAAGATTATTTTTTACTTCTGTGCTTTATATCAGGTCAATAATTTTAAGTGGAAGTCTCTGCTGCTTTAGTGAATTTTCAGATTTGCATATAAACTATTCGCCCCACTTAAAACCTCAATGTAAGGTCAAGCAAAGCCAAAGCATATTTGAATAGGTACCCACTAGTATAATTTTTTTTAATGTTCAAAACGCTTCCTTTGGAATCTAACAAGAAAGTATGAAGGGATTCCCAGGAATGATTTGTCTTATGTGTTCTACAAGGTGCTATTTAACTATGGGGTTTTTAAAACATCTATAGCCTTAGTTTTTACTCAACCCTTTTTTTTGGAAATTGGTTAACTTTTTAAGGATGGGGAAAATGCAATCTTTGATGCTTGGATTTTTTTTTTTTTTTGTAAACTTGAGCTAACAAAATAGTCCTAAAGATAAAATGCTCTTGCTTCTGCCAGTCCCACTCCTACCCTGTTTATGAAATTAAATACATAATAGGGCCTGTTTTCTCTAATGAGGGTCATTGCTTCTCAGTGAGTTCAGACGTCCACAAGATGGCAGCATTGAGACGAGGAGGAAGGTGCCTAGCTAGGGCAGCTTGCCAACTGATCTGAACAATAAGGGAAGTATGGTATTATATGCTGTATGAGGGTCAGGCTGAGTGCCTATCTCATTTTGATCTTTTCTTTTCTTTAACTTTGTCTAAGCGTTTAACACAAACATCTTGCTTTCTTTTCTGAGTCTGGGCTCCGCTGCCCCTCCCCCACTTCAACAATGGCAGGAGGGATTGTCAGGGAAAGATTTATTGAATAGATAAGAATGATTTACTTTGCATTTTTAGTTTCCAAGGAATTCTTTTCAAATGCTAATGTGAAATTTGGAAGGAAGGCACCATATGCATTGTCAAAACTGAGCAGGATGGATTCTCCCTTCCAGTGACAGTGTGACCTGCCAAAGGACTCTCAGGGCCAGTTGGGGAATGGAAACCTAGCAAGTCACGTGATGTGTACTACGTGAGCACTTTCAGTTAGTGCAAAGGGCTATATTTCACAGTGGTAGTGTCATTGGAGAGAGATATTTCATGCCTAGTCCATCATAACCATGAAATAGGGCTTCTTAAAGCATGAGAAACCCCCTCAAAAATCTGCCCCACTTCTGTGCAGCAAGATTGAATTTTGCAGAAGTAGTTAGTTCAACAGTGACGGAATGGTTGAACAACCTTGGATGTCAAGGCTCACAGCCTCAGAATGTGCTGTTGTGTAATCTCGTGTTAGAAAATGTTAATATAGGAAAATGTTAATAGGTGTGTGGTTTTGGGTTTTCTCCTTAAATGTCATTTATAAGACAAGCACGAAGAGGACAGCAGTAAGTCATTACTGCATACACATTTCTGGTTATATTGATATTTGCCTTGTTAATGCATTAGATTTACTGTATAATTTACAGAAAACCATACCATCCACAATTTGGCTATTACTATTCCAGTTATGTCATAAAATATAAGAACTTGGGTATTTTCATCATGGCCAGGACCAAGGATGGCTTTGCCTGAAAGGGTAATTCAGGCATTTCTCTTGCTCCAGTGAATGGAAGTCAGCCTTTATCTTCCACTGTTCTTCCCAATCTATGAATTTAGCATGGCAATCTGTTCTATCTTTTCATATTTTACTACTCTTTTACCTCCTTATCCCAACCATATAATTTATGGCAATCTTGTTAAATTAAAAGAAATGTTTTTCTTAAAAAAATCAGTACATTTTGTGGAGGATGGGTGTGGAGTCAGAAAAGCTCAATGTTGAAGATTCAAGCCTGGCTAGATAGGCTATTAAACACACAAAATACACACAAACATTTCTAGAGAGGGGAAAAAAAAGAGAGGAAGAGAGAAGGATGGAAGCAGAGGAGAAAAGGGCAGAGAAAGAAAGAGGAATAAAAAGCAAATGGACGAAAATCAAAGATGACACAAACAGATGGAGGGACATACCACGTTCCTGGATTGGAAGAATCAACATCGTGAAAATGACTGTACTACCCAAAGCAATTTACAGATTCAATGCAATCCTGATCAAATTACCAATGGCATTTTTCACAGAACTAGAGCAAGAAATCTTACGATTTGTATGGAAACGCAAAAGACCCCGAATAACCAAAGCAATCTTGAGAAGGAAAAATGGAGTTGGTGGAATCAGGCTTCCTGACTTCAAACTATACTACAAGGCCATAGTGATCAAGACAGCATGGTACTGGCACAAAAATAGAAAGGAAGATCAATGGAATAGAATAGAAAACTCAGAAGTAAGCCCAAACACATATGGGCACCTTATCTTTGACAAAGGAGGCACGAGTATACAATGGAAAAAAGACAGCCTCTTCAATAAGTGGTGCTGGGAAAATTGGACAGCAACATGCAAAAGAATGAAATGAGAACACTTCCTAACACCATACACAAAAATAAACTCCAAATGGATTAAAGACCTACATGTAAGGCCAGACACTATCAAACTCCTAGAGGAAAACATAGGCAGAACACTCTATGACATCCATCAAAGCAACATCCTTTTTGACCCACCTCCTAGAATCATGGAAATAAAATCAAGAATAAACAAATGGGACCTAATGAAACTTAAAAGCTTTTGCACAGCAAAAGAAACCATAAACAAGACTAAAAGGCAACCCTCAGAATGGGAAAAAATAATTGCCTATGAAACAACGGACAAAGGATTAACCTCCAAAATATATAAGCAGCTCATGAAGCTTCATACCAAAAAAGCAAATAACCCAATCCACAAATGGGCAGAAGACCTAAATAGACATTTCTCCAAAGAAGACATACAGATGGCCAACAAACACATGAAAAGATGCTCAACATCACTCATCATCAGAGAAATGCAAATCAAAGCCACAATGAGGTATCACCTCACACCAATCAGAATGGCCATCATCACAAAATCTGGAAACCACAAATGTTGGAGAGCGTGTGGAGAAAAGGGAACTCTCCTGCACTGTTGGTGGGACTGTAAGTTGGTACAGCCACTATGGAAAACAATTTGGAGGTTCCTTAAAAAACTACAAATAGAACTACCATATGATCCAGTAATCCCACTCCTGGGCATATACCCAAAGAAAACCATAATCCCAAAAGAAACTTGTACCATAATGTTTATTGCAGCACTATTTACAATAGCCAAGCAACCTAAATGCCCATCAACAAATGAATGGATAAAGAAGATGTGGCATATATATACAATGGAATATTACTCAGCTATAAAAGGGGATGAGATGGAGCTATATGTAATGAGGTGGATAGAACTAGAGTCTGTCATACAGAGTGAAGTAAGTCAGATAGAGAAGGACAAATATTGTATGCTAACTCACATATACGGAATCTAAAAATGGTACTGATGAACTCAGTGACAAGAACAAGGACGCAGATACAGAGAATGGACTGGAGAACTCGAGGTATGGGAGGGGGCGGGGGGTGAAGGGGAAACTGAGACGAAGCGAGAGAGTAGCACAGACATATATATACTACCAACTGTAAAACAGATAGTCAGTGGGAAGTTGTTGTATAACAAAGGGAGTCCAACTCCAGGATGGAAGATGCCTTAAAGGACTGGGGTGGGGAGGGTGGGGGGGACTCGAGGTGGGGGAGTCAAGGAAGGGAGGGAATACGGGGATATGTGTATAAAAACATATGATTGAACTTGGTGTACCCCCCCCCAAAAAAAAAAAAAAAAAGCAAATGGACGAATGAAATGTGTATATAGGACTATGTACATGTGACCTTTCAATCTTCAAAATATTACCCAAGCCCTGTGGCTGCACAATTCTCATTAAATTCATTGGGAATAATCTGGTTAAATCCCTTCTTGACTCTTAAAAATAGCAGGAAACAATATTCTGAACTTAAAACAAATTTATAGCTGCTGTGAGACGGCACCAGCTGCGCCTGGTAGACCTAGCTTTCTCAGAGTTAGATCATTAGCACCATATATGCACAAGGATTTAATTTTTAAATCTGGTCTTCAAAACTTCTTTTGGGCAAGCGAGCTTGCTTACTCATAGGCTGATCTTTCAGTGAAAATAAGCGGAGGTGTCTGGGTCCGTGAACCACGGGTCACGAACCTACCCTGAACGGCTCTAGGGAATGTCTGGGGATCCCTGGAGGGTAAGAGGCTTCCCCAGGGGGTGCTGGATTTAAAGTGCAGGGCTTCTCTCCAGTTCCTGGCAGAATATTAATAGGCTTTTTGCATCTGATTACAACCCAGACAGTATTTGAATATTACATGCCCACTGAAGGTATTATATTGAGAAGAATCCTCAACGTGAAACCTTCAGACTCTGCTTGGATCTCTAATGGCTTCAGCAAAATCAAATGATGAGGAAGTTTAGAGTCTGATTTGCTGCTGCTTGTCAAGGTGCCTGAAGGACAGTGGGCATCCAGTTAGCAGTGGGTCAGACCACCGGCTGTACACCACACAGAGTTAGATCTGGTCTCTGACTCCACACACGCCCAGGTCCTGATCGTTGACTTAGCCAGGAGGTGGCTAAGAGCTCCTCAAAGATGCTCAGACAGTTCACTATTCACAAACGAAGAGAACCAGATTCATGACTCGGACAATGGAAAAATAGGAAACCAAGGCAAGCTGTAAAGGACTCTGGGCTGACTGTAGACCAGACCACCCCTATCAGTAAGCCCTGTGGTTCTGTAACAGAGAAGAACAAACCTAACTGCATATTGGATCTATTCCTTTGGCTCTAACCCTGTGCTCCGTTGCCTGTGCTTAGCCATACAGGCTTTTGTAAAAGGGTGTTGCCTATAGCCTGAAATATACTGGATAGCCCATTCTCAAGGCTCTGACCTTTAACAGTACAACACTTTCCCATTCACATAGAAATAAAAAATTGCAGCATAGAAAATAACAATTGTCTTGTTGGAGGTGTATAGGAACACTGGGGCCAGACCTCCATGAACAGCTGTAAGAACAAAGGATTCCAGCACTAAGAAGTTTGCAACAACCAGCCACACCCCCTCCCCATTTAGTATAAAAGAAGCCTGAATTCTAACTTGGGTAAGATGGTTCTTTGGGACACTAGTCCACCATTTTCTCGGTCTGCTGGCTTTCTGAATAAAGTTGCTATTCCTTTTCCTAATACTTTGTCTCTTGACTTATTGACCTGCCGTGGGGTGAGCAGTGTGAGCTGGAACTTGGTAACAGTTTGACTTGTTCAGTTGGTGGTAGCAAGGAGTCTTACTGGTTCATGATTTGTACATCTGCCATCTGACCACAGTAGACTCTATGAGATGACTTTCTGCTGTGAAGCTCCTCTGTGAAGCTGTCATGCCAACGGCCTTGAGTTCGTGCACAGATCAAAAGTTCACAAAGTCATTCCTGCTCTGATAGCAAAGACCTCCAACGCTGAGGAAGAGTCAGCCCATTTGGGGATCTGATGTACCTTTCCATTTTCTCCAAGGTGTTGTTCATGGTTTTCTGTTTTTTGTTTTAAATGACCCCTAGCTATATTGATAGGCCAGCAGAGAGATGAGATCTAACAAGCTAGCTGGCAACTTCCTAGTGGTTGGAATTAACTCTGGCAAGAGGAAAAACTAAGAGCGACAATTAAAACGTTTGTTACATTATTAGAACCTCGCCTGTTCACCTCACTCCTCTTCCCTGCCTCAGAGGGTCACAGAGAGCCTGCAGGCAGTTACCCCACAGAAAACCACTCTGATGAGGCTGAGGGGGAAAAGGAAACCAGGAATTTCCTGCTAGGGAAGATGGGAAGAGAGCAAGAGACAGCCCCACCCAGGAGGCTGCAGCAGCCAGCCAGTCCCCCCCAAGGCCATGTTGTTTTATAACCTGAAAAGGTGTGAGTGGGACTCCCACGCTGTCAGAAGGTAGCTGAAAACTATCCTTTGGTTTCATCTTTGGTATTTAGGGGTGTCTGAGCTGAGTAGTAGCACGGAATCTGTTACCCGGAGCCCATCGCGGGGAAACCTGGGGTTAAGTTTAGCCCAGGGGAGGTTTGTTTTGCAGTTTAATTGGGTCAAGAGTGACAGCACCCTCTAAGGAAGCATGCTAATTAGGGAAGTCCTTTCTGCCTTCTGCTGGATGGGGAGGGTCTGCTCTTGAGGAAACACTGATGTACACCACATGCCCCATTAATAAGTGACCGTGGAGGCCAAGGCTGTGGGCTTCAGCAGAGGAAATGGGAGAAGCTGGTGAGCTGACCTGTTCACCTCACTTTAATGATTAACTTTAAAGTATGTAAAACCTCTGATTGCAGAGAGACTGTTTCCCCTGGTGTGTGTCTTTGGGGAACATTTTCAAAAAATACTAACAGAATACAAAAGAGAGTAAGGGGGAGGCCACCATTTCCCTGTGGCTGGACCCTGATGGACAGCAAACCAGAGGCTCTAAAAGTCATCACGGGGCTCTATTAATAAAAGGATGCGGAGGTGCCCTTCCTGAGGGTGCTCCGCTCTGGGTGCAGTGCTAGCTCTGGTTTCCTGCACCCCATCTCATGGTGCGCCCGCTGGAAACGCGGCTGTAAAACTGCCAACTCCGTGGCAGGCAAAACTGACAAACTTCGCCTGTCTCTGATTTGCAGCGTGGTGATGAAAATAAATAGTCAGGCTGCTGCCTGGGAGATTTCCTTCTCCCGAGTTTGCAAACACAGTCCGTGTCCTAGATGTGCTGCGTTTAAACAAAGTATGTTCCTCAGTTCCTTCCGTTGAGAGCGGGGATTGTCACCATTTGGCAATGACTGACGGGGAAGGAAATCTCGCTCCTTGCTGCATAGACATGTGGATGAAAGGAAAGCAGTGTTTATGGCTCATGCTTGGGGACCAGATGCGGGTGGCCTCTCTGCTAGGACTTTGAGGGTAACGGAAACTGAGAAGCGTAGTGATGCACTATTTCGGGGGTGAGGACAGGCATATGTAAAATCTACCACATTTTCTCTTTGGTTTTTGATACCTGATTGTATAGTGCTGTCTATCATGGTTGGCTTCTCTGTGGCCAGCACAGTGGTACCACCTGAAACACAGACACAGTAACATATGAGATGAGAAAAAGGCAACATTGTAGGTAATATGCAGTAGAGAATGCTAAATGGGTACATATATCTGTTAGAGGCTAGCAGTTCCCTTAGATAATTCTTCCCTTAATTCCAGCTATAGTAATTGCCTTCAATTTTGTTCACCACAATATCAAGTTCAAATAAACCACTATTTTTACCCAACACATTTATTCATAAAGCATCTGGGCAGTATGGAGAGCACCAGACTTCCTTCCAAGGGCATTCCCTGACTCTCAGACTAATTGACCACACTTACCATCGCAACAATGAAAAGCAAAGGCCTCCCAAGGTCCTTAGTGACTTGAGTATTAAACTTGACCTAGACCTCTAAGCTTCAAATAGTTTCCCAAGGTTTCAGATGTGTGCCTTGGGGGGAGTTGTAAGGCTGGTCCCCGCAATCTATTTTAAAAACTGAAGGTTTAAAGTGGATGGCAGTAATTCCTTCTTTCTTTTGCTGCTGCGGTTGTTTATTTTTCCCAAGGACAGATATTCCGCCCAGCATGCAGTTCGGAGAAGCTGCAGGAAAAGGGGAAGGTAGGGGGGACACATTTCTTCACAGCCCCGAGGAGCTGGAAGACAGCACAAACAATACCCTGAACTCTGTGAACTTCAATCAGTCTGGGTCGACTTGGAATTCCTGGTCTGGGGACCACGTGGAAATAGATTTACCCTCTTAGCTTAGGTATCTTAGCTGAGCCATTTTCTGTGCTTCCTTGGGGGACTTCTGTTTTAAAGTCCTGTTCTTCAACTTACCCACCCCACAAGCATCATCTGAACACTTCTTCAAAAACTGGTTTGCTGTTTATTACTTAGGTGCTCGAGAAAGCAGTTTCTCCATACGTGTGTCTGCCTTGCAGATCATGGTCGGAGATCATATATTTGTTTTCCCAAGAGATAAACTCTTGCGCAGACTCAGGGTAAGGGTGTGGGTAGGCTCATGCCAACTGTGGAAAGTCTGGAGGTGGCTAGGAGGTGCCATTGTACACCTTCCAAAGGCGTCATTCAATAAAGACTGTGATCATCTCTCTTCTGGCCGAGCCCTAGTTCTATCCTGCAGCTCCTGAGGGTCAGAAATCACCCAGATCATGAATCAGAGAGCTGTAAAATGGAGCCCTTGGAATGGCCTGAAGATTTCTGAGCTAGTCCACTGCAGCACCAAGTTGTGCTACCCCTGCTCGCCCAGTAAATATGCTGGATGAGTGGCCGGTCACACGTTTGCGTGGCCTCAATGAGGCGGATGCTAGGAGAAGGCATTGTATATATTATGGGTTAAGAAGGTGAATCTATAACGGCAGAATTGGAGGGAGGCCAGAGAGCATTAGCATTCCATTCCCAGTGGTCTTACAGGAGAAAGACCCAAGGCGGAAATTCACTTTTTAAAACTGATATGCACTGTCAGTTTCGTTAGAGATTGGGAGCCAGATTCCACTGTGGGGTACACAGGGATCCGATGTGAAATTTGGCCTCCCGGTGCCTTTGAAGCCAATTGTATTATCTAATGACTTCAAAGGCTTTGCAAATGAGTAACTTCAAGGGTGAATTTTCACCCTGGCAAGTAAGCAAAGAGAGCAGAATCTCTCCTCATTTCCATGCATTTGGTACAGTTCACCTGGAATTCAGTGTCATTTATAGGTGAGGAGGATGTTGCTACGATACTTATCTCCCACTGTATTCAAATAGGTCACCCCAGGGAGAACACATTAAAGTGACACCATCTGTGTTAAGGAACCAAACCTTAAGAGAGCACTGATCCCAATTTCCATGCTCTCACCCATCACGGTGAAAGGGAGAAGACTTTTGGTTTGGTTTTGAGACACTGAACATTCAAAGTTCGCAGCTGTGACAGGAAGAGCAGGAAGGGTACAAAGGTGTGTGTGAGCCCAGGAGGTGAGACGCTCACCTGTGAGAAGATACTGGGACGGGGTGGGAGGTGGAGTGAGCTGCTTGCAAACACTGGCGCATGTCAGCGTACCCATCTTCGGAAAAGACTAACACAGAGCTTCATAGAGCCAAATAAGCTTTTAGAAAAGGACACACTGGCCGTCATACAGTAAATGAATTCTAAGATCACCTCTTCTTGATGGAGGGATGGAGCGGGCCTTATTAGCACCCCAGAAGTTCTCATTATAGGCACACGTTGATTGAATTATTGAGAAAAATGTGCTGGCCTGAGAAAATGACTTTTTTTTTTTTGCCAGGGTAATATGTAAAAAATAAAAAAATTAGAATGCATTTTTTTCTATCTACCTAATAAATGACTTTCAACGCTGTAGATAAACTATCACCTTGTACTTTTAAAGGATTTGTCAGTGTTTCCAGTCAAAATGACCCATTTTCTGTGGTTTGCAACTCCTTACCATACACAATTTGCTCCAGGCTAACAGACTCACCCTATTTCACTCAAAGACTTAGGTTTCAATTGATTCAGTCATGAACCGATGCAAAAATGAGAAGCTTGGTTGTTCTGACATGAGGAGTAAATCTGAGGCTTTGTCTCTAATCAATATTAACTGACCACTTTAGGGTTTATAAAGGAAAGAAACTCTCCTCAAGAGGGTAATTGAACAGGGGAGTCTCTGATGACTGCAGACATTCCTTTTTATGAGGATTTCACTACGGATTGGATGTGTGACCGGGTTTGCAAAAAGCCTGAGGTTTGCAGAGAATGTTTACAGCAACCTTGGGGAAGGTTCTGTAGGACCTACTTCATCAGAGTGGTACTCTGTTTTAACATCAGCCGTATATGGTTTTCAGCTGGAGCTTGACATCTTACAAAGAAAAGGCCTCTGCATTAATTAGAGTCATTTTTGTGGCTTGCAGCTACTTATACACAAGATGTGTTTTCAAAAGCCCATACCATGTAACATTTATTGGCCATTTGACTGTAAGCGATTATCCTAGAAATCTGGAGGGAGAGAGTCTTAGGAGGTGACTTTAAATGTAAACTCAGTTCATGGTACTAAACTTTTGAGCTAGATTTTACCCCTTATTCCATCTCAGAGTGCAGAGCTCTCTCGCTCCTTCAGAGGAGAGCTTTTGAAGTAACTGGAAATGTGGGACATTTCCTTCCAGATTTTACATTAATGCATCAGCCACTAACCTGACACTATTATGAACTTACATGGTAACGCCTCCGGTTTCACCCATGGACATAAATTATGTGGGCTCTCCTGAGTCCCCCGTGGGTGAAAACACAGACCTGCGTCCAAGGGCTTGTGTTTAATGTAAAATGAGAGTCAGATGCTGTAAGAAACTGCGTTCTGACCTGGGTAGCAGTACAGGTCCCACCGTACCTTTGGCAACAATAGGGTGAAAATTCTAGTACTTTGGCTGATTTCCAAATAGTGGAATCCCATTTCCCCACTTGCTTAATGTCTCCTCTGCCAGCCCAAGTGGAAGAGAAGGTCACTTTCTAGCTTTTAGGGTTTTAGACTATTACGGAGTAATCCTCTAAATGAGTCAGTGAGGCACGTGGCACACACCATCCCTGAATATATTCGCTAGTGGTGGTGGGAAATAACAACGAATTCTGCCTTTGTAAATGTTAATGTAAAATGATTCACAAAATCCGAACTTAAAAGCTGCATTTCAAATATAAGCCTAATTTCATTAATTAGTTGGATAAAGGATCCACACGGAGAATCTGATCCCTGTTAGAAAGTGAAAATACATGTTCTACAGTGTGTGGTTATGTACCGGTGGTACATGTGTTATTGGGGGTGGGGGAGGGG
This sequence comes from Hippopotamus amphibius kiboko, assembly GCF_030028045.1. Classification (NCBI taxonomy): domain Eukaryota; kingdom Metazoa; phylum Chordata; class Mammalia; order Artiodactyla; family Hippopotamidae; genus Hippopotamus; species Hippopotamus amphibius. The sequence continues at coordinate 119,572,952 of NC_080189.1, read as the reverse complement.
GTCGAAGATGAGAATTTATGTCTCATTTAGCCACGGAGAAATTCTTGTTCCACAAAGACAATCTCAGCCTTTGGCTCTGAAAACGGCTAAAATGATTGTTTCGATTGTGGCTGTGAAGGATGATCTGTTTACATGATGACGCGAGGAAATGAAGATGCGCATGTTTTGGCTCCACCCCCGCTGCCCGCAGCCACAAGCAGTTCCGCAAACACAAACAGACGTTAATTAGCGGGTCTCAACTACAATAGGAACTCAGATGGCACAGCAATGGGATGAAGATGGTTTCTGCACCTGTGAGCTGGAAGTCATCACCTGTTCCGCTGTGGCAGTTGGCCTGGTCGTCATCACATTCATCCACCAGGTTCCCATTGGGAGTGGTCGGGCCAGCTGTAGGTGCTGAAACAAGATCCAAGGATTACTTTCTCACACCTCTGAAATGTACTCTCCAGCCCCCGGCTGTTGATTCTGCTAATGGTTTTGCAGAAAACCCTAATCTGTGGTAAGAAGAACAGGAGTGTGGTGTGCCTCTCTTTCAGGAGTGAAATCTACTCAGATTTTGCAGAATGCATTGGGGACTGCTTTGTTTTGGTATTTGATCCTTATCTCCTTAGTAGAGTCGGCTGCCTTAGCATTTTATACATTGTTATTTACATAAACATCCTTTTTTTCTGAAAAGTTCTTGAATTCCCTCTGGTTATTTATTCATGACTCTGGAGTTGAGAACTTTGATGATAGAGATTTTGCTTGACCTTTCATTTTCAAGGTGCTAGAGGACTCACTTGTCATGAATTCTTTTACATTCTTGGTATTTACCAAGTTTGTTAAGTTTATCTTGTCATTTTTTTTCCCCAAAAGGGAGTCTCAGCATTCACTTTTAGTACAACATTGTTCTTCACTTATTTTTTTGTTTGTTTGTTTTTAAAGAGTGACTCCGAGTTCCCTGGGGTCATTTTACCTTAACTCCCAGAGGACCACATTCCACTGCTGGCAGGTATTCCCATAGCTTTGAGTTTGCAGTTGAAAAGTAGCCAACATTAATCAAAGACTGCTTTTGAAGTTCTTTAAATTTAGTTCTATTTTTTTTCAGCCTGTTACTCATTTTTGCAATCTGTTTAATATTTTACAGTTTTTCGGCATTATATTTCACTTTACAAGACTTGAGATAATGGGCAGTTCTCTTGATGTCTGAGAACCAGACAAGATGCTGGGAGTGGGAGCCTGTTCTCTAACAGCTTCTGGCCAGTGGGAATGTGCTGGTAACTGCTGCTTTCTCAATAAAAATTGGACACTGTTTGTTACTGTGCTAAAGGACTGAGCAGAGTTATAACACACGTAGAAACAGAGCTAGTTCAGCTTCCTCAGCTGCCCCAAACACACACCAATAATAACTAGGAAATCACCACATGCAGGGAATGTACACAGCGTTTAGGTTCACAAGCTGGACTTTGTAAAATGCATACACACATATTCTGGGCTCTGCTTATTGCTACCACGGAATCAACAGAATCCACTTTGGCAATCCAGATGTTTGCCTTTGCTAAGCTGCCTTTGCTCTTGGTAATGTGCCACTTTTAAACTCTATTCATCTTGCTGGTTTTTCCACATTCCTGATGGTATTTTAAAAGGAGGAGTTTTGCCCTGGAAGTGGCCCAGGGTAGTGCCGGGATTACATTGAGAAAAGTGAAAAGTGAGTCATTTTGATGTCCCAATTTTATTGCTTGAAAATATTTTATCTTCTGTGGTTCTCTAATTACTTCTTAAACATAAGCGCTAGCCCCAGCTAAGATGGAGACTCAGAGATGGCTGGGTTGTACCTCACCCTCCTTCTCCATCCCCTTAGGCATCTCCGATAGAACAAGGTACAAAGTTGGCCCTTTAATAAGGGCCTGTTAATCGTTTTAAGGAAGAAGAAAAACACTCCTTTTCACCAACTGTGTTAAAAAGCTTTGACAATATTTTCCCCGGATGCTGGTTCCTCATGTGGCTTGGGGGTGACTTCCCCACCTCGCTGAGTGCCTGCAAACATCTGTAGCAAATCCCTTCACCACCACTGTAACCTCACGACAGAGTTGACACTGGCAAACTGCCACCAGGCTCAGTCTTTTCAACCATCCATTCATTCCACCTCCTAAATCAGTGTTGCTTCCCAGAATCCAGGCTAAAGTCCTGCATCAGAGCAGCAGACGCCCTTTTGCAGGCGACCACATCACTCAACACACTGAACAAATGTATCTGCAGGTGGTTCAGTCTGCCCGTCCCTTCTTTTTCTTGGCATCTTTGCCAAAGTCCTGGCACATGGTCATTCGTAGTCTGTGTTGATAGTGATGGGATAATTCAGAGGTCCTGGGATGTGACTACAGATATGGAAACAACTACCCAATAAAGAATGGGAGATAATGGCCTGTTTTTAAATAAACACATAGGAAAGCAGCTATGAATTATTCACTAGGATGGTGATTTATAGCTTAAGAGTCTTTAGTGCATAAGAAATGTTTTATGATATTTAATGTGCTCAGGAATGTAATTATATTTGGGTGGCTCAAAACACAAATAATTTTGAAATCCCAAGAAGGTGACATTTAAAAAGCATCCTTCCAAACAACTCTGAGCATATGCTCAATGGATTAACATCTGGGTACCAACAATAGCAATTCTTTGTGCTAACCTAGAGAAAGACCTTTATCCCCTTTATGGGGATGAAAAGTTGGTATAAAGTTACTCATTCATGCCCAAATTGAAGGCAGATGGGAATTCCAATGCACAAAAGCATTAAATAGGACACTAAGCAACCATCATATCATTTTTTCAAACATTCACCCCCTTCATTACGTGATAAAAAATGCACAGGAGAGTGCCGTTCTGAGGTCAGTGTGAGAACTGAATCTGTCCTTGATATGACCTTCCTATGATAACCTAAGTTTATGCAGTAACACCTTTAAACAGACCCCACTGTACATTACGTACACTATCTTATAGTGTTATTTCTCTGCAGAGGCCTGAGAAATTCATCCAAGGGAGGTCCAGTGGTCAGGGCTCTGCACTGCCACTGCAAGGGGCACGGGTTCCATCCCTGGTCAGGGAACTAAGATCCCACAAGCTGCATGGCGTGGCCAAAAAAAAGCAAAACCAAACCAAACCAAAACCAAACAAATAAAACAACAACAAAAAGAAATCTATCCCAGGGACTTCCTAGGTGGAGCAGGGGTTTAGAATCCACCCGTGAATGCAGGGGACACAGGTTCCATCCCTGCCTCAGGAAGATCCCACATGCCGAGAAGCAACTAAGCCCGTGTGCCACAACTATTGAGCCCATGTGCCACAACTACTGAAGCCCACGTGCCTGGAGCCCGTGCTCCGCAACAAGAGAAGCCGCCACAATGAGGAGCCTCCACAACATGGTGAAGAGTAGCCCTCTCTTGTGCAACCAGAGAGAGCCCGTGTGCAGCAATGAAGACCCAACACAGCCAACAAAAAAATAATAAATCCAATAAATAAATAAATTTATAGACAAAAAGAAATCTATCCAAGATAATGTCTTGATGTTTCAGTCTGCCAAATGCTGCTTCCTGCTGGTATGTGACGCTAGGCAGCAGTGCAGAGTGCAACTTGGACAAGACACAGACCTCTAAACAAGGCGAAGAGGGTCAAGGAATCTGTGGTCACCAGGGGTTGAAGGGGGGGGGGAGGGGGGGACTCCTTGACGGGCAGGGGGTTTCACTTTGGAGCGATGGAAACATTTAGGAACCAGATAAAGGTGTTGGTTGCATAAATAATTGTCAACGTACTAAATGCCACTGAATCGTTTACTTCAAAATGGTGGATTTTAGGGAGCTCCTGGTGGCCTAGTGGTTAGGATTTGGATCTTTCACTTTGGAGGCCTGGGTTCTATCTCTGGTCGGGGACCATCTGCATGCCATGTGGTATGGCCAAAATACAACAACAAAAAAATAAAATAAAAATAAATAAAATGGTGGATTTTATGTTATGTGAATTTCACAATATATCATTTTTAAAAATGTCAAAGAAGACAGCCCCACAGAATCTGAAGAGCGTTATGAAACCAACCAACTCAAAAGCAGGATGCGAAGGCACTGTTATGGAAGAGAGGACACGCGGCCCAGTCCTGACAGATGGGCACGGCTTCTAGGGGCAAAGCCCAGGGGCAGCAAGTGCTGGTGTGTTGTCTACCACCTCCATCCATCCACATGAACTACCTGAGTGGAAGGTCCATGTCCTATAGACCCTTGTGTTGCTGGAGCCTCCCTTGTGTCTGGGAAAGAACCTGCCCTCCGTAAACGTTGTCAAATGAGAAGATAAATGCATCCCAAGGGGGCAGACAAAGGCGAGGGGACAGATCTGGGAATGATGCAATGTGCGCTCAGGGACCGGAGACGTCTGCTTGTCTACAAGTCTTCCTGTTGAAACAGGGAGAAGTGAGGCTCAGTGGGGCATTTGCTGAATAAGTTGTGCACGGAGCCAGGAGCTGAGCCTTGTGGACCGCCAGACACGAGAGACACAGCATCACCCACTGCAGCAGCACCGTGAGGGGCACAAGCACAGGAAAAGGAAATAAAACATCCAGGGAAGCAGAGAGGGTCTGGAAACCGTGCTCACCTTCCACCTCACAGCCCAGCAGCTCCATCCGCAGCCCTAGTCCGCCGTGAGTGGCTCTCTCGGGGTAGATCCTGATGAACCTCGTGGAGAGGGGTGGAAACGTCCGCAGCTCGGGTGTATCGTAGTTGTTGTTGCCTTCAAAAGACTGTGAAGGACGAAAACCACCAGGTAGTAACAAAACCTCCCTTTCAGCGGAAGAAGTCCTTCCTTTAGGACTCTTAATAGGGCAGAGAAATGGGCCTCATTCTACCACTTTGTAAATGGCTAACCTTCCTTTCTTAAATGAGAAGGGAAAAAACAATTAAACCTCCTCTAAGAAGTGACAGAGGTCACTTTTTACAAACTCTGGAGGACACACTGAGGCTAGACCAGAAGCTGAGGATATAATGAGACACATTTTTAAATGATAGGCTGATGTGCCTGGAAGAAGTGACACTTTTACCACTTCCTTGAGGTGGAGGAAAATTCTGGAAGGGAGCCTACCATTTCTCAGAGCTTAAAATAGATGCCACATTCCCAATAACGACTCCTGTGACATCCTCTTAAATGAGCGAGTCCTGGTTTTGCTAAAACTCGGTCCTCTAGAAGAGCGAGGAATTACGTTCCTGGAGGGGGAGATAGTAAATTTCATGCAGTGCAAGTGCTGTGTGACCAAGAACTGGGGTTATTCCAATCCTTCGGAACTGCTGCTGACTTAAGCAGTACCACCAGCTGGAGGTATCTGTAGGTAAAAGACCTTCTCATCTCAGGAAAGTGACAGGGTCCTGACCGCTAAGCAAAGTTCTGATGCCTGGTTGCACTGCAGTGAGTCGGCACCTCTTGGTGAAGTGCATTCCTAACTCAGCATCACTGTGACGTGTTCAGGAGCTTGGCCGTTACTGCCCTGCTGCCGCTGGATTATCCTGTTTCCCTTTTTTACATTGCCGGGAAGGTCAAAGTCCTTGGATGGAATCTTAAGAAAATGAAGTAATGATGGGGCTTGTTTTCTTTTTCAAGAAATGGATAAACCTCTCTGTATCCTCTCCTCTGAACATCATTCCTAACTTTGTACAGAATGGGAAGAGGGGAGAGGATTAGAAAAATCAAATTGTCTTATTGCTTGGAGTGTCCTTTTATATATCCAGCATCATGTGATGTTTCCTGGGGCAAGGCATTGTTCTACGTGCTTAAAATGTGTTAACTTAGTCCTCAAGACAACTCCAAGAGGTAGGCTCTATTATTACCCTCCTTTTACAGGCACGGCACAGAGAGGTCCAGTAATTTGCCCATGACCTTGGGATTCAGACCTAGCAGTCTTATCTGGCGCCCTTCATCACGCTGCCCTTAGAAATAATCTAGTCTGATTTTCTCATTTTAATAGATAACACTGAAGTCTAGGACACTGAGGACCATTCTCACGGCCACACATTCAGTTTCATTGCTTCTTCTTTAAATAGATTGCAGTCCGGGCTCCCAGACCTGCTAGATCGGATTGAGTGGGCAGTCATGTCCGTCAGCGGTGGGAACCTTGCCCGCTAGCTGGATCAAGACATCACAAACCAGCCAAAGATGCCGTTCGGTGGTAGAAATATCTTGGCCAAACAGGTGACACAAGTAAGAGAAGACAGACTGGGAAGGTTGTGACACAACCAGAGGTTTTCTGAGTCCTAGAAGTAAATTAATTAGCCTTTTCCAGCTCAGAAAATCCTCCAGAATTTAGAAGTACAGGGCTAACATAGACCCGCGTCTCCCAAAGTTTCGTTTTATCATTTTCAAGAGTAAATTCACTAGAGGGGTGCCTGCATTCTTGACAGAACTGCAATTGCTGCCAGTAATTGAGAATCTGACGTACGTTGTTGTCAGGCCCAATTAAGTGTTGTCAGTAAGATACTAATTATAATGAAAATAGCGTTACCTCACATGTAAGTTCTGTCCACGTTAACATTGCTCCAACAATCCTAGGAGAAAAGCACTTAAATCTATGGAATCCCAGGCTCTTCTCCTACTTTTAACTTGAGCAGAGAATGAGCACAAAGTAAATGTATTACAAAGGCTGTCAGTGATGAGTGGGGAAGAATATTAGCAAGGAGGGGCCATATGGAACTGGACTAAGTTTGCTAATAAAAGATTGTTTACAAAATGTCTTTGTGTCCTCTCACGAATCATGCTTTAGAAGAAGAGGGCTTGCAGTATTTAGATTTATCTGCCCCTGAAAAGTCTAGCTGATTCAAAGATGCTGATGTACCTTGTCCATCCTGCACTATTTAAGGGTAGGAAGTAAGGCGAGGGCACAGAGGGTTTTAAATCCATCAAAGTGCTGTTTTATATAATAAAACAGAGTGCTCCCTTTACTGTTACGTAAAAGGTACCTTCATCTGCAAGTTTAAATATAGTATGTTTTAACTATCTGTGTGCAATTTAGAAATACATACTGTTCCTGAATGGAAGGTTTAACCAGTTTCCTTTTTCATCTTGCAGATTTTATTCCAGGGGAAGGACATGTTTGGAATCACAGATTAGATGCCATGAAAACAGTTTAGAAACTTTTATGGTTTAAATACATAGGAACAGGATGATGCTGGATAAAATCATATTTTAGGGATAAAATCTAACACATTCAGCCAATCTTGATTGGAGTTTTTCTTAAAATCGAAAGCTGTGTGCTGGCTTCTTGTGAATGCTATATGCAATGTCCTACAAGGGACTGATAGCTTCAGACTTGATCACAGATGAGTGGATTAGATAGCAAAGGCCAGGAAGCATAGGACGCATCCCACCCAAAGCACATGGCGATTTGTTTTCTTTCCCTCTTAGAACCCTCATGTTGAAGAATGTGTCACAACAGCACACACTGGCATGCGACAGCAGCCCTGGGAAGTTGTTGATTTGCAGCATGTATTCACACTTGGTGCTAAAGCCACAGGGCTCACGATTCCCTGGAAGAGATGGGCTCCTAAGGAACTCCCGTTTCTGATGTTTATTTTACTTTTTCTTCCACCAAAACAAGAGGGGCAGACATAAAAGAGGAAAATGAAATGAACACAAGAAAGTAGCTGCACATAGATAAAAAAAAACAAAACACTGGAAATGTTTTAGAAACCACAAATTAACTAGGGGTGAGATGGGAGAGGAATTCCTACATCTCCAACAGCGTCATCCCTCTCGGTGGTCTGCACTGGTGCGCAGCACAGCCCGTGGGGACCGTCTCTGCAGAGCCCCCACATCTGGGCAGAGTGGGAGCTGGCTGCGTGGGCCAGCTTTGTCTCCTGCATGCGAAGCCTTGGGCCTGAATGACTGTATGAAACCATATTCCCACACTCCCATTCCCTCCAATGGGCTAAACTCTTTTCACAAAAGGAGTAGGTCCTTGGCAAAGCAGGGATGGAGAGGCTGGGACCGAAAGGCCAGTGGTGCTGGGGATGAGAAGTATCATCAGCTGAATATAGAACCCACATTTAGTCCTGCACACAGAACGGAATTTCTGGGGGCTCTTCTTTATCTTAATTTGAAATAAGTTTCCAGCCCACGCAGCACACCCGGGGAATCCTTTCCTAGTTGGTGTTCTGTGCTCGGGAAATGTACATATACGAGGGTGAGTCAAAAATTATCCGCACTCCAGTTATATTACAACTTGTATACATTCTACAGCCAGAGCACGGATAATTTTTGAAAAGATAATCACTAAACAATACCTGTTTCGTTAAAAAAAGAAACAGTATACCATGTGTTCTGGTGAAGGTTGGAATATTTCTTCTTTCACTAGATCCTCTAGGGCCAACTGCTTTTTAAAAGGTTCTAACATATAAAAAAAATAAGACTTAAGCATTATTCATGATAGCCAAGAGTTAGAAGCAATAAAAGTGTCCATCAATGGATGGATACCTAACATGTGGTCTGTATGCAGGAGAGAATATTATTCAGCTTTAAAAAGGAATGAAATTCTGACCCAGGTTACAACACGGCTGAACCTTGAGAACATCATGCCAAGTAAATTAAGGCTAAATATCGTCTGATTCCACTTACATGAGGCTCCTGGAGTAGTCAAATTCAAAGAAATGGAAAGCAGGATGATGGTTGTCAGGGGCTGGGGGATGGAAAATTACTGTTTAATGGGGGCAGAGTTTGTTTTGCAAGATGAGGAAGTTCTGGAGACTGGCTTGCACAGCAATGTGAATGTACTTAACACTACAGAACCGTGCACTTAAAAAGGTTAAGCTGGCAAGTTTTCTGTTATGTGTATTTCAGCACAATTATGAAACTTTTGAAAATTGTAAAGCACTATAGAATTTAAAGCCTCATCCAAATAAAAATTTTTTTAAAAATTAAAAAATACACTGAAGGGATGCATCAGAGAAGAGGGCTGACGGCGGGTGCTCGCCGAGAGATTAGAGTCTGCAGAGATTCTGACTTCCTACCGTGGAGGTGGTCCCCTGGCCACACCCTCACGCCCCCCCCTCCCCGCCCCCCGGTCCCCTGAGCGTTGAGCCACCTGCTGTTTTCTACTGGAGGGAAAGGTGACAGGCGACACGATTCTCCCCGGTGTTAGTCTCAGCTGTGGTTTCCGCACCCCACTCCTGTCTCCCCCGGAATCTTACTGTCTCCATCCCTCGCCCCCGCAGATCCCACGGCTTTCAGGAAACAAGAAGCGGCGCTTCCGCAGGAAGAGGCTTGGGTCCCTGATTCAAGCCAAGGCCGTGAGGGCGGGCCCCCTCCCGGCGCCGCCCCCGCCCCCGCCCTCGCCCTCACCCGGGCCTCACCTTGGCCTTGCGCTTGCTGTCGTCCATGACCATCTTCCAGTCCGAGCCGTTGTTGCTGTACCCGATCTTGAACTTCCTCATGAACACCTTGTTCTCCCGGTGCTTGCCCCCCTGAATGATGATGCCCCGCACGGTCTTCTCCTCCGCCAGGTCCACCTGCAGCCACTCGTTCACGTACGGGTGGGGGGCGGGCGGCAGGGCCCAGCCCGAGCGGCTCGTCACCAGGCGGGTATTTTCAGGCATCCAGTTCCTGTCCCCTTGGTTGGATGCTGTGATCTGGGAGTCAGAAATAAGTCCGGACACCATACCCAGCATTCCAGAGCAAGGATAGTCTAGAGAGGGGAATGGAATAGGTGATGGAAAATCATTTTCTAGAAGTCTCCATGCTTAGAAAGAGAATCCAACATATTGAATACAAACATGGTCTGTACCCATTCACGTACATTTGTAAATGTCTGGATTATCTGACATTAAACCAGAGCTTCCCCCTGCCCCCCTCTTTCTGCACTCCCTGCCCTACACTCACAGTCCAATAAAGAAAATCTTCAGTAAGAATATTCATCTCTTCCTTTTTTGAGTTCTTCCAAGTTTAAGGTCAAAGTATTGACATTCAGTCCCTTTGGTATCTGGAAATTATCCCTAGATCAAGTACAGGCCCTGCCCAATGGCAGTTCAGTTTATAGGGGGCTAGAAATGTGTAAATCAATACTTTCAACGGCAGGAAAGTTGCCAAAACAAAAGCAAAAAGAAGATGATTAGGAGGTGAAGAAGAAGCTTGGAGAAGTAGTAGGGCCCCCCTTCTGGGGTTGGAGGGAAGCTTTGGCTTGAACATTGAAGGAGGGGGCTCATCCTCCCCCCAGGTGTCCTCCTCACCCTTGTTTATAACTGAACAAGAACTTTGCACAATCCCATTGCCACCTCAAATGTCCCAAGTCTGAACAGAAATAGTCCTTTCCCCTCGACACGGAATCCCTTTATCCAGCTCTGCACTTAAATAGGTAGAATCACCAGTCAGCTAGCTCCTGCCTAGTCATCTTGTCTTTCCCTCTTTTCCATTTTCCATTCTGGTTCTGCTACCAAATCCTCTCATATTTTTGTTTAAAAACACATAGAAAACAAAAAGCAAAAAGCAAAAAACGGTGTCCTAGACCTGCCTTGCAATCTTCATTTCTTCTGGCATCATCTTGATCTGAGCACTCATGGCTATATGCTAAATGGTCTCCTGGCTACCCTCTCAAACCCCAGTTTTGATTCAACAACACCCATGTCACTTTTCCTAATTTTTTTTTGCCATGTCATTCTCATGTTCAAAAATCTTCCATTGCTAAGGAAAATAAACCAGACACAAAAGGACAAATATTGCATTGTTTCATTGATATGAGGTACCTAGAAGAGTCAAATTCATAAGGACATAAAGCAGAATGGTGGGTTCCAGAAGCTGGTGGGGTGGGGGGAGGGGTGGGGGGGAGTGGAGAGTCAGCATTTCACGGGTATAGAGTTTCAGTTTGGGATAATGAAAAGTTCTGAAGATGGATCGTGGTGACCGTTGCACAATAATGTGACTACTGAAGGCAACTAAATTGTACCCTTAAAAATGGTTAGAATGGTAAACTATGTTCTGTATATTTGACCACAATAATAAAAGAGAGAGATCTTTAAAAAATTTCCGTGGCTCTCCATTATTTATGGGACACTATAAAAAAGACTCTATCTGGCTTTTTCAACACTCTCATTTTGGCTTCACCCTATTTATCTAATTTTATTTCCTGTTACTGACAGTAACCCATTTTCTTCCCATATACCATAGAGATACTTCTCATCACTGCCTTTGTTCAAAGTGTTCTGCTGCCCCCTTACCTCCTGTGGACAGGGGTAAGTTTTGCCTAGACTTTCAAACCTAGCTTAAAACTCTTCCTGGGCTTCCCTGGTGGCACAGTGGTTAAGAGTCCACCTGCCAATGCAGGGGACATGGGTTCGATCCCTAGGCCAGGAAGATCCCACAAGCCAAGGAGCAACTAAGCCCGTGCATCACAACTACCGAGCCTGTGTTTTAGAGCCCGTGAGCCACAACTATGGAGCCCACGTGCCACAACTACTGAAGCCTGCACGCCTAGAGCCCGTGCTCTGCAACAAGAGAAGCCACTGCAATGAGAGGCCCATGCACCACAATGAAGAGTAGCCCTGCTCTCCACAATTAGAGGAAGGCTGTGCACAGCAATGAAGACCCAATGCAGCCAATAAATACATAGATAAAATAAATAAATAAATTTATAAAAAACAAAACAAAACAAAAAACCTCTTCCTGAAAACGTCTCAAACAACTCTAGCCATTATCTTGAACTCTCCCTCCTCAGAAATACAACTGCACATTCAGGAAACAGCACAGGGCTTAGCATTAAGCTATTCTCTCCATGTTTTAAGATTGGGAGTCTTGTGTCCAGAGCCAGATTATAAATTCCTCAAAGGCAATGAACGGCATGGTAGCTCTTTCTATATTTTCTACAGCAGCCCAAGGAGTTTCTGAGCAGAAGGAGAGTATCCATCACTGATTAATTGATTGGTGGCTTAATAACAAAATGTTCAACACTTCAATTATTCTCGTTTCAAATCATACATCTCCATGGAGGACATGCCAGGAAGGAGAACCCATTTTTCTCTGAAACAACTCCACTCTGCATAAATCAAAATTCAGCCTAAAATGTAACCATCATAAGTGAGAGGTATATGCCTAGTGCAATTAAGCTATGTCCATGTTGTCAGCTCACCCTTAAGGATGAAATATTCAGATACTTTCACCTGAGTTGGAACAGTTCGGATCATGCCATTTCTTCACCCCAAAATTCAGTGCCTGCTCACCTATGAATTATGCATGTGCTTTCTACCCAGCGTGCTAGGTCTTCCAAACCATGGCCTTGCAAGCCCCTCCACAATGAAGGACTCCCTCACCTCGGTGGTGGTGGTAGTTGTGGGCCTTCTCTCATTTCGTTCCCACCACTAAAGAATTCCCCATCATTTTGTCCTTCCCACTATTTTAAAATCTTGACCTGTTTTCAAATTTTACATTATATGTTCAGTTTTTCTGAACTCTCCAACTAGACGTGGTTTTCCTTTTCTGGGACTCTTCCCAGCTCTCCACCTGCATGTCTCATATATACTGACCACATTCAGTTCCTTGGGTTTCCACTTGCCTCCCCAGGTTTTAAGTTCTTTAAGGGCGTAAACCAAATCATATTAAAAACTTTTCTATGACTCGTTTTGTCCAGCTTTATCCACGGTATTTGCTCCATAAATATTTGTTGACTGAATCAGCTTATTAACACAATAAAAGGCAGCTTTCATTTTCCCTAAGCATCCTTTCCTGTAATTCAGCCACAGTGTTTGCTCCAGGCTGGGATCTGGAAACCAAGAATAAATTCAATGGGGATTATAAAAAGGTTGACAAAAATGATTTCACTGAGGGTCTAGGAAATTATAGTGTTAAAAATAGAAGTCACATTTTTGGTCACTGTGGTTACACCTGTCTGATTCAAAACCGGCTTTTGTAAAGAAAATGTTTAGCTGGTAATATGTACCAGATGTTACCATTTGGAGAAAAACACAACTAACTTGAATATTGTAAGGAAGGCTGAACCTTTACTGGATGAATATCCCTCTCTAATGCAGAGCTGGCTAGGGCTTAGTCCTCGAATCCACAAGCCTCGCGATGTCAGCCCGCATCCCGCCAACACAGCCCTTGGGCTGTCAGATGGGCATTCCTTCTGCAAGTTGGCCTCATCCAAGATCAAGGAAGAGGCACCTTGATTTGCCTTTTTTTAAAAAAATTATTTATTTATTTAATTTTTTAAATTGCCTGTGTTGGGTCTTTGTTGCTGCCCACCGGCTTTCTCTAGTTGCAGAGAGCGGGGGCTGCCCTTCATTGTAGTGCGTGGGCTCCTCATTGTGGTGGCTTCTCTTGTTGTGGAGCATGGGCTCTAGGCCCATGGGCTTAGTTGTTGCGGCACATGGGCTCAGTACTTGCGGCTCACGGGCTTAGTTGCTCTGCGGCATGTGGTATCTTCCCAGGCAGGGATCGAACCTGTGTCCCCTGCATTGGCAGGTGGATTCCTAACCACTGCACCACCTAGGAAGTCCTTGATTTGCCTTTGACTGAAAACCAGTGACTCACTTTTAGCCACGATTAGGAGAAAAGTTACTCTTACAATTAAGGTTTGAACGAGATGCCAGGATCTAGCTCTGTTTGGCCACGGTAGGTCGGCTCAGATGTGCCCTCGTTAGCCTGGCTCCATTTCAAATCCTTTGGAAATACTGTTGCCAGATTTAGCAAACAAATAATCAAACAAAAACAACGACACAAGAAACAGGTTGCCAAACTAAATTAGAAATTCAAATAAACAGCAAATAATTTTTTAGCATAAGTTTGTCCCAAATATTGCATGGGACATAACTTACACTAAAAAGTTATTCATTTATCTACATCAAATTGAACTAGACATTCCTTATTTCACTTGGCAACCCTGTTTAGAAACCTTAAAACCGGGCCTAGATGGGAGGGAGAAATGAGCTCTGTGATAGGAATTAGGAGGTTCTTTTCTTTCTAAATTGAAATATAGTTGATGTACAACATTACATTAGTCTCAGGTGTACTACAGAGTGATTTGACATTTGCATGTATTAGGAAATGATCACTGCAATAAGTCTAGTAACCATCTACCTCCCACTAAGTTTTTACAATAGTGTTATTGGCCACATTCCTTATATTGTACATCATCCCTGTGGCTTATTTATTTTACAACTGGAGGTTTGTACTTCTTAATTTCCTTCACCTATTCCAGCCTCCCCCTCACATCCCCAACTCCTTTCCCCTCTGGCAGTGGTTATTTTCACTGATATTATTTTCCAGTAAAATCTATGAACTGAGCTTTAACGGGAAAACCCGATACACTGGTAAATCAAATACTCAGTTAACCAGTTTTCAAGGAATGAAGAGGTAATAACTGCATTTGATGGGTGAACCTGAATGAGCATAATTTAATCTTCCCGAGATGACTCAGAAGGTACCTCTTGGATGTTGTGGAGCCTGAGCTCATCGTTGCAAACTCCAATCAACACAGGAACATACTGACCTGTGCAGAAGCCCCAGTTAATTAACTTCTGGTTAATGAAAACGTCAACAGGGTTTGCAGTGTGTTCTCAGACACCAAGGGCATTTTCACCAGTTTCCAGCTTTGCCAAAATGATGAAGCCTGCCTTGTCCAAATAATGAAAATGCCCCTTTGTCAATCACCTACAAAGCAGGATGGTTTGCTCCAATCTTGTTTTCCTGATCTCTCTGTATGGTGACCCACCATTGTATACTCTGGTTATTCCAGGATTTCTGTATTTCTAAAAAATAATTTATGAATAGAAAAATTGGGTTAAAACTTGGGGGCTCTGGAGATTTTGGACTTAAGTGATGTATTTCCATGGTAACTTTTAATTCAAAATTTTTTTTTTTTTTTAAAATCCAGATTGAGTTGGGGCCTGCCTACTCAAGAGGAAAGGGGGAAATTTTGCAATCCAGGCACTTGTTTATTGGAAGACATAGATGAAACTGCAATTCATCCATTCGCTGATTCGTTCATTAGAAAAATAAGCATATTGAGCACATATTACTCCAGGCACACAGGACACATGGAAAAGAAGACAAACAGGGCCCCTGCTTTCAAGCATCTTCCAGACCCCCAGGGGCCCTACAGTCTTGTATTTCTTTCATCAGTCTCCACTGAGGGGGCCCTGGCCTCTAAAAGATGAAAATTATCTACTCTGGTAATTAAGAAGAAAACACTGATATCGTTGTCTCATTAGGGGCTCTGTTTGTTGGGGTCTATTCTAGGTTCAATTTATCGAGTACCATGAACCATGTAATTTACTGGGTACCGTTTGGTGAGCACTTACTCTAAGCCAAGTGTTATAAATAGCCTTTCACTTAATCTTCATTACAGCTGAATTAAGTTAATCTTACTGACGAGGAGATGGAGATCAGAGGGACCGAGGGTCTTGTCCGTGGTCACTCATTCACTAAGTGGACAGCCCAGAGCGAAGCCTGAATGTGTCTGCATACCTTCTGTTTGTGTGACCATCGTTATGACATGCTGGCCTTCCCAAAAGCCTGCCTTGATCAGTTATTTGGAGGTTGTTGCTATCTTACTAGAGAGAAAGTATCTAAAATATATTAAGGATCATGATTAAGAGAGTAGCAGTATGTAATTTAAAAAAAAGCTACTTAAAATAGTTGTAAAATAGAATATGTGTGAAAATATCAAAACATGGTATTTTAGAGATCTCTGTTTAAATAACTAGGTCACTTTATTTTTAAAAATCCAATTATTGATCTTGTTTACGTGTGAAGACTCATGCTTCTAAAATTACCTCTCAGGGAAAATCCTTGTGAAAATGAGAAAAAGCAGTTCAGGCTTAAACAAGTATTTTGTTTAATTAAAAGGAGAGTCAGAAATTCAGAATTCACACTAACGTGCTTGGAGTCCTTATGAAGTTTATCTCTCTCTTTTTTTTTTTTTTGGTTCATCGACATGAAATTAGGTGAAAGGAATGGGCTAGAAATTTCCACCCTGCCCTCAGATGGCTTTGTTTCTATGAATTTATGGGTAGCCTCTCACATTTGTAATGCTCTGAAAATGACCTAGAACTTTCTCTCATGTAACTGCTGAACAAGAATGCAGCCAAGGTTATAGCTAACCCTTCACTGCCCCTTTTCTCCCTCCAAACCCCTCTCCACCTCCCTCTGGTTCCTGCCTCCAGGGACTTGAAATTTCTAAATGTTTAGATTCTAAAACAATAAACAAGTCTGTCTCTAGGATGGAAATAAATAAAATTTTGCGAAGAAATCAAGCGTCAGTTTTTACTTTCCAAAATGGACTGTACTGTAAACAAATGTAGTTTTTTTTTTCTTTCTTTCCCTCCTTAGTTAGCTCTTCTTCAAACTGCTTGTAATTTCATGGAAAATTGCCCAGGTGATTTTTTTTTCCTTCAAAAGTCAATATTTTCCTTCTCTAAAAATAATTATACTTAAAAGGATAAAAATAAAAACAATAGTGTTGGCATTCATGCAACAAGAAATTAAATGCCCTTAATATGTATACTAACATCATATGAAAGATAGTTCGCAGATTTTTAAATGTTCACTTTTAATTACTTTTTGTTGAATCAGTTACAGATTCTGTCTGAAGTTTTAAGCTTACTATGGAGGTTTTAATGAAAAATTTGCAGCGTATTTACTTAAATGGAAAGGAATTTGAACGTGACTGCTGCTTACTTCAGAATACAGATTGGTTGTAGAGAAAGATCAATGGACAAGTAAAAGCAGTACTGGTCACCATAGAAATACAGTGAGACTAACAGGACCTTCTTTTACTCCCCATCAGTCCTGACCTGCCTACCTTTTTAGCCACTTAATCGCCCAGTATCTCATCTTCATCTCTCAAGTGAATAGAATCCACCTACTTGTTCCAAATTTAACAGAGACTTTTAAAGTCCTTTTAATGTCAGAAGAAACAAACTCAAAAATGAAAAATATTGAAAAATTGATTTCTAATATTAGCATATTCATTCAACAAAAGATAGACGTATACTGAGCCAAAACCTAAGAGAAAGTTGTCAGGGCAGTTAGTGAGTAAAAGGAGAAATTCTGGTAAATTAAACTCCTCCTGAACTGCAGCTGATGAGGCCACCTCTAGACTTCAGAATTAAAAAGACAATGGAGGTGGAGAACATTTCACGCAACAGGTATTTATTGTAAATCTATTAAGTAGCAGTCAGTGTGAGGACCCAGAGACAAAGGATGACGGGGAAGGTACTTGCCCTCCTGGAGCTTGAAGTCTAGTGGAAAAGCATCACTTAGTAAAAATTCACCACAGGCCAGGCTGTGTAAGTGCTTCATATCCACTAGCTCAGGGGTCCCCAAACTCCGGGCCATGGTCTGGTACCGGGCCGCACAGCAGGAGGTGAGCGGAGGGCAAGCCAGCAAAAGAAGCCTCATCTGCTGCTCCCCATCGATCGCATTACCGCCTGAACCATCCCCCCCTGCCCCCCGTCCATGGAAAAATTGTCTTCAATGAAACCGGTCCCTGGTGACAAACAGGTTAGGGATAGCTGCCCTAGCTGATCCATTATCACAATCACCCCGCTTGCTGTACACGATTACGCCCATTTTCCAGGTGAGGTAACTAAGGCTTTGAAAGGTAGTAAATTGCCTAAAGAAATAAGCCAGTGAGCAGTACCAGTAGGATTTGAACTCACTTTTGTCTAAATCCAAAGCATACACTCTTAACTTTCAAATGAAAACGCCTGACCTGATTTATACTAAATTACTCTCCCTACGTTGAAAAGTTTACATAAATCAAAACCAGGTGATCTTCAATCTTACCTGTTATCTTGCAGCCGTACACTTCAAATCTCATAGATATGCCAGTTTCCCAAGTCATAGGTTTGATTCGGACGAATCGAGTTATCAGGGGTTTGGGGAAAACGCCAATCACGACATCTGTGGGATTGGTGTTCCCCTGAAAGATCTAGATGGAAAAAGGAAGGGCCCTTTAATGACAGACATTTTGGATTGAAAACAAATCCAGAATCATGTTTTCACAAGTGCTTGTCAAATTATTTACAATTTCCTCATTGTTTACCACGGCTGAGGTCGTGTTAATCACTTGTCATGTTATCTTTCCAAATGATGGCAATCAGAAAGAATTGCTTCTAATACGGAATGTTGTCCTAATCATCGATTCAATTATCTGAGAGGCTAGAGCCTCCGAAAGTGCTATTACAAGGATAGCATTTGTTAAAGAATACCACGCTATTATCTAAAAAAGTGGGAAAATTATTAACATTATCAGAAGGACATACAGAATATTGTAGACATTTCATGGGAAGTCTCACTATTTTACTTTCCCAGGAACCACCCAAAGGAGTGCTTTCTGAGTTCAATGCAGGGTCTGGCTTTTTGAAAATTCTAGGTTATGTTCAGCACTAGGTCAAGGAGCTTTCTCCCTTTTAGCTCCATTTCTTGATGGGAGATCTTATCCCTGACATTAACGAAGGACTTTAATCTTCTTCGGTTATTGGTAAAATTATGTGTTAGTGGTCAAAATCAAAACTGAGATATAAATGATATGTCATGGAGAATCAGCTTTCCCAGGGCTTCTGTTTCTAGTTTTAAAAATGAGTCATTTTATTCTAAGAAAGATGAGGCATGTAACTGCAGATGTAATGAGTGCCAGTCACGAAACCGCTTCCCACAAGTATCTGTTGAGCCACTCGGCCTGGGCACGGTGCCACGGCAGTGTCCTCCGCTGAGATCTCTGAGGAACAGGGACCGTCTGCCACGTGGAACCCTCTGGCATGTGACCTGTCTCAGGTGGGACTGAAAGCCTCCGCTTCCCTGGATTTTACTCCAGCTCCGGGTGGGGACAGCCGTGTAAAAGTACCATATCTCAGTCACAGGCCTTGTGTAAGGAGAGCGTCACTGGGCCATCAGAGGCTCAGAGACTTCCAGCCACCTTCCCAGATAAGTCCAAGGCGGAAGACCACCATGCCCCTGGAAGAAGAGGCTCGTGAGAGTCAGCCTGGAGTTCTTACTCCATTTTAGCTCTACGGGAGGTGCTCAAATACTTTACTAAGCAGGCTGTTAGCCCGAACACTCTCTGGAGACAATTTAATATCAGAATTCATCCCAGCCTGCGAAGCGCTTTAGATTTATGTGCTACTTCAGCAAATCTCTCTGGGGAGCAATCTGGGTGGAAGCCTTCTTGTGTGACGATGAATCACGGGCACCTGCCTGAAGGAGCAGCGTTTCCCAAACCAGTGTTTCAAGGGCCGGCGGGTCCACCTCAGGGAGGGACCGTGGTCTGGCTCACCCTGGCGACATTTTACATTTGCTGAAAACCAGGTAAGCACACACATGCCACCAACATAGAGAGGGCTGCTGGACTGCTGGTGGTCGAAGGCCACTATTGCTGAGGTATGTAGGCCAACGCCCCCAGAGGAAAGCAGGGGAGAGGGCAGTGGCTGAAAGGCCCCAAAGTGCTGAGAAAGGCAGATGGGCGACGAGAGCTGGACTCCAGGTGGATGTGAGGGATTTCATTCAGGTTCAGTGAAAGGGCCCAGACACATGCCAGGTCTTTGCTGACCCTTTATTCTTTCTGCCCCCTACTCTGGAAGGCCCTCTGTGTGCCAAGGTGACCCTGGTCGTGGACCTGGAGTGAGCTGCGTGCACGTCAGACAGTCCTATGGCCCTTATGTGCGCCCCCACATCCACACCCGGGCCGCACAGACAACTGCGGACCATGGCTGAGGAGGGCGTCCTGGAGAGACAGCGCTCATTGATTAAAGAGATGGCCTGAAAGCCGGGGTCAGCCCTCCCCACTCTCTCTTCTTCTGTTTGTCAGTGTGTCCTTGGCATTCGTGTTTTTTGTTTGTTTGAAACCAAAGTATGCCATCAATAAACGACTTCCAAGCAGGAATAAGTCACCACACTCAGGGTCAAGTTTACTCACTGGATTGCCGCCAATAGCGACGGTGAGGGGTTTTCTTCCCCAGATGGAGGACCTGCTCCAAGTCCTTTAGGGCTAGATGGTGGCCTTGAGCTGGCCTGTCCCTAGAACTTTCCTCCCACAGTGCAGCTGCATCCCTATGTCTGCGGTCTTCCTGCCCACCCTAAGTGAAAGTGGGGGCTTCGCAGCTAATCAAAGGCAATTAATAGCCCGCTCACTTCACACCCAGGAGGCTTTTCTCAGTTCCAGACCCAGAAGGAGAAAATCAAGGCCATGGATGCTCCAAAGGGAGACAAGGACGTGTTAATTGGTGTCTTCCCGCACCCAGGATTCCAAGTTAACCAGGATCTTTGCTACTATTCTCTCCAATTCCGTGCGCTTCACTCGGCCTCCAGGGCAAGCTTTTAATTTGGGGGAGATGGCAAGCACGAGTTTTCTGAAATCTTTTGATTAGTAAATCAGAGCAAGCATAACTTCAAATAAACAGTGGGCTGAGAAACACATCTCAGTTCCAAACAATTCGGGGCAGAGCGCCTGGGGGGCAGTGCATGGTGTGGCCTCTGACAGAAAGTGGTGAGGAGGTGGCGTGTGGTTTATGGGATCTAAAGGAACACCTTTCGTTCTGTTCATTCGCACAGAAGCAGCCAAACACACTTGTAAATTAGTTTGTGAGCCGCAGACGGTAGATGAAAAGGAGTCTTCTAAAACCAGCCCATTACAGAGAGGAAGAAAGAATCAATCTACGAAAGAGAATGAGGAAACACAGGGAGAAAGACAAAACAAAACAACTCCAGAGGTTCTAAGAGGACGGTGTTTATCCTCGTGGGAGGTTTAAAGTGATTCTTGAGTCTGACTTAATTTGGCCAGTATTGACTTTTCTTGGAAACATCCGTATAATTTCCTTTTGGCTTCTGGATCTGGGAACATGAGACCCCTTGGTCAGATTTAAACCTCTAATTGCACTTTTCATTTTAAATCAATTCAAGAATAAACTAGGCCAGACAGCAAGCTCCCAAACAAGCAAGTGAAAATTGATCACCCATTTCAAAGACTGGCTTGGTGGAGGAGGTGGCAGGCAAACTTACGACGGGTTTATTTCCTTCTTTTATGGTGATCCAGTCTTCCCCATTGGAGCTAATGTCTATTCTGTAAGTCTTGACGTAGTATTTCTTCTTGGTTTCCTTTGAGATAGCTCCCTGTGTCCCGACAGCAGTGATGAAGCGTAGAAGGCCCAGGTCTACCTACAAGATAATACAAGCCTTGTGAGTTGCCCATCCTTGTACATCTGGAATGTGGAGCATCTTTTCCTGTGGGTACCATGGTGCAGGTTTCATCCACCTAAGATCAACAGGCCCTAATTCCACTGGCATCAACAGCCCCAAGAAAGCCTCCAGTATAAGACAGCAGCTGCCCTAGGCTGTCAACTGCCAAAAGAGAGACTTTTCTCATCGTTGCAACCAAGATTGCTTGATTCCTGGTTACAAAAGAGAAAACTGGGTTCAATACCATGTTACTGTATTTCCTAAGAGGTTAACAATGCTTTCTAAACAGCACATTAACAGATGTCATTTTACAAACAGAAAATCAAGACAAACAAGATAAGCTCACATACTGGATACAGAGAGGTCTGGACTAGAACTTGAGTCTAACTTGATCCCACTTCCCATCACTCTGTAGCATCCTACCTCCTTGCAAATAGACCGTGGATTGCAATGATCCTGACTCTGAAAGCACTTGTGAGTGTTGGAGTTTGGGAAATGGGCCATAGATTTATAATCTGGAATGGAGTCGAGAGGAGGAGGGCAAAGTTAGGACATTTGTTTCATCTAAATTTCTTCCTTTCCCGTACCTCTCCTTGTAGTGCAGCTTGAGAGGCAGGTGAATTCCCAGGCATCACCTGGGAAGGAACGATGCCTCCATCAGACAACTGCTAGGACTTTACAAACTTCTGCTGGTGAGTTTCCAATGGAAACGGTCCTCAGCACAATGGCCTTGCCTCCATCTCTCACTAGACTTTCTCACACCTCTGACGGCTGGCCCACCTGGAGGGCACCACAGTAGTGACGACCAGAGGGTGACCAAAGCCTGAGGTCCCTGATTGCATCCCAGAGGTCTGCAGTGGCTTGAGTTGTTCCCATGGCCCTGTGATGAGAGTGGGAAGGACAAAGATGAGGCCCTCAGGGTTCCAGTACCAGCTCTGCCTTGAGCTCGCTGTGGGGCCTCGGACAAGTCACTTCATCTTTAGGCTTCTAGTTCTTCATTTGTAAAATAAAGGAGTTGGACCAAATAACCTGGAAGACCCCTTCCCTCTCTGACTTGCTAGGACTCCATGCTTTCAGAAATAAAACAGGTATTTTTTTCTTTAACTTTCCTTATTTCCATTGTTAATAACTAAGAATCATCTTAAAACAAAACACATTACCAGTTTCTCTATATTGGAAATATTCTCCTTTTATGGATACATTTGATTATTCCTATAAAATTGTTTTCCTCTTTTCATTATACCGTCTATTTATTGTGTTTCTGTATAATACAGAGATGTTAAAGAAATGAAACACAAATATTTGGCAAATATTCTGTAAAGGACACAAAAAGTAATTGCACGTTACAGCTGATTAACTGTAAGATATTTCAACAGTATATCCACTAATAAGAGGCTGTTTTCCCTGAAACTGGCGACGAAAGCCAAAAAACAAAACCCAAAAAACCCCTAAATATACCACCTCCCCCACAACCACAGCTTCTGAATCCTGCTTTCTAGTTGCTACATGACAAACCAATTTTCAGAGAACAATATCTCAATTAACCCTCCAGTACCCATGGGCCATGAACACCTAAAAAATTTCCATTTTATGTACAGCCTGTCTTGTGAAGAATGGCTATTGTCTTCCATGAACTGCTTTTTCCTGAAGGCCCTTGGAGTAGTTAAACCAACATGTTGCCAATTCCTTCAAAACTGAACCAAGACTTACATCCAGGAAAAACAGCAATGTCCCCGCCACAGAGAAGCCCACTTGAACTTACACAATTCAACAATAGGAGATTTCATCTAGAAAGGAAGGGGATACCATTCAATGTAAAACAATCTTTATTTCATTTTCCTCATTTTAAAGATGTAAAGTCCAGCCTCTAAATGCTCTCACCAGATTTAAAAGAAAAAGGAGCAAGCCTTTAATAGAAATAAATATTTTAAGATAATAATGGTGGGTTTTCTAAATCTTAATTTAACGAATAAGTACTTATTAACTGGAATTTGCATTTCTTTCAAAAGTGAACTCTAGTATTTTGTATGAATTTGTGTACAAATTTCAAAACACGGAGGCAGTCCACGTTTACGAGATTTAGCCAACAAAAATGCAAGATATTTAGCATAATCTGCCTTTCAGGTAAACAACAAGTGCTTTTAATATATATATGTCCCACGCTATGTTTGGGATATACTAACAACAGGTTCACTGCTTACTTAAAATTCATATTTAACTGGGTGTTCTTTTCTGGATGTTATCTTGCAAGTCCAAACCTAACTCTATTCTGGACAAATAACCAGATGATTTTAGGTTGCTACAGAAATGCTCTGATTTCCTAATGCTGCAACTTGAAAGTTAATGGGTACTCTAGACACATGGCTGCATGGAACAATTTCAACTGTTTTCAGATGCTCTTAGAACACTTAGCGCTTTACTGACTGTCCACTTTCAACCTGAAGGGCCCTTAAAACCTTGACGTCCAAGGGAGCACAAAGTAGAGCTGTGCAAATAAATGCTTCCTGTCAAACCTACAAGTGGCTCTTCAGTTTGGAAATGATTAAATTCTCAAGAGTGCATAGGCTGCTTAGGCTGATTGGAAATAACTCTAGAACTTCACTCCCTGTCCTTTTCCTATTTTTAAAATTTTGTTCTTAGGGTTAGATTTAGTTACCAGGTAAGAAAGAAGTTAACTGGTGGTCAACTAGAAGAATCCCAGGCACTAGAAACAACTGACTTTAAAAGAATGAGACATTGACTGGAATTGACGGGATGCCCAACACAGGAAATGCCCAAAGTCCCAGATCGAAAGGCCCCAAAGCATACACATGAATCACTCGTAAAGAATAAAAGATATTTTCTTTTCTCAAAGCAATGAAATGCATTCACAACCTTCCCTTGTAATTGTGTTAACGTTTCCTGCGGTGCTTTAAAACTCTGCAGATTCTCTTACTCACCGTGCTAGGATACTTGAAATTTCATTTCATTTTTCTTCCTAACATTACTGCCACTGGGTTTAGAAAGGATGAATGACAACCTCACCAAATGATTAGGGCTGGGACTTGAACGATTGCAGTTAAAACTGAATGGTACCCAGAACTCTACCAAGACACAGCCCAGCACTGTGGGAACTCTCACTGGCAATGCAATGGAGGCTCTTTTAAGTGCTTTCTCCCTGGGGACCTTTGTGGAATGCCCTCACAGCGACCCTCACCACCTGAGAGAGTTTGGGAGGAGACTGATAACCTTCAGCCTCAGCAGCACTACTGCTCACACTGCACGTATCTGTCAGGAGACCCAGAGGGACTTAACACCTGGGTATTTATACCTTTCTCAGGGCTGAAGCCATCTCTGTTAATCATGACATTGGCCTCAATCTACCTTTTTTTTTTTAGTCTCACCTGCTGCATCTACCTCTCTCCAACTGTATGTTCCAGCCACATAAAATATTTATTCTTCCTCACACAAGGTATGCCTTTTCTATCTTTGGGCCTTCACATGTAAAGTTTTCTCAACTTAAAAGAACATTTCTCTCTCTCTTTTTTTTTTTTTTTTTGACTACAAATGACTATTTCCTCTTTTTGGTCTGGTGGGTAAAATAAGTCAGTTCTAACCCCAGGAAGTTTACTGCAAAGCTCAGGTCTCCATCTGTTAATTCATCATGTTGTGTTTTCCCTCTGTTTCCATCCAGACTTTTATGATTTCTATTAAGGAAATATTTGCTTTTCTATATAGCAAAGTGATAGATGTCTATTGAAAATTTATAAGATGCAGTAGAGATTAAAGGAGAAATTAAAATCTCCATAAGACCACCAATAGGAAATAACCACTGATAATAGCCTTCCAGAGTTTTTTTTTTCTTTTGCAAAATATATGTGACTGTCGTGTGTATGTTTTGTTATTGTAAAAATGAGGTTATATTACCTCTCTGTTTGATCGCCTGCCTTTCATCTAGTTTTATGGACATATTTCCATGTCCAAAATATTTTTCTACCTCATCAGTTTCAATGGCTGCACGGTATTCTATCAGTCTGATGCCTGTGAACATTTCTACTCGCCTTGATTGACATTCATCTAGCGGACACTTAGTACCACAATTCCACTAAGCTCTGATTAAGTGATGGGGCTACAAAGAGCAGCAAGAATGGGAGACACAAACACAAGATTATAGGATGGGGCAATGCGTGGAGGGAGGGGAGGCAGAGGGATCGGACATATCTAACAACTGACTTTGATGTCTAAGACATCTATTGAAGGACGCACAGTAGGAGCTTACAAGCGGATAAAAAGGGAAAGGATGTTCTAGGGAGAAGGAGGAACAGGAAGGGCAGAGGCAAGGGGGAGGAAATGAATGAATGAAATAACATCACTAAACAACCTACGATGTTTCCCTCACCGCTACAGACACTATTTGTCAAGAAATGGTTTGATCTCTAAAGAATACTGTGCTCTGCTCATTCAGAAGCCAAAATAATCAGTTGTCATGAACACCATTCAAAAATCTGGCCATCCTCTTGGTGGGTTAGCTTTTTGGATTCTGATGAGCTCTCCCCAACCTCACATTCTAATAGACAAGATTGGCGACCCAAGACAGGCAGCTGGAGAGACAAAGACACAACCTCGAGCAGTTCTACATAATGGCAGCCCTCTGTGTTTTGGAGCGTTCATTGTCCTTAAACAATATTTCCTTTCTTTCCAATAAAAATTCAGACACACAATAACCATAATTAAGTAACCTACTTTCCCTAAATCCAATCAGCTCTGCTCCTATCACTACTTTCTTATGTTGAAAGAATGTCATTCTCTCACAGCTGCTTTATTTTTAATTGGAAGTTGGGTGTGATTTCACATCTGAGTTTAATGTACTTCTGTTTAACATTAAGGGTGGGTGTGAGGATGGGAGGGGGTAGCACAGAGCTGCACATCAAATGCATTCACTGAAATTGTGGAATGTTTTACTCCGTGTGGGGGACAAGCATAAACATCTGGTACTTATCTGATGGTCTGTAGGCAATTTGACAGAAGTTTACCAAACTCATTTTGAGTTTGAGTGGCCACTCTCTGAGTTAGCTTATCACTGTTAGCAGAAGTGACCCGATACGACATCTTGTTTCCAATATAAATATAAAAGTCTAACGCTGCCGGTAGAATGTCTACCCACATCTTATTTTCACTGTGCTCCCCACACAAAGAGAAGACATTCCTAGAGAACAGACACAGAGGAGGAAAGCCCAACCTTCCTCATGGGTGGGGAGAGGCGCACTACTAGAAGAAAACAGCCGTCCTCATCCCCTTCTGGGGGGCAGGGGATGGTGTCCTACAGCTCCTGGGGTGAACCCCCCACCCCAACTTCCTCTTTGTTGTAAGGTGTCTACAGGTATTAACCCACATGCACTGTATGGCCATGGCATTGTCTTAGTAATGGCAGGAAACACATTCCCCAGATAAAAAGAGGCCAGGAGAGATACACATTTTACTGGGAATCACTTGAGGACAAAAGGCACGTTTTAGCTTTGGGCACTAAATCACGAAGCGAACCTTTGCAGACTGCTGGTTACACATCAGCATGCAGCCTCCCAGCCATGAAATAAATATCATTGCTTCCTATAATATTATATAACCAACGATTGGTAACATCATAATGTGGAAAGCCTCATTTCTTTCTTTTTTTTAAGAACTTTTTTTAATGTGTATAAATAAAATTTTATTTATATACGGTCATAATTATTCATTTAATACTGTTTAAGAACTTTTATTGAGATACAGACAATAAACTGCATATATTTAGAGGGTACAATTTGGTATTTTTTTTCTTATTAGTAATGTATATAGGGCAATTCCAATCTCCCAATTCATTCCGCTCCAACCCTCCCCGCTTGGAAAGCCTAATTTCTAAAATGAAAATCTGTCTCGCTCAATAAAATACTGTCCACTGAAAGAGCTTTGGCAAGGGACTGTTTCCCGGCTTATAACATTCCCAAGACAGGTCAGTACGAGAGCCTGAAAAAATAAAGGACAAAGAACTGGAGTCTGATTAAAAACAGGAAAAATACTTTTTTGGCGGGGAGGGGAGGTGGAGTGTGTTGGATTCTTTTTAGGGTACCTCTGATGACTCAAAGAGCTGTTTAATTCATCACTAGACACTCCAAGCTAAAGAAAATATTTTAAAGCAATTGTCTCATTTCCTTAGATAACACACATGCTTTCTGATAATGCCTGAGCATCTGAACATCAGTGCCGTTTCAGGATCTGGGGGCTTAATTCACAGCACCTGATCATCGTGTTCCTTGACTTAGAATTTTGGATTTTTTTTATAGTTACCAATAGGAATACAATCATTTTATAGTTGGCAACATGATTCTCTCTTTATGCATTTTTTCATGATGACTGTATTACATAGAAAAAACACTGATGGTTAAAATGACTATTGTTAATAGAAAATTCCTAGGGCAATCCCTATGTGTCAGGCATTTTATTAGGAGCTAAATTTACATACGTTATCTCAACAATCATACAACAAAGTTTTTGTAGACAAAGCACCTGAGGAACAAAGTGATGTGTGTACCTTGCTCAGAGTCACATAACTTGTCAGTAATTGAGTCAGGACTTACCCCAGATCAGACTGGTGGCCCATGTACACGCCACTACACCCATGCTCTTCCTCAATTTTCTACCGTAAAAACCACAATTATCAAAAGGTAATTTAGAATTTCTTAGTAAACAAAAATTAAACCTTATAGTTATTCCTTCTGGAAATTACATATTTTTGTATAATTATAGAGAACATGAAACCATTTATGATTACTTTGACTCCATCTAACATTTACATTGACTACTGGAAAGCAAAATTTTGCAAATGACGTACTTATGCTGTTGAAAAACAAAACGGTGGTGATGAAGCATTTTTAGCAAAAGATAATGAGAAAACATTTTAATATTCTGGAAAAGAATACAAATATCCAAGAGCAAGAAAAGTGCAGTGCAGGAAGAACCTCACCAATTTTCTTTTCTAGTCTTAATTGCTTGAATTAATTTTTTTTTTCATAAAGGAAAGCATTTTCCTGGGTGGAAGCAAACTCCTGGTTGCAACAAAGCCTGTGCTGATAGTAAAACAATCCCAAGTGAAGGAACGGATGAATTTTCCACTCCCAAGACGTGAGTCAACCAGTTAGAATCACACTAGATAAGGCTGTGTAGCCCAGATGCAAAGCAAAGGCTGCCTTCCCTGATGCCACTGTACTTAGCACAAAAGAACAACAAGGAAAGTGCAAGACAAATGAAGTCCCCAAACAAGGGCTGACCTCTGTCCCCTTTGGCTGATAAAGGAGATTTTGCTGGTAGGGGCTCCACTGCTTCTGGACACTGGCATATCCTTTCATTCTCACATTAATTTTTTTGCATAAATCAGAAGTAACGAATTAAAGAAGAAATATTTAATTCTGATATGTTCTTGGAATTGGAGTTCCATGTGATCCTGTTGAAAGAGTAAGCTCTGCTATGGTTGTTAGAACTGACAAGTGGCATCAGAAGGAAGAAAGGAAAGGGACTCCATACAGCAGGGACTCCAGCATGTCCACTAGAGATATTTCCAGAACCCACAGGGAAACCACGAAGATGGAGCATGAAGAGGAGGACGACGCTGTTCTGAGAGGAGAGAGCTCTGAGCATCCTCATTTCCTCAGGGTGTCAGATGCAGCATTTCAAAGACTTTTGACAGCAGGGCAATAGGACTGTGACAACTACCCCAAAACGCTCAGCTTCACTGATGACATGTTTAAGACAAATATGGGAGGGCATTTGCCTGGTGGTCCAGTGGTAAAGAATCCGCCTTCCAGTGCAGGGGACAAGGGTTCAATCCCTGGTCAGGGAACTAATATCCCACATGCCTCGGGGCAGCTAAGCCGGTGGGCCACAATTACTGAGCTCATGTGCCTCAACTAGGGAGAGTGTGTGCTGCAAACTACAGAGCCCACACGCTCTGGAGCCCACACTCCACAACTAGAAGAGAAAACCCGCAGTCCACAACTAGAGAGAAGCTCGCTTGCAGCAATGAAAGATCCCACATGCCTCAACTAAGACCTGACACAGCCAAAAATAAATAAATAAATAAATAAATAAATAAATATTAGGGAAAAAAGAGACAAATATGGGAGGCGTGTCCTCACATATTCCTTGCAAAATCTGAGGGTGTTTTCTTTTCCCTTCTATACTTTCTAGAACAGATATAATTGTGTTCAGAAAAAATCAGACAAATCTTCCATTTGAATTCCTCTCTCACTTGATCAGCCTGTAAAATCTGGACATCAGGACACAATATATTCTGATAACAAAGGAGAAGAAAGTGAGATTGTATGGGGCTTCTTAAAGGCTCTGGGATACAAATAATCAGCATTGAAGACCATTTGAAACTCCTACGTAAAGAGAAAGGGTGATTGAATGCCTAGAATTAGGAAAAGATTGTTTTGCATTTTAAGACACGCCAACCTGAGAACTCTTTCTTTAAAATGAAGATGCTTCATTACTTCAACACCATGTTCACTTGCAGATGGGAACCTCAAACTTTTAAAAGCTTGGTCAAGAGGATGACGCTTAGATGGTCCCCTCTTTCAACAACTTAGATACTTAGGAGTTCTTACTGCGCAGTAAAAGATTCAGGGACTTAATATTTTTAATTAACATTTTTTGAATGCTTACTTGTAAGTTACATAAAATTGAAAACATGAGCCTAATCCTTTGATCTGGAAAGAGGATAAGTACTCAGAATAGAACAAATGTAATCCCTAGAAACTTGGTTAAGAATTTAACCTACAAGCTCTGTGGTAAAAATTGCTTAATGGAAATGTCTTAAGAAAGAACAATAAGTATGCTACACATTAAAACAAACTGTAACCAGCCTCAAATATGTATAAACACGATGTAGATCCAGTCAAATGCCTATAGGACCACTGTACCGTGGGCTCTTGCTAGAAAGTCCACTCAGCAAAGGTTTAGCAAGCATCTCCTACATGGAGGACACAGGCTGGCTTAGGCTCTCCTGATATAACTCTTGGTTCCAGCCAGCAATTGCTTATTGTAGTACTCATGAAAACGAGGAAAACGTTCTCCTAGTAGGAGGCTTAATGTGTAGGGATTGCTTGAGGTCGGTATGCACGAGCAAGCTGCCGGGTCAAGTGGAATGGACACAGTTGACCTCATCGATCAACATCCTGTGAGATCAGGCAGACTGTGAACAGATCTCTGGCTTCTGCTGTCTGTCTCTGCCAAAACAAAGGGGGCGCAGTCATGGAAGGATGGATAAAGGGTGGTCTGGACGGCAACTACTGTACAGCATAATAGCAGAATTTATGACCTCTGCACATAATTTCAGTAGGACTGTATCATGTAGATAAAGCATTTATTCTTGTTGCTTTTATGATTCAAAACATTTCGGGCAAACTATAAACTGATACATGGAGCCAGCGTGCATGCCCACGCGGATGGGTCTTAAAGCCCAATAACGGTGCTTCATGCATGGTAGACGCTTAAACGGAAAGTGTGAAATTAAAGTAAACTGAAGGATGCCAAGGGTCCAGATAAAAACGTTTAATCCATTAAATGCAACAGATGTTTACGGTATGCCAGGCTCAGAAAGCAAGCAAGTCTATGCATCAAAAAATGACAATACAAGACTGAAAATAAGAAGTGCCACCGTGCCCAGGGATGAGGCATCGTGAGGTTCAGAAGACGGTTGTGTGCACAGGGGAAAGTTCAGGCTTAATGGAAAAGAGGTCATTTGAATCATTCAAACTGGACCTTGTAAGATAGGATAAGATTTTGGCTGTGGAAGGGGCCAGGGTTGATGAGCTAAAGGCAGAAGGAACAGGAAAAAAAAAATCCTAGCCAACTGCCTACATTTCAAAATATCTGATATGATGAACATTTTCCTTCCGTCTAGTATCTCTTGGCAAAAGTCCTTTAGAGAGCAGGGAAAAGTGTCCTCCCCATCCCCAGCCTTCAACACACATCCTCCTTTGCGGGGGCCCTCATGGGGTCCATGGGTCCAGGCCAGGAAGTGCTAGGGTGGTGACGGAGAGGCCATGCAATCTTATTTGTAATTAAATTTTCAGCTCATAAGCATGTACTGCCTGCTGAGGTAATTCTGCTAAAATGTGTGCTTTCACTGCCTCTGGGAATCCAAGCATTCCTGGGAATAAGACCTAACCCTCAGCCTGTGTGAGTCAGACACCGCTCTCCCAAGCCTCGTGGCACACTGTACAGCCCTACCCTCTGTTTATATCTACATTTGAGAGAAAAATACCTCAATGAAATGGCATCAAAACTGCATGATGTTTTCTTAAGGGGTCCACACTGCTGTCGAAATTACACCGTTCGCTCCTCAGACAATTAAAGAGAGGGCCGTGAGCTGAGATCATGAGCTTATGGTGGTGGAATTTCCGTGTCTAACAGCCCTTGCACTGTGGAGGGAAGCTGGTGGCTGGAGAGTCTCCTTTTATCACACAAATAAGTGCTAGATACTTGGGTGCAAGAGAGGGAAGGGTACCAGATTCCTGCCCTCTCGCTGGTGAGGGAAAAAGTCGAGTCAACGATAAATCTCAATACAGAGGGAATCGGTTATATTAAATACCCTCAATGAACTCTAGGACTACAGGCAAAATGTTTGGGTGATGCAGGCAGCACACGTTGGCAAAAAAAGCACAGGCCCCAGGAGCACCTCTGTGGCTTTGACATTAAAGAGTGACCTGGAGCATGTTAAGTAAGTTCATTAGGCATTCCAAGCTGTGGTCTCCGCCTCTCTCCAACAAAAATACCAATGCCCAGCCCGGTTAGTTATTTTTCCTGGTTATTATGAGAGTCATAATGATGTATTGGTACACATGTTAACCATAGAATGTGACCCTAATATTTTTTCCCCTTAGTCACTTGGATAATTGGAATGTGTGTGTGTGTGTGTGTGTGTGTGTGTGTGTGTGTGTGTGTGTAGCGGGGGGTGGGTGGTTTCGCCTGTATTAGCTAGACTGTCGTAACTTTTTTGAAAGAGGGACAGAGCCCTCTTTAACTATAAATTTACCTAGCCCAACCTGCAGAGTCGCATCCTTAGCAAATGCTCAATACACACTTGCTGAGTTTAAATTCTGTGCTCTGTCAGTTCAGCGTTGCTGGCAAGATCTGAAACACCTTTCTTCCAAACAAAAACCAACTACCCATCAGTTAATCAATGTTAGCATTTGAGCAACGAACTTATAATCTTAACTGAGCAATATAACTATTCTTACCTTGGTGTTTAAACTGTAAATATTAAAACTACTCGTAAAATTTCCAGTCCTTTGAAAAGTTCACCACTTAAATGGAGAGTCTGCTGAATGATGAGTTTCTTGGCCAGGTCTGTGCCATGTGAAGGATGGCTTTTTATTTATTTCTCAAAAGACCTCTCACTAACTTACAAAGCGTCCCTCCTCCCAGAAGTTACCCCAAAGGGCAGTAGGGCTTAAATCACGTTTTCATCGTGTCTGTCATGCTTTTCAGTCTCTTCTCAACCTTTTCGTTTTGGAGCTGAGTTATTTGCAGTCATGATGTGCCCAAGATATTTATGGATTGGCTTTTCTGGTATCTTAGACTTTTCTCAGATCCCTTCTGTATTTCTGAAAAAGTAACAACATCAACATTTCACTAACTATAGCTCTGCAGGTTTTCACCTAACATGTGATCCTCACAGGCTGTTGGAATTGTAGCATTGTGTGGCTGGGAAATGAGTGCAGGTTTCAGGCCTTTTGTGAGCTTCATGTTGGTCTCATGGTCTCTGAGAAGCAGCCCCGTGGAAGAAGCAGTGATGCTAGTTCTGCATTGAGGCCAGGCCACATAGCACCTTTTCTAGGTGCAGTGACCTCAGTTATGGACACGGACATCTTTCCAGTCTATCAGCAGTTTAAAGAGATTTTTAAACCTAAAAGACCAAGGAGATATTAAATAGTACAGGTAAGGTCTATTTCTGTTTCAAAAGCTGCTGTTCTATGCTACCCATAAAGTTTTATCATCTGCACTATTGGGGAGATTTCTAAATGATTTGAGATCAACACACAGCTGTACTCAGATAGGATCTGTCTATTTCAGCACAAACAAAATGGCTTGTTTATTATTAGTTTTGCAGTAAGTCATACCTTTAATTTTTCTCCCTCCTTCTAAAAGCTTGGTTTCAAAAACAAACACAAGGATGAGTTTCTGGAAACTAAAGACTTGCAGATGGGGGAGATGGTCTAAATCAGCGTCTTGGCCTGTAAACTTTGACAGCATCTTTTTACACTGACTTTCCATGTATTTCTCAGGGATCTAGGTGGGCCTCTCAGGTTAATGAGAGTTTCACGTGCTGATGGGGAATCTGGATGTGCAGGTGTCCAAGAAAACTCCTCTACTTGGCGTTAAAAATCCTGCAAGGAGCTGACGGGATTACTGAGATTAAAGTCGGTCACCCGCCGAAAGTTATAACAAACGCTAAACCCGGAGACAAGAGAGTAGATGAAGAACAGGCTGCCTAGGTGCAGCTGGTTGTCAGAAATTGTGTGTAAACAGTGGGCCTCTGAAGGCATGCCAATCATTCCTGAGAACAGATGAAATGAACTTCATGATTTAATATATTTGGTCAACTGCGTTTTCCTTGTTTGGAAGCTTACCATTCAGCCAGGAAGTACATATGGATTTTGTTTGTTTGTTTGTTTTTGAAGATGACTTATAAAGGAGGTGGGAAAGCTTTGAAAGAATACATTTTCAAATAATTACTCTCTAAGAGAATCGTCTGTAATTACCATTCACAATGGATGTTCTACAGTTTTGAACTGAGCAGAGGCCAGCCTATGGCAGGAAAAGAGCTGGAAAGTTGAAAACTACGTGGATGGAGGTAGGTAATCAAGATGAGGAGGAGGGAAACGTTTTGTGCTCTGTAGACATACTGCTTTGCCATCCAAATGCAGAACGGCAAATTCTTTTAATGTTCTAAAAAAAAATTTATCTATAGTAATTTCATGCATTTCAGTCCAGGTCATGAGATGGGAAAAATGCATCTGCATGTCTACTTTCAGACCACAGGAGAACAAGCACAGATGTTCCATGAAACATATCATGCTCTTCCTCCCCTAGCCCTGCCCAAATTCCTTAACATAATGGAAGCTGTGATTCGCATTTACCCACTGGAACCATTCTTAACATGTGGACGGACACGTCTGTTTCACCACATCCTTGGAGGTGACAAAAGGTGAAATGTTTTCTTGGTGAACATGGCCGTGCTGTGGTGTGTGTGGGGTTGGAGGTTGGGGGGGTGGGCTTCCTGACCGTAAAAATAGAGCTAAGG
Source organism: Hippopotamus amphibius kiboko (assembly GCF_030028045.1). Taxonomy (NCBI): domain Eukaryota; kingdom Metazoa; phylum Chordata; class Mammalia; order Artiodactyla; family Hippopotamidae; genus Hippopotamus; species Hippopotamus amphibius. The sequence continues at coordinate 119,538,472 of NC_080189.1, read as the reverse complement.
CTCATATTTGGAAATGTGGAAAAAAGCATTTCTTTCAGACCACCTTGCAGGTTTCCAGAGCAGTAAGAATCCTATCAGGTAGTCAATATACTTTAAGATGCAAAATCAGGCCTGAGAACACATTACTTTACGTGGTTTTAATAAAACTGCTGGTATTTAAAAAGAAATGGAATAAATTTGTTCTTAATTTGTTTGAATTACTTTGATAAAAAGATTTTAATTGAGATGAATTTTATATGAGACACATGAATATTCTGAAATCTAGACACTTTTAAAAAAGATAAGTAGATAAACAGATGTTCCCATAAACTCTTCTGGAAAACAGCAAAGTTCTTGGACAAAGGGAACTAAATTATTATATTATAGAAGTTGATAATGAGTTCAATTTCAGCACATATAGATTGAACCCCAAATTACCTATTTCTGTCCCCTTTTCCTTTTTGTCCTACTCTCCAGAAGACATAGGAATGTCCAGATGTAGATCATGTAAGATGCCTTCTACATTTGTCTTAGTAAATGAGATTCTTTTATTTACTAGTGTTGATTTAGAGGAAGTATGTTAAATGAACAAACGTATTGACTGATTTTTCTTTACGTAGTAAATGGTTGTTAAACAAATGAATTCTTACCACCTTGGAATTAGAACTTTGTAAATAAATAATAGCATCCTTATAAATGAATGCAATATTTGGAAACATAAGTTAAAACTACAGAAATAGGATAATGTGTGTGCTATAAAATGTTGCTGATTGACAATAGCAGTGACTAGTCTGGATTTTTAGAATAATGTTTGAAAAACTAGGCCGGGAAAATTCTGCAGACTCTATCTTCATTTTTTAAGACTGGGAACTTAAGAAAAATTTCTTTTCTCTCCCCGTGAACTCTGTGTACCTCCTGAAATATCAAAAACAGTTTCTTCAGTGTTTCACATTTCATATGATTTGCTAAATTCTTGTTATTATCACGAGTATTTCCCACTGGAAATTTCATATTTAATTTCCAGATCTTCAAACTTAAGGCTCTGTCACATTTCTTGCACCTGCAGCCATCAGCCCGTGAATCTACCTGGGTCTTGGTCTTCCTCTTTGGAGACGGGGGTCTGTCTTTGGCAGCTTTAGCCCTGAGTAAACACACCGAGTCTTAGATGCATGAGATCACTGTGATGACTTTCTTCTTACAGCTGGATCCCTGGTGCTGCTTTTTTTCCCTCCACTTTTCTGCGTTAGTATGATGGCCTATAACATGCTCCAAATTGCACATGGTATTTGTCTTCTTAAGGAAAGAAAAAAGACTGAGTATTGGCCAGACTTTATGGTGTGAACAGCCTGGAATGGTGGGTAAGCCTATGCCTTACAGATACTTCCATCAAAGATTGGAGAGACATGAAAGATGAACTGTCCAGGCTTCATCTTATCTCCCTTAGTGAGCTGCACTTCCCCCTGAACTAGCACAAAAGAATCAAGCAGAACAGCCCCACTAGTGAGGTTTCTATGTGAAATCCTCAGATAAGCTTCAGGGTGAAGCCAACCTAAACAATTACTTGATCTAAGGAAAGAAAATCTTTTTAATTAAAATTTTTTTTTTTTGCTATGTGTTGCTTGATATGATTATCAGTAGTATTTAAAATGAATTCCAGCTATGCTTCATATACTTATATTTTTATTTAAGCAAGCCCAGGGCACCAGCTGATAGAGTAAATTTATTTTTAATAGAATAACAGAATCTTAAATGCTTGAAAGGATTTCAGAAGCTGTCAGGTCCAATCACCCATCCCTTGAAGAATTCTATCTATTGCCCTCTCAGCCTTGCTAAAAGAATAAAGGAGCTTATTTATTTTTCTGCTAAATCCAGAAAATGTAGTTAGAAGTTTAAAGCACTGGGATTGTAAGAAAAATAAAACTTTGGTAAAATTAAGACTTCATTCTTCTGAAGGAAGGCAATTAGATGCAAGCCATAAATGTGTTTTTAACCCCTGGAGGCAAAAAAGAGCTGAAAAAAAAATGTACAAGTCACTTGTACAAGTACATATATGATTATTCTAAGTCATAACATGCAATTAGTCTCAAATGCTTACTCTGTTCGATAGTTGGAAATATAAAAGCATCATGCATTTTATTACTATTGGGATTTACAGAGCATTTTTAATTTAATCTATTTTCCTCTCTTTATTTAAAGGTAGAATTGAATGAAATGTGCAGAGGAGAAAGGAAATAAGTGTGTGTGTTTGTGTGTGTCTCTCTTTCAGGTCAGCATCCAAAATTGCTATTTTGATGCGGATCAAAATTTCCATTTTGATGTGGAGCTTTCAAATGGTGCATTAAATGAGAAATACACCCATTCGCATCCCAGCTTTGAAATTTCTAAGGTGGACCTTTCTCACCTTTGGAGAAGGCTGCTGTGGATGTGCTTGAAAAGCTTCAAACTGTGGGTTCTGCCAGTTCTGAAGAACACACATTATTATTATTATTATTATTTTGCTCTGGGGCTTTCAAATTCCGATAGGGAAGTTATTTAAAGCTTAGGAGTTTGCGTGCTACATTACACGCTGCATAAAAGTAGCCATCGCTCCTAGATGTGAACATTCACGCGCTCTGTGAAAGGTACAATTATTACCGCCGGGGCAGAAATCAACAAACCCCACCAAAGGAATTTCTTAAAACTGCTATCATAAAATCTGTGCACGTTATGGATTTCATTAACATTTTACTCCCCAAGGATTCCCAATTGTATAATAACTGAAGTTCTTTAAATTTTAAATACCACGGACAGGAACAGCCTTTCACCTAAAACAGATGTGAGGCCATCAACCTTGCCTTTCTATTGGTCCTCAGATATGAACCTGGCTGGTAACTGATGGCTCCTAATATGTTGTTGTTTAGGTTACAGAATTGGAAACTTAATAGTATGTTTCCCGTGAAAAGATAAGTTAATAAGCAATAGACGAGTTTTTAAACACAGTTCCTTACTCTTGATCACATTGGAAGTTAAAAAAAAACAAAACAACACATTGATTTACATACTGCAAAAAAAAAAACCAAACCTAAAACAGGTAAGTCAAGGTCAGAGACACACAACATCCAGGTGTGGAAGAGCTCATTTCAGTCTTATTTTTCCTAAATCTTGTCAATGATGACTGGTGATTTTATCCTTGTGTTTCCTTTACTTAATCTCATTCTTATCAGTGCATTTTGAGACCCAATCGTGCAGTACTCTAAAATAACATCTGTATTTATTTAGCGAAAAACAGTCCACTTTTAAAAGCTAAAAATAGTGAGCTGAAGATAAATAAGCAAGCAGGTTTATGATGCTCTTTTCCTGCATAAGGTAAACAGATGTATCTGTATTTTTAGAAAACAAAAGAGCTACGGTTCTGTTCATATAATATCTACGATAAGAGGTTGAAAAGTGACAAAAACCAGCCAAGCAACCAGCTACTTTTTCCTTCAAAATGCTGATCAGTCTGATCATTTTTAAAATGACTTGATTAGGATTTTGGGCATCCTCTACACCAGTGGTTTTCAACCGGGGATGATTTGCCCCTAAATAGGACATTTGGCAACACTTGGAGATTTTTTTGGTTGTTACGATTGAGAGGGGTGTGTGTGTGTGTGTGTTACTGGCTTCTAGTGGGTGGAGGTCAAGGATGCTGCTAAACAACCTACAACACACAGGACAGCCCCCACAACAAAGCATTATCCAATCTAAAATGTCAGGATTGTCCAGATGCAGAAACCCTGCTCCAGACAAAGCCTGATCATTTGTTTAAAGCTTCTGCAGTGACTCTTCAGTTCGCTAGACATCATTCACCAATTAGTAGCTAAATGGTATATGCTGGGATTTAACGTGTTTACTTGGTCTTCAGACACCATCTTCAGAGAGGATCCAAGTTCATTTCCTCATATTGTTACAATTGAGTGGGAGCAAAGAAGGGGAGGGGGCAGGGTACTGAGATTCCAGCCCAGGGTCTGTCAGTAACCTGCAAATCACTTAATCCCTCTGAACACATGCAAAGTAAGGAATCTAGACCAAAGGAGGTTTGCACCTATGTTTAATCTTACTCTTAAAGTCGAGATACTCTGGAAAGAAATATAAAAATCTCTCCTTTAGAATTTAACTGTGAATGTTGGTTCCAAATAGACACTGGCATAAAACAATGAGAAACCAAAACAGCAAGCAGAAAGGAATGTTCATGCTCTACAAACTAACTTATTTTAAGCATAATTCGACCTAAACAGTGTGGTTCTTTCAACACTGTCTTCCCTGTGATGCTTCATCATAAAAATCAAAGACGATTTTTTAAATGTCATACATTTTCTTTAAAGTGTTGTTGACATGAAATCCTAACTGGTAAAATCCTTTGACTGATTTTTAAAATTGAATTAAGTGGTCAACTTGACCAAAATGGTTAAAATCATTCTGGTATTTTCCAACAAAACAACAGCTAAAAATGTCTAAATAATTACGTCACATGTGCATTCTGTTTTCCCCCAATCATATCCTCCTTGGACTTTCCTGGTGGCGCAGTGGTTAAGACTCTGTGTGCCCAATGCAGGGGGCCCAGGTTCGATCCCTGGTCAGGGAACTAGATCCCACATGCATGCTGCAACTAAGAGTTCGAATGGCACAACTAAGGAGCCCACCGGCCACAAATAAGACCTGGCACAACCAAGTAAGTAAATAAAATAAATATTAAAAAGACAAAAACAACAAAAAGCTCTGAATTTCATCTGTCCCTGTATACATTTCCTATTATATATTTCCTTTAAATGACTTCCTATCCTTTAAATGACTTTCCTATAATGTGAAACACCGAGGTACCAGAGAAAGCATTAGGAAAAGTTCCTCAGAAGACATTAACTTTTGGAACATGGGCTTCCTGGGTGGAAACCTAGTTAGAGATAACAGGCCTGTGATACATGAAGGGTCAGAGGTAAAGCATTTATTTTGTGCAGGAAGTACACGTCAATGCAGAGCTAGGGTGAGATAACCAAAGGCTCACCTGGGAGACTTTTTTAGAAAGCAAATTGTCTCCCTTCCAGATCAATGTTTCAGCTAAAATAGCAAGTTAATATTAGTTGCAACACACACACACACACACACACACACACACACACACACACAGAACACACCTGGGGAATAAACATTCAATTAAACAGCTGTATTTTCCCTAAATTTGCCGACGTTATATTTTACATGCATCATTCCACATTTGGGTAACCCAGTGAGCTGTTTTTGTCAGTTTTCTAGTCACACATTTAGAAAGTATTTTATTGTGATTTCAGCAATTTGCTAATGATCTGAATGAGAAAATCCGCCCCACCCCCGGAGTGTCTGGTCTGTAAGCACAGAATGTTTACGGTCAGGATAACTTGACATGTTCATAACATACATGCTCTGGATTAGTCCAATTCAGCACATAGAACCGATTCTGAACACAGATTATAAACCTGCTAGAAACCAGCAATTGTATGAAAAATCACAAACTAACTTAGCACATGCATATAAGAGTGAAAGATTTGTCCAAGAAAGTTGAGAAGGAAAGAAATTGAGATGAAACTTGTGAAAATAAATGACGTTCAAGAGCTTTGAGATAAATTACTTCAGCTTCTACTTTCTATTTGGGGAAACCCTCACTTTAAAGAAGGAAACTAAGGGTTTCAGATGAGAAATTCTTCTAATCGAGGAAGTAACACTCACCTCTCCCCACCTAAAATGTGATAAAAATGTATAATAATGCTGTGTGTCAGAGGGAACATTTCCAAGAAATGCATGAGTTATTTCATTCCATGTGGCATATAAAGGATGCCCAGCTAGCCCCTTCTTAGCTCTTGAAATCAGGTCCATGCCTTTAAATGATCTTTTGTCTCCATTCTTAGCAAGCTGTAACTGAGATTCAGTTTCTGAATCACGACAGGAGCCACGGTGGAGGTTACTGGTAGCAGCAGCTCTAGCAGCAACTCCCAGCCCTAGGTGGATGTGGGGGCGGTGTGGGTAGTAAACCTTGAAGGACCCCCCCCACCCCCCCGACTAATGGGAAGACCTTAGCGGGTGGGGGCTGGAACCTGGCGAGAGGAACGGCAGTTTCCTCTGTGACTGTAAGACCTCATCAGGCTTTTGGCTTTGCTTGGTATAGCTGGCATGAGAAGATCTGCAGGGCTTACTGCATTTGACAGGGCAGGAGGTGAAAACCTCACAATTCCAACGGCCAGAGAGCTCTGCAAAGGCCAGCTGCACCCGGGCCTGGCTTAGATCTGCCCCCAAGCTGTGACGGGCCGCCTGCCCTCCAGCTCTCCCGGCGCCCAGTGACTCACGTCCCAAGCTTGAGGAAGGAAGTCCCCTACGGTCCCGTGAGGCTGACTTTCCCCACAAGTTGCAGCTTTTCCCCAAATCGGGACCTGATGACCTATTTAACCTCTCTGGGCTTCAGCTTCCTCATAGGAAGATGCAGATAAAAAGCCTCTGGTCCCCTTAACTTACACTCTAGACTAAAATGGAGTGTGTATGAAAAGGGGCTTTTATAAAGGGAAAATGCTTTAGAAACATAAGGTTTGGTTGTTAGAACGTGTCTTAAAATGAATTTTAAAATCCTCAAAGCAACCTCAGGGCTGCTTGGATTTGACCAGCTCCACGTGTTGACCCTGAAAGAGGACACCTACTTTCTTTGACCCTATGGTGTGAGTGGACCCTGAGTGTGTGTGAGTGTGTGAGTGTGTGTGTGTGTGTGTGTGTGTGTGTGTGTGTGTGTGTGGTGTTGTAGCTGTGTTTTGACTCAGTTCAGCCCAACTCCTTACACCAAGGCCTTTGGTTACTGGTGTCTGCTTTCAAAGTTCCTTCAGTTAGGAAATGCGGAATATTATCCAAGGGGAACACATCTAAGGCAAAAGGAAAACACTGAAACAAGCTTCCACAGCAGGTCAGTGTGAGCTGCTCTCTTCTGGAACTTTCCTTCTCCTCATCTCTCAGAATGAACATTTCTACCAAAAAGCGTAGTGAACAGAGAAGGGGCTTGCTGATGTATTCCTACAGCTACAGAGGGTCGTCTTGGAGATTTCTGTGGGATTAAATCAAAATAGGGCTGATGGACCAAACCCAACAGGATGTGGTTTAGAAGCCAACTGCTTTCTGCTCCTCTAGAGTAAGTGAAGGCATCAATAATCCAGCACCGATCTTTTCCCCCCACAGAAGAAAATGCTACCAAATTTGGAGACAAGCAGACTTTCAATGTGAGTTGGTTTGTCAACAAATTCTATTTCTAAAGTCACTGGAGGGTGTAGTAATCGATTAGTCCCTAGTGCCGTTTTCATTTCTTCGGATCAACAGAGTTCATATCCCATCCAAGCATTATGTCTCTTGCCTTTTTTCTTTTCTCTTGTCTCCTGGCATTTTAATCAGGACAAAGTCACAGTTGTTTTGAGGAAAGCACTCCCAAGAGCTTTAATTAGAGCTAGAAGGATAAATCTGTTTACAGTGCGGTGAACACTATCATTAATAAAACATCGAAATAATTAACGAATTAAATTCTGCTTTGTGTGTGAATGGCTACACCAGGATTTAGGAGAACACGTCTTCTGATCAGACACAGTCTACGCACTTAGTTTGCAGATCTGAAAAGAAAAATCCGAGCCTGCTTTTCCCTGAGATTCACAGTCTTGTGGACTGCCAGGGCTTGAATGGGGAAGGCTACCTTACCTTTATTTTATAGGAAAAGAAACTCAGTGTCAGTGAGGTGAATGGCTTGGGCTCTAATTATGTGCTGGAAAATTAAGAATTTTTATAGTGCCATTGATACACTGAGTCTTTTCTTGGAATCCTTGATTGTTTAACCAGAAACAAAAAGAAGATAAAGATGGAATGATAATAAGATGAGTAGTCTAGGACACGGACCAGAATGGAATACTCTGAAAAAAAAATAGGCAAATCTCATAGGGTGATTAACTCTGCAATCGACAAGTAGGAGGTTTTTGTCTCTCAGGATATGAAGTGGCCTTTGGAGCAGGATGTGACCACGTGGAAATGTCCACGTTGGGACTTCCCTTCATGCTCCTCCTCACTAAAAGGCTTCTTGCCTGGTCCTTAAGCTTTTTGCCAGACAACAGATCCCACAGGAAGCACCAAGGAGGACACCCACATGGGCGGTTAACGATGCATTGTTTTTTTATGTCACTCGGTAATTTCCTAGAGAAAACAATTGAACCAAAGACTGTTCCTGTCTTGAGGGAGAGTCAGCTTCCAGGGCTGCCTTATTAATTTAACATATGCAAGTGTTTGTCCTTGTTGCTACAGCAACATGTTTAGTGGGGTACATTTCATGCAAAATATGACAAAGCCGAAATAGGAAACAAACGCCATCTGTATTCTGATGTGCACACTGTCGGGTGTGAAGGGTCCTGTGATAGGAGGTATGTGCCTCCTGCCCTCAGCCTCCCTTATGCTGTGTTTGTGGGTTAATTTATAAAACATCTCTCCAAGGAAAACGACAAGATTGCCACTTGCAAGGAGTGTTGGAAAAGCTGGACACACATGAAATTATTCATAATTAGGTGATGGGAGGATGTTAACAGCTCCCACCATGTACACAAGATGCAACAAGCATGGAAATGAGCCCGCTGAGCTCCCGCAGGAGAAAAAGATCATTTTCCCTCAAGGTGAACTGATGCTGAGCTCCTCTGACATTCGCCTCCTGAAAGGATGGGGGAGCAAGGGCCCCGCATTCTTGGTTTAGAAACAGGAAGCCCCCAACTCATCCTGGCATAAGCCTTCTTAGCATGAGGAAAAGTATAAAGGGAGGGGACTGATGTGTCACAAGATAACACCTGAATTTATAGGAATTAAAGATAAAGCACATTGAAGTGCGAAGAAGCAGGTGTTAGAGTCCAGCAGACCTTGCTTCCAAGCCTGATCACTAACCATGACCTTGGATATTGACTCATCTCTCTGAACCACAGGGTCCTCATTTTAAAAATGAGGATAACTGTACCTCCATCACGGGATTGCTGTAAGGATTAAATAAACATGTGTCAAGTACTCAGCAGAAGTCAGGGCACACAGTAAATACTCCAGAAATGCCAACTATCCCATGAATGGCCCAAGTTTTGTTTGTGTTGTCACCAAGTATTTCTAGCTGTTCTCCCTCCAGCACGTGTGGAATTGCTGCCCCTCAGAAGTGAAGTGTGGCCGTGGGATGCGTGTTGGCAATGAATTTGGTGACGTGCTCCTCAATGGGGTCTCATGAGCCAGAGTGCTTGACCACACTCCCTTCCTCCCTCTGCCTTGGTGACAGGTTTCAGATGATGGCCTCTCCCTCCAACTAGGTCCTGGTGTGAGAAGATGTGGGGCAGACCCCCTGCTGACCAGAGATGGGGAGGTGGTGGCATGAGCAAGAAGGAGACCTTCTTGGCCGGGGGGTTTGGGTTACTTAGCTTATCCCGACCATACTTTGATAGAAAGAGTTGGACCATTTGAGATTTATCTCAAATGGCGCCCAAGTCCTGACAGTGATGTAAACTCTGTCCCATTGACAAATGCTTTGTGAGAGCCCGTTCTGTCTCCATGCTTCTACTGACACAGAATTCCTTGCAGGGAAGAATTGCTACAGTTGCATTTTCAGAACTCTTGCAAGACCACCGTCCCTAAATTACTGAGCTTTCTCCACATCACCGAGAATACGACTACATTACCATGCAAACATGCTTAGCACTGCAAAATGTAAGCGTCTCTCCAGAGGCACATCTGTCAATCACACCGAACTGCTCATTGGTGTGGGGATGGGGAAAGACAAGTTTCCAAGAGCTATTTTGACGTAGGCAAGTTCATTTCATTTCTGACTTCATCGAGAGCTGGATTCAGCAATCCCAAGGTAAAAGCCTTTTCTCACCCTCTACACATTTCTCGGTGTTATCATTTCGAGGTTAGTGTGAGTTCAGTCTCCTGAAATAGGCCATTTCACTTTAAGTGTATGTTAAACTAATATTGACCTTTCCAAAGTAAAACAAAATCTGCTATTTGTGCTCAAAAGACTGAAACAGCCATAGATGTAGAAAATAGGGGATTAATCATCCTGGTATTTTTTTTCTTGCTTAGAAACTCTCCCTGCGAATTAGTCATTTTTAAATATCTCCCAATGAGAGCAAGACAGGCTCTGCCCACTCTCTTGAAAAGGAAATCTGGGTCCTTCAGCAAATAACATTGGATAATTTGCCCACAGCTTAACCCACACAGCCAGATATGATGTTTCATTTGACAGTGGGTGAAAAAGTCAAGAACATGAACATCAGACCTTGGGTGGGAGTATCCAGACATCAAGGTTGGATAAGTTTAGACTTTGGGAGTGGGGCCAGGTATGAGCTGGAGATGAGTCCGGGTGGGGGTGCAGAGGAGGGGAGCCTGGGGGGAGTGGAAGGGTGAAGGCAGGGAGGGGAGAGTCACAGCAAAGTGGGGAAAGCAGAGCCGACATCACTATTAAGGTTAGAGATGCGTACATTTCATACGTATGTGCCTGTATATAATTCACAGAGACCAATGCCTTCAATTAAACCACTTCTCGGGATGTGCTATGTGGACCAGTGTGGGAAAGTAAACCTCAACTCCGTTCTTCTCTTCTTCTACCCTGAGCAAACAAACAAACAAACCCCCTTACAAAACAGTGACTTCATGCACACCTTCAAGTACGGTTAATATATTTCATCAAGGAAATAAAAATCTATTGAAGTAGGAAGCACATCAATAGAATCTGTGTAGCTGTTTGGGAAAAAAAAATCAGATCTCTCAGTTGTTACCCAAGTGAGACATCTGTGCTCAGATTCTTTAAGAGTCATATGTAAGTATCTGAGAACATAAATGGGTTTTCAGGGATGTCACCTGGGCCTGCTTTTCTCTGATCCGGTAAATTCTGCAGCGATTACACTCGGTGGTCCCTCGTCCTTCTCGTTGGAAGGCATTTGTCACAGCACTGCTTTATCTCAACAACCTTTTAGATGACCCAGATCTTCCACCCTGAGTGTGCCAAGTATAAGCACATACCTGGATCCATTCTTTGTAGGAATCCTCTCCAGGGGTCCACCCATTCTCAGGATAGTGGAGGCGGGAGCGTTCGGCAGACCAGTTGGTGCTGTACTGGGAAGAAGCTGTGATCTGGTCAGAGTGAATCTCTCCAGATTCCATGCCCAGAGCTTCCATACACTTGAAGTCTGAAGGGAAAAAAAAAATGGCCCGAAGTCATCAAAATGAAGGGGACGTAGGAGGCATATTTCCTTTTTTGATCTGGAGAACTAAAAGGTTCATTGTGATGTTCACACAAAGCCTTACAAAAGGTGACAGCGAGGGACTTTTTGGACTGTAGCACAGATGTGTGCATTTTCATGGCAAGAATTCTTAAAAGCGAGGCTTTGAAGAGCTCATAGTTGATTAGTTATTTTTCCAACTGGACAGGGGTTGACAGATACTGTTAGAAACTTTTTGGGAAATGATGGAAATTCTGATTTATTTTCAAAGTTGAATGTATGCAGATATATCGTATGCATACACATCGAGTTACGTTTAAATAAAATTTACTATTTCCTCTAAGATCTAATAAAAGTGAAAGAGACTCTTTGTCCATTTACAGCCCGTATTTGGCGGGCTAAGTACACCTTCACGCTCCATCTTTCAGATTCCCTGCAATTGGCATCCAGGCCTCCCCTCTCGGACTCCCTTTTGTTACGTCCCTGGTCTGGCCTGGCCATGGGAATTAACTCCATCGATTTATTTTACTAAAACACCTGAGTATATCAGGGTAAGCTGCAGTACCATAGGGTCCCAAAGAGCACCACAGTTTTACAGCATAAACAGTAATATTCACAATGGACCGCGAATCATGAAAACATATCTTCCATTAGGGCTCATATATTCAGCAAATAATGAAATATGAACTATGATACTGGGAAGTGAATAATCAATTTTAGGAAATGTGAATTCAAAGTACCAAAGTGCAAAAAAAAAACTTTAGAAATTAAAAAGAAGATTCCTAATTATCCAGAAAAACCTCAACTAACCAAAATTCCACATTTTCTGAATTTTCTATCATAATTAATAAGGTTTTATGGCATAAAAGTTATTCTTTCACTAGTTTCACACTTTTTTTAGCTTAGGTTTGTTATTTGAAATATAAAATAGGCACAAAAATACATGAATGAATTAACCAAATAAATTAAGTACAAATAAGATTTTGAAGTTTAATTGGCCTTTTTGTTTTCCAGTAAGATCTGGTAGAAAAGATATGAGCATATCCGTGGGACAGGTCTCCTAACTCCCCTCCCTTCTCCCTGTACTACATCACAACCTGGCAGCTAAAACTGATGAAACACAAATTATTCATTGTTCTTTCAGGCTTTTTCCCTTGGGCCCTTAAAAGAGCTGGAGACCACATCAACTTTGAGACAGGTTGAGTATTTTATTTCATTTTGTTTTGTTTATTTTTTCAAGTGAAAAATTTTAATTTTGTGTTAACAGGTATGTAGTTCTTTCTTACCATTTCTTCCTATCATTTAAGAAATCCATCACCCTTTTACATTTCAGCTATATTTAAAAATTCTTTTTTCCTAATATATATATATATGTATACATATATTTTTACTTTTTATTTTATATTGGAGTATAGCCTATTAACAATGCTGTGATAGTTTCAGGTGCACAGCAAAGGGACTCAGCTATACATATACATGTATCCATTCTCCCCCAAACTCCCTTCCCATCTAGGCTGCCACATAACATTGTGAGTATTTTAATAAGCTGCAAAAACATATTACATTTTTTCTTTTCTGGAAAGTGATAACAGAAATAAAAACATGCTTCTTTAAATGAATATCCACTTTTATTCACGCAAGAAAAACAAAAACAGCTTCCACCAAGGTATCCCCAAACTAAACCACCATGCACCATCCCTTCTACCTGCCTGCCTGTCAGTGGACCACACTGATGCTGATTGGTCCTCATCATCTGGGATTGATGCCTGTCCTTTCCTGGCTCTCTGGCCAATACACACAGGAGGGTGCCAGGTAGGTGGTCTGGCCACATTTCAACTGTTTCAAGGCACAGTTTTGCCATTTCCCACTTTTTCTCCCATAATTTCAGAGGCTTACAAGCAGTCTTCTCACACATAATTTTAAGAAAACACCCCAAAGAGTACTTCTTACTGATATTCACAAAAACCATTTGAAAGAGAGAAAGAAACATTTGGTGCTCCAACTCACGAAATATGTCTGCAGTGTTTCACGGGGCCGCAGGTGGGTGAGGAGAAATAACAGTGACTATTTACCGCAGGGCTTTGCAAGAGGTGTAAATACTGACCTTCTGAAACACTGCCTTGCAAGACGCTGTAGTTTGCCGAGAAGCCTTCTTTGGCTATGGCACTGTCCGTGTAGAAAACCATGGACAGGATGCCCGATGAGGAGCGAATTCGACCTGGTGTTTTCTGCCCACAGTAACGCCCGATGTGGGGACCAACTGCAGAGAGAGAAATGCAGAGACCGTGAAAATACCTTCCTTCCGCAGCAGATGCCAGCAGAACCATTTGCAAACATGGGTCCCAGTGGAACCCAGAAATGTTTTCTTACCCAAAGCAAGTCTTCCCTAGTTAATTGTTTTGCAGTGAACATATTGGATCGGGTTTGTGGAGAGGATTTTTAAGTGTGCTCAGAAGGGCAATGACAGGCATAACCACATTCCCCAGTGAGCAGGACTGTTTTCACGGACAAAATCGAAATGCTTGCTTTGATTGCAAAGGAGATTCGGGCTGTCAAATGCAACCTGGCATTCATCTCCAGGACCGCATGGTACACACGGTCCAGTGCCTGGAAACTCTAGCCAGGCTGTGATCACCAGGGCTCTTGGAGTCGCCTGTCCTCACTAGCCCTGCCCTAGCAGGGGGTCCTAGGGAATGTTCTGGAAACCCATCCTGGCCCCAGAGTGGTACCAAGGTCTGACCCAGCCCTGGGTAACCCCCACTTTCTTGCTCTTTCCAGCTTTCAGCCTTAGAGCCTCGTTATGATAAACATCACAGACTTAGACAAAGGACAGTAGATTATGTCCTAGTCAGGGCTGTATCTGAAGACTAATAATTGCAACAAAAATTTAGAAACTATAGATACCAATAATTTACACATAATAGCAAATTGTAATCAAAACAAAAGAAAATGCATCTTTCTGACTTTGTCTCAGTTTTTTTATCTTCCAAACCTTAGACAGGTGACTGCATTGCACTTGTGTCCAGGGACCAAGAGATGACCCAAAGCGGCCACTTGACTGAACACTGGGAAAGAGGCAGTAACGGAGGCAGAAAAAGACTGGGGACACTGACTCATGTGTGATCAAGTCAAATTGTCATTTGGCTTAAATTGGCCATCCCTTTGCTGAAGTGCTTTTAGACCAACCATGGCAACTAGCAACTGTAAGTTGCCTTATAGACAGTGCGGAAGTCCTCTAGGCTTGGCGAATCTTTCCATTTCCCTGTACAGATTAGCAGAAAGACAAAAAAAAAAAAAAAAAATCTCCTTTTCTCTAGATTTTTTTCATCGCACATATGGTAAAAAACATACCAGATGGTTTGGGCTTAGAAGGACAATCTGGTGTGGACCATTCTCCCCTCCAAGAAATCCATGGTTCTGTGCACTTTGACTAAGAGTTATTGCTTTGTTCAAGGAGGCACAGTAGGTGGACCTTTCTCTGGAGGGATGGGCCTTTGGCAGGGCTGTAGGGTTCCAAGGCTGGTGTGTGCCGCTTGGACGCAGAAGGTGGGTGGTGAGGGTTGGGAGAAGCTTCGTGTGAGACTGAGAAAGTGAGCCCCATGAGAACTGGCCTCCCTGGATTCCCACATGCCAGCTGAGCTCCTGGCAGGTGGCTACCTGAGCACCCTGCTTTTTACCGTGCTCAGATCCTGGGTTTTCAGTTCTTGGCCAGCCCTCTTTAAAAAATAAAAGGAAAGAAAAGAAAGAAACTAAAGTGGTTTACTATTTGAGTTAGCACAAAGTGATAAGTTTGGAGAGCTAACTTCTCCATGCACTCAAAGTAATGGATGTGACCAATTTCTCTCTACTGTCACCCCTCACTCTCCAGCACCCAAACATTTGTGTGTGTCAACTGCCTTACTAGGAAGAGGACAAGGAGGGATTTAGGGGATGGATACAGATGGCCCTCAGGGCACCACGTGGCTGTGGACAGTGGTTCTGCAGAATGAGGGGAAAGGTCGTGATATCAGGTTTCCCGGTTGGCAGAAGACAGCATCTCAGATGAAACTCTCACCGCTTTCTGTTTCTCTCCAGCTTTCATCCTGGCCTCAGATTCTTCTACAACAAGTGCTAGGTCTTTGCCAAGTTTTCTTCATTCTGAGTGTGGCCCTATCAGCCCTTCAACACTTTTTCCCTTCGCCTCTGGAGCGCAAAGTTGCCAGTAACATATGCGTGAACATATCTCGCCAGAGTCATAAACTCAGGTCTTTCCTTTCCTCAAAAAGAATCTCATTTCTGGTCTGCAGTCTTAATGGGAGGCTTAGAGTCTATTCATCCTCCCTCACTCTTTTCCCTCATTTAACTTCCATCATTGTGGTTTCATAACTTTCTTTTTCTTCAGTTTGTGGGCAAACTTTTACAGCCTTAATCCTGGGGGTCGTCCTTGGATCACCACAGTCACTGACCTTACCAAGAATACAAGCACACAAGGGAAGCGGCAGTCACCACCCTCCCCCAGCTCCGGCCGCCTCCCCTCCCCTCCGCTGTCACCCAGTTCCTCTGGGGAGGGCGGTAGGGGGAGTCTCTTTGAAAGAGCAAACAGAAGAGAACTTGTCTAGTGCAGACTCATAATTTAGACAGTCTCCATGACTCACTGGTTTATAATGTTGAAGACATGCCGGGTAAATCTGCCTTCTGTCCTTCTGAGTATTGCCTCGGGACAGCAGCATGCAACTCTCTTTAGCAGCCCTCAAGATAGGAGAGTGAAAGGCTTTTTCGACTATAACACAAAGAAGTATTGAATTTTCCCGAACAACAGTGAGACCTTAGCCTGGCAAGCTAACGCAATATTGATCTGAGCCAGAGCGGCTGCAGGACCCTGGTCTGTCTTGTGTGCGCGCTCATCTGTGGGTTTACATGATCACAGCTCTTGGGTTCTCTATGTCCGGTCATGGTGGCACCAAAGGCCAAGGAGATGAATACAAGCTGTCACACAAACAGAAGTATAATTCAAAAATGGAATGATTGGAGAATTTAAGCAACACGTACTAAGCTCTCTCTTGGGGGAGAGCAGGCCTGCGATGATCATAGCTTCTCAGGTGTGGAGGCAACACGGTATTTGTGCTGTTTGAAAGATACACCTGCAACAGGAAATGGCAAAATCCCATTCTTTGTATTTTCCCACGAATCCCTTGATTAATTATAATCCTACCTCAGAATCGGACAATTTGGCTTTCTGCCAGCTTTTTATAGAAAAAAGGCAACAATCTACTATAAGGAGGTACATTTTAAATGAGGTATTTTGAATAAATAAACAAGAAAGGGGAATCATTTAAAAAAGGTACAAGATAGACCACGTCTACTTTTCTTAGCATAAACCTTTTGGTGGAGAATATCTGGATTTTGTAACTTTTCCCCAGAAAAAAGAACGTGCGCATTTATGTCATTTATATTTTGGAATGTTTACATTATTGATATTTTATATCATCAATATTTTATATTTATATTTTAGAAGGTTAATTTTAATATAAAACTAAATAAAAACCAAGCAGAATTCAATCCAGCTTTTATGAAGCTTATTCCTAAAATGGTTGGACTTCTCTGGTGGCTCAATGGTTAAGAAAATGCCTACCAATGCAGGGGACACGGGTTCGATCCCTGGTCCGGGAAGATTCCACATGCCATGGAGCAACTAAGCCCATGCGCCACAACTACTGAGGCTGCGTGCTATGACTACTGAATCCCGTTCACTCAAGAGCCTGTGCTCCGCAACAAGAGAAGCCACCACACTGAGAACCCTGCGCACCGCAACGAAGAGTACCCCCTCCTAACCTCAACTAGAGAAAGCTTGCGCGCAGCAATGAAGACCCAACACAGCAAAATAAATAAATAAATTAATTAGAAAAAATGGTTGATAATTTGGGGAGTGTAGGTCACAGCCACAGTTCCAGCTTTTTCCCTAGCCTGGATGGAGGGCTGGCTTCATCTGCACCCAGATGCTGTGAGCTAGGCATACACGTTTGGCTCCACAGTTCAGCAAGAGCATTTCTAGCCAGAGCTTAACTCGTGGCTCTCAAGGCACATATAAACTTCCATCAATGACTCCAGAGCTGCTACTTGTGACTCTATGGCACTTCAAAGAAAGTGCTAGCTGGAGAAGTGGGGTTCGCCACGTGCACGCCTTGGATCTCGAGTTTTGGAGTAAACTGCTTGTCTTCAAAGTCAACCTGCGTCAATGGGTCGCTTTCAATTACTTAGTTCTCGAATTCAATGTTTATGATAAAATGCAACATAAAATCACTTGATGGTTACAAGCCTTCAGCGCCTTCTTGTTGTTGTTTTTGGAAAGGATATCAAAGACTAAAAGCAATTTTCCTGGCAAGGAGCTCTATGTGTTGAACTACGATGACAAACTTGTCTCTAGTGCCACTGATAAAAAAAAATCCCCAGGAGGACACAGTCTTTCATTTTGCCTAAAAAAGAATGAGCTGTGATGCTGGCGCAGGCTGGAAGATCAATATTAACAAATATATGATCACGATCACAGTTTTCATATTCCAAAGCCAGTTTTCTCTGGGAATAAGTCAAAGACACCATAGTTTAAAACATGGGTGAATTGCAAGGCTGACAACCGTATTGTTAATTGTTCTTCGCTTCAACTCAGTGATTTTCTAGAGCCAGAAAATTACTACTTTGGAAAACCCTTGACACTAATAACAATGTGCTCCTTTCTACATAAGTTGGTTGATTGGACTTTCTTTTCAGATGTCATTTTAAATATAAGTTCTAGAAAGGAAGGCTGCAAATTTGGGTTGTGAACAAATAAACCCATTATTAAATGTTCCAACTATTATTACAATACTATTACAATATTGTTTTCCTAATTATCGGATTGAATGCTTGGAAATCAATCAGTGCTCTGTTTGGGCAAATCTCATTACTTAATGAGGGAGTTTTGATAAGATCATCATAACCCTATTTACATGGTAAAAAGGCAAAGAAGAGGCTAAACTAATGATAACTCACCCATTTGCTCCAATGACAACATAAGCTTTCTCTAAATCCAGATTTTCTCCAGTGCTGTTTACTGTTGAGGAACATATCTAAGCTGAATTACACTGTTCGTTTTAATGTCATTTCCAAGACAAAGGCAATCTCTTTCACATTACACTACTCTGCGTTTACAATTTACTTAAATATTCTTTCCTCCATCTTGATAACAATATCTGACTATTTTATAGATGATTCCAAATCTCTAACTGCACGATTTGTAAGCACTTCCAAGCCGCCCTTTCTGATCTGTGTAGAGTGTGTTCTCCAGAGAAATCTTACTATTAAACCAGACTAAACACAAGACAAGCAATGCAGCTGCAACAAATTATTTGATATTATCTCCCTCTGTTCAGAATTTGGGTGTGTATTTTGGCCATTCACTTTCTAATTCACAAGATTGAAATGGAAAACTTTCATTTAGCTGGCCACAGGGCTACCTCCCCTGCTTCCTTGAAATCCTTCTCACTTTCTGAATAAGTCCTGACCTGACTGCCCTATTTAAAAATTCCACCCATCCCTCTCCCCTAACCTTAGTTCTTCTCATGCCTTAACTTTAATTTGTCATCTTTTCTTTTTTTGTGTGTTTGTTTATAGCGCTTCTTGCCTTCTAGCATTCCATGCACATAATTCATTTCTCTGTAATATGCACTGTTTATTACCTCATTCCCTCCCCGCCCCCCACCCCCACCACCTGGGCAGAATCTAAACACGGTGGCCATCGTTGCCTTGTTTACCAAGAGGCTACAACAGCGTCTGGCCCATGGCAGGCGCTCAATAAATATATTTTTTGAATGCATGATGAATTCAGATGATAGGAACAAGGTGTACCAAAGATGTACTGAGGCGATTTGAATCGCCAAAGATAAAAATCCCCTAGAGAGAAGACAAGGAATCCATCTAAACTAGGAATGTCCAAATGGTCTCCTCCTTCCTTTCCGAAATTTCTAAACGTTTTGGTAGCATAACAGATGCATATTTCACTGTTAAAATTTTAGCAGGTACTTAACCTCTCTGGTCCTTAGTCTCTGCATTTGCAAAATGACTGGTTTGATCTAACTAATGTCTTAAGAGCTCATCCTCTGGTGAGCTGATGAATTAATAACCCATAGGCAGGTCAATGAAATGAGCAAAATACTTCAGTCAGGAAAACCAGAGGTTGGTCCCAATTTTGCCATCAAAATAGTTATGAGAACTTGCATAGTCTTTTATGGCCTCTGTTTCCTTAACTATAAAATGAAGGAATTAGACTAGAAAGTTACCAAGTCTTCCCGGGATCAAATATTTCATCACTGCTCTGCGTAAAGTTACTGTTTTGCCTCCTCCTTTTGAGCTACTTTTTAAAATGATGCATGTATTATGATGCTTGTAAAAGCATCCCAGGGCCCTTCCCCCAGATCCTTTCCTTTTAGGGGTGCTTTCTGCCGTTCTTACCATCAGGGAATCCATCCCATATTTCTAGCCGGTCATAGCGACAAAACATCCCCCCGGGAGGGTTTGAGTCTGATTCCAGGTCAAAGCTTTCAAATTCCAGGATAATCTCCGACATCTTTGGTGCAAAGATAATATAGGTGCATTCTAGGCTGTTGGGATATTTTTCAGGGAATCCAGGGGACTTTATCACCCCACTAGGCGTTGTGTAGTTCTGGGAACATTCAGGACCTA
Source organism: Hippopotamus amphibius kiboko (assembly GCF_030028045.1). NCBI lineage: Eukaryota > Metazoa > Chordata > Mammalia > Artiodactyla > Hippopotamidae > Hippopotamus > Hippopotamus amphibius. The sequence continues at coordinate 119,518,559 of NC_080189.1, read as the reverse complement.
CGAGTGAAAGAAAAAAGGAGAAAGTGAAAACGCCACTTAAACGACCTTACCAAGGGATAACCTGGGCAAAGACAGTTTATCTTTCTAATAAAAGCCCACCATTATAATCACTGTCCTAATCACTCATTACTCAGCCTTTTCACAGTTGTGATAGGTATGGAAAGTCAAGTTCAGATTTATTGTGTTCACCTTAGTTTTCCATTTGTGTGGAGCAATTTAAAAACTTCTGTTGTGGAGGGAAAAAAAATGACAAATACAAAATCACGTGGGAACCATGAATGAGTAAGCTACAGAAATCTCGACAGAGCCCTAGAGAAATAATTATAGCCCCTTCAAGCTTAAATCTTTAAATCTTGAGGCTGACAGCCCTTTATTGGTGAAACAGAACATTTACAAAGGCGAGGGAGAGAATTCAGTGGAGGGAGTTTGGGTTTCAGATTCCTACACCAGTGACTCAGTAACTCTGCCAGATGTGACCTCTGCCTCATTGACAAACTAAATGTGAAAGGTAATTCGTACATGTACGCAGGGTGAGTGACTCATTCTGAATGGTGTTGACACAGGTGTGCCAGTAAAGTGTGGCTGTTAGTGGGGGCATGATAAACTGAGATGCAGGGCCTGTGGCTAGAAGTCACCTGATACCAATGTTGATATCCTAACCTCCCCCAAAGTATCAGATACAGTACAGGAGGCCACTCTAAACTGTTTATGTGTGTGTGTGTGTGTGTGTGTAATATATATATTTATAATGTGTAATTCAAATGATGGTGTGGTGTTATCAGGACTCAAATTATGGTGATTTGTAATTTAAATTACATACATTGCAAGTCCACCTTATGACTACAGGAATGACCACAATTTCAGTTCACGGAATCAGCACTGAATAGGACGGTATTCACCACACGACTGACCACTGCCCATCTACACGGACAGGGACGTCAGCCTACCAGCTCTGCCCCTCATCACCACCGCTGCGGCAGGATGTTCAAAGAGCTCTTAGGGCTCCCTGGGAACCAGAGATGACCTGATGCTTTGGAATCTCAGGATCCAGTCTGGGGGTATGCAGTTCAACAATTCTTTTCCTGGGTCGTTGCCTCATTGATGGGGACCTTGCAAGGGTGTGTTAGGGTTCAACTCTAAATAAGGAGGCTTGTTGAGCTTGTTCTTAACTAAATATTCTTCCAAAGTGCCAAGTACTAAGGGTAACATATCGGACATCAATACATATTAAATTTAACTAGCAGATCTTTATTTTTAGTGGCCAGGGCTAGTAAGCTGAGTCTCCACCTTGGTGCATCTGGCAGCCTGTTGAGAAAACAAATCAATCGCTTTCTCCCCATGCACGTATTAGATAGCCATGACCCTGGAGATGCAGAAAAAGACTACTTAGTGGACGGCACAATACACCTGGTCTGTAGAGGTCTGACCTGGATACCTCTCCAAGCCTTCTACAATGGGACTCACCCTTTAGCACGATGGCCTCGAACGCTCATCTATTTGATTTTGGTTAAAAAGTTATTACCATGTGGCATTTTGCCAGGTTGATTTCAGGTAAAGAGACTGTGAAACGTGCCACATAATTTATAATATGCTTCTAAGCTATTTGGTGGCTTCTGAGATGACAGTAACTATGCCAATTTGTCATTAATTCACAAAGTCATTTATACATAGGTAATTGGGAACCCTTTAGAATTTTATTTCCAAGATGTAGGAACAGTGACCCTGGAGACCTCCAACCTCCTCCCTGAGGCTTTGGCTGGCAAAGCAAACAGCAGAGTTTAATGCAGGTTCCAATATTCTCTCCTTCTTAAAAAGATAAAATTATCCAGGTAAGGTCAAGATTTAATGAGAGAAAAAAAATGACAGGAATTAAGGGCATACTTTCAAAATCAAATAAATTCCAATGCTTTCACTGTATATCCTTGCCATGTCAGATCCCTTTGGAAGCTAGCCCAGGTTTTCTAAGGCAGTTGGACAAAAGCTAGGGACATTCCTTGGGGGAAGTGGAAGAGAGCTGGATGGAGCATCAGGAGATCTGAGTTCCAGTTCTGCCTTTACCACAAATCTGCTCTGTAGACTCGGCGGCCTCTTAACCTTCCTGGACCTCAGATTCTGTGCATCACACATGGATTTGAAAATAAATCCTTTCAGACTCAAAGCTTCTTCTGTAATTTCCTCCTTCCTCCATCATATATCAAAATTTGTTTTAATGGGTTCCTTATTCCATGTTGCATAAGTTGAGTGAGCTCTTCCCCAAAAAAGAATGATGGCGGGAGTGGGCTGAGGGATCCTGTGGTGAATACACCTGTCACCAGGACTGGGGGTGAGTAGCTGGTGTGCCCAGGAGTGAGCCAGCTGCCGGTGTGAGGCATGCACAGACAGCACTGGGAGCCAGTGACACCACGCCTCTCCCGCTATTTGTAAGACTGAGAGCAACCAGTGTAGCCACAGGCATCCCACATTTCATCGTTAAGGGCCATGAGGATGGATAATGATAAGAGCTAAGATATTCTCTTTGGAATTATTGCTAAATGCACAGAATCTTAGTCAAATGTGAAGTGACCAATCCTCTTTCAATGAATGCTGTCCCCTTCTTCACTTAGTCTCCCAGAAAACAGCTATGGCTTCTTCCAACATCTGGGCCTGGATGACCCAGATGCAGGTTAGGACAGGGGCGGAGTGGGAGGTGGGCAGGCTGGGCTTTCCTAGAGAAATTTCTTTAGGTGAATGGGAATTATTTTAGGGCTGGTGGCCCAAGGTTTCAGCATCTGGGAAGAGACATGTAGAGGGGAACGTGGGTACCCGAGGAGAGAACTAGGGTGTCCAGAGGGCTTCAGGAGTCATGGGGAGAGGTGGGGACTGGCCACCACTCTTAGGCAAAGGCGGTTCTCAAGAAATGCAGCCCTAGGGATGCAGAAATGGCCCTGTAATCTATTGCCAGAAAACCTCAAGGCCAACAGGTAAAAGGGTAACGTATTGGTTCCACTATGATTAGTCTAATTTATGTGTTTTGAGGAAACTTGAAATTGCTGCAGCCTGGAAGAAGTGCTATGGTTTCAAAAGAATGAAGATTCTATATCATTAAATGGGTTTTAGAGGAAAGAATGCCCATGAACCTGTCTATGTGTTTGTGAACGTATTCTCCTAGTTCATGACTTCATGGAGTATCTATAAGAACTACAGTATGTGCAATGAAGGAGAAAGAAAGATGTCCTCTTTGCATTTTTTAGGTGGTACCAATTTAGTTGGGAAATGATATATGCACACATGAAGAAATTTGGAAATATTAAGGGAAAACGTGGTCAGTAAACATAGTTGTGTGTGTGTGTGTATCCACATGCAGTATGTATATTGTACATTTGTGTGTGTATGTGTGTGTGTGTGTGTGTATAAGGGACAAGCTGGGTACAAGTGTAGGGAAAATAAAAAGTACATCAATTAAGAGGAATAAGCTTAGAGCCAGGTTTCCATGGAGGTTAAGAGGCTTAAACCAGAAGAGGGAGAGCGCTGTGAAATCTGGAGGTAGCAGCTTTATCCATAATCATTGTAACAGCTAGTGTGCATTGGATACATCTTCAGGACAGGCACTAGATACATGTTTTCATTTCAACTGATCTTCACAAGGAGCCTGCACTAAATACTGTTATTCATTTTTCAGATGAGGAATCCAAGGCTCTGAACATTCAAGCAGATGGTCAATAGCCGAATCAAAATTCAAATGCGGGTCTGCTGGACCTCACCCAGCACATCAGCCTGGGGCAGGAAGCCGGGTTGTGGGTCTGTGAGACTGAAGCCGGGGAGGTTGGGAGCAGCTGATGTCAAGGCTTGAGCTTGCCCTCGGAGGACACTGAGGCTTGACCTGACATGTGACAGACACCTGCCACAGGTGTTTTGGGGACTGTAGTTTGAAAAGCTGTGTGTGAGATAAGAGAACATGGGATAACCACAAGGCAGGTGTGTTTGGTCAATGGCAGTGGATGTGGAAAGGAAGCTGTGACTCTTTAACTGAGATATACTTGATTTACAAGATTACAATAGGTTCAGGTGTACAGCACAGTGATTTGAAATTTCTGAAGCCGTGACTCGTTGAGAATTTTGGATGAAAATCCAAAAGAACTGACAGCCATATTGGATGTAGGGAGGCAAGAAGAGGAAGAAGCAAATAAGGTTTCAAGTCTCAAGGATGGCACTGAGGGGGGAAGAAAAGGGAAATCACATTGCATCTGAGACTAACAGAAGTGTGGGGGTGAGTTCATCTGGAAGGAAACGAAAGAATTCTTAATGACTTAGGAATGATCTAGCTCTCTCTCCATCCACCATCTTCAGATCTTTGAGAAACACTGACAATGGAAAGCTATTCTTGCCTGCTTTTCTGACACTTTCTTCTTTGATGCTGTCACATGCAGGTCAGCAAGCAAATGTGCACGTTTGTGCGTGTGTGTACATACACACACATGGATTTACATAGGTCAAACTGCTTTCAGCACAGGGAAATACATCCATACATAATCATGTGAACATACTGAGGTCCTATGTATGCTGTTATTTATACTAAAGGTTTTCAAAGTGTGTGCTCAGATGAATTTCTGAAGAAATTCCTCTCCATCTACCCAGATTTATCTAGGGCAGTACCAGATTTCTTTGAAATTTAAAGAAGTTATGCCAAAGCTCCCAGAAAAGCTTAAAACTCTCTTTTTTGTTATTTGCTGGCTACTGACCCAGAAGACCTTAGGCTTTTGTATTTGGTGTGGCTAGATTTTTTTCTATTAAATAAAGCTCTTTTTCCTATATTCCAGGACAATACATCTAAATCTTGAGCCTCTGTTCTTGGAAGATCTCCCACATATTGACGTCCATTTAAAAGGGAAGGCTGAGTTGAACACACAGCAGGAACCTACAGGCTGTTGTGAAAAACAGTGACGTCCAGATAAAGTACAATTTTGATCAATGGACTGATATGCGTGTTTAATTCCTCAAAGCTCGGAGACTATACATTCTCAGATTCCATCCTATCCCCATATATCCCCTTGTGACAGAATCAGTAAGTGATTATTTTGGAGAGGGCAACTGATGGTTAATTCCAAAGGGGGAGGTGCCACCTAAAGCCTTACTATTTTGTCTCCTCCAAGTTTTTTTCCCCCAACCATGCCCTCACTAATAGAAAGCCTCTTCTTCCTCCAAAGCCTCTTCTTCCTCCAATAGTTTTGGAAACAATAAGGCTAGTGGACTACTGCTTTGCTTTTCCTGGAAAATACCAGTTCTGAATTTTGCAATAAAATAAAGGGAACAGGATGTACATGACTTTAAGGTAAGAGGAACTCATGCATTTTTAACTAAAGAAATAAAACTTCAAGAGTAGATCAAACTTATTTTTGAAGAGGAACAATAAGAGAAAATGTTCTTAGAAGAGTTTTACAGGGTATATACCTTATAAACACTGGTCAGCATATTAGAATGATGAAAATTTGATGCTTGAAATACATTTTAAAAGTTTTTAAAACACACTTCCTCCATACATTGGGTAATTTTCCTTTGTTTAAAGTATTTTCCAACATTTTTGTAATGGGAACATATAACTTTTTCCCAAAAGTTTAAAAACATTACCCCTCATCTTTCTTTTCACTTTGTCTTTCACGAGATCAAGAAAAATGTTAACGACCACTTAGTCACACTTGTTCTCCTGTAAGTTACTCACCTCTCTTGAAAATTTCATAACGTATGGAAAATCCTGCCCCGTGTGTCTCATAATCAGAGACAAACTTGATAAAGAGAAAGGGCCCTGAAGACACGACAGGAGAAGGGGCGATCTTTCCACAGAACTTTCCCCATACACGCCCATTTTCATTTTCTCCATCGATGACCTCCACGTAGTCATACCTAAAACACAAAGATGGACGGAAACGGCAGGTTAGCGAGAGAAGTCCTTCTAATTTCAATAATTTAGAAGAAAGCAGTCTCCACCACGGTTTGTCAGGAGAAAAAGCAGTGTCTGGATGCACCACTGGATTTCACAGAGAGGGAAAAGAGTCTTGCAAAATGAAAGAATTAAAATGGACTACATCATGTCCGTATACATCATCTGGCAACACAGAACTATTAAGAATAATGGTGTCCATTATACTTACAGACAATGTCAGTTAAAGTAACCAATTAACAAGAAAAAGGAAAATCTCATGAGCACAATTCTCTATTATTAAATTGTGTTCCTTTGTCTGGGGTGCGAGGGGTGTCAATACATAATGCTATGCATTCTTTTCAAACTGTGAAGTTCTTTTATGAATTCAAAATGTCTCCTTGGCTGGCGCGCTCCATGAAAAATACTTTGATTTCTGTGAGCGACCCTCTAAACATATGGCCACAGAATAATAAACAGATCCTTTACTATTTAACTCAATTCCACCAAACTCCAGGCTTCTTAGGAAAAACTCTCTCAGTATCCATGGTGGTCAAAACACAGATCTTCTTCCCCACAAACTACAACTTGAATGCAGAACATAATCGCTGGGAAGAAAAAAGCTTCTTTTAAAATGGAAAGTAACTTTGTTTACTACCAGCCTGGGTCTTTAAAGGAACCTTGTCTTTGAAAAGGGGTTAGGACACACTTGAAATCATCAAAGTGATGTGATTTTTAAAAATTCAGGCTTAATGATAAATAATACACCAAGGAGATGAATGATGAAGGAAGTAGCAACAAAATATTACCCTAAAGATTGCACTGAGATAATACATGTGTTTGGCCCTTCCTTATCTCTAAAAGGTGGAAATCCATGTCCAGTAAACTAGCATCCCCCCCAGGAAAACAGGAAGATTTTTGTTTGGCATTATCTAATTCTTAGTATCTTGCTCTTTCTTTTCTTTTTATTTGCCAAGTCACCTAGGAGCCAGATAATCTGATTTGTCTTCCATATTTCTTCTAGAACTGACATGAAGACACTACAATCCATTCATTTCAAATCTTTATTCCTGTGTTTAACTTGGTTCAGAGGTCCTAGAATATATTAATTTCAGGAATGGCTAAAATATGGCAGTAACATAAACTGTATCTGGCAATTTAAAAGAGATCAAAGTGCGGGAAATCTTCACGATGACCAATGTCATCCTTAGCAATCCTTTCCAAACCGTCCAGGACACATGACTTATGTTTACGTAAAGTCTCACGAGACAACTGCAAAGATGCTATCGCTAGTTAAAGTGGACAGCTTAAGGCTCTCTAAATTAAAAATGACATTACCTCATCAGTTAAAATTGTGCCAGCTTTGTGTATATCGAGAAGAAAATAAAGCTGACATTGATGGAATGAAGCAGTAACATATGTGAGTTATTGTATTAACTGCATTTCCTCCACTGCATCTGCTGATTCCAGGAGCAATCACTGGCTGGCCAGCATCACTGTCCCTTTACAAAACTATGGAGCTACACAGAGGAGTTGTTTGTTTCTCTATACATTGGGAGATGCTTTGCATGTTGAGACAAGACAAAGGAAGAGGAGGAGGAAAAGTAGAGGATGAGGAGGAGGAGGAGGCTGAAGACAGCCTTATGTTCAAAATCCTCAGTGGCTTTTTATAGTCAACTGAGGGCAGCTGGAAAGAACCCCATCTCTGTGGTCGTGAAAGCCTCGCAAGTTGGCACTGATGCAGTAATTCCTTTTATCACTGCTGCTTCATTGACTAGACAGGTCTGCGTGGTTTGCCCCACGCTTGCTTATAATTTAACTGTGATTTGAGCTGCTGACTGTGTTTGGCCTGGCGACTGTGTGTCCAGCTCTGCTCTATAGGCTTTTTACTTGCATCTCGACATGGTCTGAATACTAAGTGGCCGCATCCTAGTGCATTTTGCCTTCCAGACACAAATAAGAGAGGTGGGTCAGGCATTCTGAAGAACTAAGGGCATTTCTGTGAGACCTTTCTCCCAGGTATGAGAGAACTCAGCTATTAGACTGCTGAGGAATTACAACAGGGGATGAAGCTAGTCTTTTAATTCACATTATCTTCCAGTCGTAAATACTAGGCTCTCCTCTTGGCAACAGTAAAAGCTATTTTGAAAAGGGGCAGAGGGACTAGACGCTCTACCCAGCAAGAGATAAGTCATTGCATCTTAAGTGCCAATTTTAGGCAATGGGATTATTCAGGGATACAATAGTTACATTTATACACTGGGATGCTGCTATCATTTTAGCACTTCCTACCATCCAACAGGGCCCCCAAATGTATCACAGAGAGCGATTCATGTAAATATTCAGGAGGGTGTATGCGTACAAATTTGCGAAGGCTGATACTGCCAAAGAAGTTAAGAAAGCAGCTTGCCTCTCCCTCTGGAGTTGAGACCAGTTCCACTCCATAAGTTTCTCACTGGCAAATGTGGTGCCAGGAATGCAGCTGGTGTGCCAGCATCCCTCCCCGGAGACTAAAAGTGTCACCACAGCAACGCACCCAGCCTGCATTGGCCTGAGGCCCAGGATCCTGAGTTTGCAAATTTCGATCCCCCAGCCGGCTGCACTGCTCTGTTACTGCTGCAGGCAGGCGCGGCAAGCACCGCATTCCTTGTGATGTCAAGATCCCCAGTCCTGGTAGCAGAGACCCGCACAGGTGAGCCTTGGAGGCACCTGTCCGACTCTTATTCCAAACCAGCAAGCTTGGGCTGCGGGAGGAGATCTGGGGTTGGTGTCTTGGGAATCTAATTCATAAAAGCTAGGGTAGGGCTCACAAAGTTAACCCGTCTGTCCCTTTGGAGCCCTGCTCCAGAAAAAGAATGTTCCAGGTGATGAGGAGGCTGCATCTGGGTTCGAAGTGTACCACCCACCTGTGCAGGAAAGCCTTCCTCAGACCTCACCTCCCCATGTTTCCTCACAGGTACACCAACATCACGTCGATTTTTTTAAAAAAATTTAAATTAAAAAAAATTAAAAATTATTTTTTATTTTTGGCCATGTCACATGGCTTGTGGGATCTTAGTTCCCCAACCAGGGATCAAACCCGGGATCCCTGCATTGGAAGCAAGGAATCCTAACCACTGGACCACCAGGGAATTCCCCCCCCACCCATCTCTCTTCTTAAATCTTCTACCTTAAAGCTTTCCCTTCCTGCACGAATAATGATAAAGCAGCTGACATTTACTGAGAATAAGGCATAGATGTCTCTACCTAACCTTCTTACAATTAAAGACTCTTTCCCAAGGTTTCCGTTTTCGGGTGTGAGGCCCTGGATGGCTCTTCCATGAGCATCACTGGCTTTAAGCACACGCTTCTCAAGCCCCAGACCTTCTAGCTTACATAATCCCCACCCCTACCCTACCTGGGTATATGCGGGTGGTGAAAACATTTTAAATCCTAATCGTAATCACGAGTTAGGTTTCCCATATGAGTGATAAAAGAATAGAGATTTCCTTCTAAGAATTCTTGAAAGGATTACTCAGAGATTATCTTTTTTTTCTTCTGGAAAGTTTGAATTATGGTTTTAGGAAAATGGCCAAGGAAGGGGAAAAGTGATGGGAAAATGAGAAATGTCTCCAGTCACGAAAGAGTGGTCTGGGAGGCTTTCTAGGTATGCAGTGCTGAATAGACGAATAGCACACTTTACTTAAGTCGGGTTTTCTCCTGTGAGTACAAGTGACCCCTGACTCCATGGTGGGGCTCGTTAATGGGGGAAAAAAAAAAAAACAACAACAACTAATCCTCTGCAGGGTGTTGTCTGTGTGGGGAGCCACTGTACCAGCCCCCTTACGGCTTCTGGACATTCTCGAGTTGTTAGGAAGGGGGATTTTAGGTGATGGTGTCTTTTTAATCTCCTTCCAGGAGGCTCTCCCCCAGCATGCATGGGTGCGCTAGTAATGGAGAAATTCGATGCCTGACATCATAAAGCAGAGTGAGAAATGATGCTGGCTAACATAATTTTCACCTGCAAAAATGTGTTTCTTTGGATCTTTGGTTTATTTTACACAAGGCATTAATAGCTATCCCAACTGAACAAGCCGTAAGCGATTACTGTACTGCTGCCCAAGAATTACCTTCCCTCTTCCCCAGAAGAGAACAGATTTTTTTTTTTCTTTCCTTGGAGTATTAGAAAGAGGAGATGGATATAAAAATATACAATGATGGAGCTAGGAGGGGCCAATTAGTTTGCATCAGTGTTTCTAAGTGATTTTATATGATACACACCCTAACTGTTCCAGCTTCCTTGCAATGTTCTAATCAAGATAAATATATCAAAAGCCTTTTATAAGGTTCTTGGCCTCTTATGTAGTAAAAGCATTTTTAGCAATCTATTCAAAGGAAATAATCTGGAATAATGTCAAATACATAGCAAAAAGTATTGCCTGAAGTTTTATAATAATGGGGGAAAACGGAAATAAGGCAAGACAGGAAAAGAATAAGAGGAATTCATTCATATTGAGGAGTATTATGCAGCCATTAAAAAGAATGTCAACAAAAGGTTTTTTATAACAAAGGAAAACTGCTTATGATAAGTAAGTGAAAAATCAGAATATAAAACTCTACACAGTATATCCTCAATTTTTATTCACACGAAGGAAAAGAACAGGAAGAAAATATGCAAGCTGTTAACAACTATTTATCTCTGGGTAGTGAGATTATTTCCATATTATTATTTCTGTATTTTTCAAGATTTTTACAATGGACAAGTGTTCCTTTGTAATCAGAGAGAAGTTGTTTTGAAAAGCATTAATTACCTATATATGAAGTAGCAAATCAATATCTTATTGCCCAGTGAACAGTTTTCTATTTCTGGGACAGAAAACACTATCTTTTACGATGCTTTATTTGGAAATATATCAAAGGCTTTGCCTTTTGTTTTTAAAACAACAGGATCAATGAGGCTTCTTGTGTGATAGATTTTTGGCGGAGGGCTACTAGAAAGTTAAAATGAATTAGATTTGATGTCATACTTTCTGATATGCTGGCAGTAATACTTGAGTTTGTACAGTAATTTCCCTGTTACAATATACTCTCAGATTATTATCTAATGTGGTTTCTACAGTGATCCCAGGAGGGCAGTCATCAGGTGGTACCATCCCAGAAGGAGCCCAGAGCAGGGGAAGCACTGGGTGAGAGTGTCTTTTCCACATTGCCTAGTTTTGGGCAAATTTGATTCCGGTATCTGCTCTTGTTACTCCCTTTCATACATATTTTTTGGGGGTTGGAAATGGGTATGACATTATTTTACAATTAGTCATAAAAAACTTGTAATTCACTTTTTCAACTGGTGATTGTTGCTAGAAAAATACCACGTCAGTTAACTTCACCAGTTTTTTTCTCAACAGTGTGCTTACAGCGATATGTATAAACAAGCACCTGGGTGTGTGCAAAGGGACATGTGAGTGTGAGAGACAGAGACAGAGACAGAGACAGAGACAGCGAGAGCTCTTGCCCTTCAGGAGTCACATGAGTTGAAAGTTTCAGTGGAGTTAATGGTGGCCACTGAATGGGCTTCCTCCTGGAGCTGTCCTGGTCCTCCGGCTCAAGCTAACATTCAGGGACCACGTGGCTAGAACCCAAGCCCAATCTGGACAATAGAAATAGGAGTGGGGCTGACAGGTAGCTGTAATTTCGTTCTCTCCCTGGTGCCAGCACCCCAAAGTTTGAACACAGATGGCTCCACTAAAGATGGGATGGGGCAGAACCTGCATCCCCAGGATGGGTAGTGGGGAAGTGCGGGACCCTCTGGCACAACCCCCAGGGCTGAAGCCATCCTGGTGCAGCCCCCCCCAGGATGGAGCTGGCAATACCTAGATTCAGAGTGGGAGAGGGCCTGAGTTGGCGGCACCGCAGAGAGTCCTGCAGCATTTTCAGAGGAACAGAGAGGCTGGGCTATGACCTGGTTCTGTCCCTCTAGCTCCCAGGCCTACGATCAAATACCAATCTCCATGAAAGTCAGTCTAAATCCCTACAAAATTTTAAAATTTGCACTGTCCACTGAATATTTCTTTGTTTATTACATTGGCATATTCCTCTTTCAAGTTTGTTTCTAGGTTTATAAAGTAATTGTCCCTTCATTAAAATAATGTCATATATTTTTCCTAGAGATATATTTTTTCATATATACATATTTTTTTCTTCCTGTGTGCAGTCTGTGGATTATAAGCAGGGCTGTAGGACATTAGCCTTTTTTTGGCTATGCCTTGCACCTTGTGAGATTTTAGTTCCCCAACCAGGGATTGAACCCAGGCCCTTAGCAGTGAAAGCGTGGAATCCTAACCACTGGACCACCAAAGAATTTCCTGTACGACATTAGTCTTGATCTGAGGCTCATTTGCATTTGTTAGAACACTTTCTAAAATTCAGTTTTTCTTCTATTCTAGTAGTACTTTCCCTACACCCCCCGAGGCTAACTTCTGATTCACAGCACCATCATGGCTCTACCTGTCCAGTGTTCACGCGTATTTGCATGACGTAATAGGCTATCGACATTGTCTGCATTTTTTCCGGCTGGGGAGGCTGCCTGTGAGACATGGTCTAGCATTTGAGTGGCATTTCCATTGCTCCACCATCAAATTCCTTCACTGATTTTATCATCCAAACTCAGGTTCCAGCTATGAAGAGACTGAGGGTCTACCGTCTACTGAACTTTAAGATGAACACAAGTGCCAGGGTGCAGGCATACCTGCTGGCCTGGCCCATGCCACAGAGCTGGGCAGAGCTGGTGCTAAAAGACCAGGCAGCTTTGCTCAGTGGCTGTGGGATGTACTTCACCCAAACCATCTCTCCAGCAACCTACTCCACTGATGGTAAATGGGACGGCTAACATCTCACCTCTCTTGGAACAAAAAAATTGCTGCAAACACTGTCTTTTGTTCAATGTCATTGTCCTCCTCAAAGGCCCACATGGTCTTACTCTTGTTACTTGTCCATAGGCTTCCAGATCAACTCTCCTCCAGGAGGTTCCAACGCCAAATAGTCCACCTGACACCTTTCCCATGTGGCTCCTCTAATTAAAGCTCTAAAAAAGATTTCTATAGGTATCATAGTCAGATAACCCCTTCTCAAATAATCAGAGTACAGTAAAACTCATAAAGCTGATCTCACACGTTAAAATGTTCATTTTTAAGCTTTTCTAATGCCTCAGGGCCATAATAAAGAATATCAACAATTTTATTGCAGCCATAGAAAACGGATGATTAATAGGTTAGATAATAACATAATAATATGTATAAGAGTGAACAGTACCAGGAAATGAGGTATTACAAAAGTGAAGAAAGGAAATCTTCAAAGAAAAGCTTTTACTGGAATAAAAAGAAATATTAAATGCTTTTCACTGTAGTAATACAAAGGGATAATCAAAGGCAGTGGGTCACAGATGGTCAAGACCAACCAGAAAGAGGGACTTCCCTGATGGTCCAGTGGTTAAGAATCCGCCTTCCAATGCAGAGGATGTGGGTTCGATCCCTGGGCAGTGAACTAAGATCCCACATGCCTCAGGGCAACAAAGCCCATGTGCCACAACTACTGAGCCCGCGCTCCAGGAAAGAGAAAAACTGAGATAATAAACATCCAGCAGGTAGCAGACAGCTTCTCGCTGCTGCATGACAAGTCACCCCAAACACAGAGGCTTAAGACAGCACACACTAATTAGTTCAGAATCTGTAAGTCAGAAGTCTGGCATGGTTGGGGTCTCCGCTCAGCACATCACAAGACAGAAATCAAGTGTCCGTGGGGCTGCGTTCTCATTTGAGTTCTGTGTCCTCGTCACAGCTCACACTGCTGTGGCAGAATTCAGTTTCCTGCAGTTGTGGGACTGCAGGCCCCATTTTCTTGCTGGCTGCCAGCTGGGGGCAGCTCTCAGATCCCAGGGGCTACCTGCCTTCCTTGCCCCACAGCCCTCTCCAGCTTCAAAGCCAGCAACAGAGACGTTCCCTCACATTGGATTCTTCCTATGCTCCAAAACTCCTCAGGAAAAGCTGAGTCCCTAGTGAGGGTTCACCTGATTAGGCCAGGCTCACCCAGGATATCCTTCCTCTCTTGAGGTCAACTGATTTGGCAACTTAATTAAATCTGCAAAATCTCTGTACAGCAGCACCTAGATTAAGGGGTGATTGAGTCACTGGGAGAAGGTGTATGCAACCAGGGGCCAAGGATCTTGGGATTCTGCCTACCATTCAGACCCAACTCTGGATGGATGCAGGGAGCTTGGAAGCTGCAGTGAAAATCAAGCAGCAGGGATGGTCTACTTACATCCCTTGATAGGGCAAATGCTAGTATGACCCAGGGTAAGACGAAGGGTGGGCTGTGGGGGTGGGAAACTGGAGCAAGGCTAGAATCTCTTTCAATGTTCTCGGATCCTGTTGGCTGTTGGTTTGGGAGCCCTGAGCCCACGGTGCTCGCTTGCAGAAAGAAAAGAAGGTTCTGGAGAGATCCATGCTCTCCTAATTAAAGCAAAAACAGACACGCTGAGATTGTCCAACACATATGTCTAGAGGCAGAAGAGTGATAATAACTTAATTCAAAAATAAATATATAAAAGAACTCAAGACATGTGGTGTAAAATAATGGTCAAAATATATATAATTTTAACGGAAAATGTTTGGAGTTTGAATTTCTCATTTCTGAGGAATCTCACTTTATAATTAAGATTTATTGGCATAGAAGATAAAAAAAAATCCTTCTCATGGGAAAATATCTCTATGGTCGAACTCTGATTATGAAATCCAAAGATGCATTTCAAACGGAAGACCAGGGACGACGCCTCCTTTAAAACAACTACGCTCCAAGGTAATGGAGTCTTCCAGTGTCAAGCTTGCAAAGTTCAGTATTTATAGAAAAATTCACATGCCTTTAATTACAATAAATTCAGTTCCCAAGTAAAACGGTGCCATCTGGAAGATATTAACATCATTTACAACTTGTTCGCCTCCCTAGTTCATAGAAAATTTTTACTTCTTGCCAACTTTCCACTGTTCTCAGGGAAAAAAAAAAAGAATTACTCTCATGGATTGTCTCAAGATGGGCTTATATAACCAGTCAAGCCATCAAAAGTTGACACAGGGGGTGTCCTGGACACATTTACTTCCTTCTTATTTACTTTAAATCCTTATATCTTTAAGTTTTGGGTTTTGTTTGCTTGTTTTAAATAAAGGCTGTTCTCGCCTCTCTGCACCTCTTGTCTCAGCCTTCTCAGGGGGATAAGGTGGAGAGAGCGCTCAGGCATTAAAAACTGGGTTCTGGTGTGGGCTCTGAGCTTCAGGACCACCCCTGCACCTTTAATCTATTAAGAAGCACTACCATCTTCAACCTCCCACAGTCTCAAAGGGAGCAGTGGGGCAGGAGGTGCCCCCTGCCTGGCCATTCATCCGTCAATTAGCCAAACTGGGACGGTGATGGAGCCCTCACACTCAGTCACTGACTAGCTGAGCATTGCTAATGCCTGTGAGCCTCAGTTGCTCACCTGCAACATGGACGAAAGGAAAATTAAACTTCCCGGATGATAGAGAGGGCTCAGTGAAATAATACACGGTGATTCCCCCTTCCAAAGTGAGGCTGGAATGCAGGAGAAGCCAAGAGACAAATGCACAGAAAACCCAATGGAGCACAGCTTTGTTTTCCAAAAGGTACATTCTCTGCAGTTCAAGACAGACTGTAGTTTAGGTAGCACAGGAAGTTTGGCTACTCTTATCTCCCCATGGGATCTATCAGTCAGAAGATGACTAACTCTCAGAAGATGACATAACCTGATATTCTGAAAAATACTATTTGGAATGACAGTAGGTTTGCCCCAGTACTACCACCAAAACTCAATCAATTAAAGCCATCGTAATGGAGTTAAAGAAATCAATTTATATATGCTACAATACTTTTTTTTTTTAAGGAATCACTAAATCCGTTAAGTGTTTCCATTGATGTACCCAACTGATTTAATGATCTGCAATTGGATCAGTCCTATCATCATGCAGTGCTGAATTTGCTCAAAAAGCCCCCTTAATTGGTGTGGTGGATACACCAGGGGGCAACTTCTGGTTCTGGAAAAGCAGTGACTCTGCCTTAAGGGGTAGCAAGATCACAATCTGCAAGTTTCCTTTTTAATTCTTTGGAAAAAGAAATAAAGCCATAATTCTCTTTTAGACTATAGGACCTAATGTGCTAATTTTAAGAGTTAAAAAAAAAAAATCCTCCTGATTCATTAGTAATTATTCAGTGGGGATCTAGGTAGTTTGCTAATCAGAGCTGCAGGAACTAAAGTTAGCAAATACTCATTTTTTTAAAGGCTTTTTTCTTCCCCTTTCTTTGCAGCAATTATATCAGGCAGGTGAGATTATTCATTCTGGAGTGGAGAAGTCCCTTACTCTGTAATGACAACACATTTTTTTTTTTCTGAAAAAGTGGAAAGCAAAAAATGCTGAAGAAAAATGGGTCTAGTGACAGACAAATGTCTCTTCCTTTCAGTGACACTGGTGGTGAACAAACGGTTGAGCTGAATTTCAGGATGCGCAGCTGGCACCAACCCAAGTCAAAATGGTACTATTCTGTTCAGTAGACCCTTAAGGTTTACTTAGAGTACAAACCCCTGAGCTGACCACAGCCAAGGAACACGAAGCTTTTAGGTACGGGCCTGATGCATTTATGATGCTAGAATGAAATGCACAGGAGAAAAATAGATCACGTCATAGTTTCCTTAATCCCTCATGTTTATTGAAAGCAGCATTCTATTTGCTGTAAGTCGTCTTTAGAGTTTGAAGCATTCATGCTCAGGGTATTTGTTCTTTTCCGAATTTTTCATTATTTAAAATTCTATTAAGTCAAAAACAGGTGTTTCAGCTACAGATGACTGGGTTACCACTAGTCTTACTAACTAACCTAGGATATATTCTGTAACCCCAAGTCACTTTGGGATACTGGGAATAATTTATATAATGAGAAATAGAGCATGGACATAAAATACCTCAAAGGTCAACTAGGGTTTTTTTTTTCTATGTTACAACTGCAAACTGGTTGAAAAACAAGATATATGGAGAATTATTGTTATTGACCTAAACATTAGTTTACCTGATTATTTTCTTATCACTGACCTGCTTTACAGACTGGGTAATTAAATGGTATAAAGCAAGCTTTTAGCTGTCTCTGTGTTAGGAACAAGCGCACGGAGACAAGAAAGGATTGTAATGGCCTAGGTGGCCTCACGATTTATACGGACCTTGAGGAGTAATTGTGTGTTTAGAAGGAAGGAAAGCAGTGGCTGTAAACTTTACCGGTAGCCTCAGAGCAGAAGCACCCACTTGCTAAGTTTAACCATCTGACCACATAAGGGGTCAGCTCGCAGAAATGGCTCTGTGGTTTGAGCATGGATTTAACCCAACCAGGAGATCATATAGCCTTCATCCTACCCTCTAAAGTACTCCCCAGCCCCAAAATATCTTTATGGTAAGCTTAACAGAAAGGAAAAGGGAATATGGTCAAATTCACTAAAATAAAACATCGCATAAAGGGAGCACTTCTAAACACCCGCTTCTCCTAAGCACAGCACAAGCTAGAGGAAAGTATAAAATGTTCCCCTTGATAATACTAAAGACTCAGCTGTAAAAACAAGACAGGTAGGTAAAGGAGAGAGAAAGCTGTACTCCACCTTCCTTGCTTTACTTTGACTAATTATTTCATAAGGAAAGGAGATCTTTTTTTTCACTGAAAACCAGAGTATATAAAATGATTTAATATTTCACTCTTTAAACAGCCTAATTTCTTAGAACGCTCTTAATGTAGAGGGCTAAAATTCACTGCACTTCATCTATGAATAAAAGTTTATTAAGAGAATTGATACGGTACAGTCACAGGGAGAGATAGGAATAAGGCAGTTTTCCAGCATTTTGGTTCTCGATTTGGGGGCAAATAAGTGCTCATTTACAGATATACCATAAAACAGATCCTTTGAGAATCTTTTTTAGGGGAAACATTTAGAACATTGCAGTTCTTGAAGTTGTTGTATTGCTTTAAAAATACCCTATATTTCAGATATTTCATTAATTCTGATTGCTTTTCCCTCTTATAATGGCAAATTACTTAGATCATATTATTATTGTTTTCACCACTTTCCAATCTCGTTTGCTCTTTTTTGTTTGCTTTTTAAACTAGGAAGCAGAAATTGTGGGAAACTGGTCTTAAAACGTGTCCCTCAGCATACCAGTCTTATAAAATGTTTCATGAAAAAAAAATGTTTTCCCCCAAATCATTTGGGAATGCTGCACATCATAATGTTCCTTTTGTAAACGTCCATAATTCGTGTCAGTATAAAGGCTCTAAGTCCCAAGAGTACGAAACCTCTATTTAACTTGGTTTAACCCAACATATGCCAATCTCATCGATCATAAGACCCTTTTATTACACAATAGAAGTGGAACTAGTGTTGGTTAGAAAGTATTTTCTACGTGCTCTTTTGAAAAGTCACTTACTTTGCACTAGCCACGGGTCAGAAATAATAAAAAATCCAGGGAGGGAATCAACTCTGTCAATGATGACATAGATTTGGGAAGATGGAGATGAATTTAGCAACCCAGTTCCTTCTCCTATTCTGCCTTACATATTAGAAATGTAATTTGAATCAGTGCTTTGAAAAACTGTTTTAGCAACTGTTTCTGGCTAAACAAGCACAGTGCTGATATGTAAGACTGTGTCATACTTGGTAAAATGTATTGAACCGAGACTGACAAAGGCTCTGAGCATGGCTGACTCCTGCGTGTCTCTCTGAACACAGGAATCAGGAACACACTGGTTTTACTACCTAATTGATGTTAAGGTGAACACCATGTATAGAATTAGCAAAAGTTTACCATGGGAAGAGATCAAAGGGATAATGAACCAACATTGCATTTTATAGATGAGAAAACCAAAGCCCAGAACACTGAAGGAACTGGATATTTCAAATCCAGTTAATAGAAGAACCAGAACTTTCTACTGTATCATGATGAAGGACAAACCACTGCATCTCACTTTTTAGGAGATGATGAAAGGGTCTTTATGATCAGAAGGGTCTACTTCTAATCTGAGATTTCCACCAAGGGATCACTTCAGCTTTGTTTAAAAACCAGCAAGAAGAGGAAACACACTGAGTCCAGGCAGAGAGTTCAGGCTATCTTTAATGCCTGGTGATAATCCCAAGTCTTCCTGATGTTGCCTCAGATGCACTCCCTCAATAAATATTTCTTCAGTATTTAACGCAGTTTCCACCCATTGATCCTAAGACCACACTTGGTTCCTCTTGCCCACGAGAGCTCTGCAACTCTCTGAGCATAACTGTCACATCCCTCACCTCTTTGTTAGCACTGGCAGAAGAGAAAAATTTAAAGAATTCATTTATTAGACTGACACACCAAAAAACAGGCAAAACACAGATAAGTATAGAAACTACTTCTTTAATTGCTTGAAGACTGCTGAGACATCATTATTTTAGGAACCCAGGGATGCTGAGCTCTTTGAAAGCCTATATCCACATCAAAGGCTCTGTAACTGAGTTTGGGGGACCTGGGGTGGTATCTGTGCCACGAAGGGCAGGGTGGAGGGCCAGACTTCTATCCTGCTCTCTTTCCAGAACCTTCTCTGCCTTCCCTCTCCCTCCATTCCCCACGCTCCAGCCTCTGCCCTTCTTAGTGATTTGGGACTAGGTGATCTAGAAGAAAGCTCTTGTCCGGGGAATGGAAAATCAGCTTTGGGGAGCAAGGATCCAGGAAGGGCTGACCCAGGACCCCCCACACCCAACCCCAACCCCCTGGGAATGGAGCCAGAGGTCAAAGGGATGCCTGGGTGACAGTTTAACTCAAGCATTTTCCACATTGATTTTGAGAGTTGTATTTCTGATACCAAAGAAAAAAATTTAATTTATCCTGCTGATTTTTCTTTTACAAATAAGGCATGCCAGCCAAGATCTCCAAATTCTGGACAAGAGACCATTCCTATTTTTGTAACTGTTAACTTTCTATGTTGAATTTTCTCCTACTGTCTCCTTCTTCACACCACTATGTAATTTCATGCCAACCTATAGTCCCTTTATCATATCTTTGTGTGTGTGATATAGCAAGATCATTGCTGCACTGTAAAAATGTCACTGATCCAGGATACTTCCCTGAATGTTGGATTGTAATTATTCTCCTTCCCAGACTGAGACAAAATACCCATTTTCACTAATTGAACACACACACAGCCTCTGTAATTTTTTAAACCTTAGAATAGCGTTTTGTAAGTTTGGAAGTCAGATGGCCCTCCTGTCAATGACTTACTACTGAACTCCCCCCTAATTACTCACTGACGAACGTACACTCAGAAACACAGGTTAACAACAGTTCAAATACTGTTGAAGCAGAGGAAATAGTGGGTTTGGCAGTCTTTAAATATAATAACTTCAACTTCAAGTCTCTCTAATTTTTCTTCTTTAAAATCCAGTGTCTTCAAACATACCTCCCTCTTAATGTGTGACAGCCTGTGTCAAACACAAGCTGGGTAAATGTTTAAACGGGAATAATATTGATCTCTTCAATGGACATTTTCCCTACAAATGGTAGAAGACCATTAGCAAAAGCTTTTATTTTTACTCCCATTATGCTTTGCAATTAAGGAGGAAAGTATTTTTACCATTTGTGAGAAAAAATATACATATAATTTTTGGTGAAAAAAGTAGTAATAGCTTATATTTACATATAAGCTTATAATAGCTTATAATTACATATACAGAATTTTTGGTGAAAAAAGTAGTAACAGCTTATGTATATGTAGCACTCTTTTCTTAATAGCTGAGAAGGATTTTATGCTTGTCCCTGTGGTACAGGCTTAAAGAGACGGTATGAGCAGGTAGCATCCTATGACCCTTGAGGATGCCCTTACTGCATATGTGTCCACATCCCTCCTAGACCAGCCGGTTGATTTTGCCCGACCACTGGTTTCACAGGCTACTTGTACTGAATTCACTAGTGAATCGACTGAATTAACTCTTAAATGGTTCACCTAGAGTCACACAGGGCGCCTGGAACGGAGTCCAGGGTCTGAGTGGGGGTCCAGACAGAGCTGCCTCCCCACCCCTGGGGCTGGACCTCGCTATCAGGGACCGGAGGTGATCCAATAGCATGGTGCTGGTGGGGAGGTGAAAGAAACAGAAGCTGTGCCGGGGACGATAACGTGAGAACATTGCTGCAGCAGCGCATCTTCCGCGGCCTCCAGACCCTGCTCTCCTATTTCACAGCTGCGGGGCTGTCTCAGGGAGGGGGGATGCCCAGGCTTTGCAGGGGCTGCCAACAAAACGCTGCATTTCCTTCTTGTTCTAAACTGAACTTTTAAAAACAGTGCTTAAACCTGGTTAAAATGACTTCTGATAATGGCTTTAGAAAAGGTAAAAGGTAAAAAATATGAATCCTAAAAAAGGAAATTAGAAAGGGTGATTTGGAGGTCAAATACACGTCCAGGTACTAGCTGTAGGGTTTTCATTTTCGGGCACAAACTGAAGGTGCCACGCCCTGGCTAGTCCCGGGGGTCTCTGCTGGGGGAGTGTTCGCTCTTCTGAAGATTGGGGACAAGTACCCTGATGTCCCTCATCTAAGGATAACTGCACGGAATTATTCTGGCATCTCTTCCCTAGGAGTTTCTTTTTTTTCTTTGCTGCAGATCCAAATTCCATTCTTTCAAAGCCCAACTCAAGGTTCACTTGTTCTTTGAAGCCTTTCTTAGACTCAAGAGCCTGTTAATGCTTCCTCCACTTGAATTTATGGAGCCCTGAGCCAGTATGGACTGAGTAACGACAGGTTTGCCCAGCGCTGACCTGGAATTATTTCTTTAGGTGTTATCATGACTTATTTATTTCCCTGATAAGATTATACTTCTTGTAGGTAGAAAATATGTCTCTCTGTTTATCTTGGATTTTTCTGAGAGAAGCAAAAACAGTTTCCTTGGAAATAAGTTCATGCTTGTTGAGAAAATAAATAAACAAGAAAAACTAGAACAAACATGACATAACTACTATTTTGTATTCATATTTTAACATCATTTAAACGGAATCATCTGGACTGTTTAGTCAATAGCTCTGAAAGAAAACATCTTAAACTTTCGAAAATTTTTTCTGCAAATCACGGAAATCGCTTTTGGGAAAACTCAAGGAACTGCGTTCTGCTTTTGTTCCAGTTACATTAAACCTTATTAAA
Organism: Hippopotamus amphibius kiboko; assembly: GCF_030028045.1. Classification (NCBI taxonomy): domain Eukaryota; kingdom Metazoa; phylum Chordata; class Mammalia; order Artiodactyla; family Hippopotamidae; genus Hippopotamus; species Hippopotamus amphibius. Next base: position 119,496,446 of record NC_080189.1, on the reverse strand, counting down.
ATAGCCATTGTGACAACAACATCTCTTTGGAATAGAGCGCCAAATACTTAAGGGCATAGTTTCATCGAGACATTCTGGGATTTAGGTGCCCAACTCCTATTAGCGATAATAAGTATTACGTCTATAAATCCCTAGAGGCTTATGTCAAGCCTACCTGTTTCAGTTTCCACAGGTGGAATGATGGTTCTAATGAGGTCCATGTCCTCAAGATTTCTATTTAGAAAAATAACAATGTTTAGACTTCCACTTTTCCGCCATCCCTGGTCGTGTTACCGATAAGGGTGACATTTATGCATTTTGAATCGCACGTTAAAAAGCTGTAATTCATGACCTTTTAAAGAAATTTGCTCCACATAAAGTCTCAGTCCAATGGACATTAGTGTGTGTCAGAAACACATACAAATGGCTAGTTTTGCCTAATGAAGCTGTTCATTATTTTCATCCCCTTATTGTTCCCTCCTGCACTGTCACCGTCCTCTGCCTCCTACAGTCAGGGGACAAGCCTCACAGGGTTTCCTAGGCTTTATTTTGATACTGATCTTCTGAGCGAACTACACACAATTCATTCTCCTTTCTTTAGTGCCTGAACACAAAAATTCACTGCAGTTTGTATTTGAGGTCAGTATCTGTGGAAGCCAACATTTTCGACTATTTTTTTTCATCATTTGAATTTCAAATCTTTATCCTCAAATGCTTTTCACCCCTCTTGAAATCCAGAGTCTAAGGAGAACTGCACGTCCTGCTCTAATAATCTCTGTCTGTTATACAGCCTAGAGATGTAAATTACAGAGTTTGTTCTTTTATGTCTCCTTTTTAGTATTGAATTTACATTAAAATGGAATATAAGTCCAGCAGGCACTTTGTAAGTGAGGATATGTGTCATGCCTGTATGGAATATGCCTGTATGCACACATATTGGTGTATGCATGAGCCTAAATACAGAAGATTACAGTCTTACTAAAGAAGGTTAATTTACAAATAAAAAGATTCCAAATCTGTGTTAGTTTACACAAAACGTTGCCATTTGGAGTTAATTTGGTGTGCCTCCCTTACCAAGAGACTTCTTATCCATGGGAGCCACTGAGGCAGGTGGAGATGACAGATGATGAACAGGTTAACGCAAACCGCAGGACTGACAAACGATTAACTCTAGTCGTCAGGTGATTAGCCCGAGTCCTAGGGTCACAACCTTGCCTGTCAGTAACTTGCACCCAAACTCCTTCAGGAAAGGGAAGGAAATTTGAACATGCCATTTTTAAAGCCAAACTTGGTGTAGTTACAACAGGCTCTGTATTCTGTGCACGCCTTCTCAGTGGAGTCTGATTTCCAGTTTTTGTTCAATTAGTTTCATATCAGTCAATATGTGTTTAAAAACATGTCATAAGTCTCTGTGGCTCGTGCATGTTTCAATTACCTCTGATTATTACATCAAGATTCACAAACGAGATACCACAGTCACTCCTATTTACTGCAAAATGCTTTTGAAACAAACTGAAACTCAATTCTGGAATAGATTGCAATAACCCAGGCAACCAGAGCAAGTGGGGAGGCCAGGCCCCGACGTGTGCCCAGCCATTGTGAAACCAAGACAGCATCTCACCTAGTCATTTAAACATGGTCTTGTGGCCTGACAATTTGAATGCTTTCTTGATCTCTTTCTTCTAGCTCTGCGTGTGCTTTGCCACCGTGGGGTGCAGGGTATAGCGGGTTATAGATTAAACACCAAGTCCTCTTCTGCCAATAGCACTTTTAGGAGGGGACAAATGATTGGGTACTTTTATAAACAGTCACGCTGTAGGTGTCTGCAGAAAGCAACCTTTATTCAGGGCTCTTAAAAGCCACCTGCTTTTTAGATACAAACCAATCCATAAAACTACCAAGTTCAAATTCTCAGCTATTATCTGGGCAATAGGTCTCAGGCACTTTGGTAGGCTGATGGCACATTTTTGTCGGCACATGTGAAGATCCCAGGCTGAACTAATGCAATCTGGTTCTAAAAATTAATTTCACTTACATAATCCCCCTGATATGCAGCCCACGGTTTGCATTTACTTTGTGATTAATTGCATTTAGATTAAACTGGAGGGTTAAGAATTTTACGCCCCAGCTAGCTCTGACCCTGAAGAACAGAAACATACACATATTTCTCCCATCATCTGTTGCTTCAGGGCAAGAAAAAAAGAAAGCCACTGTAATTTAGAGACAAGACTTTTCCAGACAACTGCGAACAACAGCAAGCACAGCGAGTCACTGAACAAAAGTGTGTTGTGGAGACCTGGGGTGCGGTGAGAAATTAGTGGGAGCACAGAAAGTGGACCAAACATGCAGTTTTCCAAAGATAATGTTGGCAACAATTCTAGAAAAAACTCAAAGAGCCTGCAGATTTGTTGACCATAAACACTCAAAACATGGGCTACAAAGTGTTTCCTGCAAGCAGAGAATTAATGACATGCAGATACAATTTAGAAGAGTTGTATATTATTACTATACACACCATACAGAGAGTTGTGTACATCAGTCCTCAAGCTGAAATGAAATGAACTGGTTCCATCTCTTTATGTTAAAATCAGAAACGGAGACGCAGAGAGGCTGAGGTCACAGAGTTAGTTTTAGCGTCAGAAGACTCAGGTCTTCTGACTGCCTAGCTAGTACTTTTCCACAGACGTTCCAAACATGTTCCCCCACTTCTGCTGGTTAAGAATGAAAATCTTCTCTACGGATTTACTTCTTTCCTAATTTGTCATGAAGAACAGAATTCTACCAACTCTCTTTTGCATCTCTCTTGCATATTTTTAAACAACAAGCAAAATGATTTTAAATATTTTCACTCAAAAGGTATACGTTTTCAAGGGTTCTGATGGACTTGGTTAATGCTTAACTACAAATAACGTCAAGAGGAAAGTAAGTTTTCTATGTCTGTGCCACTATGCTGACATTCACCCGGACATTCACACACCAGAGGCAGGTGTCTGAACATTTTGCTGGGAATCATAACATCGAAGGGCTTGAAAAGGCTTTGGGTTCATTTGTGCAACCTAATCCCGTTCAGACAGGTGAGCAGATCTGTGTCTGTCCAAAGGAAGAAAGTCCACAGCTTCCCCGGTAACTTTTTCTTATATTCCATAGCCCCAACTTTAAAGAAAATTTTACCAGACAGTTCCAATCTGTCTTATTTTATTTTCATACCATTTTGTCTCCTTTTTCCCAATTTATTTAAATGCACATATGCACATATACTTAAATAACATGAGCTATTTTTAACTCAGAATACTTAAAATCTCTATTTCTTTTCAGATGAGATAAGAACTGTTTATAAAATACTAACTTCAACACACTAATCCAGACAGGGACTTTTTCCAGTCTTTTCCTTCCCTGGAATGTTTTTGGCCCCGTAAACTTTCATTGTAACATCTTTAGCAGGTATCTTGGCATCCAGTGCAGAGGAAAACAGAAACAAAGTGCTTCCTTAGAATTTTACAACCTGTTTGCACTATTACATCTTTACAGTGGTGATGGTGTATTTAATCACATACGATTCATTTCATTGTGCTAGAAACAAAGAAAACTATCATGAACCAGAAATACAGAAGGGAATTTGGAGGGCATCTTCTCTGACTCCTAAATGTTACGAATAAGGAAGCAGAGACCCTAATAAGAGATGTGGACCACCGGTCACATGACCAACAGTCTGTAGCAGAGTGAGTGCTGAATCCTGGATTCTCTCTTGCAAATCCCGTGCTTCTTCTATTAAAACACACTCAGTCAGCATTCAGCAATGGGGAGAAAACAGAAAACATATTCATTATCTTTGAAGGAAGAATTCTTGACATCTACAATAGCGTGCGCACATGTGCGCACACACACACACTCAAAATCTGCAAAAATCCCTTAAAACACAGCTGCTTGGCACAACAGGGAGATGGCACTATTGCCATACTGTGGACTTATCAATTCTTGCATGCCCACGTGAATTAATGAATTTCACTCATCCACATCCTATGTGTATTCTTTCATCCATCACAGTTGTAGTGTGGATCCTGTTCTTTCATCAAGCAACCTGAGGAAACCCCTAATACCAATTAAATATACTCATTATTTCATGTCACCATTGAACAATGTGAAGTAAGTGTGAGCAATTCAACTAAGCAGGACTTGTTTATACAAAATCAGAGTAGGGGTTGCAGCCTTAAGTTAAAATCAGTGCATTTCTATCAACATGAGGCATTGATCACCTACTGATTTTTATGTATACATGACATTTTATGTAGTGAAAGATTCTTGCCTCTCTCAGAACCTTCTGTGAGTGTTGGATTTGAGAGTAAGCTCTCAGAATGTGACAATGTAGCAGAAGTCTAATTCTACATCTGACTTCTTCCTCCCGGGCATCACTCCTCTTTGGGGGGCTTAGTCTTTTTACAGAATAACGCTTCAGCAAAACCCATTTCTAGGAACTATGCTGAGAGATACAACAGGCCAGAAGAGTAAGTATTGGAAAGTCAATGAGGAAGAAAAGAAGTAACATGCCCTTCTTGTAAAATCCTGAAGCGTTCACCCTATATATTGATATGTGAACCTAGGAGAGGACCAACATCTGTATTACACCTGAGCAATAATAATAACATTAAACAAGGACTATTTCCTGAGCGCCATAGCTACCCATCTGCTAAGCTGCCCGAGTTAGAGCAGGCAGCTGTGATGGGGACGACCTTGGCCAAGAAACCAGGAGGGCAGACTTGGAAGTCAAACTCTGCTGCTGAACAGCTGGGTGATACTGGGTGAGTCACCTTACCTCTCTGGGCCTTTGTTTCCTCATCTGCACCCTAAGGGGTTTGCCCTAGAAGATCTCCAAGGCCCTTGGCATTAGCAACACGCATGGATTCAAAACAGTCCTGTTGTGCTCTGGTTCCACCATAGCCTCTGGTCACAGCCCAGAGCCTCTGACTTGCCTGATACCATCTCTAATCTGTCAGATGTGGGCAGTGGGTCTCAAGCTGCTCTTTCTTCAAGTGTCAGACAGTTATTAAAGAATTTAGAAATTGTAGGTTTTTGTTGTGATGATTATCTTCTAAAAAGCACAAGGCAAACACATCCTCGGTCACCACCATATAAGGAATACTGCCCTGTGTCTTTGCAGGCACTTGAGTATTTGTGTTTGTGATTCAATGCGTGCCAAGTGCAGGCCACAAGATGGCTCCCCGTGTGGACAAAGACACAGTGGAGGGAGAGTGATTCATCTCTTGGGAACCCAGGAGTAACACGGAACTGAACTCTAAGAAAACCAGCATCCTGGCCGCTGGCACCACGGTCTACTCATTGGGAAATCCATAAGCCGTAGCTCACCCGTAGCAACTCGAGACGTGAGCAGGCAGCGCAGAACTTCTCATTAAAAGGGTTTTATCTAACGTGATATTTTGGGGTATACCATTAAATTAATCCACCATCAGTAGGCCATTAATTTAAGCCATCAGTGGCTAAAACAAATTAAACAATAAAAAAATTTAAAAACCAGCAAAGACCCCGAGAATGGCTAAAAGGGTTGTCCATCATGCTGAAACTCAAGGAAATTAAGTTAATAACAAGTAAAGCATAAAATTGCAAACACATCCTACCATTATTATGTTACCCAATAAAAGGGATTTTGTTTCCACCAAATGCCATCATTCATTACATCAAATTGAGGTTGTTATCTGAGTGTTTGGGTTTTGCAATTTTGTTGGGATGAATGTGTAAACTTTCATTGCTTTATTTATTCTATGGGGATGTAGAGCATAAATAAAAGATCAGGAAATTTGGGGGATATGTATAATAAGTAAGATTATAATAAAAAATGTTTTTAATGCGAGAGGTCTATGGACATGCTTTTCTATAAAAGGGGGTCAGGATATTCTTAAATTTGAGAACCACTTTTCTTTCAGCCGTATCCTCAGGCAGGAACCCGCAGCCAGACAGGAAGGTCTGTTTGAAGCCAGGCTGCCTCCTGGCCCACTGACCTCTCTACTAAGTTTGATTGTTCTGGACCTCTTAGTCTCCTTTTCCTCTTAGTGACTCTAAGTGGACTCATGAAAAAAGGCTCTTTTTATCTTAATCCTACTCCTTATACCCAAGCGAACCCTGAGCCAGCTGGAAATCTCCAAACCTGCTTGTTCTTAGAGAAGAACAAGATGTCTCTGGACCCTCGGGGAAGGCCTCTTTGCGGACAGGAGAGCTGAGGAGGGTTGATCTCGGGCGGTAACTGCCCCCTGACGCAGGCGAGGCACAAGGGGCTGTCCTTACGCTAGAGCTTGGGGGTGGGATGGGCGTAGGCCCAAGGCTGCACACCAAGGCTGGTTCAGGCCAGGCAGTGGGCTCCCTGGAAGGGACGGGGCCACCAGAGCCCAGATGGCATTAGCATCTCAGTCCTGATGATCCAACTTAAACAAAGAGAAGTCTTTCACTCAGCGCGACTTCAAATACTCCACAGATAGATTAGACATCACAAACTGGAGGTCGACATAAACTGTAACATGAAATAAACACTAAACACTGCTGTCTCTAGTGGTGCCAAGCAATTTACGGCAAATTTAGTTAAGGCCACAGGCTGTGTCTTAGTCTAAGCAGCAGTACACCTTTAAGGGGAGACTAGTTCATCTGCAATCTGGGTTAACAGTTTTTTCCAAGGATGTTTTTAGAAGCTGTTTGCTATGAATTTCTCAGTGTCTTTAGAGTTACATGGAATATAAATAAGGATTTTGGAATACTGCAATACTGCTGGGCCCTCTGCATATTTTATTTCCTACCTTACATCTCCTGTAGTCAAAGTACATCTTGTTCTAAGGAAACGACTTTTCCTTCAAACAGTTCGAGGCTTACAAGTAGGATTAACTGTCCTAAATGAGACAGTCCCTGAGGGTACAGGGAGGGGAGGGGGAAACAGAGGTTGGCTCTATTGCTGATTGACTGGAATCCTACAGTCAGATGAGGCATGGTTCAGCCTCAGGGTCCTAGAAAACCAGACTCTTGGAGAAAATCAGCTGCTCTAAGAAAAAATTCTTAGGCGTTACATTATCCTTGAAAACAAGTACCATATTTTCCTGTTAATAATATACTTATCAACTTCAGTTTACAGTCGAAATTCATTTTCCTGTTGATCTCACTCATTTTGGCAGGCATATGACATACATGTTCTTATGGAGCCAAGCGAGGTTTTCAAGATCTTGGGATCCCCCGGAAACATCTTTTCATTTGGCGAAAGGGAACTTGTAAGAGAGCCGGTTTTCAGCACTGGTCCCAGGAGTCGCACGTGAAAGTCACGGTCAGTTTCTCTCTACCCTGGGTGACCAGGACTCACCTGCCGAGCACTTGGAGAGGCAGGTAGGCCCTGTCCACCCAGGCGGAGAGTCTCGTGGGTCTGAAAGAGCTGCTTCTGTGTGCACACGGCCATTCTTAACCCTGAGAAATGCCTTGTGAATTTTCAACCTTGCAGTAGAAGCGTCCACTTCATGTTCCAAGCCAAGTTCCCAGGATCTCAAGTGCTTTTCACTTACTGCTCAGGAAATAAGCACACTGGGAACTGGTCATGGCGCTGGGGACCCTATAAGCCCTGGTTCGCTGGTCAGGGAACACGAGGCCCCCTGGCTCCGCATCTGACCGGGCATCACCCAGGCCGTGGTTCTGGCATCAGAAGGATCTGGCGTCAAACCCTCGCCGGCCACCTCCCGTCCTGTACTCTTAGGCAGGTCTTGCGACCTTTTTATATGTGGCTTCCTCTTTAGTAAAATGAGGATGAGAATGTCTTGCAGGGCGCTTGTGAGGATTAAACATCACACCCACCCACCAACCGGGCACACAGGGACACAATATGAATGGTAGCTGTTACCACTGTAGGCCTAGGCTGGCATGTTGCTAGAATGTAAACTCCATATTCTTCCCACTAATCAAGATACTCCTCCACCAGCAGCACCACCACCACCACTATAACTTCTACTACCTACTCTTCACGAACACTGACTTGTGCCAGGAACTTAACTAGGTACTTTCCCTGCATAATCTCATTTTATATCCAATAACCCCACAAGGTACTATTTTTAGGTCCACTTTGTAGTTGAGAGCAAGGAGGTTTAATAAGGTTCCACTGAATAAGCCCAAGGTCACACAGAGTAAGTGGCTGACCCCAGGTTAAGGCTGAGGAAGCCACGCCTTACTGCTTCTACGGGATAAGCCAACCCTGCCCCACCCCCACCACAGAAGCCCTGTCTCTCTCCCAGCTTGGACTGCTCTGCCTTCTGTCCAACTAGCTCTCCAAGCAGGGGTCCACTAGGCCCGCAGGCTCACCCAGCACAGCAGCCTTTGGGTCAGAGCCCTGGGTGCTGAGACGGGGCCTCAGCCTGTTCTGTTCTGTCTCTGGTCCTTGCTGAGCGCCATTCCTGGGAACTTAGTTCAGGATGTCCGAGGCAGGAACCAGTTGTGGGTGTTTATTTAAAAGATTGCTGCAGGCAGTAGATTCTGAGGGATGTGCTTGGTTGAGAATCAGGAATAGGTCCTGGTGGCCTTGAGGGCATCTGTAGAACTTTGGTGGGAGGGGTCTCTGGGCCTCCTCCTGGTTTCCCTACCTGAACTCCAGGTTCTAAATGCTCCCTACTTACATAAAGAGCATCCGTGAAAAGGAAAAGATGACCTTTGGGACCTGGAAAAGTCGCTTGAAAAAGTTCATGCTCTGAGCTTGCTGCCCTCTCCTACTTCCTACAAAATCAGGAGGAACAACGTTGCTGAGCTTCCAGTCACTTGCCGTTGTCACAGTCCCCAGGTGCCTGCACGCCTGTGCCCTCTTCATGGCCATGGGAATTGGCCTGGACTCCCCTTCAAAACTGTGCCTGTGAAATGTTTTCAGTGACCCAATAATGTCACTGCTTTAGCTTAGCTTTCAAAAGGACAAGAAGACACCTTCCTCCTGTTTTCACTGGCCGTTGGCAGTGATAAAAATCTCTACACATTTTGCATGACCACTAGGCAGGAGCACTGTAAACTCAGGACTGTACTGGGGCAGCTTTGTCACTGCCTCTGCTGTGCCGGAGCCCTGATGCCCCACTTTGGACGGTGGCCGGGAGATTATTTCGGAAGCGCTGCTCCCTGCTGGCCTGGGCCCACGTTGGCAGGAGCAGGGATGCTGCAGGCGGCTTCTGGGAGGTGCCCTGGCGTGACCTCCCCCACGCTGACCACACTCCTCCCCACAGGCTTGTTGCTCCATCTCCCCTCCATGTGAGCTGAGCCAAGCCCAAAGCAGGCAGACGTTTCAAAGCAAAAGAACGTGACTGTAGCATCGCTGGCATCGAAAGAGCCGCTGCCGGGTTCTGCCGGGTTCCCACCTGGGTTCCGCCTGCCGCATCCTGTCAGGGATGCGTGAGCAGGAGCCCTACACGTGGAGAGCAGGAAATCCTGTTTATTTAGCTCCTCTGCCTTGAGGTTACATTCAGGATCTTTCCTTCACGTGAAGTTAGGGAGGTAGGCAGAAGAGGGCTGACCTTTGGAGGGAGGTTTTCGTAAAATAAATAAACTGGATGACAGCATATAAAAGTTATAGACCTCCTTAGAATGCCATAGGTGAGCAACTTGTAAACAGCCCTATAAATATCACCGATTGGGTGTGAGGCAAGGAGGCTGAGGCGGAATTCTGCGCGAGCATGTTTTCTGCAACACGGAGCATCTGGTGAGGACAACTCAGTCTCTGGCTGGCACAAGACAATGATAAAACCTGTTACTACTGACTTCTGCCTGGAATCGTGGATCGTGGGCGGCTCATCCTGGGTGTGGAGATAGAACCGGTGGGTGGGGCTCCGGGGTCGCTTGGGGGCTGGGTGGTGCGGCGAGCCGGAGGGGCGTTTCCTGGTGATCTTGATTCCACAAGTGGGATTTCACCAGCCACCACCACACACTCAGTTTTTGAAGCACTGCATCGTAATGCCTGATTTTTGAGTCATTTTCTTCAAGGTTCACAAACATCTATGTCATTCTTAGAGAACAGGGTGTGGAAAAAACATTGTGAGATGTACCTTTAACCTTTACACACTATTTTCAATCTCCTAATAATTAGTTCTAGAATAATTAATTCTACAAAGGATAATAAGGTCTTTCCCAGGTTCTATTTCACATAGAAAATAATATTAAAAAGAATGAAGTTCGGTTGTCTTTTCTCCCACATATACTTAGCACAGTGTCTTGAGGTAGAAAAAATATTTCAGATTTCTCTGCAGAATAACGTGCGTGACAAGGGAAATAGAACTGAAGAAAAGGTGGGCTAATGCCTTTCTTAACTACAAACACATACACAATCCAGGCATATTTTAATACCATTATCTCCTACCCTGCCAGCACAAACCTTTCCAATTATACTTTTAATCAAGAATTCCCTCTTATGTTGTTACTTCCTGCCCTGCTGGGTTCCTATGATATTCAGTTTCCATCCTGGTCTCATCCTGTTTGGCCCCTTTGCGTAAAAGCTAAGGAGCCTGGCCCACGGCCTGCCAGGGCTTTCAAAGCCTCAGCAGTCTGTAAACAGGAAAGATTTCCTCTGAGGCGGAGGGCCCCTCCTTGATCAAAAGATGGCCCTTGGATAAGGACTTCCCCCCAATTTTCAGCCATTAGCACTTTGAGATCAGATGTGCTCTTGGAGGGCACATTACTAGCCAACCATGCCAGAGGTGCTGGGCATCCTGCCAGGAGTCCGAGGGCCACACAGAAATTGCAGGAAGAATTCGTTGCAGCTGCTCTGTCTGTTAATGAGGAGGTACGGGCTGGAGAAACATAAAGATTTCCTCTGAGCAATGGCCCCAGCTGGTCAGCAGGCATGGAGGGAGGGCAAGCTGATCAGACTTCAGTTCAGAGCACAAAAGGGGGACAGGGGTGCTGCGTGAGGCGCTCTGGCAACCTTGGGGACCCCAGAGTTTGGAAATAATGACTACACAAAAAGGCTGCTTTTATCCCCATGGTTAGCCAGAGGTTACTTCAAAACTGTTTCTGAGCAATGGAAGCATAGCCGATGACATTAGCTGCAGACATCCTTCCACATAGAAGCTCTGGTTGTGTTTGTTTTAGAGTCGACTTTAATACTTTATAGCCACAGTTCCTGTTTTCAAAGTTGAGGACATCTTTATCCAAGGCAGCTCATCTTCCCCCCCATTGTCTCATCAAAACCTATTAAATTCAGGCAAAATCCGTCCCTCACCAGTCACCACATTTTGCATTCCTTTCTAGTTAATCACACCCAGTTGTGAACCTCGGTACTTAAGGGTAAAGTTGTGAGAGGGGGCAATGAAGCCATCCATTATCTTCTTTCTAAGTTGGGCAAACAGATCAATGTCTGTACCAAAACAAACAAACAAACAAACATTTTTAAAAGACCTGCTTTCCATTATTGGTCTTATCTAGAGAACTCCTTCTTCTTTTTAATTACCTGACAAGGAAAAGGGGTACTTTGAATTCTCATCACACACTTCTCTGTGACTCTCAGCTGGCATTTACAGACTTCCTGGTTTCATCTGCTATCTCCTTATTCAGAAAATCTCCACCTTCTGAAATAGATTACATGCTTTTAAATCCCAGGGGGGCGGGTAGTACAATTGTTCATCTCCCTCTTCCATATTCCATTGGTACTAACAGATCAGTAACAGCTTCACGTTTAAACTCTACCTCATTTCTTTCCGACGGACAATGATCGGGACCTTATTTCATTATAATATGGAAACAAAGTGATGAGGCCAAACTTTGTCAGTGTGAAAGGGCTTCACACTCTCTGAGTCAGATTTTAGTTTTAATCTCTATGTCAGAGGTTGGTGGTTAATAAGAAAAAAGCAGATGCTAAATGTGATGGAGGTGACAAGAGGAAAGTGAAACTCTGCCCACACAACCAAACTGGGTGACGACTTAGAAAACGTCTTACTTTCCCGTCAGCCATAGCATTTACCATCCTAAGCTGTAAAGTATCTATTTATAAGTCCTGCCTTCCCCATTCACTGCAACCCCTTCAAGGACAACACACAAAGTGCTCTTGAGGTTTCTGTGCCCAGTGCCCACTCGTGATAGTGACATATGATATATACCACCCCCCCTTTTTTTTTTACTGAAGAAGATCGAGTAATACTGGCATGGTGATGAGAAGGAAGAAATGAAGAGTCTGATTTTTTCAAACTTTGAAAATTTGTTTTCCCGTCAAGATATAAATGGGGTTTTAACCAAATCACATGAGGAAACAAGCATTTCCTGTGTGATACTTAGCTGTTCTTGGGAAATAACTAGATGAAATTTGGTTAACACATAAACAAAGGCCAAACAGTTGAAAGGAACTAAAACACATTATAATAACTAGTTTAGGAGGTGACCCAAGACGTTTACAGTAAAATACTTTCCATTTTTGGCCTCCATTCCCTCTTCTTTCACTGATTTGCTTTCCTTTGTTTGAATGGAACCCCTACCCCCTACAGAATTACTGTATCATCACTGCAAAAAACTGAGAAAGCTAAGAGAATGGGGAAGAAGAGAAACACTGCATGAGAGACCTCAGTAGCATTTTTTTCTTCTCTGAGGTTCTTGGTTCTCTGTTCTGCTCCACAAGCCCCCAATTATCTTTATTTTATATTTTACTGAAGTATAGTTAATTTACAGTGTTGTGTTAGCTTCAAGTGTACAGCAAAGTGATTAATTTATACCTATATACATATCTATATTCTTTTTCAGATTCTTTCCCATTATAGGTTATTACAAGATATTGAGTAGAGTTCCCTGTGCTATACAATAGGTCCTGGTTTACCTATTTTATATACAGTAGTGTGTATATGTTAATCCCAAACTCCTAATTTATCCCCCCCCCCCAAAAGCCCCAAATTATTGCCTCACTGGTCCCATTGCTCTTTGGCACTCAGGGCACCAGAAAGCTAGTACACAAGGACTGGGCCCTAGCAGCCATCCCAGTGCCATCATCCAATTGAAACTTAGCTTTGAGATAAGCTGTATCTTTCATTACGTGCTCTGAATGAAATGAATGAAATGAAATGACTCCACCTAAACCAATGGCCATGTGATTGGCATTCAGTCTGCTCATCTCCTTTTACTTGTAGACCCATTCGGTCTAGGTCTGAATCTTTACAAAAATGCATGACACCCCTCAAAGATGGCATCAGGCCCCTGCTTGAAAGCTTCCGGGGGCAGAGAAGCTCCCTATTTTATGAAATGGTCCCTCACCAGGGTAGAAAGAGAGTAGAAAACCATGTCGAGTCTAAGCAATGAAACCCCCAAAAGCAAAAGCACCCACACAACCAGACTGACTTGAGGCAATGTAAACAATGGAATCAGTTCTTTGTAACCCAAGAGTGATCTGCTGTAGAACCATGTGTACCATGATGGTGTGTCCTGCCAGCCCACAGATGAGCACCTGTGACATTACAACGGCCCAATCCACAGCACAGAGGGACAGCAGCAGGAATCAATGGTTTGGGTGACCTCACTGGTAACTCCCTTCTAAGATTTGCTATCACATATTTAGGTGGATAACAACTCCTCTAATGTGCTGAGTTGCATTTGTGCAAACATATGTGACGTCCTAAGACCATTTTAAAAATGTGGAACTCAAAATAACTCAAGATTAAACCTGGATATTCCTGGGAAACCATATTTTATGAGTTACGAGTTTCCTTATGGTGTCTTAGGATGATAATTTCTAGCCATTGGTCCCTGTTCTACTCTCAGGAAGACACAGATTAAGTTCTAAACCCCTTGGAGGACTTGCTGCAAAGGCAGTGCGTGCATTCCAAAGCACCATGTCATGAATATGCACAGCCTGCAACAAACCACAAAGGGGAAAAGCACCAGAGCCGAAGAGGAAGGGTGGACAGGTGAGGGGACCACTGTCCTGGGGATCAGGAGAACCGAGTGTGCACCAGGGACCCACGCACTGGGCAAGTCACTCACTGTTGAAACGCCTGTTTCTGCATCCACTGAACAGAAGGATCAGCATGTAAATCTGTGGTTATCTTCCTGGCTGGCCTCCACACACAGTAGATGTGTGTTTATAGCTTTCTACACATGTAAAATAATGTGTATTATGACGAGATGCTTATGATGGGAACACAATTTGGGGTCTTTCAGTAAAAGTATTTCTAAGCAAAATTTTAACTTGCAGCTGTTATACATATACGGGGTGTGTGTGTGTGTGTGTGCAGGAAAGTTATTGTTGATACTAATCTGCTAAGGTCAAATCCATTTTTTCCCCAGCTCTTTGTTACTGGCTTGGGCTGACTGGGTGCACACTTCTATTATTGGCAGAGGGCTGTCTACATCAAGCTCACATTGTTTCTCTAGCATAAATAAAAGATAGAAACAATGAGCATATAACCACTGCTGGACTCAGATGTGGTGTCTATGAAGGCAGCTGCTTTTGCATTCTTGGGGTCAGAGGGATGTGTGCGTGCGTGCATGCATCTACGATAAAAGCCAGCAGTCTTATGGATGAAAGCAACATCCCTTCCTCCTCATTGTGCCAGAAAGATTCTGAATTCAAAGCACCTTCAGAAGGGTGGAAGACAACCACTGAAATAACACGAGAAAACATATTTTATCCCCCTGGTCAATTTACACGTTTCTTTGCCAGATAATTGCTAATTATGTCTGTTATAGTGGCATTTCTTAGGAGGTTACACTTGGTTTATTTCCTTTGTGTTTTACACCTCTCTAAAGGTAGTCAATGATGTCTTTTAGCTGTTCTACAAAGGGTCACCTAAGGAAAAGCAATTGTATACTTAACATCTGGGAAAAATATTGCCTGTTGGGTAGGTTCCATGAGAACAAAGTTATTTCTCAGAAGATTTTTCCCTTCCGGCTTCAGCTTTGTTTTCCTAGGAATCGTGCAGTAATGCTGGAATTAATGAGTGACAGAGCCCTTGATTGAATCAATATTGAGTGAAAGTCGTGTGTCTACATAGATGTGACTCTTTCTGTGGGAGTCAGAGTGAATTTCTCAAGAAATCGCACTAAGAGAAGAGGCAGGGCAGAGCCACAGCTGTCTGACAGAGGCAAACAGAAGCCTAACTTTATAGACCATTCCATACTCCACATATGTTGAAACAACGGGCTGATTCATAGCTTCCTTGCTTAGTTTCCAAATTGCCTTGCAACAAAAGCAGACTGACTCCCTTCCCCTGGTCTGTAACTGGGATTCACAATCCTACAAGTTCCAGTCTTCAGAAAGGGAGCACGACAAAGCACGGCTCCCAATTTTTGGTAGCCCCAAATTCAGATGTTTTCACAGAACAGCCGAATTTTCAATTAAGACAGGGTTGGCAAACTGTGGCCTGCAGACCAAATCTGTCTGACAAACCCTGTCTGTTTTTGTAAATAAAGTTTTATTGGAACACAACCACACCCATTCATTTACCTATTGTCTACCCCCGCTTTCTCATTATAATGGAGGAGTTAAGTCGTTGATATTGAGATTGTTTTGCCAGAGAAGCCTAAAATATTTACTACCAGGTCCTTTGCAGAAAGTGCGTCAATTCCTAATTAAAAATATCAATTTATGTCATAAAAAGATCAATTTCTTTAAAAATGTAGATGTAATTTTAAAGTAAACATCACCAATCTCCTATATCCCTGAGAATAATCCTCTCAAGCAAGCTGGTAATTTGTACCAAAAGTCTTATAACCGTCCTTATCGTTCAGTTCGGGAACCATACTTCTAGAAATCTCTTCTAAAGAAATTCTCAAAGATAAGTAAAGATATGCATATAGATGTACATCTCAGCTTCGTTCACATTTGCTTATAATTCTGAGCAACTGAAGACAGTCTAAATATCCTAAGTAGTTTGGGTTAAAAATTATTATTTTGCAAAGTCATGTGATCTATAAAAGATGTGTTTTAAAAACTATTTAAGGGCCTAACATAAAATGCTTAAAATGTAATTTTTAGAGAAAATGGTAGGAGAAAAAGTGTCTATAAAGAACTATCTCAATTTTTTAAACATACGTCTATTTCTAAATGCAAAGAAAAAAGGCTGAAAAAAGACATATGAAAATATAGACAGTGTTGCCTTTGAGTGCTAAGATTATGGGTGACTTATTTTCTTGTGTTTCTCAAATATTTATTTAAGGGAAAAATATGCAACACGCCTCCCTCATACATATGCAAACTCAGTGTGTGTACAGGCCTCCATAAAAGGCCTATTGTGCAAAACAGAAGATGGGGATTGCCAAGCCACACAGAACATTTTTATTTAGAACTATGAAAAGGATATTTTTTTAAAAAAGAGAATCTGCAAACCTTGAGTTTTAAAAAGTGATTCTATGGAACACATATACTAGACTTCATTTAAAACAGGGAAATTCATCCAAAAATTGTCAGTGGACTTACATAACAATTAGATTTTAAAATTTATTTCTGATAACTCTGTGCTCAAGAAAAACAAACAGGCAACCCTTTGTATTTAATTAACAAAAATGTTTGTTCCAAATAAAACTCTTCTCTGCCATTCTGTGGTTAGCGCATTTCCCAAAGAGGCCATTTCTGCATATGGGATAAAGGTGGCAGACCGGTAACCCTTGGGATACCATTTTTTCCTCTAGTCCACGGCAGGCACTGCAGTCCATTCTGCTACTTCTTTCTCGAATGCACTCCAGATGGCAACTACTAACCAGTCAGAGGTATCATGTGATAGCAAACACATCTGCCACCCTCCACATGGCGACATAACAGGTTTGTCAAGTTACGTCTTAGCATCCTCCTTCTCTTAAGACTAAGTGGTCAAACCTTTTTTATCAGCATTGAACTTGATCACTTTACTTCGAAAGCAACAGTATTTTGTGTGTGTTTTTCAAAAGCATTTCAAAATGGGATCCCCTGTCTCGTTTCTTTGACTTTGGACGTTATTGGTATTACTGTGTTTTTCAGACCTGAGGATGGAGAGATTTAATCATGAAAGTCCTAGTCTTCAACTCCCCTCGAATCCTATCACTGGCCAAGTTATGTCCACGTCTCCTTGAGGATATCTCTTTCTATTTCCATTGCCACTACTTATGTTCAGGGAGTGATGGGGACCTTTCGGGGGAAGAGATGAAGATGGAATGGTAAGATGACGCATCTATCCATTTACCTAGTCACTAATATTTTTATCAAAGAATTATTATTTTTATACCCCAGCTAGGGATATGAGGTAGAACAGATCTCCTCCAGTTTCTTTCTTCCCTTTCTGTTGAATTTGTTCCACTTGAAGAGGCAGTAAAATGGCTGGTGGTGCTATAAACCAACTCCAAAAACTCATAGCTGACTGTGTCCAGTCCCCACTGAGTTTCCTGTGTACAAATCACCCAGAGGCCATATTCCCAGGAGCCCTGCGGAGCTGGCTTCTGGCAACATATATTCTGAAGCAACCCCAAACCATCCTGGGAAGCTTTGGAGGCCCCGTGCTCACTCCGTCCAAGTCTGGTGCTTCCTGAGGCCCGTCACTCAGGACCTGCTGGAGGGTGAAATGGGATTGCCTGGGACCAATAATTTCAGCCAAAGAGGACACGGCCTGAAGTTAGAATAGGCAGTCAGTGCCAGGCTTGGAGAGTAGGCATCACTGGTCAAGTATTTGAGGCTGGAGATGGAGTGAACTTGGGAAATAAGAGCAGCCCAGCCGAGAGCTGAATCACAGAGGGTCTGAAGCCCCAGCAGAGGGTTACAAGTTGAGAGCATCACAGCCGGGAACAAACTTGACACTCAGCCAACAGTTGCCTCAGCCAGACGTTTTCTATGTGCATCTTGTTTGGAGCGAGTCAGGTCCCCAGGGGCCCTGTCTTGGAGCTGCAGGGGAAGGTAATGAGGACCCACAAGCTGGAAGGGGGCACAGGGGGCACAGAGGACACTCCTGCTGTAGCAGCTCTCCTTTGTTTATCACTGTCTTCCTGGAATGTAAGTACCATGAGGGCAGGGAATGATGCTCTAAACCTAAACAGTAATCAGCATGTGCTAGGTAGTCAATACATGCGTGGTGAATGAATGAATGAGGTAGCAGGCAACAGTTCAGGTATCAGAGGAGGCATTTTGGTGTCCAAATAAACAATGCTTTAGAAAGTATCTGAATTTATCCCAACTTTCAAGTTTGTGAGTTCTGAATTTATTCCCATGTGCATTTTTTTTGTAAGTCTACCTCATGATGAATGTTTAACAGTGAGCTCATTGCTCCCCATCAGTCTCAGGGCCTGAGCCATCAATACATAAACCAAACCCTCAAACAACACTGATTAGAAACATGAAGAGTTTAAAATCTCAAGGTCAGGCCCAGCAAAATTGTAATGACAAAAATAATGGGGGTTGACAGTTCAAGTGCTTTTTTTTAGGATGGTTTTTAGACATTTTTCAGTTGATGCTGGGAATTAGCTAAATAACTTTAGACGTTAGTCCACGATTGATCATTTGATTTAACAAAAATACGGCTCAGGAGGACCAAACAGAGGAGAAAAGTACAATTAATATGTTCATTCATTTGAGGCCCTGTTTACACTTGCATCTGGAATGACTTGGGCTTATTTTTTCAAACCAGCTTTCCTGCCTGTAACAGAATCATTAACACTCATCTTTATCGGTATCGCATCTGTGTTTAAAGTCTTCCTAAGTGCCTAGTCAGATGTGCTAAGGAAAGGCCACACATAGAAAGGCAGCAAGTTTGAACCACATCCCTGCCCCTGTTCAGCCTTTGGCAAGCTGCTTAGTTTTTAGACATTTGGGTGATTTCATTCTAAAATGGGTCTGGTACAAACACTTTCCCAAGGATGTGTGAATTAACCAGTGGTTAGAAAGAGTTTTGAAATGATGATGTGCTATCAATGCTAAGTCAAATTATGAAATTACACCTTGGCAAAAATGCTATTGTGGGAATAAATGAATCTGAACATTGTATTTACAGTGTGATTTGCTTCTGAAATGGAATATTCATAATAGGCCTCAGCAGGCGACAACAAAATGCCATCTTATCTCCTGTTGATAGACCGCAATTTCAGAAAATCATTTTTACAATGGCGTCTGAATAAGCACCTTAATTCAAGACTGTTTTACAAATAGATACATAGCTCATTACATAGCTTACACCGCCGTGGAAACATTAAGAGTGAGGTGGGATTCAGGAACAAAATCACTGTTGTCATTTCTCTGTACTTTTGCCAATGTAATTTCTATTCTCTACAATCTAATTTTAACACGCTACGCTGAATGAAAAGATAAGGTAAAAGCTACTTCTGTGTTAGTGATCAAACCCGAGTTTAGGTTAATGCTCAGGTTATCAACTGCAGTTAAATTACGCTTCGAATTTGGCCTGTGGTTCATCTAGTTTCAAGAACAAACAACTCATTCCTACTCAGAATTTCCACAGCCTGCAAATGTTACGTGCAGCAATGGTGGAACCAATAAATGAGTATTTCTGAGACCACAGTCTTAGTTCTTTCAAATAACAGATTCGTTAAAACAGGCCTGTTCATGGGTAAGATTAAGGTCTAGGTGAAAAAGTGAACGATCCCTTGGAATAAATGTGGCCAAAGTAGAGCTTAAAATGCCTGATACAATTTGGGGATAGAAAAGTGGACATAAAATCTGTGTCTGGAGAAAAAAGGAGTAGGCAGGGGCGGTGATGCAAAAGGCAGGGAGGGTCTGGGCTGAGCTGGGCTAGCTTAGAGAGAGAAGTGGGAGGGCTGGACGGCGGGGTCTTGTCAAAAACCAAAGAAAGGTTCGGAGATCAGGGCCAGGCTAAATGGTCAGAAAAGACATCTTTGGAATTTGCTCTTACGGCACCAGGATTCCCCTGCACAAGCTGAGCCCTGTTATATTAGAGGTAAAAAGGGGCTCAGAGTGCAGGGCCCACCCCTCCCACCTTACAGACAAGGACATGCAGGCTCAGAAAGATGAAACACGCAAGCCCTCATCTACTGGAGGCTGTCTCTTCTGGAACTCAGGATCACAATGGGTTCCTAGAGGCATCACATGTGAAGGCCACACCGACCACTGAGCCAGTCTCCCGAGGGAATAAACGTGAAAACACAGGATGAACCCAAAGGAGAACAAGTTGGAGGCGTGATCAGCTGGCCCTTCTGCCTCAGCCCCAGCTCAACTTTTCCCCCCAGGGAAACATAAGAGCTTATCATCTGAGTCATTCTGTTCTCCGGGTGCAGACAAATCCGAGATGTGAGAGTGAGGAGGTGCTATGGGTTTTCTGACCAGAGAGATAAAAGAAACATCCAGAAATACCCTAGAGAACTTGTGTAAGGTTGTGGCACTGGGGAGCCAGAAGGCATGTGGAAACTAGCTATGCTGGCTGGTATGCTTGCTGTCTCGGAGGTGGCCATGCACCTGCTACTTCTTTGTCCCTCTCTCTTGGGTTGACACTTGTCCGTTGTGACACACAGCTTTAAGGACGCTTAGGAAACACTGTTATGGTGAGAGAGGTGAGAGGCAGGGGAGCAGCTGAAACCCCTCACCGTCCGCTTCAGAAAATGCCTTGGGCTGCCTCGGTCTGTCTGGTCTGTCTCCTCTCCAGGACAGCATCTTTACATGGCAGCTCTAAGACATAGGGCTTGGCTTTTACCTGGTGACGTGGATAAACATAATTATAACACCGTGCACAGGATGCATCCTGTGTTGCCCTCTCTAAGGGAGAAGTTCATGTTTTACGTCTTCCCCAGCAAGCCTGCTGTGACGTTAACCTGCATTTATTGGGGTTGCCAGCTGGAACGGAAGAAGGCCCTAAATTATTTGTGTGAAATTTATGTAAAGGTGGTTTGGACGTGAGCCCAGATAGGAATATACAATAGATAAAGTTTACAGAGTTGTGACACAGCGTCTCAAGAGTTGTGGGGATGTCAGAATGTGCTCGGCAACCTGGACTATGCCTTCAAGGTTAATACATTTGATGCCTCTAACCCCAAAACAGATTGCGGAGATGACTGTGGAACGGAAAGAAGAGCTTTCCGTCAAGCAGTACCTCTGCACATTTTTTGAGATTTAGCTGATGCTACTCACATGTAGGAATTCTAGGCTTTTCAAAGTAGAGGTTTTTAGAGGGAAAGTGTAAGCTTGACTCCACTACTCAGGAAAATGAAGGGTCTACTGTGTAAACGAGAAGTGTAAATGTGCACATTTATAGTCTGATTAAGTTAGAGCTTTTCCCAGGCAGCTGACTTGGTTCTTCAGTGCTAGATGAACACCCTGAGAAGGAGGTCATTTGGGCAATTCAATTCGGCAAATATTAATTGAGCAGCTGCTACAGGCAAAGCACCCTGGGAGGGGCTGCCAGGGCTGGGAAACACTCTCAGCCTCTGCTCTGGAGCATCTTCCGAACTAGCTGGATGAAGAGTAGCCGAATATTAATGATTATGACCAAATACAATACTGGAAGGAATGTGAGTGATGCATAAACATAGCTTTTGGGGGTGTCTGAGGACAGAGAAAGGGACCACGTTTAATCAGAAATGGCTTTGGGCAAGAAGCATCACTGTGATGGAGCCAGAAGATGGGCCATGTTGTCAGGGAGACGCAGGTCTGTGTAGAGCATCGACCCCTCGTCTATCTGGAAAGGAAATAACCCATGAAGAGGCGTGGGGTAGGAAAGCAGGGGTGAGTCTGAAGAACTCCAAGGTGGCCACTTTGGCTTAATATAAAAGGGAAGCACAGGAGAAAGGCCCGAGAGGCAGGTGGAAGCGACATGGTTTCATTTCTAGCTGAATTGAACTCATAATACAAAGCTGAGAAGCACAGATGAAGCAAAGAGGGGACGGGGAAGTCTCCACATTTCTAAGCAGAGGGGGAGGAGGAGGAGAGTCCTGTTCCTGAGGCCAATGCATCAGCACCAGGGATTGGTTAACAAGTGTTAGAACTTGAGTGTTAACAGCAGGAACGTAACAGAAAAGGTAGATGTGATGGATAGTGTAGACACGTCATGACTTAAGAGGCTTTAAACTGATTTGAGGGACAAACAGGAATCGGGAGATGTCCCAGAGTCTCAAGAGTAGGATAAGTAGGAAAGGAAGGAATCCCTACGAGAAGGAAAAGGCAGGAGAGAAGTTGTTTGTCAGGGAAGGGGTCAACTTTGATGGTTCATTTGGGGCAATGGTCTATCATTCAGGCAGTCAGCATCTCCCAGAAAGAGTCTGGAAGTTTAAGTCCAATGCTTAGGCCAAATTGAGCTGGACAGAAATTCAGGTATAACCTGAGTTGAGTGGCTCAAAAAGGCAACTCATGGAGAAGACATTCAGGTTAAAGGCCAAACGTCGGCAAGGCCTGTATTCGAATGTTGGAGCAGAAAGAGACACTAGCCCCAGAGAAGTGGGGATGAAACCAAGTTGGCGCAGGACCACGAGATGCAGGGGAGAAGAATGCGCCCGGGTTCTGGATCGCGTTGTGCAAAGGCTGAAGACGTTCAGGCCAAGAAAAGGCCACTGGTTTAGGGCATGAGATTAGTCATTGGAATCTAACGTTTGAGCAAACAATTTAGTCAATTGGAGGGGACAGAATCTAGGCTGAGAAGGGTTAAGGGAGAAAGTGGAGTTCTGGGGTGTAGGCACCACGTTCAAAGCCCTTGGGTCATAGCAAAGGGAGAGGGAGGTGAAAGATTTGTTTCAAGGGTAACAGGTCCAAGGAGGGTTTCTTTTACTCGTGCGTGGAATGTCCCACAGAATCTATTGGGTCCGGGAGGCCCACATGTCCCCACAAGAAGGAAAGCAAAGCCCCTCTGCCGGACCCCCAACCACACACAGCCGTGGTCATTTCAAAGGAAAACAGAGCGGGAGGGGCTTGGAGAGGCCGCAGACATCATTTATCATATTTGGCCATTCTTGAGGGTGAGGTGGGGATAAGGGACTAAAATAATCATCTCTTCTCAGCTGCTAGCTAAGGGCCTTCCTGCAGACGTGCTTTTTTCTGAGGCCCCTGAGAACCCCCAACCCCCACGATTGGGAAATCGGTCCTGATCAGAAGTAGGGGAGGGAGACAGCAAGGTGAGAGGGGCTGAGGCTGCTAGAAACTAAGGGAAAGCAGGAAGGATGGGAGAGACCATCAATTTTGAAACACTGATTTTCCCAGTTGCTTTTCTCTATGAAGGTATAATACAAAATCCATGTAGTTTCCTCTCTCATGGACACAACTATAACAGCACTATTTGGTTTCACTAATTGGGAAGAACAGACATCCCTGCTGTACAGCCACCATGACATTGGCTCCCACCTTAAAGGATGGGCTGGTTTCCCACGGGATAGTACTGAATATGTCCTCAGGCATCCCTGGAAAATAATGGCTTCTTAAAGGCCATTAATACTATTATCAAGTTTGTGACACTGAGACAGCATCTTCCTTGAATTTTCCAGAAATTCTACCCATCTAGATTTTTATTCTTTTAAAAATTTTATTTATTTTTTATTTTTATAGTTACTTTAAAATGTTAGTTTCTGCTGCACAGCAAAGTGAATCAGTTGCACAAGTACATATTATATATCCATTCTTTTCCAGTATAGGTCATTATAGAGTATTGAGAAGAATTCCTTGTGCTATACATTAGGTCCTTATTAGCTACCTAGTTTACATATAGTAGTGTAGGTTTTTAGAAGACTGCAATTATGATACACACTTAACCAGGCAACTTATTATAAAAACACTGAGAAATTCTTGTTGGCTGAATACACGCTGAGCAGGAGATACCATCTCTATTGTGGATGTGTGCCGTGCTCTTGAAATATTTATGTGTCTCCTCCCAAGGATGCAGACTTTATTGTTTACAGTCTGAACTTATTTTAAGGAACAAAACCTGCGGATGCACTTCCTGTTAGAGTAATACCTAGGCTTTATTTAACATATTTCTCTTGTATTCCTAAGATATTTCCACCTACATTATCTCATCCACGCTGTGTTACTGAGATTGGTAGAGGAAGGAAAGCATTTTGTTTTCTTCAGAAAGAGAAGGGAAAAGATTAATTGAAGCTGTGTCTAGGTCCACACAGACCTTGATGTCGTTCCCTCTTCCTGAGCCACACTGGTTAACTCTGTCCAAACCATGGTATTAACGGTGACAACCAAGCCATTCATAGATTGCAGCCCAGCACATACCACCTGTGTCCTGTCTCACAGACGGCGATGTATGGCAGAGGGGCAATTATAACCTAGGTCCCTAATTCTCACCAGAACACTTTTTCACAAGGAGCTGCTAACATGGCCCCCTGAGAATCAGAAATCCCCAGCTCGTGTTAATGAACTAACACACACATCAGGTATGATGCTAACACAGCTACACAGGGAGATGAGGATGTGTCTTGAAGGACTGAACCAATATAGCCTAACGGTTACTCAGTAGTGGCCCCAGCCAGGGACAAAGAAATTGGCATTGGAATAAAAGGTAAGGAAAATGCAAAACTTTTTCCTTGGGGGTGGGAGGGGAAGGAAAATTCCAATCAGTGCTAAAGAAACAAACAAACAAAAAAACAACCCACCCTTCCCTCAGCTTAGTGTCAACAACCTTTATTGAAAAATCAAGTTATGGGCTACCTCTCGTAGGTGTCAGTACACCTAAAAAACAACATAATCCTGAATCAGACCAAGTCAACCCAGTGCCACCAAGTTTGTGGGGCTCAGTGTCCTTCATTTTCTTTGAGTCAAGAGTGTGTTCTTTTTTCTTTAAATTTGGAAATTGAGTGCTTTCTGATTTTTTAAAGCTATCCAGCCAGGACTAAGATTTTGACCACATCTTAACTTTTTTCATGCCATTTCACTGACCAAGGGCATCTTACACAATAGCTGACCTGCTCACAGCATACGGTGGTTGGTGAGTGAGATGAGGAGTTGGAATTGTGACTACACTGACTGGCCTTTGCCTCCTCTGGCTGTTCTAAAGAAATGTAAGAACTCGAACAGGGAGACATTTAGCATCCTCTTTCAGACGGGACTTGGCCGCACTCTCCGTGACATGCCAATCTATCACAGAAGCAACAAGCCATCACCTCCAACCTGGCCAGCTGCTTGTACAAGTATCTGAACAGATAAAAACAAAATACTCTGGAGCGTCTGTTTCTTCTCAAAAAACACTCTTCTGTTTCTCATAGGAACCCAGTGCCTTGAGCAAACATTCTCTCTTTAACCCTTACAGAGTCATTGTGGCCAACACAAGTACCGAAATCTTACAGAAAGGGGGGCTGTGAAAAAGCAAAACTTTCCTGCTATTTGCCTGAGATTAAGTGAACAAGGGGTGTTTGGAAGAGAACCCAGTCTTCTTACTCCTGGGCTTGTAAGGATCCGGTATACAGCTGGTATCTCATATGTCCCTTGGACCAATTGTATAAATGGAAACTTTGTGCTGCCTGGTTACCAGGTTTCAAATAAATATTGCATTTATGTGTGTTTTGTGTTTTCAAACTCCATCAACAAAAGGAACCAGAATTTAGATACTCCCCCTGCCGCATCCCACCGCAAATTTCATTGCCAAGTTAAGACAAGTTTTGACTCACTGGAAAAGCAGCAATTGGTTGGAAGTTTCTGTGCACGAGGCTTCACTTAGTCCAAACTAAGAGTTTAAAAATTAAGTCCTTCCTCAGAATTAGCTGGTTTTTTTGTATGTGTTTCTTAGAAGAAAATGACTGCTGGATAAAAAATAATCTAGTCGTATTTCATTTGAATTTTCTCATTCAAAAAGTATATCCCAAGCCCCTTGGATCACAAAGATGGAAAGATATTTGGTGCAGCAGCTGAGCATTTGGGGTCAGTTAATTTCACTTTTCTAAGCCTTGGTGCTATCATCTGCAAAATGGGGGTGATAAAAAGATGAAGTGAGATGAAGCCCAGAGCGTTCCGTGACCACGTGGTAGCCACAGAGGACCCAACAGCAAGAACCAGCCACAACGACACCTTTCTATCAATGTTATGTGGCAGCCTGGATGGGAGGGGTGTTTGGGGGAGAATGGCTACATATGTATGTACAGCTGAGTCGCTTTGCAGTGCACCTGCAACTATCACAACATAGTCAATCGGCTATACTCCAATATAAAATAAAAAGTTAAAAAAATTAAAATAAAAAAAGTTAAAAAATAAATAATAAATATTCTATTATTTAGATTACAGGAAAAAAAACACGTTGACCATAAATAGGATATAAGATATGTGCAATACAGACCTGGGCTTGATGAGGAGAAAAACTATGTTACGAGCAATTGAATGGATGGAAGCCAAAAGATTTTTTTTTCCTCTGTGTTTCTGCAGAATTTAGTAAAATTCTGAATGAAAGCAGTTCACTTTCTAAGCTATCTGTAAAGACTAAACGATTCCCGCCATAAGCCACCATAACGTGTTTGGCGTGCTTCACAGCCAGTCTGAGAGTTATCCCAACCCCCGTGCCATCCTAACTGACCTGGATCCCGGACACAGTTCAATCAACCAGAGAAGAGCAGGAAAAATCTTCTTCAGAGGTGCTATGTTCTGCCAAGTCACTGACTCCTACAATCAGCATTGATTACAAACACCCAATTAAGAGGCATTTGGAACCTGATCTGAACACTAATCTTGTCTCTTGTTTTTCTTTAGGCTTAACGATCAGCCTTGATGAATATTACAATAACATTAGTTAAGTTTATTTTATAGCCTCCCTCACAAGCACACGCACGCACATATGTGTTTGTGTGTGTGCTTCTGCCGAAGGATGTCAGCACGCGTGCAAGTATCAAGTTTTATGCTGGAAGGAAAGGAGCTGAGAACACGCATGCCGGCTGAAGGCATATGTCTCCCTTGGATTCATTTTGAAGTGCCTCCTCCCCAAAGTGAAATCTGGTTGGAAATGCCATGCACATGTTGATTCAATTGGATAAGATTTCAACTAATCTTCTCTTTTAGCTTCTCATAAAGGTAGCTTTTTTCAAATTACGGAAACGCCTAACACACAACAACCTGGTAATACTCAAGATTCATTATGATCCAGTGTGATTGCTTATCGGAAGAAATAATAAAGGAAATTAATTTTATTAAACACATGAGGTTCTGTTCAAATTAAATCAGTGCTAATGGGGAAAGAAATCAAAAGGAAGAAAGTATATAATTATCTGCCTGAGCAGCATCCAGAGATGCTGCAGGTGCCTGCGACCACCCTGACCTCCGCTGTTCAGAGAAGAGTTCATTTTTACCCGCTCAATAGTTTTTTAATTGAATTTAGCTTGACGGGGGTGCCTCTCATGTTGCCCATGGTGGGAAGTTACTTGAGATCAAAATCAGCAATGAAAAGAGGAGGAAAAATAAAGCAAAGGAAGATCGTTCTGAATTTGCCTTGCATAGAAAGCAGGCTCTGGACCGAAAGCCTTGTGTTTATTTTAACAGAACTGTAGTATAAGCAAGAAATATATTTCTATACTGGTCACTGAAAAAGAATGAGAAACAATGCTTCAGTAGGACTGTTTTTAGATTAGAACAGTACATATTTTTTTTCTATCCCCATTACAAAGAGCTTGGCGATCTTCAAAAGATAGTACAGGCAGACTTCAAGACTATGGTTGAGTTTTGTCCGATTTTGAGATTTATAAAAATGGAATCACATAAGTCAGGATGGTAGCTGCCCTTGAGGCGAAAGGTCAGAGACTGAAAGTGGACAAGAGGCGGCCTCCTCATAGGAAGCTGGAAATGTTTGCTCTGTTGGGTGAAATGGATGTGCTCACTCTGTAAAATTGTATCAAATGTTACACTTACTTTGTATACTTTTCTAGATATAGATTATAATTTAATAGACTTTTATATTTAATATAGAAAAAAGAGAAGCAGGGAATTCCCTGGTGGTTAAGAATCTGCCTTCCATGGTGATGACCTAGAGGGGTGGGATAAGGAGGGTGGGAGGGAGGCTCAAGAGGAAGGGTATATGGGGATATATGTATACATATAGCTGATTCACTTTATTGTACAGCAGAAACTGGCACAACATTGTAAAGCAATTATACTCCAATAAAGATTTGAAGAAAAAAAAAAAGAATCCACCTTCCAATACAGGGGATGCGGGTTTGACTCCTGGTAGGGGAACTAAGATCCTGCATCCCATGGGGCAACTAAACCCATGCACCACAACTAGAGAGAAGTCCGCAACAAAGACCCAGCACGGTCAAAAAAATCAAAAAACAAAAAACAAACAAACCTCCCAAAAAACGAAAAAAAAAGAAAAAAGAGAAGCATTTTTAGCAGAAAATACCCACTGTTTTCCATAAAACAAAGTCTTTGCTTTGGTCTAAGTGATGCTCTAAAACCCAAGACTAGGACTAGAGGGACACCCTGCCTTGGATACAAAAATCTCACTAATTAGGATAAACAGTGCATTAATGCAATTAAAAAAAAATAAAAATCAATGCAAAAATCCATGCCAAAGTAAAGATCAAAACAAAAAATAACACTTTGGAAAAACCAAAATGGAACTTGCAGTCCCCAAATTCCCTATAAACGACAAAGTGACCATTGTATAATTACATTTCCAGGAATAATCAGATTTGAGGAACTAAGCGCAGATTAATTTTCATTCAATGAATTTATATCCTGTGAAAATAAATGAAAATAGATGGTGTTGCAAAGTTTATAAGTTAGGAAATTTTTAAAGTAGCCTCGAAGACACAATGTGTGATTTATTCCAACAAACTGCCCAAACTTGAGTATCGTCTCTATTTAATTACAGTTTTATTGTGTTTAAACTTCATATGAAGTTACAAGAGTGAAATCTTCCTTTGATTGCACTGAATTAAGAAAAAGACACCGATTTATTGGTTACACAAAGAAGAGGCTACAAATCTAAATTAAAGATAGAAAAGCATCTCTGCGATGTTAGCCTTGTGCCTTGGTGAAATCCTGCAAAACAGCTCTGACAAATCAGGCAGTGGAGTCAGGAACTTGTTGCTCAGAAGACGTCACTTCTCCCCCGTCACCACCACCTTTTTAGACTCTCTTTCTGGAGCTTCACATTCATTTTCTTAATGTTTTTAACCCAATGTCTGTGAAATTTTTATTGCTCCCCAGATGACGACATCTGATCTGAATGTAACCACACACCTCTTTGCTCAGCAGTATTTGTCACAAACCATTATAAATTATCATGCTGATAGTTTGCATTGCTGGGAAACCGGAAAAGCTCCATAAATTCTAACTACTGTATCAATGACATTCTTGTTTATTATGCAGATATAAAGTTTTATGAGAGTCAAGATGTCCGCTTTACCACTGAAGGGAACTCCAGTGGAGTAAGATCCAACCAGCTCGATGTAAATATTGAAAACCATTTTCAATGCACAATGCACACTGCTTTCTGACAAACACTCAGCAGGTGGCTTTTTCTTTCTTTTCTGCTTTCCACTCAGTCTGACACTTCACAAGCATGGAGGAGTTTGCTGGTGCAAAGGGAAGAAATCAGATTCCTCCTTTTCCCTCAGAGTCTTCTCCATTCAGAACATTCTATAGCCACCTCTGGTATCAGCATCACAATAAAACCAGGCAGACTATTTAGCTAGAAATACCAGCCCGAGATTACCCTGCAGACAGATGCTCTATAGCTTCATGGATTAACTGACTGACACCACACCTTGTTCAATGAAAGAATTCAAGGAGTTCTAATATTATGTTTTTGATGTTTATTTGTAATGAAACCTGATTCAGGGGTGGCATACACATGGATGGTTGAATTTTAAAGCTACCGGGCACAACTTGGACGTTCATTTTCCTTACGAAAATATCTCCCTTTGATATCTACTGTAAAAAACTTTTTGTAAGGTTAGCACAGGTTAATTACGTACTGGGCCATTCTTGGCATTCTTCACATGAGAGGCTGTGATTGTGTGCATTTCACTGTATGGTTAAAATTATGAGAGAATATTTTAATTTCATGATAAAGAAAACAGTAAAATAGAAATAAAAAATATTTTTCCTGCCAGAACTTGTCTATTTCATTATTTATTTATCCCTACACTCTAAGAAACAATTGATTACTTGGGTCGCCAGGATGTTTTGCAATAAGTAAATGTGTGAAGGAATCAATTTCTTGAGCTTTCCCATTATGAAAGTTGACTATTCAAATACTGACAGTTTCAAGAGAAATGCAGGGTGTGTTATATGTAGATCATCCCATTACTGGATCAACATATTTAGTTTGTTTAGTTTCCTAAGTCCAAATGTTCTAACAATCACCAAGTTGTTAAAGATATCCTAAGAATGATAATAACTGCTTCTGAGAGGAGCTTCTAACTTTTCAAAAGGCTTTCATATCCACTACCCTATTTTACCCTACTATAACACTGGTACAGCAAGTACTTTTTACTGCTATTAGACATATAATCTAGCTGAAACAGGGAAAGACATTAAATATCTCAAATAAGACAAACAGTTTGCTCTTAACAGAAATGATAACTAAAAGCTTACCAGTTTTCTGAACATGTGTCCTCTCAAACACATTTTTGGAAGTAGCTTAATAAAAACTAAAACCCCCCACAATCCACCAAAACCCCCAAATCTATATTTTTGCATATCCAACATAAACTTTGGAAGTCTATAAATCTCTTCCTACAGAAGTTTCTGATGCTTTCCATTTTTCTAGAGAATTCTAACCCCCTGTAGATTTTAAAGCTGGGGATTCTTCCCACAACCAAAAGGAGATAAGAACTGTACCACATTTGTAGAATTTTCAACTACAATCTTCAATAACCAGGAGTCATGTGGACCAGTCAGGAAAAATAGTGACGTCAAATGTCTTAAGTTGGTCTTCCTATATCATTTTTGGAATTTTTACTGATAAAATGATCAGTTAGCAACACTTGAAAACATGGCACAAAGATATTTTCCAGAGCCACAATCTCCATTGACTACATCAAGCTAAATACATCAGGCTTCAAGACTGGCCAGGAGATGGCTCCTTCGTGGAGAAAAAATCCTCACTTGCTACACTTAAGAAACCACCTTACTCTGTAGCATTAAAAAACAAAACCAAAACTCACTGTCATGATTCCAGAAACAGTCTTCTTGGCCATGTCAATTTCTTGCTGATATCACTAAAGTGGTCCCTTACTCTGAGTTATAATCATCCCTTTTCTCATTATCTTTAAAAAACAAAACTAACAAAAAAAGTTCATCCCCCCATTCCCACCACACTCTACCTCACATCATGATCCGGCAGAGAATTATCTAAGGTTTGCTGTGTGCCAGACACTTGTAAACATTTTACACACGTTAACTCACGCATCGGGCTTCCCATTCTTACACGCCTGTGCAATTGGGTGCTGGAGCTGGCCCACACCAGCTCACTAGAACCAAATGTGCACATCTCTTTGCAAGACTGTGCACAGTGACATCATATGGGTAGTTTGAAATTGGCTGTGGTGGGAATATTTACACTGCAGAAACTGGCAAATATCACAGATCAGGGCTTGACCCTCCCCAGATCCAGTTGTTAACATTGACCAGCACACCCCTGCTAATACCTATTCTGAATTCTTTAACTATTATATTACACATATACATGGTCAAAACTCTCAGATCCGAAATCAGTGAGCATGAGTTTCCTGAAATCTAATAGCACCTTATTTTGAGGAATAATGTTATTACTTGAGTATGTTTTACCAGAGTCTCTTAAAAATATCTCCTATAGCAGTTTGTCTTGTCAAAATGAAAAGCATAAAACAAAACAAAGTAAAATGAAATGGAAAACAAGTCTTCAGGTTGTTTAGGTGATTGACATTGTAAAAACCACTATACAGAATACTGGCCAAAAAAAAGTGAATTCTCTGTTTCTAAGAAGTTACTGGAACACTCTATTAATGGCAACTTTCACACAAGATTAAAAAGTCAATAAAATGCCCTGGAGCACTTCTGAATCACAGAACAAAGATTAAATTGAAATTGGCATAATTTTACTATGCTGTAGTGTCTGCTGATTATTTGGAAATTGATCAACAGTACATGAATGTATGCTAATTCTCCAGGCACCAGATGTTGAATTAACCAGATGACCTCATTTCCCTGACCATGAAAAACGAGTTTACCCCACCAAACCAACAGGTTCTTGAGGACTTCCTACAGGTGGGAATATTTTCATGCTATTCTGTTCTTCTCTAAAAGGGTTATGTGTTGGCCAAGAAAATATTTTAAATAATGAAACTGACTCATTTTAAAACTTGGGAAAACATAGCAGTGCTTGAGAAACTTTAGAAGTGAGATTTAAATAGATTACTCTTGTTTGCTAAAAAATTATTTATATATCTAAATGTCATTAAAGGTTGATGTTCAGGTTCAAGGCTCTGGAGAACATACCACGTGCAGTGTGACAGAACAGGATGACGTGGACAAGGCAGAGACAGGTGGTCTGCTGGATGTCCAGTGAGAAAAGCAAATTTGGATCCAAGTGGACTGCAGCTTGCAGTGTTAAAACATACTTGCCAACTGTGGAAAGCAAAACCTACACACACTTCTTTCATACGATGTGAGGAAATATAATTTAGATTGTCCCTCTAGTGAGAATGTTTTCATAATAATGCAACCTGGCATAAATTGATACTTTGTCACTTAACTATAGAAGGAGAGAGGAAAGCAAAAGCACGTGAATAAACATCATATTTATCGTGCATTAACAATTATTTTTTAGCATTTTTCCATAAGAGACTTGAAATCATTAATCTACTATAAAAATCCTTCATTAGACTTACCCTACATTCCTTGGTTTTTTTTCGATGACAATTTGCTTTGGTCATGTCAAACTCAGTAAGATAAACACAGTTCTTAGATCACCAAATACGTCCCAGATTTGTTTAAAAAAATTACCCAACCTCACCGTCTGCCAATGCACTACATGGGAGTGACCTATGATACTGAATAAAAACTCAAGTGAGAGTTTGGGTTTCTAATTCTTCGCCTTTCCAGGAACAAAAGAAACATATATACACATTTCTTAGCAAAAGAGTTCCCAAGCCAAAAGTGTTAACAGGAAAAAGAATATGAGAGATTACACATTTAAATATAATCTCCCTGGTTTAGGGAACTCAGAAATCACTTCGCATAATTTAATTTCCATACCACTGACACATGATCTGGCCCAGATCGGAATTCCTCCTGGATCCTTTTACATCCTAGATGGTTCACAGGCTTCCCCCCCCCCCGTAGACACCTGCTCCCACTAGATGGTGCTGTGGTGCCCTGTACAAACATTCTCACTTACTTGCAGTCTCTGTCCTCCAAATCAAAGTGAGGGTTGAAGTTAATCATAATTCTCTGATATGGGTCCGGAGCTTGAATCAGCCATTCACATTTTTCACTTGGGTGATAAGAATGAGGATAACCAGGAGATGTAAGGTACCCGGGGCTTTCAATTTTGATAGTATCACCACATTTATCTGCAATAAAAATAATAATTTAGTAGATCTTTCCCTGACAACCAGTTAGGTATTCTAACTTTACATATAAATGCCTGGTTATTCAACATTCCATAACTTTTTAAGGGGAGCTCCAAGAGGTGCCTGCAAGTCCTTCAGGTGGCGCCAATAGCAACAGGCCACCAAAGAACACTCTTTGATCTCAGGAAGTTGGTTCAGGAGGAAAGTGGACTGAGAGCAGATAGGACTCCACCCCCACCCCCCACAAAGTTCCCTCCCAAGAAAAAGGTCTTCTAGCATTAAAAACATTACGTTCCCTGCATGAATGTTAACATGGTCCCCAGGGAGCTTCTCCTAGACTTAATTATCCCCCCAGAAGTGTAATCGCATTAAGTAGCAAGTTCTAAGTGAAGGCGACTAAAAGATGCTATTCGACCCCTTGTGTTGTTTTTTGATGATAAGCCTGGTCTGTGTCATTGATCAGTGGGGACTGCCATCTAGGACTTCAATTGGCTTAAAGCCAAACCTTTTTTGTTGTTGTTTTATCTGCCCATAAATCTAAGTGATTTTGGGTTATCTCTGCTCTTGAGGTCCAGATCATCAGAGAACAAAGTATATGTGGTGAAGCAGAAATAATTCTGCTCTACTGCTCCCAGTAAAGTTGCTCAGCCTTGGAGACCAGATGAAAGTAACTGGGCAGAAAGAAAAATAAATAGCCACACAGCATTAATTCTAATTACGTACATGTTGGAAAAAAAACTCCACCACACGGAGGTCTGGGTATCACATATGGTGCGCTACATGCTCACATTTTAGGAAAGGTGAACTAACTAGTTTTGAGCCTTCCGTTCAAAAAACCCCAAAGCCAAAGTGATTCACTGAGAGCCAAAGAAACCAGTCTCTGGACTGCTTTATTGTTCAGTGTGGACCCTCATTGTCACTTTTTATGATGGATTTCATACTGGAGAGCTTCAGCCTGAAACGCTGCCACATTTATTGATGCTTAATTTTGAGCAATAAAAATTCGATGCATAAACTATGTAAGAGGAACAGGTATGAAAGCAGTGAAATATAGAAGCCTATCAATCACAAATTTTCAGTAATGGTATATATAGATTTTAATATTGCATCTAATAGATTCCCTGTGGAAAGAGAATGGCATTCTTTGCTCTCAGCATGAATTTATAAATCTACAGAATTTTATTACAGGAAAACCAGGTCAAATGGAAATGAAAGATGAAGTGCACATCAAAAATGCATAAAGCTACATGCATTACAGAAATCATTTCCCATAAATTAAAAAGAAGATAATATAAATTATATTGTTTTTCTCAATTGCTAGATGTTTTTGACTTTGTTTCTCAGACTGGGGGGTAGCCTTATACGGGTTTCCTCTGCCTTGGCTTTTAGAAGCTTAAGGTTTGCCAAGAAGAAATGATGTTGTAACTGGAGTTCAGAATCTCAGCTAATGATCATATTGGACTCTGTTATGTGATTCTGCCGAGGCTCTTACATTATTTTAAATGTGCAGAAAACTTGGAAAGCGACCCCATCTCATTAAGTCTCCTCCAGCTCTGTACAAACATCATGGCAGTGTCTGGCATCTGTTAGAGGAGTGAAATAAAACAGCACTGCTTGTAGCCACTCGACAGAGTCACTTCAGAAGACATTTAGGTGGACTCGGTACCACACCAGAGCTCTTTAATCTGTGACTTCTGAGAAAGTGACAGTGTAATAAGATAATGCGGACTCCTAGACTCCCTGGCTCTGTTAAATCTCTCTAACAGTTGATTAAGAAAGAGCAGTTTCTAATGATTCTGGACCATTAGTCCTAAATAAGGTTAATGAATTAATTTAGCAGACACTGGTACTTGGAGGAGGTGGACATGGCTGGAAGAGGTCTGCTG
Source organism: Hippopotamus amphibius kiboko (assembly GCF_030028045.1). Lineage (NCBI taxonomy): Eukaryota > Metazoa > Chordata > Mammalia > Artiodactyla > Hippopotamidae > Hippopotamus > Hippopotamus amphibius. Next base: position 119,461,218 of record NC_080189.1, on the reverse strand, counting down.
AGCTACAGAGGCATTAACTGGCTCTAGTCACAGCAAGCACAGCAACATGGGTTTAACCAGCCAAGTCACTGATTGAAGCTCAGGGTCTCAGCATTCCCTATGTTTCTGCTAAGGAAATTAAGAAGTGTATATATCTCTTATGTATGTACACACACACACACACACACACACACACATGTACACAGAGACATATGGAGCTCACAACCTAAAGTCTGAAAGCTATTTGCATTGGATTTCAAATCCACCCTGTGAACACTGCCACCGATTTAATCTCCGGAGTTGTGGAGGCAGAGGTTGGGTTACTGTAATTTCTAAAGTCTAACCACTTGAGCTCTTTCAACTGGAGGTGAATGTTATTTCATTCTCTGCCAGACTATAGAAAGATGCCATCATCTGAGGTTCATTAATAAATTGAACTACACGTTCACAATTGTGTGTGTGTGTGTGTTGCTTCCAAGCGTATCTTTTAGAACACTGCTTGGTAGCTGTTGGGGAAATCTATGGCTTCAATCATGAAACCTCCAAAAAGCATATTAGAGAGATTAACTTCCATCATAAAGATGTGATTTACATTCCTCTCGGTATGAACCCCTCCACTTGCGGTCTCTTATTAAAACATTATACCGCCCTAAGTAGCGGATGGTCTTTCCTTCTAATTACTCTGATTGAAATCTAAGCCAGGCAAAAGTAAATATTTGATAATTAGTTAATAATAATTGCTAAAGACTTACTGTAAAGATAATGCCATCCCCTTGCTTCCACCTACTTTACACTGTAAGTCAAACATGCCTACAACCAGATCCCATTTTAAAACACATTATTTAGGTTACAGGATACTGTTTATAACCCAGCACGGTCTTCCATTTACTTAGCAGCGAGTAGTTTTAAACGCTAAGTGGAAGCTACAACTAGGTTAGGGATTTTCAGATATCCCGATGCCTTACGCTGTATATATCAGATTCCTTTACTGACACGATGTAACTTTCATTCATACTCCAGACGGATCAGGGCCGCTTTACAAAAGCGGAGGAGGGGTTGCATCCATCAGCAAACCGCTATCTCCTTGCAGGCACCCACCAGAGGAAACAGTTTGGGGGAGCTCCTCGAGAACCAGGAAGTTCTCCTGGTAGTGTTCATTAACTTTCAACAGCCATCAGATTTTTGAAAGAGAGTCTCATCTAATTGCCTTGGGGAGGAAACATTATTAAGATAATTGGTGTGCTGATCTGGGAAGGTAGGCAGCTCTGCCTTGGAGCGGAGGTAGGAAAAGCCCCATAGCCCAACAACCAACTTGAGGAGGGAGTCAGAGGACTTGAAATCTCCCTGCCCTACACCGACGGATCTTATTTCTTTATTTCTCCGCCTGGATAAAAGTTTCCTTCGCCCGGGAGGCTGCTCTCCCCGGTGGATCCCGGCAGCTGGGCGCGGGTCCGGGGGCCGGACGCGAGCAGCCTGGAGCCGGGTTCACCCCCGCGGCCGCGCGCCTCCGCCTGTCACTTACCGTTGCGGAAAGCGCCGGCCGCGGCGAGGACCAGGGCGAGCGCGGCGCACAGGAGCGGCAGCCCCCTCTCCATCCTCCCTTCGCCGGGTCTCCGGGCAGACGCGGGAGAACCGAACGTGCGGAGAAAACAGAGCACCGGGGCGATCTCAACAATCCGGAGCGCTTCCACTCCTCCCAGAGCTATAAAATCCTCAGTCCGTCTTGGAGAAAGGAAAGCGGCGAGGCAATGCCGTGATCCGAGAGAAACGCTCCTCTTTTTGTGTCTCAAGTCGCCTGCATCCTGTCATTTAGCTCCGGTTTCCTCTCTCTTTTCCCACACTTGTTCCTCTTCCAGGAGCCACTGCCCGGGCCATGTCTCAAAAAGGGGGGGGGGGGGGAGGAGGAGGGACGTAGAGAAACACACACCAACGCCAATTTCCAGAAAGAAAAAAAAAAAAAAAAATCCGGCTTGTTTCTGGACGCGTTGGAGCCGAGGAGCTGGCGCCCAGGGGAGGTCCAGGGTGTCTGCGCGAAGGAGAGGAGCAAGCAATGAAAAGAGGAGCGGGAGACAGAGGAGTTTCACCAACTGCGCCCCCGCCTCCCCCACCTCCTCCTCCCCTCCCCTTCTGGAGCCCTTCCCTCGCATCCTCCCGCCCCTCTCCCCGCACAGGCTCGCCAGCAACTGCCTGACAGGAGACGGGGAGGAACAAGTTTCCCTCCGTGTGCGTTCCCCGTCCGTCTGTCCCTCTCCCCCGCAGGCCCTGCTGGGATCTTCCCGGGAAGGGAGGCCCCGGGGCTCCGCGCCCAGGACGGGGTGGCGGGTGTGTTCGGGGGACGGGGCGTCGGGGTCGGTGGCAGCGCCGGGGTCGGGCTAGCCCACCTCGGCGTGCTCGCTCGGACCCCTGGGGGAGCGCGAGGCAGCTCGGCCAGGATCTCGGGGATCCGCCGGCGAGGCGTGCGCCGCGCCCGGGAGGGGGCGGCCGCTTCTCCCCACTCCCAACGCCCGGCAGGCGCCCGGGGCGGCCGGGTCGTGACCTGGGGCAGGAGCCGTAGGGCGCCCGTGGACGCTGCGGGTCAGGCCCGGAGGGGCGGACGAAAGCTCGGCAGGGGTGGGGGACGCACCCCGGGGCCGGGCGAGGGTCGGCAGCGTCGCTGCCACGTAGGGCCGAGTCAGTAGACACGCGCGGGCGAGGCTGTGCTGCAGCCCCTCCCGGCCTCCCTGCCCGGCACCGGGGCGCGCGGCGGGGCGCCTGGAGCACCCGGGTGCCCGCCGCGCGCCGCGGGCTCCATTGTTACCAGAGATCTGGTGTCCTTGCCCCGGGGCAGAGGGGACGCCGGAGGGTGGGAGCTGTGCGCCTTCCAGCTAGGGGGCAGTCGTCGCCCGACCCCGCCCAGCCGCCTGACTCGGAACCCAGGTGCCGGGGGGTTGGAAATGAGGGGTGCAGCGGCGCGGGTTCCCGTGCATCCCGGGGGGAGGGGAAGAGTGGCGGGGGCGGGGCGTTGTTCTCGGCAGGGCTCTCACCGTGCCCGCTCCGGCCACAGGCCGTCCTCACGCCGGCCCTCCAGCTCCTGCCCACCCCCGCCACCCACGGCGGCGCGTCCCCTCGGTGGGCTGGAGGACCCGCGGTTCCATCCCCGAGGGCTTTCCGGGAACTGCCGCAGAAAGCCTCTGCGGATAGGAATAGCGAGGACATTGCACGGAACAAACAGGTTCTGGCCTCCAGTCAGGCCCTTGAGAGGAGTAAATGCCCGCGGACCCCCTCTGAAGGAGTCTGCGGGGAAGGTGAGAAGGTCAGCCGCCTTCTGGGAATGGCGTTTCTGCACACATACCCAAGCAGAGCCTTATTCCTACCTGGCGCAAAGAGCTGGCAAAAGAGATTTAGGAATGTTGGCAGGGAGACTCCGGTCAAAGGTTTTGGCGGAAGAACTAGGGGCGGGACGGGAGAGAGGCGGCCCCGGGCGCGCGGGCCCCGGGCGCGGGCTCCCCGCTCGCGGGTGGCGGCCGGGGCGCGGTGACGGGCGCGGATTGGGGTGCCGGCGAGCCCCACGCGGTGCAAAGCTGCACCCCGGGCTCGCCCGCCAGCGCCCGGGGAGTCCCCGCCTCCAAGTTGGAGACCGGCCCCCTGGGCGCCGCGAGTCGCCCGTCCCCCGAGCGCCTCTTCCCCCTCCCTGGTTGCCTCCTTCTTGGCTTATCCCGCGGGGTGGGAAGGTGGCCCTAGAGGCCGGGAGGCAAATGCCTGGGTGGAGAGGAAGGGGCGGTGGCGGGGCGAGACCGGGCGCCAGCCGCGCCCCGCGCAGACCCCGGGGAGCCCGCGCCGCTGAGGGAAGCCCGGGCGCTTGGCTACCGCGGGCGCGCGACGCCTCCTCCCCGCCTTCCTCGCAGTCCCCGGCGCACCCCTGCCAGTCCCAGTCTCCGGCTGCGCGGGGACAACGGCATCATCAGATTTGGGGTGACCCCGGGCGACCTCAGCCCGAAGCTCGGAGGGAGAGGCGCCTCTCCAAACCTGGCAGGGTGACAGGGAATGGGAGCCGGGCGGCGCAGCGCCGGGGCGTCCTGGAGTCACAGCGGCCCGCCTCCTTCCTAGTGGGAACTGCGCGGCCGCGCGCGCTCGGGGGACCGGTTTTGACCCGTGTGTGCCTCCGCGGGGTGAGCGAGGGGGCACATGCGGAGACTTGAGCTGTGTTGTTTTTAGAAAACTGCCGCCAATCTCTCTTCCCCTTTCCCTGCTGAGTGTGCATTTCCCAGCCTGGATCCACCAGCTGACACATGAAGCCACCAGACCCTGAGCTCGGAGAGGCACTGCCCCCGCTCTGCAGCCTCGCCCCCCGGCTCCCTCCCGCCTTGCCCGGGAAGGGCTCCTCCCGCGGGTCCAGGCGCTGAGAACGCCTGCCTCCTTTCTTGCTCCCCAGCTGAACATTTTGCCAGCCTTTCTCCAACCAACTAGTAAGACACGCAGTATGTACTCTGGGGGAAATATCATATTTAAGTTCTGCCTCTGATTTTTCTGGTCTCAGCTGATCTGAGGATTCTCCAGACTCCGGAGTTTCCACACGCAGTCCTGGGTAATGGGAGCCCTACCGCACTGATTGATAATTGCCTGCTAGTGAGTTGGTACAGAGCAAATTGTCCTTGCTAACAACCTCTTTCCTCTGCTGTTGGATTCCACTAAGTGCTGAAAAGGGTCAGTTTTAGATTTCTGCAGTTCTTGCAGTCCCCTGCAAGGAGAGATAGACCGATCTTTACGTGAGCTAAGTGATAGAGAAAGAACTTGGCAGTGTTCCTAGGTTGATTTTATTTCGGTCTTGTGAACACATCACTCTTGCGGACATCACAAATCCCCAGACTAGGTAGGACCCAATACCACTGAAGGGAAGATTCATCACCACATTCCCGAGCGCCAGGCAGAGGACGCAGATGGGTAATGCCCAGTGCCATGGACTCCCGTGGAAGGGTTGCTGCAGGAAGAAATCCCTTCACTTCCACCTCCGGGGCTGGGCTGGAGCAGAGGCCCATCATTAAGAATAGATTGGGTGGTAAGTGTACGGTTTCTTTCATCAAGCGCTCATCAATTTGTCAGAAATAAGGTGAGATCCATTGCTCCCAGAAGGCCATTTGAGCCACTAAGGTCCTCCAAGTATTTCAGGTTGCTGCATATGGAGACTGGTGTTTCAAAACTGTATCAAGTTTTTTAAAGCATCAAATCCACATACTTCAGAAAAGCAATGACACAACATATTTTCAGTAGGAGCTAACCTACATTTGAAATTAAGAATGGAAGAAGTGAAATGGAAAAGGTTAAAAATTGGAATTTAATTTCCCATTATTTAAAATAACTTGTTAAAAATAGCACTGCTGTTAAATGACTATCATTTGAGGGGCTTCTTTTGGACCTCATGTAGGGCTGTCTCCTTCATTTGGTTTGGCAGAGGAAAGAAGAAAATAAACAAATGAACTTTTAGTTTCAGAGCCTTAATTTTGGGCCTTTTAGAAGTTACCTTCAGAATTCTTCAAATATTAGAGAAAAGACTGCCATCAAAGTTTTAAGACAAAGTTACAATGTAAAGTTTCTATAATACAGTATGTGCAGATGCAGGAAGACAATGCTAAATTCTGAATCATGTGAGTAGATCGACAACATTTGTTGGTATTAGACCTTAGGGCTAGAATTTGAAAACTGTTATTTGCCTGAAAGGATAATCTTAGATTATTCTGCCTTCACTGAATTACTTTTTAATTATAAAAATTAAAATAATAATAACTAATAGACACACTCATCAAGCCAATAAAAATGTCGTTAGAGAGAACCTATTCAACATTTCAAAAGGCCTATTTTTAAGTAGGACAATCTATAAAATACACTTTGAGCTATCAAATAGGGAAAGACTGTCTCTTAAAATTTAATCATAGAGGCCTAAAACTCTAAAGAATTAAAAAAATCAGTAAAAACTAAATCAAAACTATTAACCAATGGCCAAAAAAAATTCTAGAGTTTAAAAATCAGTAAAAAAAATAATTTAAAAAACTATCAACCAAAAGCAAAAAACAAACCCCCAAACCCCACAGTTAAGAACAATTGAATTTATTTTAACATAACTTTATTTTATTTTGTACTATACTAGATGACTCCAGCTGTTTACATGAGAGTAGGGTATGAGTGGAGCAAGGGAAGAAGTTTGTTTGTTTGTTTTTGGCACACGGGCTTAGTTGCTCCGTGGCATGTGGGATCTTCCTGGAGCAGGGATTGAACCTGTGTCCCCTGCATTGGCAGGCGGATTCTCAACCACTGCGCCACCTAGGAAGCCCTGAGCAAGGGGAGAAGTGAAGAGGCTAGTTAGGAAGTAGGTAAAGAAGACCACGAACAAGGACCATGCAGTGGAGACTGGAAAAAGTTGTATTCCTGACATATTTAGAAGACAGATAATGAGATGCATAGTCCAGCAAAGGAGAGGGTGTTGTCAAGGATGATGCTTAAGATTCTAGCTTCCATAACTGGATGGGCGGTAGTGACAGCCTTCCTCTAGGCATGGAACACTAGGTTATGTGGAAGGGATATCATGAGTTTGATTTGGTCCAGGTTCAGTTTTTTAGTCTCTTCGAGATAGTCAGATGAGTCAGGAATACAGAGGAGTGGTTTGGATTGGAGATACATATTTGTGAGCCGCTGATATATATTGAGAATGAGCGGCCGGAGAGGTAGAGGAAAACCAGGAGAACACAGTGTCATAAAAGTCAGGTTGAAGGGGGATTTCTAGAAGGAAGAGCTAGGCAAAGGAGTTGAATACTGTTGAGAGTTCTAGTTGGATGAGGACTGAAATACCTTTGAACATAGTGGCTTGATGGTTGTTGACGATTAACTTGAACAAGAGTTATTTCAGAGGAGTAATGGAGAGACAGGACTAGAGGCCAGGTTGGAGTGGGCTAGGGAATGGAGGTAAGGAAATAGGGGCAAGGAGGAAAGGTCATTCTCTCTGAAAGTTCCTACTGAAGGGAAGGAGACAGATCTGGAAGGAAGCAGTGTGGAAGGAGGCTGATTTTTTTTTTCTTTTTTGTTTGCTGAGGTCCTTTTTCTTTCTTTCTTTCTTTCACTTTTTTTTTTTTTTGATAGGTAAGACATTTATTTAGAGATTTATTTAGAGAGAAACATACTCCATAGACAGAGTATGGGCCATCTTAGAAGGTGAGAAAGGCACCTTTTTTTTTTTGAGGTACTCTTGAATGTATTTTTTTTCCTCAAAATTTTTAAACTAAAAAACAAAAACAAAAACAAAAAAACAGTTAACCAATTTATCCCACCCTCACTTCCTGCTCCTGGCAGTCACCAATCTGTTCTGTGTATCTATGAGCTTGGTTTAGCTATTAGGTTATTTATTTTTAGATTTCACATATAAAAGAAATCAGACAGTATTTGTCTTTCTTGACTTACTTCACTCAGAATAATACCCTCCATCCTTGTTGTCACAAATGGCAACATTTCATTCTTTTTATGGCTGACTATTACTCCATCAGATAGATATAAATATAGATATATATCACAATTTCTGTATCCATTCATCTCTCAGTGGACACCTAGGTTGTTTCCACATATTGGATATTGTAATTACGGATGTTGTAATTAATGTTGCAGTTAACATAAGGGTGCATATGTATTTCAAGCTAATGCTTTTGTTCTCTTCAGATAAATACCCAGAAGTGGAACTGCTGGATAACATGGGAGTTCTATTTTTAATTTTTGGAAGTACCTCCATACTTTTTTTCCATACTGGCTGCACAAATTTACATTCCCACCAACACATCCCAAGGGTTCCTTTTTCTCTGCATCCTCACCAACACTTGTTATTTCTAGTCTTTTCCATAATAGGCATTGTAATAGATATGCGGTGATATCTCATTGTGGTTTTGATTTGCATTTTCCTGATGATTAATGATGTAGAGCATTTTTTCATGTACCAGTTGGTAATCTGTATGACTTCTTTGGAAAAATGTCTATTCGGATCATCTGCCTATTTTTAATTTGGATAGTTTGCATTTTTGTGATTGAGTTGTATGAGTTCTTCGTGTATTTTGGATACTAGCTCCCTATCAGATATATGATTTGCAAATATTTTCTCCTATTCAGTAGGTTGCCTTTTAGTTTCATTGATGGTTTCCTTTGCTGTGCAGAAGCTTTTTAGTTTGAATAGTCCCACTGGTTTATTTTTGCTTTTGCTGTCAGATTCAAAAAATCATCACCAAGACCAATGTCAATGAGACCAATGTTACTGCCTATGTTTTCTTCTAGGAGTTTTATGGTTTCAGGTTTTACATGCAATTCTTTAATCCATTTTGAGTTCATGTTCATGTGTTGTGTAAGATAGTGGTCTAGTTTCATTCTTTTGCGTATGGCTGTCCAGATTTCCCAACATGATTTATTGAAGAGATTGCCCCCTCCCCATTGTAAGTTGAAGATGTTGAACCATGCATGTGAGGTGTATGATTCTTTTCATGTACTGTTGAACTCAGTTTTAGTAATATTTTGTTGAGAATTTTTGTATCTGTTTTCATCAAGGATATTGGCGTGTAATTTTCTTTTCCTGTGGCAACCTTGTCTGGTTTCGGTCTTGAACATTCTTAAATGCTGATGGGTAGAATCTAGTATTGGAAGAGATGTTGAAAATAAGGCAGAGAAAAGATAGTCAGGGTGTAAATTGCCTGAGAAGGTAGGAGGGGCTTTAATATGGATGCCGAAGGACAGATTTACCCTAGATTGAAAGAAGGACAGCTCCTCTGTTATAACTGTAGGGAAAGAGAAGCTGATTTGTATAATCAATCGCAAGTAGGTTTGTCATTCTGTAGAAGGAGTGGACAGTAGTTTCTCTTGTTCATATCTCCTGTCTCCTATAACAAGAGATAGAGAGGTACCGAAAGTTTGCAGAGAGCAGTGAAATGGGAGTGAAATGGGACCTGACTGACCACAGAAGCTGTTATTGCCATTGCTGTGGTTTTCATAATTTTGTAGGTTGAGAATTTGAGCTAGGAACACATTTTGCTAGAAAAATTGGCTAGTCTTTCATGAAATTCATAAAAATCTGCTTAACTCCTGCTGAAATAGTAATATCATATGAATGGTATTATTTCAACTTTAGTGATTCAAGTTGGTGCTCAACAAATGCTTTAAGAAAGGGAGATTTTTCTAACCATTATTTGCAACAAATTAGTGAATGTATCTATTGATGTGCAAGACAGTAATACTCCCAAGTATCTCTTTGAAGTAATGTCTGCCCCCTACCCACCTACCCATTTTTTTCTTTGACCTTGAGTCTCCTAGTGATGGCCAGAGAAGAATTTAGAATTTACACCCTATACCAGACATCCACAGACTGGCTTATTTGGATAATTCATGGGAAATATAACCAAAATATTTAGTTTTGCAACATCAATACTGCACAAGTTTTTCACAGATATTTGTGTGATTTTTTTGGTTGCTTTGGATTGTATAATTTCCTGCCTTGATAGTTCAGACAAATATATTAGGGAGACTATCAGTGGGTATCTTTCTTCAATGTATTGTGTTAAATCATCAGATTGTTAAAGTGCTTTGTCTCCTATGCAGGAGGTGATACTTTAATACTTGTTGATTTTCAGCTACAAAATTCACTGCCTGGATGGACCTACCCTAATGCCATATAAAAGCTTGTATGAGGTGAGAAAGTCATGCAGAACAAGGCAGGTTTTCTTGGAAGTTTTATATTTTAAAAAGTTTTCAGCTTATTAGTAGAGCAGGTTACCTCTTGCAGGCACATTTTCCTTCTGCTCGAATGCTGTAAACACCCCAGCAGGGACAATAAATAGCAGTGTAGACAGGAAGGAAAAATATTTGTTAAGAGTCACTCCTGCACTTTCTCTTCTTGATTTTTTTCAGTGTAAGATTTAGTTGCAGAAACTGGAAATAATAGAATTGTAAAAATTTAGACAGCAAAATTATAAAGTGACAGAGGATAAGAAAATATGTGTATAGGTTTGCCTTTTGAAATGTAAGGCAAAAAAGCAAGTGCACATCAGACCTTTCTAATTATAATTTGCATTCACAGAGTTCAGAGTGGACCTGGGTCTTACCAGCTTCTAAAGGCACTGCTTTTCTCCTTCATGCCACAGATGAAAGAAACAGGGTATGTGGTGAGTTCAAATTTCGCGAGTTTATGCAGCAATTCTGTGATGGAATAAAATGTAAGAAATTGATGTTTTGTATTTAGGTTTGTATCTTATAGAAGTTGGAAGTAAGGCTTTACAATAAAGTTAACTAACACAGTTGGTTTATTCTTTTGGAAATTCACAGTAATATTCAATAGCTTGTGTTTTATGAGATCAAATGGCTTCTTAAATTCATACTGTGCTATTGTCTCTAGTCTGGTATGCAAAGGCACATTTCTCTACTATAGTTTTTTTTTTCTTTTTTAAAACCCCTTTGTGATTTTACAGACTTTGGAATTATATTGAAGTATAGACTGGATGTTGTCAAACATACTCAGATTTAATGTTGTCTGTCAAAGCAGACTCCCGTCTCATTGATTTTTAAGGTTCTTGGGGCCCTGGTTTGAAAATGTCTGCCTTGGGTTTTCAAACAGTTATCTCTCCTAGACAGACGGACTCTGCTATCTATGAAGTTGATGTTACTCTTGATCATATCAAGTGGACATCTTTTATTATGCAGATATAAGATCGCAACTTTCCTGTTACACATAAGAGAACATATCTTGTCAATTCCAGGATACACGAGTGTGTGGTAATCAGGGTTGTCCGTTGCATAGCAAGAAACAAATCTGGATTAATTAAACAAAAAAATAATTTAATGGTCATATCTGGGAAGGGAAGGAGTGGACCTGGCTTCAGGCAGAGGTGGAGCCAAAGGTTCAGTTGGTGCCAAGTAGCAGGACATCTTCTGTGTTGCATCTGAGCTGGCTTTCTTCTCAGGGGAGAGCTCTCCAGGTAGGGTTACCAGGTGATCAAGGCTGTTCGAGGCTTAAGCAAGCCTTCCTTCTAGGCTGTGATCAAAGAGGAAGGATTCAGGGGGAGGGTGCTTTCTCCCCCAGAAGATGTAATTGTCTTTAATAAAATTCTGATTGGCTCCACTTGGATGATGTGTCCAAGGGTGAAAGGTTACTCTTGTTTGCCAACTTGGGTCACTTGCCCACCCTACCTGTGGCCATGAGGGCACGTGACAGACAAAATGCAGAGAGGAATTCCCCCAGAGAAAAAGGGGGTCTCTGGACTCTTTGAAGAAAGGGGAAGGAATTCCAGACTACTGAAGCCACAGTTGTCTGCTCTTCAGAAGTCCCCTCTTTGTTACTTAGTTGTTTTCAAGCGCGAGTGTATAAAACTTTCAGTTCTTCATTTTGATTAGGGTTGATGTTATTGTGTTGTGTTTTATTTTGCTTTATTTTTACTTTTTCACCTAAATATCCACTCGTAGAAGACAGCATGAATCCATAGGTTTTATTTCACAATCTGTGGGTAGTACTTCATCTAGGGTTGACTGTCGGTCAAAATTATAAAGCAGGTGAAGGAGTTCCTTTTCTTTTTAAATAAACTTATTTATTTATTTATTTCTGGCTGCGTTGGGTCTTCATTGCTGCACGTGGGCTTTCTCTAGTCATGGTGAGCAGGGCCTACTCTTCGTTGCGGTGCTCGGGCTTCTCATTGCCGTGGCTTCTCCTGTTGTGCAGCACGGGCTCTAGGCCCGTGGGCTTCAGTAGTTGTGGCACACGGGCTTAGTTGCCCTGCAGTATGTGAGATCTTCCTGGAGAAGGGCTGGAACCCGTGTCCCCTGCATTGGCAGGCAGATTCTTAACCACTGCGCCACCAGGGAAGTCCCAAAGGGGTTCATTTTTAACTGCATCTTGTTTTTGGTGAATGCCCTGTATTTTATTCTCTCTTTCCTCACAAAGACCTTGAAAGAAATAGATTACTTTAAGATTATAATACTTAACCCACAGAATGGTAAAATTTCAGGGAAGGTTTTAGAGACAAGGAATCTTCCAGGATACCCTCATGAGGATACTGAATAAGGCACCTGTGCACACTGGTGTCAGGGTATACCAGTGGGGTTCAGAAATGCTAAGTTGCCTTTGAGGGGAAAATGAGGACATATTTATTCTGGCGGCTTGCCATGAAGACACAGCCTGAGACTTACTGATAGAGTAATACGTTTTCTTCAACAAATGAAAAGTTTTTACGCTAACATGATTGGTGGACTCTAGGAATACAGTTTGCAATAAACACTAATCACACCATAAAAGGAAAGGCTGGGAACAGTATGTCCTTCTTCAAATCTTTTGTGGTATGTTTTCTTGAGGTATGTTAAGCTTCACAGAGCATGAAGAAATAGAGAATGTGAATAGACCAATTACCAGTAATGAAATTGAATCAGGAATACAAAAAACTCCCAGCAAACAAAAGTCCAGGACCAGATGGCTTCACAGGTGAAGTCTACCAGATATTTAGAGAAGAGTTAACATCTGTCCTTCTCAAACTATTCCAAAAAATTGCATCCATTCTATGAGGCCAGCATCACTCTCTTACTAAAATCAGACAGATACCACAAAAAAAGAAAATGACAGACCAATATCACTGATGAGTATAAATGCAAAAATCCTCAACAAAATATTAGTAAACGGAATCCAGCAATACATCTAAAGAATCATACACCATGATCAAGTGGGATTTATCCCAGGGATGCAAGGATTTTTCAATATCTCAAATTGATCACTGTGATACACTACATGAACAAAATGAAGGATCAAAACCAGATGACTATATTGAGATATATTGGAAACAAGTCCCTATAGTGTCAGTTTGTTTTCTTTTACAAAATGTTACATTTTAAAACTTCCTCCCCCTAATTTCTTGGCTTTGTTGGGTCTTCATTGCTGCGCGAGGGCTTTCTCTAGTTGCGGAGAGCAGGGACTACCCTTTGTTGCGGTGCACGGGCTTCTCATTGCGATGGCTTCTTTTGTTGTGGAGCACGGGCTCCAGGCACTCGGGATCAGTAGTTGTGGCACGTGGGCTCAGTAGTTGTGGCGCATGGGCTTTGTTGCTCCGAGGCATGTGGGATCTTCCTGGGCCAGGGATCAAACCTGTGTCCCCTGCATTGGTGGGCGGGTTCTTAACCACTGTGCCACCAGGGAAATCCGCCCTTTAAAACTTTTTAAAAGATGCATACTTAAATGGGGATGTATGCCTCACCCATGAAAGCACATGACAGAAAGCACAACTTAGTTTCAGAGGCTGGGAGTCCAGCCCCAGCTCCACCATGACTGTGTGCAGTTCTGAACACACTGCTTCATCCTGCTGGGCTGCCAAGGTCTATGTCTGTAAAAGACAGATACTGAATTAAGTCATCTTTTAGGACCTTATCGGTTGCAGCACTGAGTGATCCTACTGTCTTATAAGCAGTTTTTAAAAAGACGTTAGAGTGGGCAGGTCATCATCCAAGGTCACGTGAGACCTTGGATGGGGCAGGAGGGCTGTACTCCAAGACATCACATGGAGTAGCTCACACCAACAGGGCTCCTTTGTGCTTCTGATATTTGAAACCTTCTCAGTATATTTTCTTTCTGAACTGTTTGTGTTCCTAACATGGACGGTGACATGGAGAGCGTGTCCTATGTCTATCTGTATATACTGTTGGCTTGCATGAGAAATCTGATAATAAAATAACGTACTATCAGAGGAATGACAGGATGATCAAAACCATGAGAAAGTCAAACAAAGAAACCACAAAACATGCAGACACAGACACCCCTCATCAAAACTCTTCTCTGCCTGATTTCTCTTAAGTACAGGGCGAGTCAGTATTCCCATTCAGCAGGCATCAGGAGTGCTTATTTCATGAAGGATATTTGTAAGCTAACTACAGGGGAGGGAGGGAATATGGGGATATGTGTATAAATACAGATGATTGGACTTGGTGTACCTCAAAAAATAAATAAATAAATTTAAAAAAAATTAAGGAAAAAATTTATTGAGAATATAAGCGTTAAAGCATGGCTGTTCTTTAAGTTTCTCTGATCATGTGCTGTTATGCTACTGGAAAGTTCCTGCCTTTCTAGACACCCTGTCAGTGGAAGCAGATTGACACCAAACTGGGTTTCTGCTCTCCATTTCCAGTTCCAATCAGGAGCAGTAACAGAGCAACCCTAGTGCCAGGTCAAGCTGAAGACAAATGATACCCCGTTTGGCCGTCGGTCTCCTTTCACATTGCCTCCAGCTTCTATACCAGGAGTATATTATTTTTAGAGTGTTTTTCAGACCAATCTTGAGCTTAATTGCAGGTTTGCCTATAAGGTTGGAAGCTTTACCTACCACGTACTGTGCTTTTGACCTAGAAGTTTTCTGAGCCAATTTGGGGGTCTTCATAGAGATTTGGGTGGGCTTATACTGCTGAAGCTGTGGCTAGCTGGAGCAAATATTCTCAGTCTCATGAAATCCAGGACGTAGGGTATGTTGCTAACACACAAATAATCCTCAGTGATGTGCTCGAGGGAGTCAGAGAGAAACTTCTCCATCTGTCTAGCAAAGCCTGCCTCGGCCGTGATTTTCACAACCACGTCCCTTAATAAAAGCTGTCCTTGGAAAACAGTATAAAGAAAATAAAGTGGTATAAAGGCCCCTGAAGATTCTACCTGTTCCCCTGAGGCTGTAATGATGACCCTGACTTTAAAATCCCTTGTCTTGTTCCTTCAGAGTTTTCCCATTTCGTGCTGCTTGGGAGTTCCTCTGTAAAACAAGCCTGTGGGTAATGAGGAAATTATTGCCTTAATTGAAGGTCAGGTCTACAAAGATCCAGGTAGGTGTGCTCTGGCTGATGGAAAAATCCCCCAGAGTGGTATCCTGCTGCTCCGAAAGAAAGGTCGAGTTGCAATTTGTCAGAACTGTGGTGGCCCCTGATTGGACTCCAGTACCTTGTCTTAATCTCACAGTCGGGTCATTTCCATTTCTGGTGACTCCCCTCATTTGAAGGAGAAAAGGAAGAGCCCCCAAGGGCTTCATAATTAAACACAAACACTCTCACGGTCTTAAGTCAAAGCTGAATGACTCTATATCCTGTTGGTGTTGTGTTTGTGCCTTCTACACAACTGTGACCTTTCAGGTCCGCCTAGATTAGTGCCATGCCTTGTTGTTTTTCTCTTTCTTCTAGTGCCTTTCTTTTAAAAAGAACCAAGAGAGTGGTATTTTGGTGTTTGCTTTCTTTTCTCTTTGGTTATTGTTAACATCTAGGGTTGACACACTTTTTAGCCTAAAGCAGGGAGGACATTCTAAACACAAAAGCCACTGTACTTTCAACAACTCGATTTCCTAAACCACTGGAGGATTCTGGGATCTCTTAGACTGCAGTGTAAGCATTTTATAGGGTTTCCCATGACAGCATTATTAGCTAGCAGTTTTACCTAAATAGACTTCGTAGTTTCCTTCTTCTTCTTCTCTCTCTCTCTCTTTTTTTTTTTATTGTTTTTTTGGCCAATTTACTTTCTCTTTCTATAACTGCAACCATTAAATATACATTCTCAATATCTCAGTTCCTCTTCTTTCCCCGGTGGAATATTTTCAATTCTGTAATTTCAGCTCCTGCTGCTTATTTTGGGTCATTATTATTATGTATGGTCCCTAGTCTGGACATGGGTTATGCTCTAGATATGTTTCAAAATTAGAGTTCTACGTGGTTCCCCACAGAAACAATGTCATAAAAGATAAACCACAGGCCAGTCCACCAAGACAGTTTAAACTCACACATAGCTGGACTTCCATTTATGGTAGTTCTGAGCTGTGGGGTGCTTGAAGACCTGAGCCCTGGTTATTTTTTAAGAGGGGTTGGGTCACTAAGTCAACAGGATACTAATAAGGATAGGCTAGCAAGAACTAACGGGACTCCTCTCTTGGGATTGCAGGGGTCGTGGACCCCTGATGCCGTGGTTGCTTGGGGGTCCTAAGAGGATTCACATTCCAGGAAGGAGGGCCCTCACAACTGAGGACATCAGTTTGAAGAAGAGGGTCAGAGTAAACCAGTGTCATCAGTGAGGCCAGGGATGGCTTTGTCACCTAGGGTGGATCAGCAGGTAGGCAGATTGCTTCTATTGGTAAATGGGTTATTGGAAGTTAGGGGCTGTCTTAATCGATGTAGTTATAACTTTTTCACTATTACAGGATCACTTGATGCTTTCAAATATTCGAGGGATACTCATCACTTTTCTCTTAAAGCAAGGCCATCTAGTTCTCTCTCCTTGAATCATGCCTTTATGTTGTTGTTATTGGATGAAAACGGTTATATAAAATGCACTATTTTAAAATTTTCCAGGGTAGATTTGGAGGGTTATTATCATTATCCTTTACTCTTCCTTTCATGACTCAAGAATAATTTTTGCACTTTCATTTAGCCTTTAAAAAATAGAATAATGGGTCCAAGGATAAAGTCAATTGCAGAGTGACCCTGGTAGCTTTTGCGTCAAAATTGCTATATTGTGCTGTTTTTAATATCAAGTTGCCATTGTTTGGAGGGAAAAAGATTATTTCAAAATGATTTCAACAATCCAGAGTGGCATTTAAGAAATATTATCCCCAATCATGCTATAAGTTTTCGGATGTATTCTTATGGCTGAAGATTGTTTTGTAAAACCTTTATGACTGCTCTTCTTCCCTTTAATGTTGTAGTCTAGAAATATTTAGACAGCTTGATGTTATGTCGGACATATCCTTGAGGCCATCAGAAAGTCTAGCTCCTTTTCCCAAATCCAGTTTGATATTTTTTATATATCCAGGGTGGAGTTTAGAAAACCTGGGTGACATGATCAACAAGCCATTTTGAGAATTGCTCAGAACTCCATTTTATCTTTTTTTTTTTTTTTTTACAAAAAAACCCCAACCTTTAAAAATCAGAGACCCTGGCACAGCGCTCTCCAACTGTGCCACAGAAGGCCACAAGGATATTGGCGCTTTTTCCTGTCTATTTTTGTCCCCTACCATAGCATAGCCCTGGAAGGGAGCTTTAGAAGACATCAATCTGCACTGTTGCCTTCGTGCTAAACATCACAGAGAAGACATAACCGAGTCTGTTCTAAAAGGCTGGACAGTGGGAAGTATTTCAAAATTAACTGACAAATATTTGTGCTTACTATGTAGATAGAACACTATGGAGAGAAGAACACGGTGTTACTCATGGGTATTATCCATACCCCTAAGACCTTACATTTCATTTGGAGAGGATAGATACGTTTATGTGCATAACACTGCGATCAGAGGCTCCTGAATTTGTTGTAGATCTCGAAGATCCAACTTATTGATCGCTGCAAATATCTCCTCTTGACTTCCCTGCCTTTGATCCTATCAGTTCATCACTGGGAAATTGTAACTGCTAACAAATTTTACCCACGTCTCAATCCTAAAGGCTTTAATGTAAGATAATTAAGTCTTCAGAGGTTAAATAACTATTTTAGTAATCGTCAGCTGGGAGACAAATTTTGTCTTTACCAGTTATTAACCTTATGGCCTTGGCAATATTACTTAATGTTTTTGCTTTTCGATTTCACATCTGTAAAATGGGGGAAAATATACCTACTCATAGGCTAGGGAGGGTTCCATGTTTGATTTTCAGAATAGTGTCTAATATGGGGTAAGTGCCCATCATATCAATGGTGTTCATTCAACAGTCATTCAAATATTTCATTACACCTTTAATATTTCATTTCATCTTCCTCCTTCCGCCTGCTCTTTTCTAGGTGGAACCTCGCCATTTGCGTGATTAATGGTATAACGATTCAACTGTTGATCACAGAATACAGTTTCTTAACTGACTCAGTCTTCTTTGTTGATGATTTTTTTTAACCCTTTTAAAAAAAATATTTATTTTTATTTAATGGCTGCATAGGGTATTCCTTGCTGCGTGGGCGTCCTGTAGTTGTGGAGGGTGGGGGCTACTCTTTGTTGCAGTGTGAGGGCTTCTCATTGTGGTGGCTTCTCTTGTTGGGGAGCATGGGCTCTAGGTGCACCGGCTTCAGTAGTTGTGGCACTCACGCTCAGTAGTTGTGGCTCGCAGGCTTACTTGCTCCACAGCATGTGGGATCTTCCTGGACCAGGGATCAAACCCTGTGTCCCCTGCATTGGCAGGCAGACTCTTAACCACTGCACCACAGAAGCCCTTCTTTGTTTATTATTAATGTCACCCTTACTCCAAATAAGCATGAATAGGAAAGAGTAGATCAATTACTATGTTCTAAATACTATCCTTGTAATATTGCATCCCAAGTTTTCAAAAGTACTGTAGCAAAAAAGGTGAACAAAACATAAGGGTTTCCCTCAAAGATTTTAAATAACTTTCTAATTTTTTTACTCTTAAGTCTGAAGGGCCAACCATGGGTTAGGAAGCATTTGAGAAAAACCTGCAGCACAAAAGTAAAACACCAGAAAAGAAAACTGACCCTAAAGGAAAGAGAGAGAGTTCAGGGAGGAAAAAGAACCTAAAAAATACTCAGAACCTATGACTAGTATACTCAGAGGGAATTGAGAAGATGGGGCAACATTCGTGAGAGACACATTGAGGTGAATCATCCGAGTCAGTTAATAGGGGCCTTAACTCCACTTGGTTGATAGTGTGTTTCAGCAACATGGATGGATCTAGAGGTTTTCATACTGAGTGAAGTAAGTCAGATAGAGAAAGAGAAATATTGTATGATATCACTTATATGCGGAATCTGAGAAAAATGACATAAATGAATTAATTTACAAAACAGAAACAGACTCACAGACATAGGGAATGAAATTATGGTTACCAGCGGGGAGGAGTGGGGAGGGAGGGATAGTTAGGGAGTTTGGGATTGACATGTACACTCTGCTATATTTCAAATAGATCACCAACAGGACCTACTGTATAACACAGGGAACTCTGCTCAATATTATGTAACAACCAAATTGGGAAAAGAATTTGAAAAAGAATAGATACATATATATATGTGTATAACTGAATCACTTTGTGTACACCTGAAGCTAACACAACATTGTTAATCAACTATACTCCAATATAAAAAAAAAGTTAAAAAAAATCAAAAGCTTAAATTTGTTCTAGACTTAGCTTCCAATTTTGTGAAGTGCTTGATGTGGTCCATGGCTGTGTCACTGTCATTCCATTTTCTGTGTATGCTTTTACCCAGACCTTCGTTCACCAGTGAAGTCCTAGTGTTAGCACATTCGTTTCTTGGAAGATATTTATTCCTTGCTGGAACAGTGTGTGTGTGTGTGTGTGTGTGTGTGTGTGTGTGCGTGTGTGTGTGTGTGCGCGCGCGCGCGCACATTCCCAGGACCATGGTTTGGTTTTGTTCTGTTCTGTTTTAGAGACTCCTGTCTGTCTAGCTACATACACACTGTGGCACCTAGGATCAAATGATTTCGAAGCTTAAGAACATTAAAAATGATCTCGTTTTACAGGTGAGAAAACTGAGACCCAGATAAGGTCACACATTTAGGGGCCTGGCTCAGGTCTACTGGTCTCTGGCCTCATAAATACCAAATAAAAACCATAGAAGCTTAGAAAGGCAGAGTGGATTTTAGTAGGAAAGGAACTTGAGCTGAGCCTTCAAGGATGTGTAGGGATAACATGGGGTCTCTGCTCCCTTCTAAGTGTAGGTAGGGTACAGAGAAGCATGTCAAGTATTTAAACACCTTTAAAGGCATAAATGTGTAAGATTTGTTTGAGGACAGTGAGTAGACAAGAAGGAGAAGATAGACGTAATACAGTAACAGAACTTGAGGTTGTTGCTTGCATGTGGAGTGCTGCTAATGCCAAAGGAAAGGATTTTATACTTGATCCTGTAAGCAGTTAAGAGTAACTAAAGCTCTTTGGATAGGAAAGTAGCGTGTTTGGTAGGGTCTCGGGAAAATGTATCTTGTTTCATTAAATGGGATTGATCAAAGTGTAAAAAGAGTGGACACAGGAAGACCAAACAGTGTCATCTAAGAATGAGAATCATCTAACAGAGAACATCTAAGAATGAAGGGAACTAATAATCTCTTTAAGAAATTGCTTCTATTTGGAGCCATTCTATAATAAGACACAGAGAAGGAAAAAATCAGATAAACATTTCCCCTGGTTTTTGAATGGCTATTCCACTTATATGTATATCCCTAAATACGTTTTGACTTCTTTCTGCTTTAAGCACAATTAGCCCTTTCTGGCTTTCTCCATTGACTTCCTAGATGTTCTTTTCCCTGGTTCTTTTTCCATCTGTATTATTGATGTTGCTCCTTTCTTTTTTTCACACTATGTCCCACTCCATTATCCCTATCATTCTACCCTTAGCCCTCTTTCCTTCACACTCCAAATCTTCCTTGTTGAACCTGGTCCCATTCTTGGCTTCAGCTCTCATCTGTAATCTGTGATTCCTCGAATCCATCATGACCTCTCTACTGCACTTCAAATCCAGGTGTCCATACAGATGGGCCACAGCCAATTCAAATCCAAAGAGTTCCAAATAACTTCATCTCCCTCCTCAATCCACTTCTTCCAAATTTTCTTCTTAGACTCTTCCTCTTGCTTACATCATCCATCAAGATATCAAAGCTGGGAGCTGGGAGGTCTCTGTGGTTACAATCCACCCTATTATACCACTCTCAAAAAGATCAAATCTGCTTGAACGCCTTTGATGGTTTCTTGTGTGTATAGGATAAAATTCACATTCATAGTAGGATAAGTATATTCCTTAATAACCTGGTCTCATATTCCTTCTGGAATCGTGTTCTGCTGGTCTGCCCCATTCACCCTCTTCTTTAGGAATCCCACTTTGATGCCTCTGATTGGTATCCATCCATCTCCTCATTCTTCAAAACTGACCTAAAGTATCAGCTCTCTTGTGAAGCCTTCCCAGAATCCCTGGCTACAAGACGCCCTACCCTCTATGTTCCCTAGTATTTTGTCAATTATCCTTCTTACATGGTGTGTCCTGGTTACTGATGTGGTTTTTGCTTCCTTTACTAAAGTACAGAATCCTTGAGAAGAGGGAGTCTGTCTTATTCATCTTTTTCCCAGGGCCTCGCAACGTGCTGTATAAAAGTCTGTTAAATTGAATAGAGAAATAATAAAAAGGTTGACATGAAGTATATTTTCTTTCTGATGTTCGCATCCTAATTATTAGAAGACATTGGAGGCCTGGGATGAGAACGGACTCGTAATGAGCATCTACTTTGTGCTGTGTGCTACACAATGTGGTTTCCATCTTCGCTCATTTGATCCTCACGGGGACATGATAAAATTAGTATTATTATCCCTACTTACATATAAGTAAAATGAAGTTCAGAGAGTTTAAGTCACTGGCAGACTCTAATTTATAGATTCCAGGTCTTGGAAGTTAGTAAAAACTAGGACAAGGACTCAAATTAACTTGAGTTCCCCTAAAGCCATAGACACATTAAATGACTCAGAAGAACTCTAAGTGGTTTGAATTCTAGGGAAAAGGCTATATAAATATGATAATGACATTTTCTTATTCCAAACCCTTTCAACTGCATTGTTTTTGCAGACAAATGAACTAAATTCCAATTCTTCAGCCTAACTTTTAGGAGCCAAAAAACTGGGTGGTGACATTCATTTCCACTCTTCACTACCATGAATTCTATCTACACACGCTGTCCTGCTGGAATGAACTCCATGGACTTATGCATCCTTCTACCTTCCTACTTTTGCTCATTATTCCTCCCACCTGGAATGTACTTTGTCTGAAGGATACTCACAGTGCTAATTAGCTTACTTAGGCTTATCCTAATTAAATATATGGTTTTCTTAAGCTTTTGGAAAAGTGAAATTCTTCATGGGCCACCATTGTAAACTCTGTGGCAGTTCAGGAATGTCCTGCTAGAAAAAATACCCTAAGGAAAAACAGATTTGCTTTAGTACATTACAGGAAAGAAAAAGAAGGTTGATACTTCCATCAACACGATGAAACATCACCAGAAACATGGCTTGAAATATGGAAAGATGATTGAAACTTTAGGATATAGAAAGTTGGTTTTGTTTTGTTTTCTTTTTCCTTTTCTTTTCTTTCAATTTTTTGGCTACGTTGGGTCTTTGTTGCTGCGCGTGGGCTTTCTCTAGTTGTAGCAAGCGGGGGCTATTCTTCCTTGAGGTGTGCAGGCTTCTCATTGCGGTGGCTTCTCTTGTCGAGGAACATGGGCTCTAGGTGCGTGCACTTCAATAGTTGCAGCACTAGGGCTCAGTAGTTGTGGCTTGTAGGCTGTAGAGTGTAGGCTCAGTAGTTGTGGTGCATGGGCTTAGCTGCTCCATGGCATGTGGGATCTTCCTGGAGTAGGGATTGAACACGTGTCACCTGCATTGGCAGGTGGATCCTCAACCACTGTGCCACCAGGAAAGTCCTGAAAGTTTTTTGTTTTTTCTTTTCTAACAACCCATCTTAAGAGACCACTGTGAACAAATTTACCACATCTGTCAACCTCCTAATCTAAACTTCCCCTCAACCAGTTCTCTCACGTGCCCCATGCCCAGTTCAGCTATGTACAGCCCCGGCCTTGGCAAAAGATCAGGATGGCCGCATACATCTGCCTGCTGGATTCGATCCAGGATTAGCCAAACTTTGTTCGATTCTCCAGTTTTCAATCCATCTCTGGTCCAGCATGTATAGTACAGTAATTATACAGTTACACAATGGAGCATAATGTATATGTTCCAGCACATTCAACTCTGTGTTTTCTGATTACAAGTCACTAACTTAGGGTCGGGGGTGGGAGACAGTGTCTCTAAAGATGATTGAAGCACAGC
This sequence comes from Hippopotamus amphibius kiboko, assembly GCF_030028045.1. Taxonomy (NCBI): domain Eukaryota; kingdom Metazoa; phylum Chordata; class Mammalia; order Artiodactyla; family Hippopotamidae; genus Hippopotamus; species Hippopotamus amphibius. The sequence continues at coordinate 119,438,451 of NC_080189.1, read as the reverse complement.
TGCTGGGCGGGTCCTCCCCACAAATGTAAACCAGAGGAGGGGGCTGGCCTCAGAGCTGGCACTCGCAGGGACAATTTCCCCCGCCTTCCCCGGTGCCACAGAAGCAAGTCTACTTTTGTTCACATATTTTTATACGAGGTTAAGCTTTTCATGGGTCGTGTGTAAAACTTTATTCCTCTGGATGAGCAGTGGTAAACATGTGTGACATTCAGAGAAACAGCACATCAATTAGGCCTCTATTGTCTGCGCATTGTGGCCCTCTTCCTCAAGGAGTGTGGAGAAAAGAGAAAAAAAGAGAAAATAAAAAGTCAAATGACTTGGGGACCCAGAGGATTGTTATATTTACAATCTCTTATCTGAAATCCTTTGTTTAGTTATTTATTTACTTGTTGGCTATTTATCTGGAGGCCAAGACAGATCAGCTCGGACAACTCACTTGGCAAGATGACCTGATCTGACTTCTGGCTAGGCTTTTTTTTTTTTTTAATTAATTAATTAATTAATTTTATTTGTTGGCTGCGTTGGGTCTTTGCTGCTGCACACGGGCTTTCTCTAGTTGAGGCAAGTAGGGGCTACTCTCCATTGTGGTGCGCAGGCTCCTCATTGTAGTGGCTTCTCTTGTTGTGGAGCACAGGCTCGAGGCGTGTGGGCTTCAATAGTTGCGGCACACAGGCTCAATTTTGTGGCTCCCGGGCTCCCGAGCACAAGCTCAATAGTTGTGGTGCTTGGGCTCAGCTCTTCCGCAGCATGTGGAATCTTCCCAGAGCAGGGCTCAAACCTGTGTCCACTGCATTGGCAGGCAGACTCCCAACCACTGTGCCACCTAGGAAGTCTTGTTGCTAGGCTCTTAATGGTCTTTATTTATCCCACTTAGTGTCACAATTCATGGTTTTGCTACAGAAATATTAATGTGCTTGATTCGAGGGTACCAACCACCCATAGGGATCCCTTTGGGATGTGACGTGTGTACCATATTTGTTTTGTAAAATTTGAAAAACTCTGAATAGTGAATGCATCTGGCCAAAGGGGCTTTGAGTTAGTGATTAAGACCTGAAATTCAGGAGAGACTATATTGATTTTTTTTTAATAAACTTTATTTATTTATTTACTTATTTATTTAATTTTTGGCTGTGTTGGGTCTTTGTTGCTGCACACGAGCTGTCTCTAGTTGTGGTGAATGGGGGCTACTCTTCGGTGTGGTGTGCGGGCTTCTCATTGCAGTGGCTTCTCTTGTTGTGGAGCATGGGCTCTAGGCACATGGGCTTCAATAGTTGCATCTCGTGGGCTCAGTAGTTGTGGCACAAGGAAACTATCTTGATTTTAAACCTCTCTCTTGAGACATCATAACCTATCCCTCTGGTAAATCCCACCAGCAGTTCTTCAATGTTATCAGCATCTCAAATCCACTGACCTCCCTTCCTTGTGTGGCTCATCTCTGTCCTTGCCTCCACCAACCATCCACACCTTCACCAAAGCAGCAGGACATTGTTGGGAAAAGTCACGTAATTGTGCTGACTGTTCTCACTGAAATTCATCCCCACAGTCTCTACCGTACACTGTCTTGCAGCCCTGCTTTCTTTCCCTGGTAGTTTCTCTTTCCCCCTTGCTTTATGACACTGTCACGCTTTCTTACCTCCTTTTAAAATATCTGTATTCAGTGACCCATCCTGCTCAGCTGATGACCTCCATTCATACTCACTGAAAAAATACAAGCAGACAATGAAAACTAATCCATCTTCCCTCCACTGAATCTACTAACCTAACTGCTGCCTGTACCTGTCTCCCCTGTGCTGATCTGACAACCATCCTCATAGAGGGTTCCTTCCCTCCTATTTTAATAGATGAACTATCCCTGTTGCTATCTAAAGCCATCTCCTCCACTTCTGTCACCTCCTCTGAACTTTTTCTCAAGGACTTCAGTTCTGCAGTTATGGTCTCTCTCTTTCTCTCTCTCTCTACCTCCTCCCAGCCCCATCAATTTATTCACTGATTCTTTTAGACTTGCACCTAAATAGGCCTTAATAGTTCCCACCACCCCTCCAGCTGTCATGGTTCTCCTCCGGTTTTCATCACAGTACAACTTAGGACAGAAGTTCTCAGCACTACTTGCTTGATTTTCTCTTCTCACCCCAGTTGCTGCCACCACACTCCTGACATCACTCTTGTCAAGGTCCCGCGACTTGCAGGTGGCCACGTGCAGTGGTCACTCTCTAGCCTCATCCTAACCTTTCAGTTGTCCCACATTTGACCTTCCTCTCCAAAACCACTTTCTTTTCTCTGCTTCTGTGACAACGCAGTCTCTTGATTTTTCCCTGATGGCTTGTTTATTTCTCCTTGCACCCTTTGCTGCCTGCCTCTACAAGTTGGGGTGTCCCCGAGCTCAGTACTGTGCCCTTTTCTCTGCCCTATTTCACTCAATCTTATCCAATCTGATGGCTTTAAATAAAGACTCCAAACCTACACCCCTAGTAGCCCTGGCCTTGAACCCTGGATCCATATATCCATATATATATATATATACACACACACACACACACACACACACATATATATATATATATATATATATATATATGTCAGTGTGTAACTCTGCCCTGGAAAGTCTAGTGGGCAGGTAAAACAGCACATCAGACACAGAGTTCTTGGTATTTCCCCCTCTGTGAGGTCCTTCCCCAGGACTCCCCATTTTAATAAACAGCAAACACCACGATCTAGCAGCTGCTCAAGTGAAAACCTAACTCCTCATCTCTTCACTGCCAGATAAACAATCCATCTGCAAGTTGCCCACATTCACATCTAAAATACATCCTCATTCCCCTCCTATCTCTCCAGTTCCCTAGTTTAAGCCACCAGGACCTCTCACCTGAGCTATTTTAGGAGGTTCTTACAAGTCTTCCCTATATGCGCTTGCTTTTCTATAATCGCTTCTCTACAGAGCAGCTAAAGCAATTTTTCTGCATGTTCATGCAAGTCTTTGTGCTTCCTAGATCTCCCCTGTGGCTCCCATTTCACTTAGAATAATTCTGAACTCTGCCTCTGGCTCACATGGCCGTGATGATCCGGGGGAGCCCTGGGTCCCAGCCTCCTTCCCTGCCCCCTCCGCCCTCCCTTTCTCTCCCAGACACACCACCTTCGTTCTCTTCTCCACATCAAGGTCTTTCCCATATGGGGCTGTGGAACTCCCTCTTACCTCTGCCTGCAATTTCCCCTCCAGAATCTTTACATCCCTGGTTCTTCTTTTTTTTAAAAAAACTTATTTATTTTATTTTATTTATTTATTTTTGGCTGCATTGGGTCTTTGTTTCTATGAGCGGGTTTTCTCTGGTTGTGGTGAGCTGGGGCTATTCTTCCTTGCAGTGCACAGGCTTCTCATTGTGGTGGCTTCTCTTGTTGCGGAGCATGGGCTCTAGGCTCAAGGGCTTCAGTAGTTGTGACACATGGGCTCAGTAATTATGGCTCACAGGCTCTAGAGCGAAGGCTCAGTAGTTGTGGGGCACGGGATTAGTTGCTCCGCGTCATGTGGGATCTTCCTGGACTAGGGATTGAACCCGTGTCCCCTGCATTGGCAGGTAGATTCTTAACCACTGTGCCACGAGGGAAGCCCCTCTGGTTCTTCTTTATCACTCAGGCTTCAATTTAAAAGTCACCCCCAGTCACTCTCTGTCACATCCCTCTGTGTGACAAAAATCAGAGTCCTTGTTGGCAATTTCCCCTCAGCCCTCGCATCCAGTTAATCAATGAGTTTTATTTTCTCTCTGCCATCTTGCTAAAGTCCATTCATGTCTCTCCTTTCCCACTGCCATTGCCCTCGTATAAGCCACCTTCCTCTCTTGCCTGGACTATAGCAGTAGCCTACCAGCCCTTACACACATTTGTACTTGTTCCCTTCCAATCTGTGCACATCCAGTCATACAACTGCCTTAAGTAGACAACTTCAGTGGCTTATCATTGCACTTAGGGTGACTTTCAGAATCCTCAACAAGATCTCTGAATGATTTGCCTCCAACATTTCTCTTCAGCTGTACCTTTCCATAGCTAAGCATTCTTTCATTCCTTAATCATCGCACACCCTTTCCAACTAAGCACAAGCCTTCCTGATGTGCGACACCACTTCACCATCTCCCTTTTGCCTTCTTCACTCCAGCTCATCCTTCAAGTCTTAGCTTAGAAATCATTTTCTCAGGATCACTTTTCCTGACCATCCCTCAAGACTGGATTTTACTCCTCCCATCATATAGCACATCGCATCCTGTAATTCCCACTTGCAGTGCATATTAAGATTGTATTTAATTCATTCCTCCTTATTGCCACCTCCCCTGCTAGAATATGTTTCATCAGCCAAAGTGTTATAAGTTCTGGGGCCACATGGCCTGGGTTCTAAATCCTGCTTCCTTTTCTTCCTAGCTGTGTGCCCTCAAGCTGGTTACTTAGACTTTTTCAGTGTTAACGTAATTACAGTACCTACCATACAGACTTGTTTTGAGGTTTAAATGAGTTAATAAACATAAAGCGCTAAGTGTAGTGTCTGGCAGATAATAAGCACTCAATAAATCATTGTGATTCTTATCACTATTATGAGGGTGAGTCAAAAATTATCCACACTCTGGTTATATTAAAACTTCTGTTGGCGTATTGTCTTATCAGCGCTTTCCATTCAAGGCTGCTGTCTCCCCAGTCACTGCTGTGCAGGTGTGAACATGTTACATCAGTTCATTTGCAACTGCGGTGTGAGCAAAAATGGATGCCCCACTTGTGATGTGCACAAAAGAAGAGCAGCATGCAGTGATTCGTTTTTTGGGGTCTGAGGGTGTGCACGACCACACACTTCTGTCCACACTGCTGACTTCATTTTGAGGTGTTAAAGCATCCTCCCTATAGTCCTGATCTTGCTCCATTGGACTTTCACCTGTTTGGTCCCCTGAAAGCAGCCCTATGAGGATGAAGATTCACTGCTGATGAAGAAGTGAAGACAGCGGTGCATTCACGGCTCGCAGCTCAGCCTAAAACATTTTTTAATGCAAGAAAATGAAAGCTTGTTGACAGATGGACAAAGTGTATTGAAAAGCAAGGAGATTATGTGGAAAAACAATGTGTTTGTCTTTTCTAAAAGTTAATTAAAATAAATTCTACAGCCAGAGTGTGGATAACTTTTGACTCACCGTCGTATGAGGACCGGGACTAGGTCTGCCTCATTCATCAATGCACATCCATAAGTATTTGTTAAATAAGTAAATAGTATTTCTCATGAGTCAATTAAAATTAGGAGTCACCTTATTAAATACCTAAATGGGCACTAGGCTCATTAGTGGGTGTAGAGACTAATGAGACATAGTTTTCACAATCGAGGAGTCTTGCTTGAGAGTGAGATGCACGAATGGGATGTTCTCAGAGGGAAGATCTGCAGGTTGTACATCTTGGTGTCCTGGGCATTTCCCCCAAGGCTAGTGCATAGTTTATGCTCCTTATGTGTGCTGAACCTGCAGCCAGTTCCCTGGCTCACAGAGGCAAACACAGGAGCTTGGGGAGAGCAGGAGATGGCTGGCTGGGGGAAATGGCAGCAAATTCTGCCTTGAAGGACAGGTAGGGTTTTAACAGGGAGAGCTCAGAGGATGGGCTGGGGAGTGCCAGGAGGTGGGGGAGGCATTCCAGGAAGGAAAATCAAAGGCACAGAGCTGGGAAAACAAATGGACACGAGTGGTTCAGAACTCTGGAGTGGTGCTTCTCCCATGTGGTCCTGGGACCAGCAGCAGCAGTATTGTGAGAGAACTTGTTAGAGATTCAGATTGTTGGATCTCCTAGATTGACTGAATGAGAAAAATCTGGGGGCAGGGAGGCCCCGAAATCTGCATTTTCACACTTCTTCCACCAGCTGATTCTGGTGCTTACTAATGTTTGAGAACTTTAAAGTTTGAAACCAGTGGGTCGAGAGCAATGCATTCTAACTGGTGATCTATGAACACCAGAGATTCACAAAGGTGTTCAGGAGATTCATGTGGCAGCAATGACAGCACAGTCCAGGAGTCCCATTTACTCCCAACAGGCAAGCGTGGCAATTAGTGGGGATTAGAGTAGACATGGTTGTGCTTGACCGAACACCACTGGTACCACTGAACACCGTCATATAGTTCTTTTTTTTTAAATTAATTAATTAATTAATTAATTTGATTGGTTGTGTTGGGTCTTCATTGCTGCACATGGGCTTTCTCTAGTTGTGGCGAGCGGGGGCTACTCTTCATTGTGGTGCACGGGCTCCTCATTGTGGTGGGCTCTCTTGTTGCGGAGCATGGGCTCTAGGTACATAGGCTTCAGTAGTTGCAGCACATGGGCTCAGTAGTTGTGGTGCATGGGCTTAGTTGCTCTGCAGCATGTGGTATCTTCCTGGGGCAGGGATTGAACCTGTGTCCCCTACATTGGCAGGCGGGTTCTTAACCACTGTGCCACCTAGGAAATCCATCATATAGTTCTTAATTGATTTTTTTCAACCACATATTGGGACTGAAAAAGGTGACTTTGGTTTAAAAAGGGGACTTTGGTTAAAGTAAAAAATTTTGATGTCAGAATATGTGTTATTGAGAAGCACATGGTAATAGCATTTCTGCAAATTTGCCTGAAGATGACCTTCACCAGACCCACAAGTTAAATATCAAAATTCTCATAAGGCTCATCAAGATGTCCCAAATGTTTAAAAAATAAAGAGGAAAACAGAAAAAATATAGTGGTTATCATATCTAGTTTGGCTTTTTATCTAATAAAAATGTGTTGCTTGGCAAGTACTTGCAAATAACAGCCTGAAAATTCCTTTCATACCATTATTAGAACTTAACAATTATAAAAATGAGTCAATTGATTTTTAAACTGCAAAATTCAGAAATTCTAAGTATCAGCTACTAAAGTAGTCAAGTCTTTGTGATGTAACATATAATTAAATTTTAATGTACATTTTAATATACATCAGTCCCTAAATAGAGTACAGTGTCGTTTTGAAACTTGTTATGAAACCATCCTTTTTTCTTACATAATTAAAGTAAATCAAATACTATGTGTCATATAATAAATCAGAAAAAGCTAAATTAGTTTATGCATAGAATTAATATTATAGAAGACTATATTAAATGAATTTTGTAATATGATTTCTAATAATACAGTGATCTAAAATTAAGAGAAAACTTTTTAACTTAAAATTACTTCATTTTAAAGTATGCAAAACTTTTAAGGGAGATGATTTGCAAGATTATTATGTAAAGGGTTCAGAGTCACAAGAGGTCGCAAAATTCACAGGGTGTATGGGTCCAGGTACTGTGGAGAGAGAGATGCACGACCAGGAAGGTATTGAAGAGAACACTGAGGAGATCTTCAGTGTGGGAAGTTTAGAAATCCTAAGCACAAAAGAAGCCTTGGGTTTGGAAGAGAGGTCATTTCTTTTTCTGAGATAAAAGGGTACGACTTTGGAACATTAAAAAAATTCTGTACATAGCCAAAGTCAGAACACTCATTAAGTTCTCTAAGTTCCACCTAAAAGATTCTGGAACAGTTGGTCTACTGAATGAAAGTCACCTATGACCTGTGATCTGTGATCTGTGTTCTGTGTTCTGGATTCCGTCACCTCTAGTCTCTGGGATCTGTTTGATCAGGTGTTATTCCTCTTTGATGTCCTCCATCTTTTCCTTTCCACTCACCCACCATTCAGAATGGAAGCACATTTTAAACCTGGATTAGTCTGTCTGGGTTGCCATAACAATACCAGAGCCTGGGTAGCTTAAACAACAAGAGCTTCATTTTTCTTGTGGTTCTGGAGGCTGGAAGCTCAAGATCAGGGTTGGTTTCTGGTGAGACTTTTCTGGGCTTGCAGGTAGCCACCTTCTCACTGTGTCCTCACATGGCCTTTCCTCTGTGCACTAGCAGAGAGAAAGAGAGAGAGAGAGAGAGAGATCCAGTGTCTCATCCTTTTCCTGAAAGGACCTCATCACTGTTGGAATAGGGCCCCACCCTCATGACCTCATTTAACCTTAACTATTTCCCTAAAGGTCCTGTCTCCAAATATAGTCACATTGGAAGTTAGGGCTTCAACACCTGAATTTATAAGTGTGGGGGTGACACAATTCATACCATAACAAAATCGCTTCATCTGCATATGTTTTCACCTTCTGTTCTTCCTCCACATTCCTGGCTACATATTTTTAAAGAGTAGTTAATGCATGCTACTGATGTTTTTATTTCTATTTCTTTGGTAGAAGACTTCTTTTGTATTGTTACGTATGTGACACTGGCTACCACCCTCTTCTTATACCATGTGAAGACCAGAGATCAGGATAAGACTTGATTTAAAAGATAATCCCAAGAAATCTCTTTTTCTTGTTTAATATTGTGTAGAAGAAACTCTCAAACTATTATTGAGAATAAATTTTATTTTAAGTTCACCCAGCTTTTAGCCACTAAAGAATGTTGAGTTGGATCATTTGTAGGTGAATGCCATTGTTTCCTGCCTTTATTAATTTTCTCAGCTTCTTCATAAGGTTGGAAAATCAGATGGTCCATGTCATCTTCTTGATTTCATGCATCCTCTCCTTGAAGTGTGGACAGGTAACGCAGGGTCTACAAGCTTGGCTGACAGTCTCCAATCCTCATCTCTGTCTTGGGGACTCATGCCAAGTAATACAACTTTTCACGCTAGACAAATGCAAGTATTCTGAGCAGAATTTCTTTTTCTGTGTATATTTTGATGATTGAAACACTTGGGTACCACCAGTCAGTGCACAGCAAGGAAATGTTACTAAATTGTACTCTGTGGAAAGGAATGTCTTTCAGGGCTTTCAAAGATTCCCCATAAGGGAGATTTTAAATGAAAATGCTATACTTCATTGGAAATTAAGATTTGTGCAAGAGAAACATATATAAATATATTCTTATTATACTTATATATTACATATTATATTTTATATTATATAGTAATAGTCTATAATATATATTTAAATATTTTCGTGTTATTTTTCATATTAAATACTCAGTATGCTATTTCAAAATATTGTTTTTGTTTTCCTAAACTAGCCTGATGGTATTAAAGCAGAACTTCTTGTTTTTAACTTCATAGGTTTCTATCTTATTTGAATCATTTTAATAATAAAATGCATGACTTTCATAAAGAAAAGAAGAGACAAAGAGAAGAAAAAACATCTAGTGATACCAATATATGTGTATATTCCCTATCTTGGCTTGAGTATAGAACTTCTTAAAAGGTCATTTCGTAAAATGAAATATATGAGTTGGAAAAAATACTCCCAAAGGAAAATTGTTTTTGAACAATTAAATCATAATAATAAGAATTTAAATCACTCTGCAATTAGTCTTTTCATGAACGCCTACAACTCCAAAATGATTTTTACAAAAATGAATCTTGGCAACCAATTAATGGTTGGTCTCGTCTAATTTATTTGATTTTCATGAGGACATAGAAAACTGAAGAAGCTTCCTAGAAATGAGAGCCATTTAAGGTATTCACACATGATAATATTTTTGAAAAACCTATTACATGGATTACAAAGTAAAATATTGTACGTTCTTTCCTCTTATCAAATACGCTGCAGTAACTTTGAAGCAGTCTGCATTCCTATGCTTGAAGTAAGCTTTCATGATACAGACCATCCTACACACTGAGCCTTATTATTTTCTTTTGTTAAAAAAAGAACCTAATAAACCATCTTCAGTAATTATTGCTAACTTTATTTAGAAACAAAGTGTCACCATCTGCATGCTAATGAGTATCTTTATAACAAACTCATTGTTACATTAAATGCAAAAAAGCATCCTCTTACTTACTTAAATATATATTTAAATTTATTTTTACAAGTAAAGCAACAGGGATGAAGTTACAACATTACCGGTTATTTGTTAAGCCAAATCTGCCTCTCTTGCTCGCTCTCTCTCTGTAGTGACTATAAAGCTAAGAAACAGCTTTTAGGTGTAACTCATGGAATGTCTTATTACATGCAAATAACAGGCTTCTGTGACCTTGCACAAATATATGTGATATTTTATGTTTTAGGTTCACTCTGTATGAAATATCTTAACACATAAAATACTTTCTATATTCTTTAATATGGATCCTTTTGATTCATCAAAAACAAGACCAAAAATTTACAACAAAACACAACACGCTTGTTATTTATGTCGCTCAACACATTTGAGAAAGGTGATTGAATTGATAAGAAAGGAGAGCAAAACATAAATTGGTAGCACTAATATGTAATTTAAAAACTCAACAATTGCCATTTATTTCTCAAGAACTGAATAATAGAGTTTTATGGGCATGACTATGTCCTGATGGGAGGCAGGGTACCAAATACTCAAAGCTGCATTGCCCGTGTCTCTCAAGGGCTTGTGATTAGAAACAAACACAAAAACCAAACCAAGTCAAACCAAACCAAAAACATCCTACAGCAACATTTGCACATTACAGAAAATGACAGAAAGGGTTGTTGATTTTCATATCACTTTGTCATCTGATGCTTCATCTTATTTCTTTTGTTGGGAGGCAGGGGAAGAAAAAAATAATGGGAGAATCAAAACGAGAAGGAAGGAGCAAGAAGGGTTGAAAGGGAAATAAGAGGAACTGGGCAGAGTGAAAACAGACAAAGGGGTTATTTTAGCTGACACTCCATATGCTCTTTAGAAAAGACACAGCCCTCCCTATTTTGCTCATGGCCTTTCTTGCCCCGCCCACTCTGCCCCCTCCTGTCCCACCACGACCCCAGCATCGGCCTGTGGGCACCTGTGCCCAGAGGAATGGTGGCAGAGGACCTCCCCATGGTTTCCATGAAACCCAAGTAAAGATCCTTCAGATGTTTGTGGTCTTGGGGAAGCACATTCACTTCTCTGAGCCTGTTTTCTTGTTTCTAAAACGGGAAAACTGCTGATGTTAGAAAGTGTTTTGGAGGAACAATAAAAATAACACACGTGTCCACACATGCACACTCACATCCCGCCCTTCCCCTGAAACTAAACAAGCATGGCCTTATAGAGTCTAAAAAATAAACACATAAATAAATAATAAACCCCCCAAATCATATATTTTTTGATTACCCACGTGAAGGCAAGACACTCTGTAGAAAGAAATTTAAATAATATATAACTCTCAGAATAGTCACTTACTGCCTTATTCTGGTATATTCTTTTGGAGTTTTTCTTCAATGAATATGCATACATATATTTTTATTCCCAAACACAGATGTATATATCATTCTGCAACTTGCTTCTTGAAGGTGACAGTACAATTCAGACACCTTTTCACGTCAGTGCATATGCTAGAACAATATTGGTTGTCACTTCCATGGCTATGTTATAATTTATTATAGTGCATCTTCTTGATGGACATTTAGGCAGCTTTCCTTTTTCTGACTAATGCAAGCAATGCTGCTGCGAAAGTTTTTGCGTATATATGTATATATATACATATACAGTATCAATTTTTCTGTAGGATATGTTCTAGAGTAGAATGTTTGTGTGACAGATGTGGTGCATTTGAAATTTTGATAACACCAGCACCCCTCTAACGTGATTGCCAATTTTCCCCTTTATTCTTAGCCTTATCAAGGTATGATTGATATACAAAAGATGCACACATTTACATCTTGGTGGGTTTGAACGTACACATATACCTGTGATACCATCACTAGCAAGGTACTAAACATACCCCTCACCTGTAAGTTTCCTTTTTTGTTCTTTTTTTATGTGTGTGTGTGAATTTGGTAAGAACACTTAACATGAGATCTACCCTCTTAACATTTAAAAATATGTAGTTCCAGGGAGTTCTAATGTTTAGGATTCCTCGATTTCACTGCAGTGGCCCAGGTTCAATCTCTGGTCCAGGAACTGAGATCCCGCAAGCCAGGCGGTATGGCCAAAATAAAAATATTAAAAAACCCCTACAATTCCACACAGCTAACTATCGGTGCTGTGTTACCTATACACAGTTGTACATCAGATGTTGTACAACAGATCTCACAAACTTCATCTGGCCTAACAGAAACCTTATACTCATTGAAAATAATAACTTCTGCCTCCACTCAGACCCTTGCAACTACCATTCTATTCTCTAAGATTGCCGACTTTTAAAATTGCCAACATTTTTATTGCCAAACTTGAAATTTCAGTTTTCCAAGCTAGAGCATCAGGGTCCTCACCCAACTTCTTCCTTTTACTTCTCAGCCTCCTTGCAAACCGGCACCACATTCATTGACGATTCTTCTGAAATGTCCTAATTCTATGCCCCATCTTTATCTTCGTTGCTGCTTTCACAGCTCTCTTAAGCAGAAACTCCCAACTGTTCTCCAGAATCCATTCTTTCCGTCTTCTTGGGCACTCTAAGGGACACATGGTTTTCCCACGCTCCATGCCTGGCCACGACCATGGATGGAGAACAGAAACGGCACAAGTTCCGTCCAGGCTTGGTCACCAAGAGCCTCTGTGCTGGCTGAATGCTGCTGACGGCGAGGCCTGCGGGGTGGAGGAGCCAGAGATGCCAGAGGTGCCGAGCCTGGGTCTCTGAACCACTGTGTGGAGCCGACCCACTGCCCGGAGCAGTGTTTCTCATGCCGAGCTGTAGCCCACGTGGTTGCTTTGTTACAGCCTTCAGCCTGCATCACAGAGGAGGATGGGGCTCCTTGTCCTTCACTCACACCACTGTAGCCACCCCCTCGCTGGCCTCCTGCCACTTGCTTCTTCCCCTTCCCACAGCCCTGACCCCACAGTGATCCTCTGAACCACGCTGATGGTAACTCCCTACTTTGAAGCCGTCAGGAACTCAGCATCTTTTACTACATGGCCACCCCTTCCACGAGGCAGTTCTTCATTACGGCTCCCCCCTGGCGCAGGTGCAGACTGACATGCATCATGTTCAGTGCCTATGTGCGGGATGGACCAATGCGTGATGTTTGCTTTAGAAGCAACATAACACAACCTCCAGGAAGCAGTTTCATAGAAAGGATTGTGCTATATAGGACTATTAATTGGTGCGTAACAATTGGTGAAAATAGTCATTTCATGGTTTATCTCTTCAGGTGGGGGAAAATGGCATGCTTCTGGTATTACTGACTTACTCCCACAACAGTCTAAGCTTAAAAAGGCCTGCGAGCTCATCTAGAACAACTTCTTCAGCCTGCAGGTAAGAAAACTGTCACCCAGACAGCTGGATGAATTTGCTCCAGGCCGTACAGCCTGTGGGACAGACTCAAAGGAGCTCCCAAGCAAGCCCAGTCCCAGTGCCCAGATCTGGCTTCCCTGACACCAGACTGTCCCTATGGGTAGCAGTCTCAGAAAACAAGTGACATCCGCCTTCTCATGTCTGCTCAGATTCAGTTCACTTGCAGGCTCAATTTAACGCTGTATTTAAAGCTTCGGTGCCTATTGGTTCCCCAGCCCACCCTGTAGGGGATAGGGTGTTAGGCCTGGCCTCTTAATCTGCATCCCAATCTTCAATAGACAGACTGAGCTCTTATGTGGACTTGGCCTTTTTCACTGCTCCCGGCCTGAGGCTGCGAGGGTGCAGGGAAGTTGTATATCCAATGCGGTGGGCGGAATGGTGGGTTTGTAACTGTAATTATACCCCACAGGGGACAACTGTTACTTAAAAGGCATATTGTTCTTCATACTTGGGTCTAGTAGCTCGGTGATGGCCCTGTTTAGAAATCAGTAATGCAGTGAACCAAGCTTTTGGCTCCAGGGAATTCTGATCGAGTGGGAAGACAGGATGGGAAGACATTGGTGCTTTGAGGCATGGTCATGGACTGTGAATGAACTGAGACATTGTGAGACATTTCTGAATGCCCGGCGCTCATTCTGGCCAGGTCCCCTTCTCAGACACTGTCCCTGTCCTCACTGGTACTTCTCCATCACAGCTTGCTCTGTCTCCAAGCCTCTCCCTATACATGGAGTATACATCCCAGTGAGAAGATCACAATAGAAAAAATAATATGCCACCGGGGTTGTATTGGTTATACTTTGGTGTATAAATAAAAGGAATCTTAAAAAAAATGATACCAACGAATTTATTTACAAAACAGAAACAGACTCACAGACTTAGAGAATATGGTTACCAAGGGGGAAGGGTTGGAGGAGGAATAGATTGGGAGTTTGGGATTGACATGTACATACTGTTATATTTAAAATAGATAACCAACAAGAACCTACTGTATAGCACAGGAATGCTGCCCAATAGTCTGTAATAACCTAAATGGGAAAAGAATTTGAAAAAGAACAGATAGATGTATATGCATAACTGAATCACTTTGCTGTGCGCCTGAAACTAACACAACATTGTCAATCAACTATGCTTCAATATAAAATAAAAATTTTTTAAAAATTCCAGAAGTGAGTGGCTTAAAACCACAATGGTTAGTAGTTCCTTCAGTTCTGTGGGGGAGCTGCGGGCTCTCTTGCTGGCCTCCCCTGGGCTCACTCGTGGGGCTGCTTTGAACTGGAGCGTCCACTGCGGTTGGGCTCAGTTGGCAGAGCTGGGCTGGCCGGGCCCCTCTGTCCATATGGACTTAGGGTTCCATGGGGACAGGCATCAAAGAGCAAGCGTTTATCCTGTGCATCATATATGCTCTTGTTCCATGGGTTCAGAGCCAAGGTCGGAGGGACAGATACATACGGGATGGGTACCAGGAGCCATGATTCATTGTGGACCATTACTGACATAATCGAACACGTTGGTGGTAAGAAGTACTAAGAAGAGTAAGGCATGAGGTAGGGGATCCACAGAGGGTGATAGGGCAGTTATTTCAGATGTGAAGGGCAACACGAGTCTCTGCGAAGGGCTGACAATAGAACCTGTGTAGGAGGCTCGAGGCCAGGTGGGTGCGAGGGGAGGGGGTTCAGCCAGGGGGGCAGCATGTACAAACGCCCTGAGTGGGAGCCACGAGGCGGTCAGCATGGCTGGAGGGCATGAACAAAGGGAGAGTGTGGGCATAGTTGGTGAGACAGCCAGGCTTTTGGAGACTGTGGTAAGGAAAACGTTTGCTCTGTGATTTAAAAAAAAGAAATCACGTTATTTTAAGATGTTAGATACTCATGAAACATTTTAGTTTTATCCTATAAGTGAATTAGTTTAACAGATGTCAACTGCTGTAGACATTCTCAGTAGGTTATCTGAATATCCTGCCCGTAACTCTCTCTTCGTATTAGTGTTTGGAGAATCACACTTGATGGACACACAAGAGGATATGAGTAGGCCAACGCTTACTAGTTTTGTCGAAAGTGTAAAGCTTGAGTACGTTCTTTTTTTATATTTGACAAAAATTAAGCTAAGTTCTACGCAGTCTGCTGAAGGAATTTTTTTGCATCCATGGCGTTCACGTCCCCCTTTACTGAGTACACAGCTGCTGTTTTTGATATTGATGGGTATTTAACGTTGAGTGATCAGAGAAGTAGAGGAAGCCAAAGATATAAGGTCACAAATGGTCTTAAAGCAATGAGCCAGGATGAAAGGGGGCCGTGTCAAGGGGCAGGGGCAGGCGTATTGTGAATGAATCAAGATCCCCCTCTACGAAATTAGCAGCCCTCATCACTCTCCTCCCCTGTCTTATTTTATTTTCTCCATAGCACTTGTCACCCTGAGATCTTTGAGGATGGAATTGTGATGATGATGTTTATTAGGTATTTACTATATAACCATTATCTCATTGTTATTCTGCCCCCAGAGTCAAGGTCTTTCTGACCACAATCTTCCTAGAAGTTGGGTCCCTGTTTTTTTTTTGAGTTGTTTGCTATATGACTTCAAGCAAGTCCTAAATTTCTTATGTCTCAGATGTATAATTTATAAAATGTAGGTTTTTGGTTTTTTTTTTTGCATGTACCCTCCATATTTATTTCTCTTTAAAAAACATGACTTTTGGGGTAATTCCACATTTGGCTTTAAATGAGAAGACTGGGACATTAAGGAAAAGGTAGAAGCTGGGAACAGAGAATGTGGGGTTTGAGAATGGAAAGAATGAACGAGATCATGCCAGAAGTCCAAGTTTTTGAGAAAAGTGAGGGAGAAGAGAAGCTTCCTTTTCATCATTCCTTTTTCTGCTTTGAATAGCTAGATTCCTTCACATGTTTCCTTGTTCAAATACAATTTTCTTTTCTTGGTTAATATTACCTTATCCTGTCTCTTGGAGGCAAGCATAGAATCCTGTTTGCAAATTAACACCTCTTACACGGGCAGATATTGTCAAGGATGATGCTGGGGAAATATTGAAGGACATGTAACCCTTAGCCCCAGGGAAGAATCACCAATACCCTGGGTATTCCCAAATAGAGAATTCCAAGGAGAATCTATAATTACTTATGGGTATTACATCCTCAGGTAGTATCCATACCTTGAGTTTCTATGTTTCTATGAGATTCTTTTCTACATGATTCATGGGTTTTCAGGATTCTATTTCAAATCTGCCAATTCATGAAAAAGTTTCTGATCCAGATTTTTAAAAGGCTTACTGATGTCCTATTTTTACATTGTGAATAGATACACAATATATAATGTTAAAGCTTAAATGTGATACAAGGTACAGTCTTGAAGTCCAAGTTTACGACTTCAATTTCTCGCTTACCTCATCTCCGATGTGCTTGTTATTTCGTCTCCATTCTGCAGAGGGAAAAAGTGCAGGAGGACAGTCATTGAGGGTCTAAATTGGTTGTTCTGATTACTGCCAGTGATGACACAGTCCTTTCAGTGACTTAGCTTTGCCTCTTGATTTCATGAGGGGGGACTAGGGCTGCTGGGCTCTGCTTGAGGTGGAGACAGCAGGGGTGCGGAGGCAGGAAGCATGTGTCTCCTCCAGCTTCTGAGATTCAGTCTTCCATCTCCGAACCTCTTTACGGGGGTGGGGGAGGAGTCACCACTTCTTCTAGCCAGATAGGAGTACCAGTTTCTTGTTGATAAGAACATGTAGACATAGAGTATAGATAAGTATCCAACTTTGTCCAGATAAGGAGGCCATTCTTACAGATTCCCCTGGGCCTGGATCATCTGGCCAAGGCACAATCCTTTCTTAACCCAGGTCCTGGAGTTGGTTCCTTGAAGTCTACTTTTCTTCCATGTTGAGCTTGTCTCTCAAAAGCCAATGGTCAATTTTTTTAAACATCATCCTCTTTCTGCGAAATCCAACCCAGGTGTTGCCTGGTTCTCTTGTCCCCTAATTCCTCTATTCAATAGAGCTATCTAGTCTTGCTTTGGGAGGACAGAGAGATCTCTCTCTCTCTTCCTTAAAATCACCTAGTTATCAAAATGACTACAAGACAGTCAAATTCTCAAGGGCATGGATTACGGATTATTCATCATTGTATCTTTCCTAGTGCTTAAATACTGGGCAAATATTTATTTTGTAAATAGGGTATATGCAACCAATGTGCGGCAGAGGAAATTCAACCTACATTATGTTTACAACAACCGGATTTCCAGACATTTCCAGTATAACAGATGTACTTTTTTTCTGTCCTTCTCCTGTTTTGCAAATAACTCCAACCAAACTTGTAGATTGTGTACCAATTAATGTTAGAGGTTATTGTATATACACACTATATATATATCTCCCGTGGTGCTAAGCACAGTGCTTGGCAAATCCTAGGCACCCAGGATAAATTCCTTAAGTGAGTAAATGTGATTTTTTTTTTAATAAATTTATTTATTTATATATTTATTTATTGGCTGCATTGGGTCTTCATTGCTGCACATGGGCTTTCTCTAGTTGCGGCAAGCAGGGGCTACTCTTCATTGTGGTGGCTTTTCTTGTTTCAGAGCATGGGCTCTAGGCGTGCAGGCTTCATTAGTTGTGGCACATGGGCTCAATAGTTGTGGCTCATGGGCTTAGTTGCTCCATGGCATGTGGGATCTTCGTGGAGCAGGGATCAAACCCATGTCCCCTGCATTGGCAGGTGGATTCTTAAACACTGCACCACCTAGGAAGTCCCTGAATGTGATTTTTTAAGCCAAGTTAGTTTATTTTTCAGAACAATTGAGTTTGAGTGAATTAAACTTTTATGATCTTAGCAACTCTTCATACAAACCATTTGGGAAAACACCTATAATTTATGCTTCACAGACCTTCTGTCTACATTCTAGAATTTTATTTGCAGTGCGTACACTAATTTGAATGAGATGAAAACCAAGTTTAAAAAAAAAAAGACTAGTGTTGAACCTTTTTAGAGATTTAGGACTGTAATAATTTTATTTCTTCATTCCCTGTTTCTCCTACCTCATTGAAGTACAAGATTTAAGACTTGGTGAATGGTAAGTATATTTTGTACTAATTTTAGACTGAAACCAGAGCATGTAATAGAAATTCTAAATGGAAATCGCCTCAATGATGTTGGGTTCAAATTTTGTTGAACTATTTGGGCTTAGCTATTTGGTTTTTACTAATAATTTACCAAATGTAACTGGCTTTTGTGAATTATACTGAAAATATGTCTATTTTTGAAGTATGGAGGCCAAGAGGGAACCCTTGGGTGGAAGACTCAGATACTGGCGATAGCAGAGCAGAGGTGGAAAGCCGAGGCTTTGAACTCTGTCCTGGGTCTGAATTCTTGTGCCAATGCTTCCTGGAAGTAAAATTACTGAACTATGTGGAACCCTAAGAGGTGGTCTGTATTGAAGGACTTCCCCTTCAATGCTTCCCCAAAGCATGGCCCTCCCTGAGGTTCTCTTCTCTGAATAGAAGACTTTGGGATCCTAGAGGTGGCTATGGAAGAAGAGATTAGGAAAGAGACAAGAAGCTTCATTCATTGGGGCTGATTAATTATTTAAACAAAAACTTGCAAAAGAAAAGAAACAGAAAGGTCGAAGAAATGAGGAAATGCCAATACCTGCTCCCTTTCAGCCTCGAATAGAGATTTCTTAGAACGAAACGGTTTGCCATGCTGCATTCCCATCACTGTCCACAGAGATTATGAAACACAACATTTGCAGTGTCTGATTATACAAGAATCAGCTGGCTTCCTGAGGAAGAAAACACAGTATTTCACACAGTCTGTACGTCACTAATGGGATCAGAAGCCAATAGAATAATACACAGGCTAATTTTTAATGTTTTGTCCAAAAGCTATGCCATGGAGAGATGGCCGGATTTGGGGTTCGGACACTGAATTTGTTACCGTCTGCATGACCTTGGGCAAGTTGCTTCATCTCATAATCTAGGCAGCATCAATGTCCTTCCTGTCATGAGTGATGGGTCCTGAGCTGACAGAAGCAAAAACAAGAACACAAGTCTGACACCAGAAAGCAGAGAGTAAGTGTGTGAAAGTGTGTGGGTCTTATCTGTGCTATGAGAGGTATTAGTCTGAGCTCTTCGGGATGCAAAGATAGAATTAACTAGCATGTGCTTGGCACCCAGAAACTAAACATAGAAATGTGTCAACCCATCACCAAGAGTGGGAGATAACACAGAGGAACCCGAGAAAGATCCCAGGAATCCAGTCTACTCATGGTAGGAGCTGTAGTCTGTGGCTCCAGAGACATTCCACCTGTTGGTCTTTGTTCCCCTCTGGCATCTTTTACTGCAGCCCAAGCTCATGCAAGGCTCTTACCCCATCACCCCCAGCACTGCCCATGTCCCAGGGTGTATCAAGAATCCAACGTGATGGACCCCAAGCTCTTCAGAGATGTTAGTCAGGGTTGTCATTAGAGAAGACACTGTAAGTTGTGTTATTTTTAAACACTTTTTCCTAAAGTCATCTTTCCTTTCAGGAGGACTTTCTTAATTCAGCTTGAGGCAGCATGGCATCATGAAAATATCATGGATTTTTGTGTAAGAAAAGCCTGCAATTAGAATCACTGTTCTGTTATGTATGATTAGCCTGATGTGAGGTATTTATTTAACTTCTTGAAGCCCCCATTTCCTCCTTTGAGTAAAACTAATACAACTATCTCTAAGTACCATTACAAAGTAGTAATAAAAGTAGTAAAAACAATTGTCACCTAAACATAAATGTCACTGTACCTTTATGCTGACTTAGTCTCGGCAAACACTTTGACCTGTGCTGTTTCATCCGATCTTCATAGGACCTTGGCAAGGCAGCGAGGCTCCTACCACTCTGGACAGTCTGCTGAGTGATTTGTATCACCTGAAAGCCAGCCTAATGGAGCTTGGTGGGAAAGAAGCAAGAGGGTGTTCTGTTTCTGCATTCACGGAGTCAGCAACTGGTAGGTGTCTGAGAGCCTTCGGGATGGTTTCATCCTGGGGTTTTCAAGTTCATCTTCAAAGGGACTGGGGAATGGAACAAGGACAAGAAGATGGGGGTCCAAACCCCTGCCCAACTTCAATCACGGCAGTTATGTCTTTTCAATGTGTTATTGGTTGTGTTTCCATGTAAGATTTCAACTGAAGAAAATTTTAATCAAACACTTTGATCTTACAAATGGCCAAACTAAGGCTCATTGTAGTTGTGACTTATCCCAAGATAGTATCACCATAAACTTCTGTGCATTAGAAAAAAGAGAGGGAAGTTCAAAATTTGAAAGACCAAATTTGCCCATTGACTCACACATTTGATAGTTATTTTCTTTGCCAAACCTCTCCTAAGTTTTAATCCTTAACTCACCTGAACATGATATTTTAAACTATTGAAATGGCTTCTTCATTAAACAATATTTTTGATGGTTTACTATATACTAGGTATAAAGATACCATAAAAATAAATGTCTATACATTCAACACAGATATAATTCACATTGAGTAGATGACTTAAACATGTAGAAGGCAGGAGATAGTACCAAATAAGCATGACCATCCTGAAACAAGAAATTACTCAAACATTGAGGTGATTTAGGGAAGTTTTTTTTTTTTTTAATGGAAGCTGGAGTTTTTGCTTGTCCCTAAAGAATGGATAATATTGAAATAAGGGAGAGAAGACAAGACATTCCAAATGTGAAATATCTTCAGTAAAGTTGTAGATCTAGGAAATCTCATGGCTCCTGCAGTGAAGATGGTAATAAAATTTGCCAAGAGTTGAAGGTTTATGAAAGGAAGTTGATAGAACAGGCTTGAATGACTAAGCCTTGAGTCGTGGGTCAGTGGGTGACAGCTGAGGCTACTCCTCATCTAACAGAAGAGAGCTGGGTGTCCAGGGGCAACTTCATGGACACAGGGCAATCTTCCCTGTCCTCTCATGCCATCTCTGCCAGCCACCTCATCCCCCACTGCATCAAACTCAAGGACAGCAAGATTTAAGTCATTTGTAACACCTCAACTTTACCACCACCATTTACCCAATCCCCCCGAAACTGGGAAATAGGGAATACAGGAAGTGGGAAATGAGAGAAAGATTTTGAGCAGGGGCATGATGTCTTTGAAGGACAGATTTGGTAGTAGGTGGATTTGAACTGGAAAAACCTATAGGTAAATGCAGGCAGGGAAATTGTGTAGGAATCCATTTATATGAACATTTCTTGAGTTACTCTGTGATGAATGTTCTATATACATTTTTAAGGCAACCTTACAAAGTTGATAATAATATCCCAATTTTATAAACAGGGACACTAAGGTTCAGGGAGATTTAAGTAACTTCCCCATATCAACTCACTAACAAATAAGAGCTGGGATACAACCCAAGACTTTACAATGTTAAAGCTGATCTCATTTGTTATTCTTTGTTTTGAAGTCAAAGCAGATGGTTGAGTTAACCCTCCTCCTAGGTTCAAAGCATATCATCCTCTTCCATCTGAGCAAGGCCTCATTCTTATTTTATTTTTCTCCCTGTTAAAAATCCCTGGACCCTGTTTCCATACTCTATTTCCATAATCAAAAATTTCAGTGTGTTTGATGTGAATTTTTTATGTTCTTGAAAAATGAGCAGTATTATTTTGTGTGCATATATTTTTAATTTATGGAAATTATATTAATTATATAGCTTCCCTTCCTTACTTTTTTTTCACTAAGGACTATCTTTTTTTAAGATTCATCCATATTTCTATGGAAGCTTCTAATTCATTGCTTCTAACTGCAACTTCTGCCCTTTCAATTACATACAATTAATTCCCTAAAGCAAGGGGCAGACTTGGGAGACAACATTCATAAATATTAATTAATCAATTAGCATATTAAAAGCAATTCAGTCAACGAAACATTTGTTGAGCACTTACTACCAGACACTGTGCTCCACATTGGGAATACTGAGGTGAATAAAATTATAAAGCTGTCCTTCAGAGATGCCCTGTCCAGTAGGAGACCCAATCATGCACATAGATAATTACAGTTTAGTGAATTATGTTCAGGAATAGATAGGAACCCAAGAAAGAGCAGGATGTGATTGTTTCTGCTCAGAGCTCTGCACAAAATGAGTGAAATGTCAAACAAAAGAGTGACCCTTCCTGGGTTTCAAAGAATGAGTAGGAGGGGTGTTCTGAGTGGATGGGTGGGGAAAGGGTATTCTAGGAAACAGCACTTTTGACAACAGTTGTTTCATTGCCTGTTCTCTCTGTGGTCCCTTCCAAAGACCATCCTCCACCCTCGGGCTCTCAGAACAGCAGCAATGTTTACCAGTGCCCCTCTGCCCCCTTCCTGAGCCAGGACTGCTTGTCTAAGGGATGGGTATCTGGTACTGGACACACAGGGAACCTACCCCTGGTCTAGCAACCACACATGTGTGGTCTTGGTTAAATAGCTCATTTGGTCCAGTCTATTCTCTCCGTTGACATTTGACCTAAGAAACCCAGGCATGTTGCCAGGTGGTGACAGAAAGGGGAGCTGGTAGGTCTTGTTGCCTGGTGGTCATTTGCATGCTGCTGAATAAACAAAGAGAATGGGCTTCAGCAAAAGAGGGAATGGAGGCCCTCTTGGGTGGAAAGAAGCGTTGCCTTGGTTCCCAGCACTTTTCCATCTTCAACTCCAGGTCCGTGAGTTCGACTTCGTTCCCTGCCTCGAGTGGCATGAGGTTTTTCCTGAATCTTCACAGTCAACGTTCCCTTATTGTGGACAACTTTGAGTTTCTGTTATAACTGCCTGCTGACGTTTGCTTAAAGAACGTGCTCCAAGGCATGCAGACCTGAGAGATCCTGGTCTGTTTACAGAGCTCTAATTCGCTTGCTATTCCAAGTGTAAAATACGTGGATTGAAGGAAAATCTAAAGGAAGCACCTGCAGGACTTGGTGACTCATAATATATGGGACACACAGATCACCAATCCTAAAGTTCTGGAAGAATGATGGCAACACTGATATAAAGAGAGGGAAATAAAGGAAAGGGGGAGAAGAATTCAATTTTAGGTATGTAAGGACACTTGGGGAAACATATGAACATCAAATGGTAAATCTGAGAAAGAGGAGCTCAGGTCCTTCCTTAACATGAGAGAGGCAGAGAAGGAGGCTCTGGGTGGGATCAAGAGTGGCCAAAGATGGGGGTCATTTTTTTTTAAATTAAGTAATTAATTAATTTATTTTTTTAATTATTTTTTTGGGGGTACACCAAGTTCAATCATCTGTTTTTATACACATATCCCCGTATTCCCTCCCTCCCTCGACTCCCCCACCACCCTCCCTCGAGTCTCCCCCATCCTCCCCCTCCCAGTCCTCTAAGACATCTTCCATCCTCGAGCTGAACACCCTTTGTTATATAACAACTTCCCGCTGGCTATCTATTTTACAGTTGGTAGTATATATATGTCTGTGCTACTCTCTCGCTTCGTCTCAGCTTCCCCTTCACCCCCCCGCCCCCTCCCAAACCTCGAGTTCTCTAGTCCATTCTCTGCATCTGCGTCCTTATTCTTGTCACTGAGTTCATCAGTACAATTTTTAGATTCCGTATATGTGAGTTAGCATACAATATTTGTCTTTCTCTTTCTGAATTACTTCACTCTGTATGACAGACTCTAGGTCTATCCACCTCATGACATATAGCTCCATCTCATCCCTTTTTATAGCTGAGTAATATTCCATTGTGTATATATGCCACATCTTCTTTATCCATTCATTTGTTGATGGGCATTTAGGTTGCTTCCATGTCCTGGGGGTCATTTTAAAAAGCAACTCTAATAGTAATTACTACTACTAGTAGTAACAGTCATTAATACTTTAATGGTAATAGTCTATGAAACACAGCCAAGACAGCAAGGAAATGAGGATTATAGCAAGGCAAAACAGTCCTATAAATCGTTCCACTTTAGAAAAGTTTTCAGTGCCCTTTAACACCCCTCTGCAGATCTGTCTACGATAACACGGATGCTATTTTGCGTAGTAAAATCCGAGTTCATGGGAATCTGCTCTGTTGAAAGTTGCTTTAGCTAATGCTCAATACCATGCCATATGTACTTACCAAATATATTTTGATTAATAAGATGAAGAAGGTTCCTATGCTAAAGTTATCTTAATATACTTAAAATTAGAAAGTGATAATCTTGGCATCTGTGGCTATGGGAAGGGCCACGAAGACTCCACGTTTAGAAATGGCATAAATTGAAGCCTGTTCTCTGGGCATCCTGCAAGCAGTCACGGCTGATTTGGATCTGGAGGTTTGAGGGAATTTAAATTTGGGGATTTCCCATGTGAAGCATCGTTCTGCCATCATGTACTTAGCTAAAAATGCTCCTTTGCTGGGCACGCACAAACTAGTGACGCGTTGTTAGTTTGGAAAGAAAATAAAGGACAAATGTTGCCATTCTTCCTGTGCTGCAGATTTAACCAACTAATTAAATCCATTTTGCTTTCTGGGCTTATGGTGACTTTGTGTAATTCAGACTGGAATCTTGTCACATCCAGAAGATCTGTCGTTGTCCAGGTTACCATGGCAGCTAAATTTTTTCCTTTTAGTAAAATTATCCCCAGCCCTTGGCTTCAGCTAACCACATAAGCTGGTGTATTATTAGCTTAATGAAGGGGCCCTTTCTGCAGGCTCCTTCCAATGCTGTCAGGTAGCCGTCCAGCTAGCATGGTGTCTCTGTGTTTGGTATCTTATGCTCAGCATCCATCTGGAGCTCTCTTACAAAGCCGGTAGATTGCATGCCAGAGGACATCCTGCTGTGTCCAAGGAAAATTCATCTTCTTCTTCCTTAAGTGTGACCCAGTGACATCACATAGTCCTCCCCACCGCATCCTGAGCTCCACACTCTGAGGGGCGGCTTGGTCGCCATCTATGCCTTCGTGGCTATTGTCTGTGCAGAGATTCATTTTTTTTTTCACGTCTGTAGCTATAATGCAACATACTCTGGGATCAGTTTCAAACTCTAATGATTAACACGTGTTTATTCATTCCAAATGGAGCTACAGCTACAGTCCCTGTTGCACACATGTTATTGGGTTTGTTTTGTTGTTGTTATTATTTTTCCTCTCTAGGTTGATTCCTCCCGTGGATCAGAAGAAGTAACCAGCAATTATCTGTGGAAATCTTTGTCCTCTGTCTTTGAGGCACCTTTCTGCACTTGCCACTTACCTGTAAGGTGCATCCCTGTGTCACCTTCTGGGTGCCATGCAATAGTCACTGGAGTTCAACTTCATGCATAAAGCTTCACTCTGGACGTGTTCTCCCACAATGTAATGACAGCCAACTAGGGGCAAATTCACCCTCACAGTCTCTAGGCAATAATGTTCAGCAGAGAAGTACAGATGGGAAAAAGTGGTCTTTGATAGAGTCTAAAATATGGTTGGTGAACATTTAATGATACAAAGGCAGCCATTCACAAAGAGGTTAGGAAATTAGGGACATTGCTTTTGTAAGCTAAAACATGTCAAACACAGGATTACATTATCAGCTACTGCTGCTGGTGGTCAGCTACGTAGGGCACATCCCAGAGCCCCATGGTCAGGTTTGGGGGTAGAGATGGGAAGCTCCTTACCCATCACCCTCAGAACGACAGCACTGTCAGCTCTACTCAGCGCCCCAGGGAGAGAGCTACATTACCCAATATGCAAAAACACAGATAATTTGGAGCAAATTGTGATTTACTGAGGAGTTACTTTTGGTTAAGTGGTTTTCCCTCCTCTCTAAATCCTATCCCAAGCTGAATCTCTGAGCTAAATGAAAGTTTCTGTAACTGCATCCTAGCAGCGGAGGTTAACGAGCCACTGAGAAATTTATTTCATCTCTGAATTTACAGCTTTGTTAAGTAAAATTATATAAAAACCATAAAACGAGACTAAAAATAAAAAGGAAAAAAACCAATAACAAACAAACAATTCCAGCCAGCTCTTTTCCCTTGCCCAAGATGAAATGAAGAAAATAAGCATGGTACATAGTAATGATCTGTATTTTTTTCCAGCTTTAATAGTCTATAAATGAGCATAGATAAAGAACCTATGGATGTCCTGTGGGCTTTTTGTTGTTGTTTGTTTGTTTGTTTGCATTGATCTCTGGTCTTTCACCTCTTCTGAACCTGAGGCCTCTCAGATAAAGCAATCAGTTTTAAGTCTTGAAAGAGACTTAAGCAGTGATTGTATTAAAAATAGTACCTAACGCACTAGGAATGCAGAGTAAGTGCCAAGCTATAATCATTTAAATGTCCTCTTTTATTTATCCCATTTCGCCTGTTCTGAGTTTGAATAGAACCTCTTGTTTTCTCAGGACACCTCGAGTCACCTGGTGCCAGGTGGTCCCAGCCTGAGGCTCAAGCACAGCCATTACCCCTCTCCTGCCAGGTTGGAGTCATCCTCTCTATACACTTCTGATTGTCTATAAGTAGCATCACTTGTGAGGATTGTTGAAATAATTTGTTGCTATAATTATAGTGACATTTCTAGCAAACTATAATCATATAAAACTGCAAATATAGAAGGATGCTATTTTGGAGTTATTTTTTTTTCCCAACTCAGTTTGTGTTTTATGGAATGGAAGAGAAGGTTAGGAATGTCGCTTTTCAGAGAACGGAAACAGCTGCATTATAATAGGACAGAACAATGATACACCCAAATCAAGAGTACTTCCTTAAGAAGAAAGGGGGCTAGCTACTTTGAAATTGACTTGGTTTTAGTTAAAAAGAAAAAAGGAAAAGAAAAAGAAAAAAAAAAAAATCCCCCCAAGCATAATTTCGTATATACAAGAGAAGTGAAGACATGTGATGGTATTATTCCAGCTGAGGGCCTTAACCAAGCCAAAGTCATTTTAATTTTTCATAGGCTTTTACATTTTTGATGACAACATCTTAGTGGAGGAGTCACAAATGTCTGAAAAAGAAATATTTAAGATGTTGTACTATAAGAATCTTTGAAAAAGACAGTGTATTTTGAGTTGACAGAATAGCCCCATTGTTTCCAAATGCTGAGCCTATACCAATTAAACAAAATAGAGATCTTTTGAGGAAATGCTGTTTGCTGGTGGACAATCACACAGTTTCAGGACTGTGCCACGGTTACAGGTCCTTTTAAACCAGTTCTCAAGATTCTAAAATGGCATACGGTATCTATATAAGCAATATTGATTGACAAAATTATAAAGTGTCAAAGTTTATTGTATTTATTTCTTTAGCTTTATTGGAGCATAATTAACAAGTAAAATTGTAAGATATTTAGAGTGTAAAATGTGATCATTTGATGTATGTATACATTGTAAAAGAATTCCAACAATTGATTAATTAACCCATCCATCATCTCACATATTTACCTTTTCATTTTTATTTTTTGGTGAGAACACTTAAGTTCTACTCTCTTAGCAAATTTCAGTTATACAATACCGTATTATCAACCATGGTCACCATATTATACATTAGATCCTCAGATCTCATTTATCTTATAACCAAAGGTCTCTACAATTTAACCAACCTCTCCCTATTTCCCTACCCCCAGCCCCTGGCAACCACTATTTTACTCTCTATTTCTATTTGTAAGACTTTTTTATGTTCTGCATATAAGTGATCCATGCAGTATTTGTCTTTGACTTATTTCACTTACAGAATGTTCTCCAGGTTCATCTATATTCTCAGGATTTCCTTCTTTCTTAAGGCTGAATAATATTCCATTGTGTGTGTATATATATATACACAATATATAATGCATATGTATATTGTATATATACAATATTCCTTTGTATATATATATACAATGTGTGTGTATACATATGTATGTTTATATACAATTTTTTTTTCTTTACCTATTCATCCATTGACAGACCCTTAGTTTGTTTCTATACTTTGGCTACTGTGAGTAATGCTACAATGAACAGAGGAGCACAGATAATCTTTTTGAGATAATGGATTTCTTTCCTTTGGATATATACCCAGAAGTGGGATTGCTGGGGCACATGGTAGTTCTATGTTTAATTTCTTGAGGAACCTCCATACTGTTCTCCACAGTGGCTGCACCATTTGACATTCCCACCAACAGTGCACGAGGATTCCTTTTCTCTGTGTCCTCACAAGCATTTGATATTTCTTGTCTTTTTGATGATAGACAGTGGTGAGGTGATATCTCATTGTGTTTTGATTTGTATTTTCCTGATGATTAGTGATGTTTAGCACATTTTCATGTACTTGTTGGCCACTTGTATATCTTCTTTGGAAAAATGCCCTTTCAAGTTCTTCGCCCATTTTTTAATTGGGTTGTTTGCTTTTTGCTGTTTCGTTGTATGAATTTGTTGTATGTTTTGGATATTAATCCCTTATTAGATATGTAGTTTGCCAATATTTTCTCCCATTCAGCAGGTTGCCTTTTCATTTTGTTAATGATTTACTCTGCTGTGTAGATGTTTTCTAGTTTGACATAGTCCCATTTAAAATTTTTGCTTTTGTTTCCTTTGCTTTTGATGCCAATTCCAAAAAAAAAAATCAGTGCCAAGACCAAAGTCAAGAAACTTATCACCTAAGTTTTCTTCTAAGAGGTTTACATTTTCAGGTCTTATGTTCAAGTCTTTAATCTATTTTGAGCTGATTTTTTGTGTATGCTGTAAACGAGGGGGCCAATTTCATTCTTTTGCATATGGATATCCAATTACCCTAACACCGTTTATTAAAGAAACTATCTTTTCCAAACAGTGTATTCTTGGCATCCCTATGAAAATGAAGTGACCATATAGGCATGGCTTTATTTCTGGGCTGTCTATTCTTCCATTGATTATGTGTCTGTTTTTATGCCATTATTATACTGTTTTGATTACTATGACTTTGTAATATAGTTTGAAATCAGGTAGCATGATGCCTTCAGCTTTGTGCTTCTTTCTCAAGATTGCTTTGACTCTCCAGTGTCTTTTGTGGTTCTGTACAAATTTTAAGGTTATTTTTTTCTATTTCTGTGAAGAATGCCATTGAAATGAAATGTTGACAGTGATTGCATTGAATCTATAGATCATTTGGGTACTATGGACATTTAAAAAATATGAACTCTTCTGACCCATGAACATGGAATATCTTTCTGTTTATTTGTATCTTCTTCAATTTCTTTCAACAATGTTTTAGAGTTTTCAGTGTACAGATCTTTCATCTCCTTGGTTAAAGTTATTCTTAATTTTTATTCTTTTGATGCTGTTTTACATGGAATTGCTCTCTTTCTGTTTGGTACTTGCCCTGAGACCAGGGGCATAGCTGCAGTAAGTGTTTGCATACCCATTTGAAAACTATTTTTTGTTGTTTGTTTAATATGGTTCTGTAAATGCCAACCCCAATTGGCTATTATGGCTAAGTGATTTGAGGGCCCATCCCTTGGGTGGAGGCCACAGAAGTTGGAGTGCTAGATGTGAGGACAAGCTCATTCCAGGGAGAAGTTGGAAAGTTACTTTTATTGTTGGAGTGAGCAGCAAGGAGAAGGTAGGGCAGGTCTTTTGGGCTGCTGGGAAGATCCCACTCAGCACTTCAATGCAGGCTGATTAGAAGCTGGACCCTCAGGCAGCAGCTGGAAATGTATTCAGTCAAACCTCTTCCAGGGAGAAATGGGGAAATGGGCATTTTTGCCTGCTCCCTCTGTGCTGTGAATAGTCCCATGGGACATGTGAATGCAAGCCCTGTAGACTCTCAGAGTAGGTGATTTGGGGGTCTGCCCCTTGGTTGGATGCTTTCAAGTTGGATGGCTGTACATGTGGTCCAAGTCCTTTGCTCCTCAGGGAGAAGCTGGGATTTGGGGGTTTCCTTGGATTGAATGTCACTGAGACAGGGGTGTGGTTATGGCAAGGGCATGTCTCAGCCTCTCCTACTCATTTTCATGTGGATAATTTCTCTGTCATCCAATGTGTTGGAGTCACTCAACTACTTCTGGATCTCTTCCAGAAGGAATGATCTGTGTGTAGCTGTATTCAGTGTATCTGTGGCAGGAGGAAAAGTCAGGAGCCTCCCATGTCACCATCTTGGTGATGTCACTCCTGTCCAAGTTTATTTTCGATGCAACGCCTCTTCTGAGTTCCAATGCTGAGACCTACTCTTTGACCTAGCTGATGACCCCAGGCAGCACAATGGGAGCTGGCACTGTCTAGCTTTCTTGGCACTGATCAGGGTTATAATTTTATTTATCTGTGTGATCTTTTCTCCACATGTCTGTACGTTCCAGGAAGCTGGAGATCCTGTCTGGTTTGTACATCGTCTTATTAACAGTCCCAGGTCAAGAAGAGCCAGACAGGGACTTCCCTGGTGGCGCAGTGGTTACGGATCCACCTGCCAATGCAGGGGACATGGGTTCGAGCCCTGGTCTGGGAAGATCCCATATGCGGCAGAGCAACTAAGCCTGTGCGCCACAACTACTGAGCCTGTGCTCTGGAGCCCATGAGCCACAACTACTGAAGCCCTTGCACATAGAGCCTGTGCTCCACAACAAGAGAAGCCACCACACTGAGAAGCCCCTGCGCCGCAACGAAGAGTAGCTCCCACTCTCCACAACTAGAGAAAGCCCGTGAGCAGCAATGAAGACCCAACACAGCCACATAAATAAATAAATAAACAAATAAATAAACTTGAGAGAGAGAGAGCGCGCAAGAAGGAAACCCTGGTTTCTTAAAAAAAAAAAAAAAAAAAGAAGAGCCAGACATGTAGTAAGTTGACCTGAGGTGAATGAATGAATGGATGAATGATGGCATCGGATTGATGCTGGCTCTGCAATTTGTAAGTTGTGAATTTGGACAAGCGTTCACTTCTTGGAGTCTCAGATTCTTTATTTATAACGTGGCTGGTTTGGCCAGGAAGTCCTCCAAGGTCCCCAGCCTTAAATTCCATAAAGGAATCCATGGTAGAGGCCTCAGGGCCCTGCCGCCACCGCTGTCCCTGGGAACCATCTGCTCGGCCCCCAGCTACTTCTCACTCTGCAGCACCACCTTCCCCGGGTGTAGCCATTGGTCCAGGGGTGGGTCTGGAACCTAGCTGAGATGATCCTCTTCTCTTCTCTAGGTATTTGGCTTTACGTCTGGACACCTGCCAACCAGAGTCTGCTTTTAACTGGGCCGTGACCTGTGGATTTGGGAATTTTGGGGTGGCCACCTCCTGCCCAGTGTGGACGGTCAGGCAGAGGAGTCGGAATGTACTGAGAGAAGAAAGAAGCAGTCTACGGAGCAGAGCAGGCTTGCCAAGCAGAGAGAGTCCTGGCAATTCCCAGTTTCTCACCGAAGCCTACAGCTCTCTGAACACACGTGCCATAGGGTGGCTCGTGTACTGATATAAATTTCCCCTCTTCCTCTTTTTAGGATGAAAAATAGCTCTAATTAGTTTTGTTACTTGTATTCAGAGGCCCAGCTAAATATACACATACATTCTTCTCAATAACGAAAGTTCGTTTAATTGGGTAGTCAGGTGAAGTCAGCTAGAATCATCAAATCCTCATTCAGGGAAGCTTGTGCCCAGTATCTGTTGTGAGCAGCACTCATCAGGACCTGTGAAGCACCAAGTATCTCTGGGACAAGGTTTTGTGTTTCTACACAGCAGGGACCCCATAAACCTGGGAGAGGAAGAGCCTTTGGACCTGGAAAGAGTGAATAACCCATTCCTCAGCACCGCTTCTGGACAGGCTGGTCTCGCCTGCTGCTCTTGACCTTTGTGGTTACCCTTGCCACCTGCCTGTAATTCTCAGCCCTTGCTGCACACTGCTGCAGACATCCCAGACCCTGGACGGGAGTCGCCTCCCTGATAACATCAGCGCAAGGCCCCGTCTGCCCCTGGTCTCCTCTGAGCTGTCCTATCTTGTTGTCACATGGATCCTGACCTCAGATTTCCCTTCCTGATCTCACTGAGAAACGAGAAATTGGGTTATGAGTTATCTAATTCCATTAGCCGTGTTATTCCTCGGAAATTTGAGTGCCAGAGAGGGAGTGCTGCATAACTGAGGAAGTCAGAAGACTTGGGTCCTACTGGTGACTGTGATCTTGAACAAATCTCAATCCCTCCTTATTTGTAAGATTAGAGCCAATTGTGTGATTTCTGGGATGCTCCCACCTGTCCACTGGTACTAGCATCTCTTTCCAGGTTCCTCCCACTCCCTCCCCAGCATCCTCCAGGACCTGAAGGGGTGGGGTCTCGTTTGTAGGTAGCCTTTCTCACTATGTGTCTGTCAGTTCTTTGTAGTTATTTGAACATTTCAACGAAATGAGCT